>NC_041728.1:95596784-96221784 GCF_004115215.2 Ornithorhynchus anatinus
AACCTGCCTCTGGTCTGGAACACCTTTCCTCCTCAAGTACGACAGACAATTACTCTCCACCCTTTTCAAAGCCTTACTGAAGGCACATCTCCTCCAAGTGGCCTTCTCTGACTAATCCCTCTTTTCCTTTTCTTCAACTCGTTTCTGCATGGCCCTGAATTGCTCCCTTTATTCCTTCCCCTCCCAGCCCAACAACACTTATGTACTTATCTCTAATTTATTTATTTTATTTATATTAATGTCTGTTTCTCCCTCTAGACAGTAAACTCTTAGGGGGCAGGGAATGTATCCACTTATTATTACATTGTACTCTCCCAAGGTTTCAGCACAGTGCTCTTCAAACAGTAAGCACTCAATAAATACGATTGACTGACTGACTGAATGACTGACCTGCTGCTGCTTCTTCCCCTTACCCCCACCTACCCTTACCACAGTCATGTGGTAGCAGTTTTTGTTGCTTGGCCATTCTGCTAAAAAGAGATTTTTAGTTTCATCTCTGGGCTGAATTAGAATCTACAATAACTCAGTTCACTTCCTTGTATGTGTGCAAAGGCTTTCCCTAGTTGCTGAGAACTTGGCTGAAAGTACCTGTCACGGTGTCATGAAGGACCCTCCTCGCTCATACCTTGCAGAATGTATTGTGACTGGGACAGGAGACCAGAGACCTGGGCAATTTTGTGAGACTTCTCAATCTTCATCTCATCTCCTTCCTCTCTTCCTACCTTCCCCAAATGGCAGAGGCAGGCACCTGGGCTGAGAAGAAAGATTAAAAACTCAGGGGCCTGCCTGGGAACCAGCAAATCAATCAATCAATGGCATTCATTGAGTGCTTACCCTGTGCAGAAAGCACCATACTAAATACTAGGGAGAGGCTCAGGACACAAGGTCTTGACCCCTTGCTCAGCAATCTATCCATCACACCAAGTTGTCTTTTCAATGGTGCAAGAAAGATGGGCAAGAATCTATCAGATTCTATCAGATAAGAGAATGTATCAGATTCTATGGCTTTTCTTCAGCCACAATTTTTCTAATTTGGGGAATTGGGTTACATTGCAGATTTCTAGGGCTCCTTTTTCTCATTATATGTAAACCTCTATGAACAGGATAGATTAACATTGCTCTTTCTGATTCATTTATCCTGAAATCATCCAAAACATTGTTTGGTTAGCCATTTGGTCTCTCAGAAGTCCCAGGTGAGCAGTCCCTGAGAATCCTACTTTATGGCCTCTGGGAGAAGTTGGAAGCTGGGTTTCACCAAAAGTAAATTAACATAAAGCCCTCAAGGATCTGAATACAGTTAAGGTGGGCTCTGAACTTGGCTAATGAGAAAGCAGGCAGGCAGAGGGTACACGCCTTGGTTTAGCTGGACCTAACTGCCTCCATGAGAAGTCATTCAAAACTCAGATCAGAAATTAATTTTTGTACTGCTTCGCCACGGGAACTTGACTTGTTAAAGAAACACTAGGATATGTGTTCTTGCTGCTTGGACCAGTGAACAAGTGCTTAATGATTTTTTTCAGTAAATAGAGCACATGCTGGGAAAATGTAGATCCATACTGTGTGGGGCCAGTGCTTACACTGAAGACGAGATCGGTTATCCTGGAGACTGACACGCCCAAGTTCATTCTACATGGGCCATCGAACATCCAAACTATGGGAATTAACCTTCTTAGCTCCTTTTTGGCTCTAAAGTTAGGGTGGTGGTCCTTGATCTCTGATGCTTATGACTGGTAATTCCAGAAGCACATTAGTGAGGAGGGAATGTGTCTGTTTATTGTTATATTGTACTCTCCCAAGTGTTTAGTGCAGTGCTTTGCACATACTAAACACTCAATAAATATGATTGAACGAATGAATTAATTAAAATGAGTAATTATCCCTTGGTTTTGCATGGCATTCTTTTTCCAAAATCCTTCCACCTCATTTATCTCCTCACAAAATCCCTTTGTGGTAGAGAGAGGCAAGTATTATTATTCCCATTGTACATCTGAGGAAACAGAGCCCAGAGCAGTGCTTTAGAGTTTACAAACAGCATAGAGCAGTCAAGTCATTTGGCTTATGTCACCCAACAGAATTGAAACTGGAAACCAGGTCTCCTGACTCCCTGACTCTCTCCACTAGACTATACTGCCAAGTCCAAATGTTTATTATTACCACCACCCACATCCATTCATTCATTCAATAGCATTTATTGAGCGCTTACTATGTGCAGAGCACTGTACTAAGAGCTTGGAATGTACAATTTGTGCATATCACTAAACTGACCACGTTAAATAATCCCGGTCCCTTTCTTCTAGGAGCTTGTGTTCTCACAGACAAGCCACACTGATCAAGACAGACCTCTTACAGACACAAAAAGTGACTGAGCATCAAATACATAATAAATATGCTAACTTCCCATAGGCAAATGGTGGAAGTAGTTACTGAACTGGTGAAAGTGATGGAAATCCCTCCTTGTTCTGGTTCTCAGGTTCCAGTCACTGTGGGGCTTGCCACAGGTTGAGGCCTGGGAAGGATAAAGAAATTGGATTTTTTTATGGTATTTGTTAAGACCTGACAAACCCTTCACCCCATCCCTCCTCACAGAACAGACACTAGGAGAACTAAAGGTATTGCAAAAGTAAAGAGGTAAAGCTCATTAAACTCCAATCAATCAATCAGTGGTATTAATTGAGCACTTACTGTTTGTGGAGCACTGTGTTGAGCACTAGGGAGAGTAAAATACAACATAGTTGGTAGGCATGTTTCCTGGCTACAAGAAGCAGTGTGGCTTAGTGGATAGAGTATGGGCCTGGGAGTCAGAAGGATTTGGGTTCTAATCCCAGCTCCACCACAAGTCTGCTGCATGACCCTGGGCAAGTCTCTTCACTTCTCTGTGCCTCAGTTCCCTCATCTATGAAATGGGGATTAAGAGTGTGAGCCTCATGTGGGACAGGGACTGTGTCCAACCTGATTAACTTGTATCTTCCCCAGAGTTTAGAAAAGTGCTTGGGACATAATAAGCACTTAACAAGTACCATAATTATCACTGTAACTATTTTTATTTAGAAGTTTACAGTCTAGAGAAAAGTCAAGAATTATCATGATTCAGTACTTCATGCCTATCAGTATGAAGTCAAAGGATAACTTGACCCCCTCCAAACCCACCACTGGGATTAATCAAAAATATTTATCAAGCATTTACAGTGTTCAGAGCACTGTAGTAAGTGCTTGGAAGAGTGCAAAAGTGGAGGTGGACATAATTCCTGCCTTCAAGGAGTTTACAATCTAGTGAGGGAGATGGGCATTAAAATAAATTACAGGTAAGGGAGGAAAACGGGTTTAAGGATGTGTGCGAAAGATGAATGTCAAAGTTCTTAGGGGTTGGAACTGAGTGCATAGGTCACATAGAAGGGATGAGAAATTGGGTGGGGAGATGGGCTATTAGTCATAAACAGTGAGAAAGGGGGATGGAGAGGAGATGAGTCAGGGAAGACTTCCTGGAAGAGATGTGATTTTATTAGTGTTTTGAAGATGGGAAGAGTGGTAGAGCATCAGATGGGAAGGGGAAGGATGTTGCAGGAAGGAAGAAGAACATGAGCAATGGGACAATGGTAAGAGAGAATGAGGTAAGAGAATGGTTAAGAGAATGGGTTACAGACACCAGGAGATATAGGAAGGCAGCATGGAAAAGCAGTGTGCCCTAGTGGAAAGTCAGAGGAACTGGGTTCTAATCCAGTTTCCTCCACTTTTCTGCTGTGACCTTGATTACTTCTCTGTGCCTCAGTTAACTCATCTATAAAATGGGGATTAAGACTATGAGCCCCATGGGGGACATGGACTTTGTCTAACTTGATTATCTTGAATCTATCCCAGCACTTTGTTCAGTGCTTGGCACATAGTAAGAAAAAATAACCTCATGCTTTACCATAAGGGCTGGATGGCACCTCATCTCTCAGCCCTGATATCTGGGAGAGGTCACTCATAGACACTCTGGCCAAAGAGAAAGGAGCTGTTGAATAGATTCCAAAAGGAGGAAAAATCTCTATGGTTCTTTTTTTTTCTAAATGGTCACGATTCAAACACTGAAATAGCATGCACAGATTTTTTCATTCCAGGAAGAGTCTAAAAGTGCATTAGCCACATTGTAGTGATTTACAATTCATCTGAAAATCACAACATGCATAACATCTGACAATGGGTAATATCTTATAATGCTCTCTCCTGGGAGGAGAAAAAGGCCCCTCGCTTCGGGCCAAAGCTCTATGTGGGAAAGTAAATATGAAACATGTGAGTGGGCAGGAAGCACAAGAGGAGTTCCACTTTCAGGCGAGGCAGGTGAACCCAGGGATGACATTAAAAGGAAGAGGAGAGTTCAGCCCAGCAAACACAATTGGGAAGACCCATCATGCCCCAGTCTATAGGCATACCTTAGGTTGTGTTGAGACTATCCCAGCCTTGTGAAAGAGTTGAAGGTTTGATTCAAACGTCAAAAGGAAAAAAAAAACCCAGTCAGATTCACAGTCATTTTAGTTGTGGTTTGAAGGAGGTATAATATCAGATCCAGGAATTAGGAAGAGGAAGTGGAGGATGAAGGTGTGAAAAAGTTCTGTTTTTGCCAAGTGTAGAGGAAACAATGAACCCAGTTGACTTTATGGAGAGCGATCCTCAAGGTGGGTGAATTCTCCAGCATCTGATCATTTTAGAGGCAGTTTAACAAAGCCATTATTTCTTTTCAACTCCAACACGGATCCATTTTGACCTTTCCCTTTGAAGAGAGGGTGGAGACAGGGAGGAGGCAGGGTGGGAACAGGTCTCAGGAGCACTTCTGACCTAGCTTCCCTAGAGATCACCCTTTAACCCCTAATTTTTGTGGAAACAGCATTCCTTCCACCCCTCCTGCCTTGGGTCTCCACCCCCCTCACCTCCTTGTAGACCACCCACTTACCCCAATTGTCCATGGAGACCAGGGAGAAATGTCATCTAACCTCCAAGGACTAACTCCCCTTGCTTTCTTGTTTAACTCAGTGTAGTGGCACATCTTTTTCATGTTTTCCAAAGGACAAAGAAGCAAAAAATCTTCCACGGTAAAGCAGACCAGGGAGGAGATTGTTCTAATGAAGAAGCTCTGAATAGGTTTTTCAATTCCATGTATTTTAACCTAAGTGGTTTTAATTCTCATCCTCAATACTCAAATGAGAAGCCCTCAACAAATGAAAACTCTGGCTCAAGATTTTGGAAAATTATGAATGAGACTAGAATGGAGAAGTTCTAAAGCTTTTTTAAATAGGCTCTGAAAAGGACAACCTGCCTTGCTTTTCACTTCAAAGATTTTCCACTGTAATGTACACTACTTTTCTTTGCTTTTGGCCAGGAGTGATATGACCTCCAGGAGACAATTCCCAAGTAATTTCTAATCACTCCAATTTATATCCCACCTGCCACTTCAGCACCTCCATATCATCTAACCACTAAAGAACTCACACCCCTGGTAGCACATATCTTATATAACTTGTACGTATGATAAGTACATATCTTATATAACCTTTTACTTTCTCTTATCTGTAATATAACTGGCTGCCTCCCATGCTAAATTGTAAATGTCTTGAGGGCAAGGATCATGAATACTATTTCCCAGAGTACTTTCCCAAGTATTTAGCACAGTGTTCTGCACACTGCATGGTCTGGATAAGTGCTACAGATTGACCGATGGAAGCAGATCTTGTG
Organism: Ornithorhynchus anatinus; assembly: GCF_004115215.2. NCBI lineage: Eukaryota > Metazoa > Chordata > Mammalia > Monotremata > Ornithorhynchidae > Ornithorhynchus > Ornithorhynchus anatinus. Next base: position 95,602,491 of record NC_041728.1, read on the forward strand.
ACATGATGCAAAATTAATATATGACATTCAGCGGTGCCTGTCTGCCTGCTCCACCCTCAACCCCTGGCCCATGTCCTACCTCTGGACTGGAATGCCCTGCCTCCTCACATCTGCCAAACTAGCTCAATTCCCCCCTTCAAAGCCCTACTGAGAGCTCACCTCCTCCAGGAGGCCTTCCCAGACTGAGCCCCCCTTTTCCTCCGCTCCTCTTCCCCTCCCCATCGCCCTATTCCCTCCCTCTGCTCTCCCCCCACCCCCACAACACTTGTGTATACTTGTACATATTTATTATTCTATTTATTTTATTAATGATGTGTATATATCTGTAATTCTATTTATCTATTTTGATGCAATTTGATGCCTGTCTACTTGTTTTGTTTTATTGTCTGTCTCCCCCCTTCTAGACTGTGAGCCCGTTGTCTCTGTTCCTCAATTGTACTTTCCAAACACGTAGTACAGTGCTCTTCACACAGTAAGCACTCAATAAATACGATTGAATGAATGAACAGTGTGGCCAAGTGAAAAGATAGTGGACATGGAGGTGAGCAATGGTATTTATTGAGTGCTATGTGCAGAGCACTGTATTAAACGCTTGGGAGAGTGCAATACAAATAGCGGATACATTTTCTGCCCATAATGAGCTTACAGTGTAGAGGGGGAGGTAAGCAATATTATGAATAAAATAGGAATATGAGGTGAGAGGTCTGGGTTCTAATCCTGCCTCTGTCATTTGTCTGCTGGGTAACCTTGGGCAAGTTACTTAACTTCTCTGTACCTCAGTTTCCTCTCTATGAAATGAGGATTCAATACCTTTTCTCCTTCCCCCTTAGACAATAAGTCCCATGTGGGAAGGGGACTCCATCCTAACTGTTGATTTTGTATCCACCCTATGCCACAATTATTATTATTGCTGTTGTTATGAACATCATCATCATCATCACAGAAGCAACAGGACTTAGTGGAAAGAGCATGGACTTGGGAGTCATAGGATGTGTGTTCTAATCCCTCATCCTCCACTTGTTTACTGTGTGACCTTGGGCAAGCCATTTAACTTCACTGCGCCTCAGTTACCTCATCTGGAAAATGGGGATTAAGACTATGAGCCCCACGTGGGACAACCTGAATATCTTGGTTCTACACCAGTGCTTAGAACACTGCTTGACACACAGTAAGTGCTTAACAAATACCATAATACTTATTATTATCATCATTATTATTATTACCATCAACAACATTCTCTGTCATATATCTGAATCCCCAGATTATGATTCCCTGGCTCTTTAGGTAACAGAAGTTGCTTAATTAATAAATGAATGTTCAAATGCAATGCTAGCAAAGTTTAAAAGCATTTTTATGATCTTGTTTAATTTATTCAAACATCTTCTCCTGAGTTCCAGCCCATGTGACTTCAATTACAGCTGGATGGAAAGATATTTGCTTCGTAGAAGAAAAAGCTGTATTTTTCTGTGAGTGGCTCTTTAAAAATGGGTAGAAAACATAAAAATGGCAGGCACCTTTTCTACATTATTAATGTGATATAAACATTCTGCTTTAACCAGAATTAATTGCTGCTCTTAACAAAACTAAACAAATCTGGGGCTGCAATCAGAACCAGGTTGTGAGCAACTGGCTCAAGCCCTGATTTGTGCTTTCTATGCAACCCAGTGCCAGGTTAAGCCTATTAGACTCACAGCCCATCGTACTGGAATATAGATGATAAACCACACACTTTGGGATTATTGCTCAACAATAATTGTATTATTAATGAAAGAATACAAATGGCTGGGCTACAGTGCTGTTACAGGAGCATGACTCAAGCAGGCTGGCCACCAATTTAAATAGTTGGGGAACCGAGCCAGTAACCATTTCTCCAGAGGAAATATGATCCAAAGAAGGTCCCTTCTCACAAAAACATCAAAAAAAAAAATCAACCCATCTTGATCTCCTAGAGAAACCAATCATTTGTTATATAGACTCTTGGGGCATGTTTCCCAGATCGTTTTGAGGTGGTATTGATGAAGCATATTTACCTAAGTCAGTGGTCTTGCCTTAGGAGATAGGATTTTACAGGAGGTGGATTGAATCTGATTTACAGGGAAGAACGTGGAGCCAGCAAGTAGGTTCGGGAAATGGTTAATCTCTGAACGTTCAGGCATATTTAAAGAATAGTGCCTGCAGCTTCAGGGGGAACCAAGGTGGAAGTGGGACTCTAGGGATACTAGTTGTATCCCTATTAACTTACCTCTGGGCTCAGATATTTTTTGCTTCACACTCATCAACCACAAAATCTTGCAGCTGGATGCTTTGCAAGAGGACAAAGAACCAAGACATCCCAAGCAGGAAATAGACATGGAGCATTTCAACTTCATATAGAATAACGTAATGCTTTACCAGGAAATGGGCAACTGAAGTGGGAAACTCCCCTCCTGGGAAGGGAACTTTAAAAAAAGAGCAAAATTTGAAGTAGATTCCTGTACCTGGGATTCAGAGGGATTGGGTTCTAATCGGGGCTCTGCCACATGTCTGCTTTATGACCTTGGGCAAGTCACTTCACTTCCCTGTGACTCAGTTATCTCATCTGTAAAATGGGGATTAAGACTGTAAACTCCATGTGGGACATGGACTGTGTCCAACCTAATTATCTTGTCTCTAACCCAGCACTTAGTACAGTGGTTAACAAGTATACAATTATTATTCATTCATTCATATTTATTGAGCACTTACTGTGTGCAGAGCGCTGTACTAAGTGCTTGGGAGAGTACATTACAGCAATGAACAGTCACATTCCTGCTCAAAACGATTTTATAATCTAGAGTGGGAAAGACAGACATAAATACAAATAAATAAAACTATAGGCATGTACGTAAGTGCTGTGGGGCTGGAGAGGGGAAGAGCAAAGGGATCAAGTTTGGGTGATGCAGAAGGTAATGGGAGATGAGGAAAAGTGGTGCTTAGTCTGGAAAGGCCTCTAGGAGGAGATGTGCCTTCAGTAGGCTTTGAAGCAGGGGAGATTAATTGATTAATCACTATTAAGGCTCCAAGAATGGATGGATGAACAAACAGATGGATGGATGGTAATAGTGAAGTAGCCCATTAAGAATGATAAATGAGGCTCAGTACTGGAGAGTTCAGCACTGAGCTCTTGCATGGCTGCCCCTGACTAAAGCAGCCGTCATTTGTATGATGCTGCTTATACTCCCTAGTCCCGGACAATCACATTCCTGCTAGGGCATAGCGGCGGTAACTTCCAGAATGATGGGTCTATTGTGGCTGTTTGTAACCAAGAACCATGCTTCCAGTTGTGAGTCCAACAAATGTCCCCCCTCCAAGTATTGCTTAATCTGTATATTTTACTACTGATATTGCCACTCTGAAATTTAAACTTCTTTTCATCGCCAGAATGATACTTTTATTGACCTATGTGTCTGCCCTTTCCCATCTAGATTGTGAACCACCTGTAGGCAGGAACAGTATTTATTGAACACTTACTGTGTGCAGAGGACTGTGCTAAGCACTCAGGAGAGTAGAATAATAATGATGGTATTTGTTAAGTGCTTACTATGTGTTAAGCAGTGCTCTAAGTGCTGGATTAGATACAAGGTATTCAGGTTGGACAAAGTCCATGTCCCACATGGGGCTCATAGTCTTAATCCCCATTTTACAGTTGAGATGACTGAAACAAAGAGAGGGGAAGTGATTTGCGAAAGGTGACACAGCAGACAAGTGGTGGAGAGGGTATTAGAACCCACGTCTTCTGACTACCAAGCCCCGGTCTTGCCACTAGGCCATAAGTCTTCCCGTATACAATACAATATAATTGATAGACATGTTCCCTGTCCATGGGAAGCAGCAAGGCTTATTTGAAAAAGCATGGGCTTGGAAGTCAGAGGACCAGGATTCGAAACCCGGCTCTGCCAGTTGCTTGCTGTGCAATCTTAGGTAAGTCATATGACTTCTCTGTGCCTCAGTTTCCTCAACTGTAAAATGGGGATTCAAAATCTGTTGTCCCTCCTACTCTGACTGTGAGCCCCCAGTGGGACAGGGACTGTGTCCAAGCTGATTAACTTGTATCTACCTCTTCACTTAAAACATTCAGAATTTGATACATGGTAAGTGCTTAAGAAATACCATTAAAAATAGGAGCTCACATTCATCATCAGAAACTCCAAAATCTGCATCATCATCATTGTTTTATTATCATCATCAATTACATTATCAGATCTTAATATTTTTCTTTAATGTATCTTGGAAATAAATTTTTTGCTTTGTTTTATTTTTTACTGCTGTTTCTGGTGTTGGAGCCCTCTCAAAAATTATATCTGTCAATCATTAGAAATAACTCAATTTGGGACATCAAAATGATTTTTCATTTATGAGTAAACTTATTCACACACTTATGTTTGAGTTTGTAAAACATCATCTATGTCAATTACACATTTTTCACCTTGAATAATGTAAGTGGTAGATTGACTCCTCATTTGGGACTCCTCATTTTTTCTTTAGATTATTCCTAGACTGGGAAAAGAATCTTGGCACATGTCACTTCTGTTAGTGGTAATGCTAGAATATTTTAAGTGAGAGATCAATGTTGGGATGGGCATCTTTGATGTATTTATTTTAACAGAGGAGTAATCAAGTGAATTTAGATCAGTAAAATATGCATAATACTTTATAATATGATAACTAAATATTAATAATAATAATAATGGCATTTGTTAAGTGCTTATCCAGCGCTTAGAACAGTGCTTGGCACATAGTAAGAGCTTAACAAATACCAACATTATTATTACTATGGGTGAAGCACTGTTCTAAGCACCAGGGGGGATACAAGGTGATCAGATTGTCCCATGTGGAGTTTACAGTCTTAATCCCCATTTTACAGATGAGGTAACTGAGGCACAGAGAAGTTAAGTGACTTGCCCAAAGTCACAGAGCTAAGTGGCCGAGTCAGGATTAGAACCCATGACCTCTGACTCCGAAGCCCGGGTTCTTTCCATTGAGCCACAATGCTTCTCTACAATAAATATTACAACTATAGCACATACTACTTGTTTTCATGGGTATTCATTCAACAGTTTGGAATAACATATCAACATTTGAGACAAACGGAATATCTCCAATATCAGAATAACTCCAAATATCATACACATGAAAATTACACACAGCCTGCACTTCTTGTAATACATTAACATATGTATCTCTAGAGGGACACATTCAACCATTGAGTGACTGACTTAATTAAATCTCCATTTCTGTGTTCTGCCCCAAGAAAGTGTTCACACATTGGTTTGGGGTCTGACCAGCCAGAGTGGTGAGAGATTGATTTATTTGCTCAATAGATTTTTTTTTAAGCATTATACAATTAAGGATGTTCATTAAATACAATTACACATCAGTCATGTGAGAAACTTTATTTTTCCCCAAAATTATGCCCACCTCAACCAATTCCTGGTATAGTAACTTCTACCATCAGTTTGACTATGGAATAAATCTAAAGATTCAGGCCTTCTGCCACATCTCAAGTCCTATTACCAAAACACACACAAAAATAATAATAATAATAATGTTGGTATTTGTTAAGCGCTTACTATGTGCCGAGCACTGTTCTAAGCGCTGGGGTAGATACAGGGTCATCAGGTTGTCCCACGTGGGGCTCACAGTCTTAATCCCCATTTTACAGATGAGATAACTGAGGCACAGAGAAGTTAAGTGACTTGCCCAAGGTCACACAGCTGATTAGCGGCAGAAAATAATAATCATGGCATTTGTTCTTACTATGTGTCAGGCACTGTACTAAGGGCTGGGGTGAATGCAAGCAAATTGGGTTGAATATAGTCCCTGTCCCATATAATAATAATAATGTTGGTATTTGTTAAGCGCTTACTATGTGCAGAGCACTGTTCTAAGCACTGGGGGGGATACAAGGTGATCAGGCTGTCCCTCATGGGGCTCACAGTCTTCATCCCCATTTTACAGATGGGGTAACTGAGGCCCAGGGAAGTGAAGTGACTTGCCCACAGTCACACAGCTGACAAGTGGCAGAGCTGGGATTAGAACTCATGACCTCTGACTCCAAAGCCCATGCTCTTTCCACTGAGCCATGCTGCTTCTCTATATGGGGCTCATGGCCTTATTCCCCATTTTACAAATGAGGTAGCTAAGACAAAAATAAGTAAAGTTACTTGCTCAACGTTGCACAGCAGACAAGTGGCGGAGCTGGGATTAGAACCCAGATCTTTCTGACTCCTAGGCCCATGCTCTATCCACTAGGCCATGCTGCTTCTCACACATGTACAACAGCACTAGATTCTCTCTTTTTACACATTTCCCTGGAAAATTGAGAAGAGTTGGCGGCCCCCAGGTAAGAGATTCAGCACGTTACTGTCACACTCTCCACCCCTTGTAAAGCAGGCCATGAGCAGAGTAAATGCAGCCAATATCTCAAATGTGACCTCTTGTAAATGTCACCCCCAAGAATCTGTCAACTATCACATTTTATTAACTAGCACCATTATCCCTCCATCTAATTCCCAAATAGGGCAAAATGAGGTGCCGCCCTGATATCTGTAGACAAATGACTCTAATCTCTAGTTGGCCCCTGAGAAAGAATGAGAACCATATGTAGCTACCCTATGAGTAGCATATGGTGAGGGACAGGGAGCATTGGGAGATCTCAGCTGATAAGATAATGTTGTACTTGGCTGAAAGAAGGGGAGAGAAATTGGGCTATCCCACTCATTAAGACAAAGAAAGCCAATGAAAACTTGCTTCCCCCCCTAATTCTAACGGCGGTCAATCTTTATAGGATTTGTATAAAGTGGGTGGGCCAAAATAAATCTTTCATATAACACATCTTATCCCAGACAATTCACTGAGCCGGGTGCAGAGATGGCTAAACTACATCATCACTGTTATCTACCAGTGGCCTAATTAACTGAGTTATGTAACTAGGGCTCTATTCCTTGGGATAAAAATCAGGCATTTCCTGAGCAGTTGGTGCCTTATTCAGTTAAGACTCCAGCAGCAAGGCACTGGGGGAACGTTTCCAAAGCCAACAGACCTTCTGGTCTACATAGTGTGATAACACAGTGGGATTTTTATGTTGTGAATATGCATGGCAAAAGCACAAGAAGTTTTCCTGGGTTATAGATCTTCCATTTTTGGTTAAACACTAAAAAAAAAGTCCTTAGGTGATGTTATCATCTCAGCGCTAAGGATGTGTCAATCAAACTGGGACAGGTCTCTCTAGTCTGGACCAGTTTTCAGAAATCCAAATTGGAACACCGAAGTAGATCAAAGAGAGAGAGGCTCTGGTAGGAGGAAGGACAAAGGACAAAGAAGAGGAAAGAGGATGGCTATTCTCTAGTAAAGGCAATTTTGTCATTGTGCAGTCTGTAGCTACCTGTTCATTAACAATAATAATAATAATAGTATTTGTCAAGAGCTTATTTTTGTGCCAAATACTGTACTGACTGCTGGGGTAGATGCAAGATAATCAGGTCCTACATGGGGCTCACATTTTAAGGAGGAGGAAACTGAGGTATGGAGGCACAGAGAAGTTAAGTGATTTACCCAAGATCGCACAGCAGGTAAGTGGTGGAGCCAGGATTAGAACACAGGTCTTCTGATTCCCAGACCCCTGCTCTTTTCACTAGACCCTGCTGTTTCCTTCTGTTGAAAGGCTCCCAAGCAGCCAATACAGTGTCTGCCAAAAGATTGCACACAGTCATTCACTGTGCTCCTAGCAGGTTCCCAGGTAAGCACTCTCCCCATGTAGTCACTCACTTAAATACTACTAATAAGGATGACGATTTCAAAGTTGGGGGATTATGAAGGTGAAACAGACTAGGCTGCTGTGTCAAAAGCTGTCTTTCAGAACTCGATCTTAAAATAGTACAAGGAAGTTCCGTTGGCCACCTGACATTTTCCCACACCTCTAATCCTAAAATTCATTCATTCATTCAATTGTATTTATTGAGAGCTTGCTTTGTGCAGAACACTGTACTAAGTGCTTGGAATGCACAATTCAGCAACAGATAGAGACAATCCCTGCCCAAAAACGGGCTCACAGTCTAAAAGGGGAAGACAGAAAGCAAAAACAAAACAAGCAGTCAGGCATCAATACAGATCAAACAGAGAAGCAGCTTGGCGTAGTGGATAAAGCACGGGTCTGGGAGACAGAAGGTCAAGGGTTCTAATCCTGACTCTGCCACTTGTCTGCTGTGTGAGTGACCTTGGGCAAGCCACTTAACTTCTCTGGGCCTCAGTTACCTCATCTGCTAAATGGGGATTGAGACTGTGAGCCCCACATGGGACAGGGACTGTGTCCAACCTGATTTCCTTGTATCTACCCCAGTGCTTAGTATAGTGCCTGGCACATAAGAAGTGCTTCACAAATACCATTATTACTATTATTATTAACATGCCCATTTACAATTCATTCCTGCCCAGAAAATATAATGTAGCTTTTCAGAAATTCAGAAAGTACTTCCCATTACATTTGTGGTTGTGTCAGTTTAGTGATGTTTTGCTCTATCCAAATCAAGGCATCCTTTGCTATAAGCTACCAGCAATTTACTGTTTCTGCTTCCCTGTGGAACAATTCCTTTGATTCATAAAAAAAAATCAATCAGTAGCATTTATTAAACTGCTTTTTGCAGAACACTTTAGTAGGCAGTTGGGAGACCACAACTGAGCTAGTTGGCAGGCACCACCAACCTTCCTGTCTCACAAGCCCATAACCTTGGTGTTATCCTTGACTCCTCTCTCTCATTCAACCCACATATTCAATCCATCACTAAATCTTATAGATTCAAACTTCATAACATCACTAAAATCTTCCCTTTCCTCTCCATCCCATCACTAAATCTTATAGATTCAAACTTCATAACATCACTAAAATCTTCCCTTTCCTCTCCATCCAAACTATTGTCACATTAATACAATCACTCATCCTATCCCACCTCGTTTACTGGATCAGCCTCCTCGCTGACTTCCCGGGCTCCAGTATCTCCCCACTCCAGTCCATACTTCACTCTGCTGACTGGATAATTTTTCTACAAAAACATTCAGGCCATATTTCCCAACCCCTCAAGAAACTCCAGTGGTTGCCCATTCGCCTCTGCATCAAACGAAAATTTCTCATCAACTTCAAAGCATTAAATTACCTTGCCCCTTCCTACTTCATCTAGCTACTCTCCTACTAAAACCCAGCCTAGATACTTTGTTCCTCTAATGCTAACTTCTCACTGTGCCTCAATCTCACCTACCTTGCCATCAACTCCTTGTCCATATCCTGCCTCTGGCCTGGAACGCCATCCCTCCTCAAATCCAACAGACAATTACTTTCCCCTCCTTCAAAGGACATCTCCTCCAGAAGGCCTTCCCTGACTATGCCCCCTCTTTCCTCTTCTCCCACTCCCTTCTGTATTGCTCTGACTTGCTCCCTTTATTCTTCCCCACTCCCAGTCCCACAACACTTATGAACATATCTGTAATTTGCTTATTTATACAAATGTCTGTCTCCCCTGCTCTCAACTGTAAGCTCGTTGTGGGCAGGGAATGTGTCTGTTTATTGTTGTACTCTCTCAAGCGCTTAGTACAGTGCTCTGCATACTGTAAGTGTTCAATAAGTACAATTGATTGACTGACTGATTCATAGTGTGAGTCAGGGCATCCATACCAAACATTGCCACCTCTAATACTCGCCAGAGTTGGCTTTCCGAACCTACGACTACATGAGTCACTAGGTTGAGGAAACTAGACAAAAGGCAGACTAGGTGCTTTCTCTGTCACTTCTCTGGCCATGGAGTAGGACCCATTGATGAGGGCATGTATCGTGAGATGAAAGTCATAGAAACTTTGTGGCAGGGGCCCATCCTGGACCTTTGGGAAGGGGAAATGGCTGGGTGACTCAATAGGTCTTTCCAGCTCTCACATCCGTGATTTTACAACTGGACAGTGAAAAAGAAAAAGCGATGGAATATAAACCACTGGTGATTGGCAGACCCAACGAGCGGCTGGAGTAATTTCTTTGGATCCTTTTCCCACTGTGCGTGACCGCCCTGTTTACTGCTCTCTCCCTCTCCATGTTTTACCACCTGGCAGCTCAGCAGCGGCCAATCCAAATATTTCACTTTTATAAGAAACGAAATGGCAGAGAAGCCTCATTCTCAGAAACATTCCTTCTCCCTGGAATTTCTACTGCAGACAATCTCCAAACAAGAGAGATTAAATAGAAACGCTTGCTGAGTCGCTTCCAGCCCCAGCAGGGTCCAGTTGCCGAGTGGTGTCCGATGGAATTGCTATTAGACACAAATAAATGTTCACAAGGTTAAAATCCACCTGCTGCACTTGGGCCCCGGCCCCGGGATTCTCCTCCTCGAACCCTGGCTCGGAGCTTGGTGACAGCCAGTGGAAATGTTCCTGGTTCTGTATCCTTCTCTTCTGTACTTGTGAGCATCCTCTGGGAATTTCAAGTTTTGTTAGTCCACGGCTCAAAGCCCGTCAAGGCTCTTAACTCTTTGAGGCCCCAAAATGTCTTTCAAAGCCTCCTTTAAAGAAAGCAAATGCATTTGCACGGGGCCCATTTAGCCTCCCAATGGGTGAGCTAGACTTCCAAATTTTTTCTCCCAAGACATTCTAAAGATTTTAATTCAACAATATAGATTTTTTTTTTGCCTCTCTGTCCAATTTCCAGGGCCCCATGGTTCAAATGAGCCTCTTCCTCTACCTTCACAGATAAGACTGAATTTTTAGGTGTGGAACAGACAGGGACTTGGTCTGAACTAATTTAGTTTTATCTACTCCAGGCCTTAGAATAGTGCTTGACACATAGTAAGCTCTTAACTAATACATTAATTACTAATTATCAAGATGATAAGCACCAAAGCATGACTATTTTTTAAAGCCTGGAATGAAAAGTCCCTTACAACTTCTCCTGCATGATTTCCGGTTGTTATTCTACCATTTTCTAAGCACTTACTATGTACTAAACTCAGGGTAGATAGACGGTTATGAGATCTGAAACAGTCCCTGTCCCACAAGGGGTTTACAGTCTACTTTTACCCAGTTTTATAGATAAGGAAACTGAGGCCCAGTGTTAAATTGTTAATAGTACTTAGTAGGCACTTCTTATGTGGCAAGCACAGTACTAAGCACTGAGGAAGATAGAAGATAATCAGGTTGGACACAGAGTCTTAATCTCCATTTCATGGCAATTGTTAAACACTTACGTGCCAAGCACTAAGATCTGGGGTAGATACAAGATAATCAGGTTGGACACAGTCTATGTCCCACATGGGGCTCACAGTCTTAATCCCCACTTTATGTCATTTGTTAAGCACCTACTATGTGCCAGGTGCTGGGGGTAGATACAAGCTAATCAGGTGGGACACAGTACATGTCTCACATGGGGCTCACAGTCAACCCCCACTCTACAGATGAGGTAACTAAGGCACAGATAAGTAAAGTGACTTGCCCAAGGTCACACAGCAGACAAGTGGCAGAGCTGTAATTAGAACCCAGGTCCTCTGACTCCCAGGCCCCTGTTCTTTTTTTTTAAAAAAAATGGTACTTGTTAAGAGCTTACTATGTGCCCAATACTGTTATAAGTGCTGAAGTAAATATAAAATAATCAGGTTGGACATAGTCTCTGTCCTCCATGGGACTAACAGTCTAAGGCCACTGTGATTCTCCATCTTTCAGGAGGGTGATAGGATAAAAGGCTCAGGGCTGGAGGAGGGTCAGTTTGCTAATTCTGGGGAGATCATGGAAGTCCAGATCATGGGGAGATGAGAAGGGAGAATGAACACAGAGACCCACGTTGGGTCATTTGCATCAAGTTTAGAAGTCAAGGCAACCAAGGACAGTGTGTGACAAGTGTGACAAGTGTGCCTGTCAAGGCATTGTGACAGGCAGAATGGTTTTATGTACCACATTTTTCCCTTTTTCTGAGGTTGCCTACTCTGGATTAGATAGACTATGACAATACTATTCTTCCTTTTTGTTTCCCATATGTATTTGGGTCCATATCCCTGAAGCAGTATGACATTCTTTCTGGTCCCATCCCAAAGCATTTCTGCACATATCCTTATACTCTGACACTTCCCCTAGCTATGATTTATTTTAATGTCTATCTTCTCCACTAGACTGTAACTCCTTGAGGACAGAGATCATGTCTCCCAATTCCTTTGTACTCTCCCAAGAACTTAGTACAGTGCTCTGCACATAGTAAGTGCTCACTATGTACCATTGATTGATTCATTCTACTTCTCAAAAGTAAAAGTCAGGTACCTCACTGTGAAACCGCTGTAACTCAATATGAATACATTAATGTAGCTGTATTATTTATCTTTAATTGAGTAATTATGACAATATTAATTAATAATATTTTTAATTACCATGTACCAGACACTGAACTAAGCACTGAGGTAGATATATGGGGTTCACAGTCTAAGTGGAGGGAATAGGATTTAATCTCTATTTTTCAGATGGAGGAAACTGAGGCACAGAGAAATCAAGTGACTTGCCGAAAGTCATACAGCAGACAAATGTCAGAGCCTGGATTAGAACCCAGGTCCCCTAACTTCCTTCCTGCATCACTTTGGCAAAAATCAGGGATCAATGGTTCAGGAACAAATCTCCCCATTTATAGCATTATTTCTATGAGGAAAACTGGTTCAGATGTAAAACTAATTGACTTAAGACCCAGATTTCCAGGAGCCAACTGTATCATAATTATAAGGCATTCTTGTAGTATCTAGGACTTTGGCTTCAATCCTCTGGTCTGGTTCCATTCTCTGACCACATTTCATTTTTTTTAAAGTGTGTTTGTCACGGTAAAAGCCACTCATGCATGTTGCAAAAACATGTTCAACTCCACCTGTCTGATTTCAGCATTTCAAGTTCCATTTCAGTTTCTGAAACAAACTTTAAATCTGCTAATGATTTGATTTAAAGCAGAAGCAAATAGCATTTTATTTACACTTCAACACAAAGCTAGCATCGTCACCTATAGCCATGCAGAATATTAGGCAGAGAGGCAAGATGGCCAATCAATCAGTCAGCAATGTTTATTAAGGCTTACTGTGTGCAGAACAGTGAGCTAAGCATTTGGGGGAGTACAATACAACACAGTAGATACACCTACACAATGAGATCCTGGAACTCAGTTCACCAATACTGAACATGCCAAAGGCTAAATACATAAGTTTATATTCCATTCTCACCTAATCATTTTCTAACTAGACGAACCCTGTCAGTGACCAATATTCTAAGTTTGTCTAAACAACAGGAAGCCAAAGATGAAGCCATAGAACTTTGGAGCATTAATCCCTGCTTCCCATGACTTCTTAAGGCTGAGAAAGTAGGAAAAAGTGGAAATATTTTTCTTAAAGCTTTTTGCTCTCCCAACTGGCCTTCCCCCATCCTACTCAACTACATCTGAAGAGATGCACCAGGCTGTCGAGAAGAAAACAGCAATGATAACTAAGGAACATTATCCAGTTAACTGAAATGTTTATGTATTTGCCTCCAGGAAACAGAGGGAGTGGGTCTCCTTTGAACCACACCCTCCCTTTTTAGTCATTATTCGACAACTCCTCTTTTTGCCCATATTTTCCTATTGCCTTAACCCCCTGCCTTTTGGGTCTTGGAGGGGGAAATCCACTAATGACTAATTCAAAATTCTTGGGGTTTGAGAAAGCTTTAAATCGGTAATAGGAGAGACAGAAGATGAATCAATTCACCAGTTTGGGGCAAAGGCACCCAAAGTTTAGAAATGAGAATTTGGCTCTCACATTAGAGGCATAAAAAAGTGGATGAAATACATGGATTAGAGTGTGTTAGTAAGAAGGGAATAGCTAATGTAATAGAGGTAGAAAAGACAAGAAGATTAATTTCAGGCTTTTGGGTAGAAGACTTTATTAGATGACACAACTTGAAGACTGTAAGTTCATACATTAGCAGTTTGGGGAATGAGCCAATGTATCTCTCTTTTTCTGGCACCTCTGAGTATCGTAACTTGGTTCTCACACTGAGAAATCCAAATAGAACATTGTGTTAGGGGAACATCTCAGTGTTGTAAATTTTTAAGAACTTTCTAACTAATTGATGAAAACTCTTGCTATTTGTGAACCACACACTCCTCCAAGGAAATTCTGATTCTATATTGGCAATCCTTCCTTCTAGTACAGAGAGAAAATGGCAATGAAAAATTCAGTGTCGCCTTTTCTGTAAGTTAGCAAAGCATTTTGAGATGCATGTTTTCCTGTCTTTAAGTTTCACGATTCTGAATAAGTCATAAACTAGAATCCAGATTGGGGTTCTGATGATTTTTCAGAAGAAAAATCAACTTGCCTCCATAGGGGTACATTTTAAAGAGAAATTTCCTTGGGGTACAAAGGTTGGAATGGAGTGAGAGGCTAAATACTGGCTGCACTGAGGAGTTTCAGGGCTCTAAAACCTTCAACTGCTACAAAGGATATAAAAGAGGTGACAAAACTTTTAATGGTTTAGAAAATACACAGGAAAGGAAAAGGAAAAGAATATTCAGTTTTTGGCTGTGTATATATTGCTGAGGCAGGAGGAGAGCCAGTCAGGAAACCAGTGGTCATGTTGCTTACCGCCAAAGTATTGTCTGGATATCTCTACACCTGCTTTAGTAGAACATACATGGCAGCAAATACCTGTCAGGAAAGGGATATTAGCAAAAAGTGATTAGAGGCTGCCATCTACTGTGCTTACATGTGTACTGGCTTATGATATATTCTTCAAAAAGATCAAGGTTTGTTATTCAATAAATATATTAGATTTTGCTGGAATCTCTTCCTTTTCTCGAATTAGTTGGTTTCCTTTTCCCAATAGTAGCTCTTTATGGGCTCAGGCTAGAGTTTACAGCTGATAATGAGTAAATGCAAGTGAAACCCCATCTCATATAAAATAGACCACTTACAAACACGTTCCTGTGTCCCTCTGAAGGAAATAAAAACAAATGCACGCAAGTGTCATGGGTACTTTATGATGCCAGGCAAGAAGCGTGTCATTTCTATAGTCACAGTGTTACCAAAAGTAAAATGAAAAGTAAGCTTAGGGGCATTTACTTTCAGTAGAAAAAGCTAAGACATATTTTATCATAGAATAAAATGTTTATCTTCAACTATTATGCATTTCTGAGCCCTCTTTCCATTGATTCTTTTTTTTCCCCATTGATCTGAGCTAAGGAGATCTCTCTACACAGCATGTCCCAGATTCAACCATTCTCCTCCACTGAACAGCTACCACTCAGGTACAAGCTCAGAAATAGACTACTTAATCAGACTCTTTGCTGATCTCCTTGCCTCCAGCCTCTCCCTTTGCCAATCAATCAATTGTATTTATTTAGAGTTTACTGTGTGCAGGGATATATAGTTCATTGTGAGCAGGAAATGTCTCTATCAACTCTGTAATACTGTACTCTCCCAAGTGCTATCTTCACTACCACTACTGCAAGGATCTTCTTCCTGAAAGGCCACTTGGTATAAATCTCTCCACTACTCAGAAGCCCTACTGGCTCTCCATGCTTCTGCACATCAAGCAAAAACTACTCACCATCGGCTTCAATCCTGTTCAACAACACACCCTACTTTAAGTCCTGCTCTCTTCCCATGCTACCTCCCAATCAACTGAACAGCGGTATCTGTTGAGCAAACACTTTATGCAGAGCACTGCATGTAGAACACTGTACTAAGTGCTTGGGAGAGTACAGTACAACAGAGTAGGTAGACATGTTTCCTGCCCACAAGGGAATCTTGATCTCGTCTATCTCACTGCTGAGATCTTACCTACCTCTTACCTCTGTCCTGGAACACCCTTCCTGTTCATATCTGACAGACGATCATTCCTCACCCCTTCAGAGACTTATTAAGATTACACCTCCTTCAAGAAGCTTTCCCGGACTAGGCCCTTATTTCCCCTTCTCCGACTACCTTCTACTTCACCCTTGCACTTAGATTTAATAATAATAATAATAATTATAATGATGGTATTTTTTAAGCACTTACTATGTGCCCAGCACAGTTCTAAGCACTGGGGTAGATACAAGGTAATCAGCTTGTTCCACATGGGGCTCACAGTATTAATACAGATGATACTGTGTATTAATTACTGATGAGGTATATTAATTAATACTGTGTATTAATTACTGATGAGGTAACTGAGGCCCAGAGAATTTAAGTGGTTTGCCCAAGGCCACACAGCAGACTGGTGATGTAGCTGGGATTAGATTTGCACCCTTTATTCACTTCTCCCTCAACCCCACAGCACTTTTGAACATATCCATAATTTATGCTAATGCCTGTCTCCCCATCTAGCCTGTAAGCTCACTATGAGCAAGAAATGTGTCTACCTACTCTGTCGCATTGTACTCTCCCAAGTGCTTAGTAGAGTACTCTGCACACAATAAGTGCTCAATTAATTTGACTGATTGATTGAATGACTGACAAAAAGCTTACTATACTCTCTTCAATCCTCAATTCTCCATCCCTCGATCATGCTGTTTCCCCTCGTTTAGATCCCCCGACTATGTCTGTCAGTAAACAGTCTTCTCTGCATTCACAGTCCTCGTGAAACTCCCCATTCTCCAACATGTTTTCCCCGATTAATTCCCAACCTCTTAAGTCATATAGAGACACCAGCCAGCTCTACTACTTAGGAACCAGCCATCTCTAGCATTTCAGTGCCTACAGATTCTCATCACTGATTCTCTCCTGATTAGACTGTAAGCCCGTCAATGCGAAGGGGTTGTCTCTATCTGTTGTCAATTTGTACATTCCAAGTGCTTAGTGCAGTGCTCTGCACATAGTAAGTGCTCAACATATACTATTGAATGAATGAATGAATGAATCACTCAATTGTTCTATCAATTGTAAATTCAATGATTTCTCAAGATTGCTCTGTTATGTCTATCTCCCCATTAAAGTGAAGGCCCTTATGGACAGAGAATATGTCACCTGCTTGTTATATGTTCCCTAAACACTTAGTACAATGCACTGCACCCTGTTGATCCTCAATAAATATCACTACTACTTCTACTACTAGAAGAGTAATTTCCCTTGATCAACATGGAACAACATAGGTTAGTTAAATAATTCCATTTTACCCATAAAAAGCATCATGTAATTGAGCCACCTAAAGATTCATACTTGAGGAGACTTAAACCTCTAGTGTAAGGAGAATATCAGGTATTTCAACATGTTTGCCAACAAATCCTCTCTTCCTATTTTGGTAGGACTTAAGAATGTTTTTTACCTTCCTTGTGTTAAAGTTTCCCTTTCTTATTTCTGCCACAACTTGGAATAAGTTATCTCCGCCTCTAAACTCTGCCTAGTTTCCAACTTAACAGCAATTTCTTCTTGGTTTATGTTTATTGGCTTTGAATTCAACCTTTCCCTCTTCATTGAAACTTTCATTCATTCCTGATATATCCTTCATAGTTTAAGGAAACCAGGAACCTTTACTTAATACGAATTAATCACCTGTGGCTTCTACAGAAAGAAACTGCATTTTGTTAACACATTCAAACCTGCAATTTCCCCCACCCAATGAAGCAAAATGCCAGAAAGTTTATTTTTCCAACGTGAAAGCAATGACATATAGTCAGCAGTACATATTGTTGAGCAGCAAATAGGCAGGCCAGACATTTTTTTCTGTAATTTCTACAATAATATCAAAAAAGCTTCAAAAATCAGCAGACATTGGACTGGTTCTTGTTCAAGGGATCTTCCAAAAATAATAATAGTTTCTATGAATTTACAACAAAATTGTTTTTAAGGCAGCTGCTTGATTCAAGAGATGGAATTCTATTAAAAGCAACTCATTGCAAAATTGCCTGGAGGGGAAGAATTTTCACAGACAATGAGAAAAAGAATATGTTTTATTTCAGGACTAATAGAAAAGCTCATTCTGTAAAATGTTGGGTCTTTCACTTGTGTAACTTAAGAGACAAATTTGCCAACATTGCTTGGATAAATTGTTCTGAGACTACTTAGAAGACATAGCATTATTAATAGTTCTTTCTGCCTTCTAAAATGACTTAGAAACTATGTTTATCTAGACGTTTTATGGTGTACTGTATAATTCGAGATATATAAACATTAAACGAGAGACAGAAAAGAGGAATGAGAGAAGCAGGAAAAAGTACGAGAAGACAAAATAAAGAATTTCTTTGACAACATAGGTGGGAGACAGTTGTTTAGACTTTTCCTGAAATGAGGGTGGTTTCCCCCTCTAGATTGCAAACTCATTATGAGCAGGGAACAGTTCTTATTCTGTTGCACTGTACTCTTCCAAGTGCTTAGTACAGTCCTCTGCACATAGTATGCTCTCGGGTAAATGTCATTGACAGATTGATTGGTTTATGCATTTTGATATCCAGTTCAGTGGCAATCTATATTTTGTTTTAGCCTAGGCTCCCTCTCTCATAAACCAAGCAGGCAGCTTGTGGCTCCTCAGACCAGACCAGACCAGACTCAAAGATTCTATTCCTTAGACTGTGGGAGAGGGACTGCATATTACCAGATTATCTTGTCTCTTGTCATTGTGCTAATTACAATGTTTGGCACATAATAAGCACCTAACATATACCACCATTATTTTAACCTATTCTCCCTCCCTCTTAGCCTGTGAGTCTCAGGTGGGAGATGGGTTTTGCCCTATGTGATTGTCTTTTGTCTATCCCAAGGCTTTGTACAGTTTTTATTCCAGAAACAAGATTGGCAATAGTTATCCAGGGGGGAATAAATAAATCAAGTTAGTCAATTAGAGGAAGGTATTACAGTAAAATTACAATGTCATCCCATATAGCTAAGCCTATTTTTAACTCTTGGAATTGCTTGTGATACAGTTCCCCACCTGGATATGAAAGGTTTTGCCCTGTGGATGAATAACAGTATCACCACTCAGGGTCATAATTTATGTGCTGGACTGATGACTTCACACCATGGTCACCACACAACTCAGTGACCATCAATATTTATTGAGCACATTCTGTGTGGAGAGCATGCTATTAAGTACTTCAGGGAGTACAATACAACTGAGTTGACACATTTCCTGCCCACAAGGAGCTAGAGGGGAAGGCAGACATTAGAATAAATTATGGAAGTGTACATAAGTGCTGTGGAGAGAATAAAGAGTGCAAAATCCATGGCGGATTGGATAGAACATGGGCCTGAGAGTCTGAAGGTCATGGGTCTTAATCCCGGGTCCACCACTTGTCTGCTTTGTGATCTTGGACGAGTCACTTCACTTCTCTGCCTCAGTTACCTCATCTGTAAAATGGGGATTGAGACTGTGAGTCCCCCAGATTGTGTCCAGCCTGATTTGCTTGTATCCACCCCACCACTTAGAACATTGCCTGGCACATAGTAAGCCCTTAACAAATACCATGATTACTATTCATTCATTCATTCAGTCGTATTTATTGGGTGCTTACTGTGTGCAGAGCACACTATTATTATTATTATTATAGTCTAGAGGGGAAGCAGATATTAAAATCAATATGTTAGGGATACGTAAATACCGTGAGGCTGAGGGTGGGGTGACTATCAATTACTACCTTGCTCCCTTCTACCTCACCTTGCTCCTCTACATGCTCACAACTCCCCCATCCTAAAAAAAACCCTCCTTTGACCCCACAGCCTCAAGTTATCACCCATTCTCCATCCTACCCTTCCTCTCCAAACTCCTTGAGCAAGTAGTCTCCACTCACTGCCTTAAATTCCTCTCCTCCAACTTTTTCCTGGATCCCATCCAATCTGGCTTCCCCCACTTCACTCCACTGAAACCACCCTCTCAAAGGTCACCAATGATTTCCTTCTTGCCAAATCCAACAGCTCCTACCTATTCCATCCTCATCTGTATTGACCTCTCAGCTGCCTTTGACACTGTGAATGATCCCCTTCTCCTCAATACATTATCCAATGTTGGCTTTACTGACTCCATCCTTTCTTGGTTCTCCTCTTTCTCTGGCTGCTCATTCTCAGTCTCCTTCGCGTGTTCCTCCTCCCTCTTCCATCCCCTAACTGTAGGGGCCCTTTAAGGGTCAGTTCTTGGTCCCCTGCTATTCTTCATCTCCACTTACTCCCTTGGAAAACTCATTTGCTTCCACAGCTTCAACAATCACCTCTATGCGGATGACACCCAAATCTACGTCTCCTCCTCTGTTCTCTCCCCCTCCATCCAGACTCACATCTCATCCTGCCTTCAGGACATCTCTACTTGGATGTACTCCCGCTACCTCAAACTCAACTTGTCCAAGACAGAGCTCCTTATCTTCCTTCACAAACCCTGTCCTCTTCCGAACTTTCCCGTCATTGTGGATGGCACAACCATCCTTCCCGTCTCACAAGCCTGTAACCTTGGTGTCATCCTTGACTGCACTCTCTCATTCAACCCACTAATCCAATCCGTCACCAAATCCTGTCAGTCCCACCTTCACAACATCTCCAAGATCACCCTTTCGTCTCCTCCAAATCTTTACCATGTTAGTAGAATCACTCATCCTATCCTGACTGGACTACTGCATCAGCCTCCTTTCTGACTTCCCAACCTCCTGCCTCTCCCCACTTCAGTCCATACTTCACTCAACTGCCTGGATTATCTTTCTACAGACCCGTTCAGGGTATGTCACCCCCCGCCCTCAAAAATCTCCACTGGTTGCCTATCCACCTCCATATCAGACAAAAACTCCTCATTATTGGCTTTAAAGTTCTCCATCACCTTGCACCCTCCTACCTCACCTACCTTCTCTCCTTCTACATTCCAGCCCTCACACTCCAGTCCTCTGGTGCTAGACTTCTCAATGTGCCTCGATCTTGCCTGGCCCACTGTCAACCCCTGACCCTTGTCCTACCCCTGGCCTGGAATGTCCTCCCTCCTCAAATCTGCCAATCACTCTTCCCCACTTCAAAGCCCTACTGAAGGCTCACCTCCTCCAAGGGCCTTCCCAGACTAAGCCCCCCTTTTCCTCAGCTTTCCCTCCCTTCAGTCTCACCTTGATCCACTCCCTTTGCTCTTCCCTCCCTTCCCCTTCCCCACAACATGTATGTATGTATGTATAGTTCTATAATTCTATTTATTTATATTGATGCCTGTTTACTTGTTTTGATGTATGTCTCCCCCCCTCCACCCCAGCGGCAGGAATTGTCTCTCTTTATTGCTGTATTGTACTTTCCAAATGCTTAGTACAATGCTCTGCACAGTCAGTGCTCAATAAATACAATTGAATGAATGAATGAAATACATCCCAGCCCACACACTTCACTCTTCTAATGCTAGTCTTCTCACTCTACCTCAGTCTTGTCTATCACGCCACCAATCTATCACCCATGTCCAGACTCTGGCTCGGAATGCCCTCCCTCCCTATAGCCAACAGATAATTACTCTTCCGCCCTTCAAAGTCTTATCAAAGGCACATCTCCTCCAAGAGGCCTTCCCTGACTAAACCCTCCTTTCCTCTTCTCCCACTCCCTTCTGCGTCACCCTGACTTGTTCCCTTAATTCATCCCCCCTCCCAGCCCCACAGCACTTATGTACATATCTGTAATTAATTCATTTATATTAATGTCTGTCTCCCCCTCTATTCTGTAAAATCACTGTGGGTAGGGAATGTGTCTGTTTTTTGTTGTATTATACTCTCCCATATACTACATGCTTAGTATAGTGGTCCGCACACAGTAAGCACTCAATAAATACAATTGAATGAATGAATGAATGGACGAATGAATATAGATCCGTGTGTAGGTTCATTCATTCATTCATTCAATCGTATTTATTGAGCACTTACTATGTGCAGAGCACTGTACTAAGTGCTTGGAATGTAAAATTCAGCAACAGATAGAGACAATCCCTGCCCAATAATGGGCTCAAAGGATATGTAGGAGGGTGAGGGAGTAGGAGAAAAGAAGATATTACTGGGGAAGACCTCCTGGAGGAGGTCTAATTTCAATAAGGCTTTGAAGGTGGGGAGACCTGGGGTCTGTCATATATATAGAGGGAGGGAGTTCCAGGTTAGAGGGAGGTTCTGGATAAGAGGTCGGCCACACATGGGCAAGATAGAGAAACAGTGAGTAAGTTGGTGCTAGAGGAGCAAAGCCTAGGATGTAGTAGAAAATCAGGGAGGTAAGGTAGAAGGGGGCAAGCTGACTGAGGGCCTTTAATTCAGTGGTTAAGAGTTCTGTTTAATGCAGAAGAGGTGGATGGGTAACTACTGGAGGGTCTTGAGGAGTGGGAACAAGTGGTCTGAACAGTTTTTATAAAAATGATTTGGGCTGCAGAGTGAAGTATGAACCGGGGTGGGAAGAGACAGGAAGCAGGGAAGTCAGCAAGGAGGCTGATGCAGTAGTCAAAGTGGAATATGAGAAGTGTTTGAATCAGCAGAGTAACAATTAGAATGGAAAGGAAAGGGTTGATTTTACCAATTTTGTGATGGTAGAGCTAACAGGATTTGGTGACAGGTTGAAGATGTGGGTTGAATGAGGGAGATGAGTCAGGGATAATACCAAGGTTATGGGCCTGTGAAACAGTGATGGGAAAGACAGAGGGAGGATAGGGTTTATGTTGGAAAATGAGGAGTTCTGTTTCAAACATGTTAGGTTTGAGATGTTGGTGGGACATTCAAGTAGAGATGTCCCAGAGGCAGGAGGAAATGTGAGACTGCAGAGAAGTAGAAAGGCCAGGTCTGGAAAGGAATATTCAGAAATAATCCATGTAGAGATGATGATGATAATAATAATAATGGCATTTGTAAAGTGCTCCCTATGTGCCAGACACTGTTCTAAACACTGAGGTAGATATAAGCAAATTGTTTTGGACACAGTCTCTATCCCGCATGGGGCTCACAGTCTTAATCCCCATTTTACAAATGAGGGAACTGAGGCACAGAGAAGTGAAGTGACTTGCCTAAGGCCACAAAGCAAACAAGTGGTGGAGCCAGGATTAGAACCCATGACAGTTGAGGTAGGGGGAATAAATAAGTTCTCTAAGGGAGTGGGTCTAGAAGGGCACCCAGAACTGAGCCATGGGGGACTGCCACCATTAGAAGTTGGGAGGGAGTGGAGGAGCCTGCAAAAGAAACTTAGAAGCATAGTCTAGTGAGAAGCAGCATTGCCTAGTGAGAAGCCATGTGGCCTAATGGATAGAGCCCAGGCTTGGAAATCAGTAGGAACAAGGTTCTAATGCTGGCTTTTCCACTTACCTGCTGTGTGACCTTGGGCAAATCACTTAAATTATCTGTGCCTCAGTTGCCTCAACTATAAAATGAGAATTAGGACTATAAATCCCTTGTGGGACATGGACTGGGTCCAACCTGATTAGCTTGTATCTACCCCAGAACATAGTACAGTGTCTGGCACATCGTAAGAGTGTAAATGACAAATGCCATAAAAAAGAAGGAAGAGTCAGAGAGATAGGAGAGGCCAGTATCAATAAAGTTGGCTAATGTTTACAGGAAAGGAGGGTGGTTCACAGTGTTGAAGGCAGCTGAGAGGTGGAGGAGCACTAGGATGGAATAGAGGCCTTTGGATTTGCCAAGAAGGAGACCAACAGTGACCTTCAAGATGGTAGTTTAGGTGGAGTGAAGGGGATGGGAGCTAGATTGGAGCAGGTCAAAGAAAGAATTGGAGGAGAGGACGTGGAGACAGTGGGGGTAGCAAACTTATTCAAGGAGTTTGGAGGGGAATGGTAGAAGGGAGATGGGGTGATAACTGGAGGGAGCTGTGGGTTCAAAGGAGGGTTTTTTTTAGGAAAGTGGAGAGAAGAGCATGTTTGAAAGCAGGAGAGGAGAGCAACAAGATTAATTTCATAGTAAGGAATCCTCAGTCACGGATTCACTGTGCTGCTCATTCACCCCACTAAACCATACATTGTACATTCCAAGTGCTTAGTACAGTGCTCTGCACATAGGAAGCACTCAATAAATACTATTGAATGAATGAATACAGTCCATGCAGTTGGAACTTTACATTTACATACTGAATGTAAATTACAGGCCAGAGCTGTGAAAGACCAGCTCATATAGGAACCCACTGTTCTTTGTAGCTCCTTCAGTGGTCTAAATATCTCAAAGAAAGGTTCTGTTACATTTTGCTCAGCATCTGGTACATTGCGATGCTATGCACCAGTCAACTTCTCAGACACTAATTGCAGATGACAGCAACATAGGTGACACATATAAAGCTTGTCCATAAATTGACAATGAGACTGAGAACAGTTCAAGGAGAAGAATTCATTTACACAGAAAATGGAATTTTAGGATATTGCAGAGGTTGGTAAGGGCTGTACAAAAGGGTTTTGGAACTTCTAAGGTTCAAAAACATTTAAGATATAATAGCCAAAAGCAAAAGATCCAGTAGCACATTGACTCAAAACCCCACGTTGTTCTGTTAGCTTACTACTAATGTAAGAAGCTAGAGGACTCATTAAAAGTGATAGCTGCTTTATTTAACAGAGATTACACAGTAGCTGAAAAGGGAGAGCAGGGGATTTTCACCAAATCAAGACTGAATTATCCCCACTGAGAGATTTCAGTTCTTATTACAATGACACAAGACTTTACAGACTAAGTATTATTTACCTTTTCCCATATTACCATATTTATAATCTATCTTTAACCCTCTTTTACTTTATGCCCTCCTTTCCCTGTCTCCCCTCTTTTTCTCTTTTCTCTACAGTTTGAGAGGGGTTGCCTTCTCCTCTGCCTGGCAAAACTACTTCTCCATCCTTACTGACATCCATGCCCATTGCCCTCCCCAGTTGTTCCAGACATTTAATTCCCTCCTCAATTCTCCTGTCCCCCTCACCTCCCCCCCATCCCTTGCCCTCAATGTCCTGGCCACCTCCTTTATTAGGAAAATTGACACCATAAAGTCTTCCCTGCTCCCCTCAGTCCCTCCCACTTCCGGCCTCCTCTTCCACTCTCTCATCTTTCCCAGCTGTATATCTAGAGGAGATATCCTGCCTCCTCTCAAAAGCCACCTCCTCCACCTGTGCATCCAGCCCCATTCCTTCGTACCTTACCGAAACTCTCGTCCCCTCCCTTCTTCCTTCCCTAACAGCCATCTTCAACCGTTCACTCTCCAATAGCTTCTTCCCCACTGCTTTCAAACATTGCCATATCTCCCCTATCTTAAAAAAAAACCCTCCTTTGAACCCATGGCTCCCTCCAGTTATTGCCCCATCTCCTTCTTTCCATTCCTCTCCAAACTCCTTGAGCGAGTTCTCTATACTCACTGTCTCAAATTCCTCTCTTCCAATTGTCTCCTTGATCCCCTCCAAACTGGCTTCCATCCTCTTCACTCCACAGAAACCACCCATTCAAAGGTCACCAGTGATCTCCTTCTTGCCAAATCCAACAACACCTACTCCATCCTAATCCTCCTCGACCTCTCAGCTGTCTTCAACACTGTAGACCATCCCCTTCTCCTGGAAACGTTATCCATCCTTGGCTTCACTGACTCTGTCCTCTCCTGGCCATTCATTCTCAGATTCCTTTGTGGGCTTCTCCATTGCCTCCCACCCCCTAACTGTGGGGGTCCTTTAAGGTTCAGTTCTCAGTCCCCTTCTATTTTCCATCTACACCCACTCCCTTGGAGAACTCATTTGCTCCCTTGGCTTCAACTACCACCTCTACGAGAATTATACACAAATCTACAACTCCAGCCCTGATCTTTCTCCCTCTCTCTATTCTCAAATTTCCTCCTGCTTTCAAGACTTCTCTACTTGGATGTCCTTCTGTAACCTCAAATTTAACATGTCCAAAACAGAACTCCTTATCTTCCCACCCAAACCCTGTCCTCTCCCTGACTTTCCCATCACTGTAGATGGCACCATCAACCTTCCTGTCTCACAAGCCCATAACCTTGAGTTATCCTTGACTCCTCTCTCTCAACCCACTAATTCAACCCATCACTGAATCCTATCGCTCCCCCTTCCACAGCATAGTTAAAATCTGCCCTTTCCTCTCCATCCAAACTGCTACCATGTTAATACATTTACATTTCCTATCCCACCTGGATTACTGCGTCAGCCTCCTTGCTGATCTCCCCGCCTCCTGTCTCTCCCCACTCCAGTCTCTACTTCACTCTGCTGCTCGATCATGTTCCTACAGAAGTGTTCAGGACATGTCACTCCACCCCCCGTCAAAACACTCAAGTGGTTGCACATCCACGTCTGTATCAGACAAAAACTCCTCACTATTGGCTTTAAAGCACTCCATCACCTTGCACACTCCTACATCATCTTGCTTCTCTCCTTCTACAACCCAAACTGCACACATCGCTCCTCTAGTGCTAACCTTCTCAGTGTTTCCCCAATCGTACCTGTCTTGCTGCCGACCCTTCACACATGTCCTGCCTCTAGCCTGGCACACCCTTCTTCTTCAAATCTGATGGACATTTACTCTCCCTCCACATCAAAGGCTTATTGAAAGCATATATCTTTCAAGAGGCCTTCCTAGACAAGGCCCCATATTTCCTCATCTCCCACTCCCTTCTGCATCACTCTGACTTACTCCCTTTGCTTTCCCCACTCCCATGAGCCCACAGCACTAATGTATCTGTAATTTTATTTATTTGTATTGATGTCTGTCTCCCCATCCTAGACTCTTAGCTCCTTGACAGCAGGGAATGTCACTGTTTATTGTTGTACTGTACTTTCCCAAGTGCTTAGTAGAGTACTCTGCACACAGAAAATGCTTAATATGATTGAATGAATGAATGAATATTTTCTCAGTCTTCTAGTAGATGTACTCCACACTCACTGATTTACTCACTATTCTAGACGTTAAGCTGTTTGTGGGCAGGGACTGGGTCTACCAACTCTGTTGGATTGTTTTTACGAGATGTTCTTCCCCTTGACTCTATTTATTGCCATTGTTCTTGTCTGTCCGTCTCCCCCGATTAGACTATAAGCCCGTCAAACGGCAGGGACTGTCTCTATTTGTTGCCGACTTGTTCATCCCAAGCGCTTAGTACAGTGCTCTGCACATAGTAAGCGCTCAATAAATACTATTGAATGAATGAATACTTTCCCAAGCCCTTAGTGTGCTCTACACTCAGTAAGTGTTCAGTAAATACCTCTGGCTAATTTGCTGCCCCTTAGCCCTGTGGCTTTTGAGCTCCCATGGGTCTTGTCTGTTAAATAGCATATTGTCAAGTGGCTGTAGGGGTGATAGATGAAAATTAATCTTAGAAAATCCCCATTCATCTCTGCCATTTCAAGAGTCAAATGAACCACAGATGGGAGAGCTGATAGCACGTCACTCTGACCTGCTCCTTTGTTCTTCCCCCTCACCCCCCAGCCCCACAGCACTTATGTACATATCTGTCATTTATTTATTTGTATTGATATCTGTCTCCCCATGTCTAGACTGTAAGCTCATTTTGGTCAGGGAATGTGTCTGCTTATTGTTGCATTGTACTCTCCCAAGAGCTTAGTACAGTGCTTGACAAACAGCCAAAATCCTTGAAATTTCCCCAGGCCAGAGCCCTGTCCACCTTTTATG
Source organism: Ornithorhynchus anatinus (assembly GCF_004115215.2). Taxonomy (NCBI): domain Eukaryota; kingdom Metazoa; phylum Chordata; class Mammalia; order Monotremata; family Ornithorhynchidae; genus Ornithorhynchus; species Ornithorhynchus anatinus. The sequence continues at coordinate 95,630,026 of NC_041728.1, forward strand.
GCAAGACTATGAGCCCATTTTGGGGGAGGGATTGTCTCTTTTTGTTGCTGCATTGTACTTTGCAAGGGCTTAGTATACTGCTCTGCACACAGTAAGCACTCAATAAATATGACTGAATGAATGAATGAACTCTCATTCAGAATTCTGGATATGCCTCTTCCTGAAAACTCTCTTCCTCCAGGAAACAGTTTCCATCTCACTCCCATATTCCTTAGTCATATCAGCCCAACAGCCACCACTGATGTATATTCCCCTTTTACGGTCAGTTCCCCTCTACACTGGGCAGGAAATGCCTAGCAACTCAGTTGTGTTGGCCTCTCCCAGAGCTCAGTACAATGCTCTGAAGAAAGTAAGCACTCGATAAATACCCTTGATTTATTGATCGATTCCAATCCACATGCTTCATTTCAGTAGGCCTACACAAATTTATGCACTTTGGCACTCACAACCACCCAGAGCACATCTGGACACAGCATCCTTCATAACCTATTACACTCTTTACACATCTACCTATTCACTTATACTCTCTCTTTTATCTATAAATTGCTCTATGGCTATCTCTTCCACTTAACTGTAAGCTCTCTGAGTACAGGGATCATTTTTTTCCAATTTTATTGTACTCTCCCAAGTGCTTAGTGTAGTGCTTTGCCCCCAGCTGGCACTGATAATAAAAATCATAACAACAAATATTGCCATTACTAAGGGCTTACTAGAATGTCACGCACTATACTAAGCACTATGGTAGACACAAGGTAAGTGGAACAAATATAGGGACTGTGCTGAGTTTCACAGTCTAAGGGGAAGGGAAAACAGTTCTTTAGTACCTGTTTTGTCTTGTCTTATGCTGTCAAGTCATTTCCGACCCATAGCGACACCACGGACACATCTCTCCCAGAACGCTCCGCTTTCCATCTGCAGTCCTTCTGGTCATGTACCCACAGAGTTTTCTTGGTAAAAATATAGAAGTGGTTTATCACTGCCTCCTTCCATGCAGTAAACTTTAGTCTCCACCCTCAACTTTCTCTCATGCTGCTGCTGCCCAGCATAGGTGAGTTTTGACTTGTAGCAGACTGCCTACACCGGCTAGCCACTGGCCAAGCTACAAATGGAATGGGTATGCCTCTGCTTGACTCTCCCTCCTGTAACTGAGACTGGTAGAGTACTGTAAACTCTCCAGGTGAGATCCTGAGAAGGGAGTACCTGTTTTACAGATGAAGAAATTGAGACACCGAGAAGTTAATTGACTTGCCCAGGGTCACTCAGTACTCAAGTGGCAGAACCAGGGGGATCAGAACCCAGTCCTCCTGATTCCCAGACCTATGCTCTGTCCACTAGGCTATACTGCTTCCTCTATAAATATACGGTCAATAAACATGATTGATTTGATTTTGCCATATTCTTGCAGCTCCTGGTTGAATCTGTACATTTCCTCTACTTCCACCTGCAAGCACACTACACTATGCCTACAATGTAATGCTCTTACACACAGCAGGCATTCAATAAATATTACTGAAAGAATAAAGTCACTGTAGGCCCTTAACCAAAGATTAAGGCTTGGGCATTTTTTAATGGCATTTGTTTAGTGCTTATTATGTGTCAAGCACTGTTCGAATCTCTAAGGTAGATACAAGTTAATCAGGTTGGATGCAGTACTGTCTGATAAGGGTGTCACGGCCTAATAGGAGAAAGAACAGGTATTAAGTCCTCATTTCGCATTTGAGGAAACTGAAGCAGAGAGAAGTTAAGTGATTTGCCCAAGGTCACATAACATGCAAGTGGCAGAGCCATTGTAGAGCCTTTTCTCTACTCCCCACCTCTCCCCCACAGCACTTGTGCATATATGTACATATTTATAATTCTATTTATCTATATTAATGATGTGTATATATCTATAATTCTATTTATTTATATTGATGCTATTGACACCTGTTTACTTGTTTTGATGCCTGTCTCCCCCCTTCTAGACTTTGAGCCCATTGGGGGCAGGGATTTTCTCTATTTGTTGCTGAATTGTACTTTCCAAGCACTTAGTACAGTGCTCTGCACACAGTAAGTGCTCAATAAATACCACTGAATGCATGAATGAATGAATGATTAGGACCCAGGACCTCTGGATCCCAGACCCTTGCTTTTATACTAGACTAAGCTCCTTTCCAGGATTTCTGAACAGCCTGATTAGATGTGAAAATACACTGACTGACCTCCCTGCCTCCCAACTCACAATATTGGTTTTTATCTCTGTATTTGCTTTGCTCTTTTAAATGGAAAGTTGTGAATTAGTACTAGACTGTAAGCTCATTGTGGGCAGTGAATGTGTCTACTAACTCTGCTGTATTGTTACATTGCACTCTCCCAGGCATTTAGAGTACTCTGCACATATGTAGTGCTCAATAAATATGAATGATTGATTGAATCAGTAGACCAAACTGTGAAGTTACAGTGACCCCAGAAAGAAACAAGCTTTGGTTTGGGTGAAGAGGGAAGAAAAAGCCAAACTTGGAAAATGTGCCTGGAACTTACTTCATCTAATTGTACATGGGAAATGTGGTGGAAGTTAGTCACTGAAACACAACAGTTATTTCATGTGACTCTTCCAGACCTTTATTTCTCCAGTGGATATTTGAATGCATGAGGGGAAAACCAATAATTAAAAGCAAACAGTGTAAAGTGACTATAAAAGAGGAAAGGTTTCCTTCTGTCCTTCTAAATTAGCTGGTCTGAATTTGGGGAACACAGTTTCTGGCTTCTTCTACACAATTTTAACTCTTGCAGTTATCTTCTTTCTGCCCCACTGTCAGAAAGAAATGTAAGATACAGATAAATGTACAGTAAATCTCAACTTGCTACAGACAAAGTTACATCCTGTTTCTTTTTTTCTTTTCATTTTCAAAGAAATATGTATTTATACTCTTCCAGCCTTTGAGTGAGAAGCAACTTTTAGCAAACTTTCAGTGTGCAGATAAAAAGCTCCTATGGACTACATCTCTGCCATGCAATTTCAGTGTTTTAAAAAGGAAATATTGTAAAAAGTATTTGAAAAACATGTCTGATATAGCAGTCCACAAGCATAAATTTCTCCCTTTCAGGAAACAAAAGGTCAGAGTTTGAGTTGAGCCTGGACTGCAGAAATTGTCCCTTAACCATATCCTTTCATGCCACTAACATTTGTCTGTGCTGTTTGGAACATAAAAAATGCAGATCTGTTCATTATTGGCTTTGTGTTTGACTTTTTGACCATTTGCCCCATTTTCGAACTGTTGCAGAAAAGGACACTATTTAAACACATTGCCTTCCAGCCCACTGAGATAGCATTCTTCATGGAGAGCTAATTTCCTGAATACATAGGATTACATTTACACAGGGAATAATGTCTCCCATTTCATCAATATTGTGCACATTTGCTGAATTTTGCACAAGAATGCCTTATCATTCATAATATGGTGATAGCACCTGCACAGCCATTTACACAGGGTTCCAAGTTTTGTGCAAATGTGGCCTCAGTTGCCATTCGAAGAAGGAAATCGTTCACCCGTTCTCTGAATCATTTTCTGTTTAGCCTGTGAGCCCGTCATTGGGCAGAGATTGTCTCTATTTGTTGCCGAATTGTACATTCCAAGCACTTAGTACAGTGTTCTGCACATAGTAAGCACTCAATAAATACTATTGAATGAATGAATAAAGGGCAGTGAATTCAGGTTGGAAGACTGTGTAGATGGGCAGGTAAAGAACATTTTCTGTGCCCACAGCAAAGAAAATGTTTTGCTTCCAAATCTGATTCTCAAGATGGGAAAAAAGTTGTTGCCTGTAGCGATGGAACTTCTTAAACAAAAACGATCTCAGTCCAGAATAACCCCCAGATCCCTGACAGAGCTAGCTGCCAAAGATTTATGCTGTCATAGCCCAAGCCAAGGAAGTTTACCCCTCCACGTTCCTTTTACCAATCAAAACTAGTTAAGTTCTGGCCGGACATAGGCCAAGTTGAACACAGGTCATTGGGGACTAACTATCAGACAATCCTTTAGACAGAATGAATGCTGCCATGGCTGGATTTGGAACAAGAGACAGATTTATGCATCATAAGTGAAACTGGGAAGCTCAATCCATATTGTTTGGTAATAGCTCAAAAGAACATTAAATCATAGGATAAACTGAAACATTGTCCTGGATGGGTAAAAGGAGGTATCCTAATACACTTAAAAACGGGGCTCTGGGCTCCACTAACACACCAAAGTCTTTCTCACCCCTAACCTCACCATCCTATCTCCTTATATGCTGATCACACCATCTCTTTAGAATGTCCTAATACTCTGTTGGTTGAAAGATGAAGGAGAACTGGGGGAGACCAGAAGGCCTGTATCAGAAAAAAAGTTGCCTTTCAGCTAGTTCAAGGCTAGTGCAGATCAGAAGTGACAGAATAAGGATAAAACTGTAACTGTGAATGAGGTTTTCTTCAAGGAACTTAATATCTTTTACAGAAGAAGCACTGTCCTTCACTTTGAAGGAGATCCTGATGACAATGAACCTGCAAATTTAAGTATGAATGTATTTGAGAGACAATCAATCAATCAATGGTATCTGAGTACAAAGCACTGTACTAAATGCTTGGGAGAAGACAATACAGTCAATCAATGATATTTACTGAGCGCTTATTATGTGCAGAGCTCTGTAATAAGCTTTTGGGAAAGTACAGTACAAAAGAATTGATAGACATGCTCCCTACCCTCAAGGAGTTTACAATCTAGAGGGGGGAGACAGACACTAAAATAAATTATGTATCTATACATAAGGGCTGTGGAACTAAGGGAGGGATGAATATCAAGTGATATTAATAAATAGTAAAGATCCAGTAGTAAAGATCCAAGTGTGTAGACAATGCAAAAGGTAGAGGGAGTAGGAGAAATGAGAGACAAGTTTGAAATTGCCTCGTGGAGGAGATGTTATTTTGAGAGGGCTCTGAAGCTAAGGAGCATGGTGGTCTGCCAACCATTCAGGGAGAGGCAGTTCCAGGCCCAAGGGAGGATGTGGAAAAGGAATCTGAAGCAAGATAGATGAGACTGAGGTACAATGAGTAGGTTGGCATTAGAGAAGTGAATTGAATGGGCTGGGTTTTTGTAGGAAATCCACATGGTGAGGTATGAGGGGGAGAGTTGATTTAATGCTTTAGGGCTGATGGTAAGGAGTTGGTTTCATGTGCTGATGGATGGAGAACCATCGCAAGTTTTTGAGTAGTGGGGAGTTGTGGACTGAGCTTTTTTTAGAAAAATCATCTGGGGCAGCTGAGCGAAATAAGGAGTGGAGTGAGGAAAGACAGCTGGCATGGAGGTCAGCGAGGAGGCTGATGTGATAGTCAAGGTGGAATATAATAAGTGTTTGGAACAGCAGAGTAGCACTTTGTATGGAAAGAAGAGCTCTTGAACACTTTATTGGTGAAAATGCACCTCTTGCCTTCCGGGTGAGCATTGTTCAGACATTGGTATTTAAGAGGAGACAGCTTTATCTGAGTGCCAAGTGGATATGTAGTTGGGTTGTTACATAGTATTGATGGTTTGCCCCGGGTCATCTATACGTTCTTTCTCGGTTGCCCAGGGCCAAGTGGCACATATCATGAGATGGCTGGAAGGGTGAACTGGGACAGTCTGTGGTCACAGAGCAGATCATCTCTGACATCTCAACACCCACAGAATCCTCGGTGCCCTCATCCATTCACTAAGCCAACATCGACTGTGAAATTCAAGAGGGGCTTCTAAGGGTTAGGAAAATGTTTTCCACTTCAAAAAAAGGAAAAGGCAAAGAAGAATCAAAAGGAAAACAAAGAACATAAACAACAAAAAAGTGAACAGTTGTCTTTCATACAAGTAGACACATCAGAGAGACTCAACAGTAGGAACAATATAGTGGAGCATAATGATAATAATAATAATAATAATAATGGTATTTGATAATTATTTACTGTCAGGCACTATGCTAATCCCTGGCGAAGGCACAAAATAATCAGGTTTGACACAGTCCCTGTCTCATGTGGGGCTCACAGTCTCAATCCCCATTTTACACATGAGGTAATTGAGGCCCAGAGAAGTGATGTGATTTGCCCAAGGTCACACAGCAGATAAGTGGTGAGCCAGGATTGGAACTCATTGCTTTCTGACTACCAGGTCCCTGCTCTATCCACTATGCCATGCTGCTTCCAGATAAGTGGGCAATGTAGTTTATACCACATAGCCCTATGTAGTTGTCTTTCATAGTACTATTTGAAGCAATCACTACTGACAATGAGGTTCACCTAATTATGTCTGCGTGGCTGAAAAGGCCAAGGGATCTAAAGTCCCAGTCACATTGGGCACACAAAGAGTTGTCCTTTATTGTGCCGTATTTAATGTTGTAGTACCAGGTGTCTTAACGAGCAATGTAGCAACTACATACACAGTCAATTCACAGACTACCATTGACATACTGTTTGGAGGATGAATTCTCAATGCCATATAGACAATAGGAAGCAACATGACGTAGTGAATACAGCACAGGCCTGCGAGTCAGAAAATCATGGGTTCTAATCCAGGCTTCACCACTTGTCTGCTGTGTGACCTTGGACAAGTTATTTCACTTCTCTGGACCTCAGTTACCTCATCTGTAAAATGGGGATTGAGATTATGAGTCCCATGTGGGACAGGGACTAGGTCCAACCCGATTTGCTTGTATCCATCCAACCATTTAGTATAGTGCCGGGCACATAGTAAGAGCTTAACAAATATGGTGATTATTATTATTACATAGCACTGTGGTCAGAGAGGGTACAATTTAGAAGGGGCATATGTTCATGGTGTAGGAGCAGGATCAAAACAAGTTAAAAACTCACACTCTTTAACAGCAGGAATCCAAAAGCAAGGGAAACATGATTCCTCAGGAGCTGCTGTCTTCCCTAAACTAAATTAGTGCAAGGGGAAATGGAGGTCAAAAGAAAAAGAAAAACTATGAAGAAGGAAGGAGCTTACAACACATGCTACTCTCCTGGAAAATCCCGAGTTTATAAATATATAGTCAGGTTGGAAAGACCCTAAATAAAAATTAATCAATGGTATTTATTGAGGACTTCTTGGGAATGTGTGTGTTATATTGTTGTTTGTACTCTCCTAAGCACTTAGTACAATGTCCTGTACACAATAAGCACTCAATAAATGTGATTTATTGATTGCAGAGCACCATACTAAGCATTAGGGAGAGTTCAATGCAATAGAATTGGTAAAAACGTTTCCTGCTCACAGGGATCTTACAGCCTACAGGAGGAGATTTACAGATTAATGGATGGGGGTAGCTATTAGCCTTATTCTTTCAAAGATGAGGAAACTGAGGGAGAAAGAGAAATGATCCTCTTTCAAAGAGGCTGAGTAAAGTCAGGAAAACAGCCTCTTTTTCCTGACTCTGTGACTCTCACATCACTTCCCAATTCCAGAGACGTTCAAATGTCAGTAGTAATGCAGCAGGTTGTAAAAACTGAGAGTTCTGTTACCAGGGTGCCATAGTTGATCCTCTGGCTAGTAAGTTGAGTCATGAGGTAAAAACTGGATCATTAAAGAGAGTGGTCAGAAGGACGCCACCGAGACACCTCTGCCACAGTTGAAATGTGTCAGTGGAGAAGTGTGTTGCCCTGGCAGGCTTACTGATTTTTTTCACGTGTTTTTATTTTAATAGTATTTGTTAAGTGCTAAGAGTTGTGGTACATACAGATTAATCAGGTTGGTTACAGTCCCTGTACCCCAAGGGGCTCATAGCCCCTTCATATTGGACTAAGCATGGTGAGAAGCCTGTCTCTCAGGGGCTCCCCTGAGTCACAAATGAAAATAGGTCAACCTGTTGACTTCAAAAAATTTCAGCCTGCCGAACTGAGTCACCAGCCCTCCCTATCTAATGGTGTCTGGGCAATAATGGACTCCATGGCAAGAACCATCTGGACAGAAAATTTTGAGGTTTTATTAAAGATCTTTCTTGGCTTTGACGGGGTTCCACTTAGCCATATCTAGCATCACACAGACTCTGGGGTCCTTGTTACCTCACGTGGTGAGTTTAGAGGAGTCCCACCAAGGGCGGTGGGTTACGATAGACAGCCACATGCCATTCCTTCCGGATTCAACCATGGCTGTGATGTGCCTCCTCTGCTGGTGTAGAGCAGACCAGTTAATGTGGTAATGGGCCCCCTACCTTGTTCATCCTGGAGGCATTTATATGAGGGAATGTCTTCTGGTGTTCTCACACAGAACAGCACCCACCAGCCCACTGCCAGTGGGACAAGAAACTCAGCTTGGGCCTCATATTCAATTTTTGATTGTTGGTGGGTCTGCTTTTAAGAGTCTGTCCCAAGTGATTTACATTCGGTCTCTTTTCTTGTCTAATGCCTAGAGTCAGCTTTGAAAGTATCTGAGCTCATCCCCAATTAGCAAAAGAAGTCACCCACTTACCAGTCTCTGTGATCAACATCCCCTGGGGTCAGGAACCTGATATGGATCCAGGTTACCCGATGGACTAAGGCAAAGGGCCGGGGGACATTTATCCCGGGGCACTTATGGAGTTGGCTGGAGCCAGACCAATGCCATTAGTTCTGATTTTTAAGAATTCACGGACGGCTGATGAGGTGCTTGGAGACTGGAAAAGGACACGCATAAAACAGGAGACAGGGATGGCTGTGGGCAGCTCCAGACTCCTCTGTTTCACTTCCAAATCATGGGGAAAAATGAGCAAATGCTCAAACAATGAGTTGGCGAATGCCTGGGTCCCTGAGCAAAATTCAAGGGGTATCCTGTGCGATACTCCACAGACTTGACTCCCTTGATCTAGTCCTAAATTTTTATGGCATTTGTTTTCATTATGACTACTATGCTTTTTGTTAAGCTCTTATTATGTAAAATGGGGATTAAGACTGTGAGCCTGTTGTGGGACAGAGATTGTGTCCAAACTGATTATCTTGTATTTTACCCAAAACTTAGTACACTGACTGGAACATAGTGCTTAACCAATGCCAATTATTATTATCATTATCATTGTTATTATTTTTGTTATTGTTATTATTATTACATGCCCAGATCTGTTCTAAGCACTAAGGTAGGTACAAGTTGATCAGGTTGGGCACAGTGCCTGCCCTATTTAGGGCTCACAGTCTAAGTAGAAAGAACATGAGAAGCAGTATGGCATAGTGTATAGATCATGGGGCTAGAAGTCAGAATATCATGGGTCCCAGTCCCAGCTTGGCCATGTGTCTGCTGTGTGACCTTGGGCAATCACTTCACTTACCTATGCCTCAGTTACCTCATCTGTAAAATGAGGCTTGAGACTGGGAGCTCTACGTGGGACAGGGACTGTGTCCAACACAATTTGCTTATATCTAGCCTAGTGCTTAATACATTACTAGGCACATAGTAAGCACTTAACAAGTACCATAATTATCATTATTAAATAGGAGGGAGGAGATAATTTAATTCCCATTTTGTAGATGAGAAAACTGAGGCACAAAGAAGGATTAACTGACTTTCCCAAGATCATACAGAAGGCAAATGGCAGAGCCAGGATTATGGCTCATGTTCTTTCTACTAGGCCACACTGTTCCTCAGTTTAAATGCTCCTCAGATTAAACACTTTTAATCTAGGGTTTGAATAACAAAACATAAACTCACACCTTGAGCAATGTACATGGGGAATGAGGATTAAAGTTTGGTGACAAGAATGAAAAGTCTAAGTGACTTTAAATTGAAGAAATTCAGAAACCTTTTTAGTCCTTTCAGTAACAGTATGATGTATCTGGTAGAATGTGGGAAGCAGTAGAAATAACAGTCACTCCTTGTAATTTTAAACCTGAGATTCCTTCATTAACCGGTGATGGAGAAAACTATAATTGAGGTGGTAACAAAAGAAATCCAAGAATTACCCTTAATCTCACTTCTATTACCAAATCCCGAAAAAGTTCCCCAGAACGCAAGGATCCGTGGGACACGTTTGAAGCTCTAGCTGGGAAAAATGTCCCCACTCACCAGCACAAACTGGAATCCTGGCTAAGTAACACTGTACCTCATTCTTATTTCTCCTGCTAATGACTTCTTGCTCACACCCTTCCTCCTACCTAGAACTCCTCCTACTTCACAGCTGACATTAATTCATTCATTTGTTATTTATTGGGCACTTACTGTGTGCAGAGCACTGTACTAAGTGCTTGTGAGAGTACAATATAACAATAAACAGACACATTCCCAACCCACAAGGAGCTTAAAGTCTAGAAGACGGTAGACAGATATCAATACAAATAAAAGATATTTACATAAGTGCACTGACAAATCACAGCTTTCCCCATCTTCAAAGAGCTTCTGAAATCATCTCTTCAAGGAGGACTTCTCCAGTTCATTTCTAATCTCCCCATTTCACACTCCTCCAACTAATAATTATACTTACTTATGTGCCAGGCACTGTACTAAGTGCTGGGGTGGATACAAGAAAATCACGTTGTACACCTCCCCTGACATTTGTGGGGCTCTGAGTCTCAACCCCCCATTTTAGAGATGAGATATCTGAGGCACAGAGAAGTAAAGTGACTTGCCCAAGTTCACGCAGCAGACAAGTGGTGGAGTCGGGATTAGAACTCATGACCTCTGGCTCCCAGGTCCTTGCTCTACCCACTGCACAAATGTTGCTACCACTTCAGAAATCCCTGGCCACCTAACCACCGACATACTCAACAGAGGGATACTAAACTGAATCAGATCATTCAATTCTCAAATAGGGGTGCTGGAATGGGATCCAAGTAAACCCTCTAAAATGGCCGTATACCTGGCAAAGCATTGGAGAGCTGAAACCCTTCTACCAAGAAGCTGAAGGGTGGAACGGTTTAGTTTCCTTCTCTTTCCTTTGTTATATTTTCTCTCTTTCCCTTTTTCGGTCTTGGAAAACACTCAGAGGAGTTGAAAGTTTCAATGGAAGAAGTGAGTTTCCAGGAGGATTTGAAGAAGAAGAAGGAGGAGGTTATCTGGCAACCAGGAAGGGGAAGATTATTCCTGGCACAAGAATTCAGATGGAAAAGGAACAGCTCAGGGAGACCAGTGTGAAGGAAGGAAACCTATGGAGCACTGAAGCTCCATCCTAGCCAGAGTGATAGGAGAGAGGGATGAGAAAGTGGAGAGAATGAGGTTTCAGCAAGCCACAGATTAAGACGGGAATTGAACACCACACAGCTGGGGGATCAGAAGTGTGTGGCTGAATACTAGCCAGCAAAGGGATTTTTCTTGACCTACAAGAACACACAGTGTGAGAAGGAACTGTGGATAGAGCATGGGTCTGAGAATCAGAAGTGCCTTGGTTCAAATGCCTGCTCCGCCACTTGTCTGCTGTGTGACCTTGAGGAAGTCACTTCACTTCTCAGTGCCTCAGTTGCTTCATTTATAAAATGGGGATTGAGATTGTGAGCCCCAGGAGGGTCAGGGTCTGTGCCCAACACAATTTGCTTATAGCCACACCAGCACTTAGTACAGTGCCTGGCACATAGTAGTCACATAATAATTAATATTATTCTTACATTTTGTTGCTGCAAGGACAGAGCTTGCAAGGAATGCACAAGAATGGTAGCTCCATAGATAACAGAGAACGGTCAGACTTTAGAGAAGTTTAAAACGAAAGCATAAGAGCTTTTAGTTTTCAGTGGCCTACATGGAAAAGGAGATACTTGAAGGTTCAGAAGGTATAATGGTAGCACCAGTGCTTAGATGGGGTGAGGCCCATCTCCTCCAAGAGACCTTCCCCCACTAAGCCCCACTTTTCCTCATCTCCCACTCCCTTCTCCATCACCCTGACTTTCTTCCTTTGCTCTTTCTTCCTCCCAGCCTCACAGCACTTATGTACATATTTTAAATTTTATTTATTTGTATTGATGTCTGTCTCTCCCACTCTACATTGTAAGCTCATTGTGGGCAGGGAATTTCACTATTTATTGTTCTATTGTACTTTCCCAAGCACTTAGTATGGTGCTCTGCACACTGTTAAGCGCTCAATAAATGTGATTGAATGAATGAATGAGTGGTAAAATTCCCAAATTGATGAATAGAAAAGGGAAGACAATCAGCCTTTATTTGAATGAGCATAGTTTCATCCTTTTAAGAAAGCAGGGTAGCCAGTGGAAAGAGTAAATGATAATGATGGCATTTGTTAAGCACTTACTATGTGCCAAGCACTATTCTAAACGCTGGGGGGATACAAAGTAATCAGGTTGTCCCAAGTGGGGCTCACAGTCTCAATCCCCATTTTACAGATGAGGTAACTGAGGCCCAGAGAAGTTAAGTAACTTGCCCAAAATCACACGGCTGACAAGTGGCGGAACCGGGATTAGAACCTATGACCTCTGACTGCCAAACCCGGGCTTTTTCCACTGAGCCACGCTGCTTCAGAAGTAAAGGATTTGGAAGTCAGGACACTTAGGACTTAAACCTGTCTCTGCCATTTACCTGCTTGGGTATATTTGGTGAGTTCCTTAACCTCTCTAGGCCTCAGTTTCCACTTCTATTAAATGGGGATTAAATATCTGTTCCCCCTCCTCATTTGACTCTGAGCTTCTTGTGGGACAGGGACTGTTTGATCTGATTGCTCTATCCCAGTGCTTAGCACAGTGCTTAGCATATAGTTAGTGCTTAACAAAAGCTACATTTATTCAGTCAATTAATATATATTGAGCACTCATTGTGTGCAGAGCACTGCACTATGCAGAGAACTGTAATACTACTACTATTAATAACTGTAGTATTTGTAATGTGTTTATTGTGTACCTAACACTGAACTAAGTGCTGGGTAGATAAAAGATAATTGGGTTGGACACAGTCCCTGAACCACACAGAGCTCCCAGTCTCAATCCCCATTTTACAGATGAGGTAACTGAGGCACAAAGAAGTTAAGTGACTTGCCCTAGGTAACACAGTGGACAAGTGACAGAGCTGGGATTAGGACCCAGGTCCTTCTGACTCCCAGGCCCAAACTCTATCCACTAGGCCACACTGCTTCTCTACTAAGTGTTTCAGAGTGTACACTTAGTGTACACAGAGTGTACACAGAGTTGGTTGACACATTTCTTGCCTACAATTTATTATTACTGTTTATCTTAATAAGCATAGTTAGCAATAATGTTAATTAATAATGTTAATAAACAACAATCATTATTATTATTATCGTTATTATTATTAAAAGATAGAGTCACAAAATGCATTATATGTAAACAAGGAAAAAGTAAATAACAATTGATGTTAACTAGGACTCTAATGGAATAGCCAATAAATTTAAAGGACTATTGAGGGAATTTAAGGGAAATTTAATAATAATAGTAGTGATAATGACATCTATTAAATCCCTGATATGTGTACTAAGCACTAGGGGTAATTCAAGGTAATGAGAGTCATCATGGTCCCTATCCCATCCAGAGCCCACATTCTATTTTATCCCCATTTTATAGAAGATGAATCTGAGTCACAGAGCAGTTAAGTGACTTGCCTAAGGTCACACTACAGGTAAATGACAGAGCCAGGACTAAAAGGCAAGTCTCCTGACTCCCAAACCTGAATTCTTAATGCTGGGCCAGAAAGCCTATAGGTCAATTCCTGAAAAAGCAGAGACATAAAAATTAAAGGGGTTGTAGTGACAGCTACAATGACAGTGACAGTAATAGGCAGGAATTAATTGAAAGATTGTCCATGTCTTCCCACTCCTCAAGAACCTACAGTGGTCGCCCACCCACCTCCTTAACAAACAGAAACTCCTTATCATCAGCTTTAAACACTTGATAAGATCACCCCCTTCTATCTTACCTCTCTGTTTCCCACTACAACCTAGACTGTTCATTTAACTCGTCTAACACCAACCGACTCCCTGTATCTCTATCTCATTTCTATCACTGCCAACCCCTTGCCTATAACCTCCCTCTGGCCTAGAGCTCCTTTTCCCATCACATATGACAAACCATCTCTCTCCCCAACTTCAAAGACTTATTAAAATCTATCTCCTCTAAGAGGCCTTCCCCAACTAAGCCCTCCTTTTCTTTACTCTTTCTCCCTTCTCCCCACCTTCCAACCCACAGCACTTAAGTATATATCCGTAATTTATTTAAATGTCTGTCTCCCTGCAGAGACTGTAAGATCCTTGTGGACAGGGAATGTATTTGTCAGTGCTGTTGTACTCTCTCAAACACTTAGTACAGTGATCTGGACATAGTAAGCGTTCAATAAATACTGCTGATTGATAGAACAGAATTGAGAAAAAGATTGATTTAAAAGTAGAATGATAGAACTGAGGAAGAAGAAAGAAGAGAATAGAATAAAATAGGATTAGTCACCAGGTGAGAGGTTGAGTATCTGCAAAACTGTTTAAGGGTCTGGACTAAAGTTTCGCTTCCTGAAACTCAATCCAGATAAGACTAAAGCCATGTTTTGGGAAGAATGCCAAGGAAATAGCCTGAAATGCAGCTTCATTGGAAACAGAGGAAAACATGTTCCCTAATCACTAAGGCAACAAGCAGGCTTGACTCTGAGCTTTTGGATTTGTTATCCCTGTTCAATCAATCAGTCAGTCAATCAATCAATGGTATTTATTGAGTGCTTACTGGATGCAGAGCACTGTACACGCTTGGGAGAATACAATATAACAAAGTGGTTAGACCTTTTCCCTGCCCACAAGGAGTTCCAAGAACAGTGTTGGGCAAAAGCAGATATTTCTATCCTGGGCTGTGGAAAGCACCAACCTCTTTTAGGCAGAGTTTTCAGAGTTACTGTGTCTCTTATTTAAACTCTTCCCTGACACATGGGCAACTCTCCAGCATGCAGATATCTGCTTACCTCATTCTGTGCCTGGCAAAGTGCTGTGCTCCAAGATATAAATTCTTGTCTTGGGGGGCATGGACCTAAGGTCAGCCATCCAGAAGCTCTAGAATATTCTCCTCTAGATAGTAATCTCCTTGAGGGCAGGGATCCCACTTACTAACTCTATTTCTAATTTCTGCACAGAGTAAGCATGCAATAAATATTATTGATTGATAAAAAGCCTTCCATCAAATGACAACCCTCCCATCAACCTTAACATAAGGGGAAGCAGCACGGCATAGTGGATAGAGTCCAGGCCTGTGAGTCAGAAGGTCATGGGTTCTACTCCTGGCTCCACCACTTGTCTGCTGTGTGACCTTGGGCAAATCATTTCACTCCTCTGTGCCTCACTCACCTCATCTGTTAAATGGGATTGAGACTGTGACCCCCACGTGGTACAAGGGACTGTATCCAACCCAATTTGCATGTCTCTACCCCAGTGCTCAGAACAGTGCCTGGCACATAGTAAGCACCTCATAAATGCCGTTATTATTATTATTATATGCAATGCAATATACCTGTCTTCAGCACTTATGTGTGCATATGTATATGCATATTAGAGAGAGAGGGAAACAGTGTAATCTTTTGGAAAGAGCATGGGGTTGGAGTCAGAAGAGCTGGTTTCTAATCCAGATTGTCTGCTCTGTGGACTCAGACAAGTCACTTAACTTCACTGTGCTTCAGTTTCCTCATCTGTAAAAATGGGCATTATATCCTATTTCCTCCTGCCTAAACTATGAGCCCTATGTGGGACAGGGACTGTGTCCAAACTGAAAACCTTTTATCTACCCCAGTGCTTAGAACAGAACTTGGTACATAGTAAGCACTTATCAACTACGATTATTATTATTATTGTTATTATTGTCATTCAATTGTAATTTTTCAACTATTTCATTCTACCATATTTCCTTCTTCTCCTTGTTCTTGTTGTAAATAATTCGTATCTGACGGTATCCCTTAATGGATTTTAAGTTTCCTCTGCATAGGCACCATACCTTCCATTTTGGTTATACTTTCCCAAGCCTCTAGTTAGTCGATTGTATTTATTGAGCGCTTACTGTATGCAGAGCACTGTACTAAACACTTGGGAGAGTACAATATAACAATATAACAGGAACATTCCCTGCCCACAATGAGCTTATAGTCTAGAGGAATCAGAAATTTTAGTGGATAGAGCACAGAATTGAGTCAGGGGACCTGGATTTTAACCCCAGCTCTGCCACTTGTCTGCACTTAACTTCTCTGTGCCACAGTTCCCTCATCTGTAAAATGGGGATTCAGTACCTTTTCTGCCTCTTACTTAGACTGTGAGCTCCATGTGGGACCTGATTGTTCTGTGTCTACCTCAGTGCTTGGCACAGAGTAGCACTTAAATGCTACACATCATTATTCTTCTTATTATTATTATTACAGGGCTTTTCACACAGTGGGTGCCTAATTTAAGGCTCTGTACACAGTAAATGCCACTGAATGATTGACTAGGGGCAAGAGGGTAGAGGTGAAATTGGGACAATGGAGGCCTAGTGGAAGCCAATGCAGAAATTGTGATGGGTCCAGGGAGTGGGTTGCAGTAGCTCACAGTGAGAAAGACAAAGACTGTGAGGCAATCCATTAATGGTACTTATTGAGGACAGAACATTGTACTAAAAGCTTGAGAGTGTAAATAGCATGTCAGTGAGAGATCAAGTCAGGCCTAAAATTAGCATCAGCAGTTTATGGCTCCAGTATTTGGGCTTCCCATATAATAAAAATAAATTCTGTATTTTGAACTTGTAAACACCTAACAGCTGAATGTTGCTATACTAATGGGCTGCTCTCTCCTCCATCTTGTTCTGATTGTCCATGTGGCCATATATAGTCATTGTTAGTAATAATAGTCCTGAGTCCTGAGTGTTCAAAACCACTACAACTCTGACATCTCAAATTACATAGTTGTTTCGAGACTCTTTCACGATTTAGTAGTTCTACTCTCTCCTCCGTTGGTCCTCAGCGGAGAGCTCTCGCTCCTATTAGCTAATCTTTCCCTGAACTTTTTGCGGGATCATTCATTCATTCATTCATTCAATAGTATTTATTGATCGCTTATTATGTGCAGAGCACTGTACGAAGTGCTTGGAATGTGCAATTCGGCAACAGATAGAGACAATCCCTGCCCAATAACCGATGATCCCAAAGCTCTGTCTGCTACCTCTCTCCCCAGTCCCTTAGTCCCACTGCATTCAAGAGTGGAAAAATGGATGACCACTGGTCAAAAACTGAAGTCTACTTAGGTGTTTCTGAAAAGCAAGTAACATCTTTGCAATCAATCAATTGATCAATCAATCAATTATATTTATTGACCACTTACAGTTTCCAAGCTGCTGTACTAAGCTCTTGGGAGAATACAGTATAGCAGAGTGGATAGAAACAGTCCCTGCCCACAGAATCTTACAGTCTAGAGAGGGTTACAGGCATTTAAAATAAAATCAAAGTGCACGACTGACATAGAAAGGAGAGGGAGTAGTGGAAATGAGACCCTACTTTGGGAAGGCCTTTTTGGAGGAGATGTGATTTTAATAAGGCTTTGAAGGTGGGGAGAATTCATTCAATAGTATTTATTGAGCACTTACTATGTGCAGAGCACTGTACTAAGTGCTTGGAATGTACAATTCGGCAACAGATAGAGACAATCCCTGCCTGGGAGAGATATATGGGGGTGGGGAGGGAATTCCAGGCCAGAGGTAGGACAAGAATGAGGGGTTGGCAGCAAGATAGACACGATCGAGATACAAGTAGATTTGCAGAGTGTATATAGTAGCTGGTATGAGGTGTGCATTTATTTAGATTATTTTTGTCATTTCCCCAATCTGCCGACTAGTTAAAGCTGCTGGAAGGCAGGAGTTTTGTTTAACCTAATCTCAAGTAACACAACAAGGGTCATTACAACCTCATTTGGAAGTTGCAAGTGCTTGATGATTTAGGGTTTAGGATACCAAGCTATGGAGAATGATAGCTTTCAGAGCAGTAGTAACAATATCTATTAGGGGCTTACTCGGTGCCGAGCACTGAAAAATGCTGGGATAAATACAAGAAAATCAGATCAGCCATGGCCCCTGCCCTAAATGGGGTTACAAGTTAAGTGGGGGAAGAGACTTACAGAGAATAATACCAAGCACTTAGTAAGTGCTTAACAAATACCATTAAAAAACCCAATTAGAATAATTTACTGGAAGCGATAAATTGCAAATGCAGTACATCTGAAAGCAAGGTACCTCAATCCTAAACTATTTCTATTCAGAAAGTGATGAAAGCTCACCTCTCATTGTGGGCAGGGAATGTGCCTGTTTACTGTTATATTGTACTCTCCCAAGGACTTAATAAAGGGCTTTTCGTACAGTAAGTGCTCAATAAATATGATTGAATGAATGAATGAACCTCTTCACCTAACCATTCTGATAAATGGCATTCATTGAGCACTGACTGAGCAGAGCACTGTACTAAGCACTTGGGAAAGTACAACAGAGTAGGTAACCCAGAGATAATTTAACAGTCTACATTCCTCCTCCTCAAGAGAGCAAAAGCTACACTGAAAAGGTTGCATCCCACCATTACTGAGCCTTTATGGCCCCAAAGTGAAGTTAGAATCGTACTGAGCCAAATCTACATTTCGTCTTTCAACCGATCCTGACCCCTGGGAAAACTAATGACAATATAATAACAATAATTGTTATGTGTTTACTATGTGTCAATTACTGTTCTAAGCGCTGTGGTAGATACAAGCTAATCAGGTTAGACAGAGTCCCTGCCCCACATGGGGCTCACAGTTCTAATCCCCATTTTACAGAAGAGGTAACTGAGGCAAAGAGAAGTGAAGTGACTTGCCCAAGGTCACACAGCAGACAAGTGGTGGAGCCAGGATTAGAATCCAGGCCCTTCTAACTCCCAGGCCCGTGCTATATCCACTAGACCATGCAAGAGTTTCTCTCTCTTCCATTTCACTACATCTGGCTTGCTAGAGGCCCCCTACTCCACAGAGGTACATAGTACATACAAAGCTGGTTGAGAAATGGAAGATGAAGTTCACTGGCTCCTCTGGTTCCCCCATCACTGGCTCTCTGTTGATGAGCCAATCTCAGCTACCATGACACATCCTTCAAAAGTCAACATGGGAGGAAGGACCCACTGCTTCATTCTGGAATTAGAACAACTCTCCTGCAATTATATGTTTCCAGACAGACATAAATACACAGATTAGTCTTTTCTGCATTTTTCTCATAAAAGTAACAACAGTTTCTAAGCACATTGGCATGAGCACTGATATTAAGCATTGCAACCTGCTATTGTTGGCAACACAGCACTGGCCTTCCTTCATTTTCCCTTTTCCTCCTCCCAGCTTTTGGAGTGTTGCTAACTGCCGTGTCCACTCAGATCACCCTGGAGCAGATGAGGCTGAATGGTTTTATGAACACCATTTCCATATACTCTTGGTTTCTGGGCTGAACCTTGATCTGATTCTCCTAGAATACTGTACCCCCGGTCAAAGCATTTACGTTCACACTGATATGGAAGTGCAGAAGGACCCTCTTTCCCTGTGCTGTGGATGACCTGCATTAGAGCAAAAAGGATGACCTGCATTAGAGCAAAAAGCAAAATCTCAAATATCACAGCCTTTCTCACACATCTATCCTCCCTCTTTATATCTGACAGATGATCACTCTCCCTACCTTCAAAGTTATATTGAAGGCCCATGTCCTCCAAGAGGCCTTCCCCAAGTAGGCCCTCATTTTTACCCCTCCCACTCCCTTCTGTGTAGACCTTTCTCTTGTTTCTTTCATGAGAAGCAGCTTGGCTCAGTGGAAAGAGCCCGGGCTTGGGGGTCAGAGGTCATGGGTTCTAAACCCAGTTCTGCCACTTGCCAGCTGTGTGACTTTGAGCAAGTCACTTCACTTCTCTGTGCCTCAGTTACCTCATCTGTAAAACTGGGGATTAAAACTGTGAGCCTCATGTGGGACAATCTGATCACCTTGTATCCCCCCCAGTGCTTAGAACAGTGCATGCAGATGCAGTAAGCGCTTAACAAATACTATCATTATTGAGGAGCAGCATGGCTTAGTGGAAATAACATGGACTTGGGAGACAGAGGTCATCGGTTCTAATCCTGGCTCTGCCACTTTTCAGCTGTGTGACTTTGGGGAAGTCACTTCACTTCTCTTTGTCTCAGTTACCTCATTTGTAAAATGGGGATTAAGACTGTGAGCCCCATGTCAACCTAATTACCTTGTATATACTCCAGTGCTTAGAACAGTGCTTGGCACATAGTAAGTGCTTAAAAAATACCATCTTTATTATTATCATCTGTAATGTGGGGATAAAGTCTCAGCCCCCTGTAGGATATGGATCGGTTCCAAATTGATTAGTTTGTATCCACTCCAGTGCTTAGTACCTGGTACATAGGAAGCACTTAATAAATACCATTTAAAAAAACCGTATGTTTCAGTTGGGAGTAGATACCCACCAGAAGAGGCAGCAACAGCAAGAGAACATTATCACTATTTTTATTTATGTATTTTATTGGTATTTGTTCAGTACTTATTATGGCAAACACTGTTCTAGTCACTGGGGTCGATGCAAATTAATAAAGTTGAAAACAGTTTCTGTCCTCCATGAGGCTCACAGTCTAAGTAGGAAGAAGGAGGATTTAATCCCCATTTTACAGAAGAGGAAATTGAGGAACTAAGAAGTTATAAATTTCCAGAAAGCAAGTGGTGAAGCCAGGAATAATAATAACAACGGTTTATTAAGCACTTACTGTGTTCCAGGCACTGTACTAAGTGCTGTGTTATATGCAAGCAAATCGGGGTGGACACTGTCCCTGTCCCACATGCGGCTAACAGTCTTCATCTCAATAGATGAGGGAACTGAGGCACAGAGAAGTGAAATGACTTGCCCAAGGTCACAGCAGATGAGTGACAGAGACAGGATTAGAACCCAGCTCATTCTGACTCCCAGGAGAACTTGGGTCCTGTGACTCAGGCCTAAGTTCTTTCCATCAGGCCAAGCCAGCTCTTCATTGTTCTAAGTGAGGGCCCCTGTTACAGTCACAAATGGCCAGGATTGAAAAAATTATGTGCTGCCACAGACTCAACTGGAAGAGAGAGGCATGGGACTGGGAGGACTGGAGAAGCAGTGTGACTCAGTGGAAAGAGCCTGAACTTGGGAGTCAAAAGT
This sequence comes from Ornithorhynchus anatinus, assembly GCF_004115215.2. NCBI lineage: Eukaryota > Metazoa > Chordata > Mammalia > Monotremata > Ornithorhynchidae > Ornithorhynchus > Ornithorhynchus anatinus. The sequence goes on from NC_041728.1 coordinate 95,651,094, forward strand.
CATGGGTTCTAATCCTGCCTCTGCCACTTGTCAGCTGTATGACTGTGGGCAAGTCACTTCACTTCTCTATGCCTTAGTTCCCTCATCTGTAAAATGGGGATGAAGACTGTGAGCCTCATGTGGATCAACCTGATGACCCTGTATCTCCTCCAGCGCTTAGAACAGTGCTCTGCACATAGTAAGCGCTTAACAAATACCAACATTATTATTAGTCTGGTTGAGTCCAAGCCAGACTGAGCAGTAATTGCTCTGGGAAGGAGGTGTAGGCAGAGGTAGGTGGGGCTCCTGAAAGCCAGAGCCGGGCTTGTGGAGGAAGCACCTAGAGCTGTGCTGGATGGCAAAGAAGACAGTAGAGAAGGAATTCATCCATACTCACTCCTTTGGAGCACTCGTTTGCTACCAAGCCTTCAACTACCATCTCCATGAGGATGATCTCCAAATCTCTCACTCTCACCACCTTCAAAGCCTTATGAAAATCACATCTCCTCCAACGACCCTTCCCTGCCTAAGCCCTCGTTTCCCCTACGCCCTCTCCCTTCTGCATCATTTATGCACTTGGATATGTACCCTTTAAACACTTGCTATGCACCCCATTCTCAGCCCCATAGCACTTATGTACATATCTGTAATTTATTTTAATGTCTGGCTCCCCCTCTATACTGTAAGGCCCTTGTGGGCAGGGAACATGTCTACCAACTCTGTTATAGTGCAATCCCACAAGCTCTTAATTCAGTGCTCTGAAAAAAGTAAGCACTCAATAAATAGCACTGATTGATTGATTGATCTACCTCTCCAGCCCTGAGCTCTCTTTCTCTGCAGACTCACATCTCCACCAGCCTTCTGAACATCTCTACTTGTATGTTCTGTCAACACTTCAAACTTAACGTGCTCAAAACAGAACTCCTCATCTTCAAGCCTAAATTCTTTCTAGCACTGTAGACAGTGCCACCATCTTCCTCGTCTCATAAGCCTGTAACCTTGATATTATTTCTGACTCCTCTATCTCATTCAAGTGCCTAATACAAGTGCTCTGTACACAGAAAGAACTCAATAGATAACACTGATTAAATGATTGATTCAACCCACATATTCAATCTGCCACCAAGTCCTAATGGTTTTAGCTTCACAAGATCTTTGATATCCTCCCTTTCCACTCTACCCAAACTGCTACCATACTGCTACAAACACTTACCTTAGTCCATTCTTAATTACTGAATCAGCCTCCACTCTGACCTCCCAGTCTCCTGACTCTTCTCCCTCCACACCACACTTCACTTTTCTGCCTGGATCACTTTTCTAAAACTCCATTCAGTCCATGTCTCTCGACTCCTAAAAATTCCCCTGGTGGTTGCCCATCCATCTCTGCCTCAAATAAAAACTCCTTTCCATGAACTTTAAAACGCTCAATCAATTCTCGCCCTGCTACCTTACCTTGCTAATCCCTTAGTACAACCCAGCCCACACACTTTGCTCCTCTAACACCAACCAACTCTCTGTATCTAGATTTTATCTGTCCCTCTGCCGACACTTTGCCCACATCCTCTCTCTGGCCTGGAATTTCCTTTCCTTTTATAGATGAGAGACCTCCACTCTCCTCACCTTCAAAACCCTAATAAAATCACATCTCCTTCAAGAGGCCTTTCTTGACTAAGCCCTCATTTCACCTAATTGCCCTCCCTTTTGCCACTGTCTATGGAGGAGAAGCATGGCCTAATGGAAAGAGCATGGACCTGGGAATCAGAGGACCTGGGTTCTAATCCCAATTCTGCCACAAGACTCGTGTATGACTTTGAGCAAGTCACTTAACTTCTCTGTGCCTCAGTTTCCCCATCTGTAAAATGGAGATTGAATAACTCCACTTGAATAACTTGAATAACTTGGGGAAGCAGCGTGGCTCAGTGGAAAGAGCCTGGGCTTGGGAGCCAGAGGTCATGGGTTCGAATCCCTGCTCTGCCACTTGTCAACTGTGGGCAAGTCACTTCACTTCTCTATGCCTTAGTTCCCTCATCTGTAAAATGGGGATGAAGACTGTGAGCCCCACGTGGGACAACCTGATCACCCTGTATCTACCCCAGAGCTTAGCACAGTGCTCTGCACATAGTAAGTGCTTAACAAATACCAACATTATTATTATAACTGTACACCATGCTACTTAGATTGTGAGCCCTGTGTGGGACAGGAACTGCATCTGACCTGATTATCTTGTGTCTTTCCCAGTACTCGGCACATTGTAAGTGCTTAACTCCTACCATTTTCATTATTATCACTTGTATCTTCAATAATGATGGTACTTGTTAAGCACTTACTATGTGTCAAGCACTGGTCTAAGCAACTGAAATTCACTATCTCCCTAGCCCCACAGCCCTTATGAACATATCCTTACACTCTGCCATTTCCCCCATCTGTAATTATTTTAAACCCTGTCTTGCCTCTAAACTATAAGCTCCTTGAGAGCAGGAGTCATACTGTACTCTCCCAAGTGTATAGCTCATTGTATTGCATACAGTAAGCCCTCAATAAATACCAATGATTGATCAATTGATTGGAAGGGGGATAAGACACCCACGAGGAGCAGAGGAAACATTTTATTTCCCTTGCTAACTTTCTGTTTCATCACTCCAATAGAGGCATACCTTGCCCTCTAATCTGGTCTGGTGGCCCATTTTGCCCTATAGGGAAGGGAAATGACTTTGGATGTGGTAAGATCAAGGCTTAAGAGTAGAGATGGTTTTGATGATGGCATATGCAGAGATGGAATGGCTCAATTTTCCCAAGCACCTTCCTATGGGATCAGGACACCAAACCGTGAGCAGAACTTTCTCAGTACATGACCCGGACAACCATCATTACAGAAGAATACATTCTAGTATAACCAACCTCCCAATCAAGAGAGGGGATGACTGTGAAAGAGCTGCCAGCTTATGCTTAGGAAAAGCAAGGGTCTGGGAGTTTGGGGACCTGGGTTCTAATCCCAGCTCTGCCACTTGCATGCAGTTTGACCCTGTGGAAGTCACCTTACTGCTCTGTGTCTTGGTTTTCTCATCTGTAAAATGGGGTTTCAATACCTGCTTTCTTTACCACTTGGACTATGAGGGCTTTGGTGGGCAGAGACTGGGTCTAAACCTGATTATTTTGCAGTTACCTCAGTACTAACTGTGCTTGGCACACAGGAAATAATGTAATAATATAAATGATAATAAATACCATAAGAATGTTAGTTATTACTGCACCCAGAGTTGATTGTACAATTGAAAATTCTCAAATCTTCAGTTTTACAGAGGGTTTAATGGCTTAAACCAATGAGCAAAGTAGCTTATAGGAGAGGACTGAGGTTAGAAGCAGCATAGCCTAGTGGATAAACATTGGTCTGGGAGTCAGAAGGACCTGAGTTCTAATCCTGGCTCTGCCACTTGTCTGCTGTGTGACCTTGGGCAAGTCACTTAACTTCTCTGTGCCTCAGTTCCTTCATCTGTAAAATGGGGATTAAGACTGTGTCCATCCTGATCAGCTCGTAACTACCTCAGAGCTTAGAACAGTGCTTGATAGATAGTAAGCATTTAAAAAATACCATCATTATTATTACACACCCAGAAACCCAAGCTTTTCGTTAGCAACACAGAATTAATGTTGCTTCTAAACTCTGCTACCTTGACATTATACTTATAGTGATTCACAGATAAGCAACGAAGAAGAAAATGGGAACAAATATGGCGGTATGGATTTTGGTAAAGCAAAGTATGATCATAAAGGGTCAACAAACTCTTTATGAAGCTGAAGATGTATAAAGTTGTGGTGGTGTTCAATCTTCAATATTCCTGGGAGCTGCACCCACTCTATCCTCCAACTTCTTGAGTAATTTCATCAGCCTCCCCTACAAATCTTAATCATCATCATCAAATGTCAGGACTAGGTCACTGACATCAAGGTCTTGTGATACAGTCAGTTTACCAGCATAAAGGCATTGTTTTTTGCACCCAGTCTGCTGGGCAGGACATGTGAGGAGAATGGATTACACAGGCCTCACAATTGGCTACTTAATGAGAAACTGGAGGGGTGCACATCCAAGCTTGGAGCACAGAATAAATGATTAAAGATAGTGAAACACAGCCTGTAACAAGACAACCTGGCAGGAAAACCATCCCAGCAGACGGAACAGCCTGGAGGCCAGCAATCAGGAAATAAGCTGCTCTCTTAGAGCAATGGTTTGTGAAGACCAAAATACTAAGAGGCAGATTTAATAACAGAGACCGCCTGTGCGTGGAACAAACACTTTACTGCAGAGAGTACCTATCCTGCCATATGAACAAGGCAGAAGGGATTGCCAATCATGAATGGCGGTCTTTTCAGCCCCACTTGGGCACAAAGAGAAGATCTCACCACTGGTAACATCAACTTCACAATCCAAAGAAGCTAGATAAATGCACACATATGCATTTCAAGTCAACTACATCCAAAGATACTACATCATGAGCTAAGGTCTTGCAGAAGTGGCCGGGAATATCTACTTTTAGAACAAGCGCTGGACCTGGCTTTGAGATGCAGTGAACTGATGACCTACAGCCTGGCCTATTTGCAAGAATGTAATTCTGTATTAGAGTCAAAAGAAAACAAAGAACCATTTTAGGAACCAGCCTCAGAGAGATTAATGATAAAGTAGCTAACCCTGAACTCACTGTGGAAATATGAATATTTTTGACTTAACCAAGTAAAATACTTTCCTGAAAAATAAAGTGATTTCACTGAGGAAACACACACAAAGCAAAAGTACAACTAGAAACAGCAAAACACAGCCCGCCCACCTAAAAAAGCATATGCAAAATTGAATAAACAAGTCAACATACACAGGAGAGCAATATGTGATTGAAAGGGTGGTATATCCAGGGAGGTAAAAACAGCCAGGAAGATGTCCGTGAAGACATTCTGGAGGAGGTGAATTTCAATCAATCACTCAATTAATGTGGTATTTAATGAGTGTTATCTGTGTGTAGAGCACTGAGCTAAGCACTTGGGAGTAAAGGGTACAATAAAACAGAGTTGGTAGACACAATCCCTACCCACAATGAGTTTAGAGTCCAGAAGGGGTGACAGACAATAACATAAATAAATCAATTACAGTTAAGTACATAAGTGCTGTGGGTCTGAGGAAGAGGTGAATATTCAGTTCTGAGGGTGCAATTCCAAATGCAAAGGGGATGCAGAAGGGAGTGGGAGAAGAGGAAATGAGGGCTAAGTAGGGGAAACCCTCTTGGAAGAGATGTGCTTTTAATAAGGCTTTGGTTGCCCAAGGGTTCCTAAGAGCAAGGAGCAACCAATGGGGAACGACTATTTCTCCGACTTTCTCCGAGGCAGGAATGGCCTTGGCTTTTATGGGAAGGCAATTGGATGTTGGACCTGAATTGTCGATGGTATTTTATACCCTGTGGGCAAGTGGTGAACATAATCCTACCATTGCAGTAGTAGTGCTAACATTTACTAAGGGCCTACAGTGTGCAGACCACTATACTAAGCATTGGGAGAGAATACATTATCACATCACTGTACTGGAAAGAGTGTAAATCTGAGTCAGGAAACCTGATGGCTTGTCCCAGCTCTGCCACTTGACTGCTGGGTGACCTTGGGAAAGTAATTTAATAACTCTGGACATCAGTTTTATTGTCTGTAAACTGGGGATGATATCTTATGTTTTATTTAATTTAGTAGTGGTGGTATTTAAGGATTAAGTGATTTAAGTATTTGTGTTCAATTCCTGTTTTCCCTCCTACTTGGACTCTGAGCTCCATATGGGATGGAGGCTGTGTTCAAACTGATTATCTTGCATCTACTCCATTGTTTAGCATGATGCTTGGCACAAAATAAGCATTTAACAAATACTATTGTTATTATTATTATTATATGGCTGCAGTCTGCAAAGCATTTAGCTAGGTACTGGGAAAGTATAGGGATGAGAGATTGATACAGTCCCCTGACCCCCAAAGGACTCACAATCTAAGAAGAAAGCTATGAGGAGACTGGGGCACTTATCCTGACCTGCCTTGATTATTTTATCAGCCTCCTTCTTTACCCCCCAGCCTTCTTTCTCTCCCTACTCCAGTCCATACCTAACTCTGCTGCACAGATCATTTTTCTACAAAAACGTGCAAGGCATGTTTCCCCTCTCCTCAAGAACCTCCAGTGGTTGCTCATCCACTTCCATATGCAACATAAACTTCACCATTGGCTATTAAGCACTCAATCACCTTGTCCCATCCTACCTCATCTTGCTACTCTCCTTCTGCAGCCTAGTCCACACACTTTGCTCCTCTAATGCTAACCTTCATAATGTACCTTGAGCTCCTGTATCTCCCCACCATCCTCTCGCCCATGTCCTGCCCCTGGCCTGGAACACCTTCCCTCTTCATATAGACAATCACTCTCCCTGACTAAGCCCTTCTTTCCTCTTCTCCCACTCCCTTCTGTATCACCCTGACTTACTCCTTTTATTCATCATCCCTTCTAGCCCACAGCCCTTAGGTCCGTATCTGCAATTTATTTATATTAATGTCTGTCTCCCCCTCTAGACTGTAAGTTAGTTGTGGGCAGGGAATGTGTCTGTTATATTATTAAACTTTACTCTCCCAAGCACTTAGTTCAGTGCTCGGCCCACAGTAAGTTCTCAATAAATAGGATTGACTGACTGAGTGACCGGGGATGTTGGCGATACACACCTGAGGAAAGATGAGGAATATTTTTAAAATGATAAGTACAACAATTTATGTGACAGGGGGCATAGGTCAATCAATAAAACCATTAAGATGGGCTTGATAGGTTTCCCAAAACAGGTAAACGCAACTCCAGCCTTAGTCTCTCTCCCTCTCTGCAGTCTTGTATTTCCTCTCACCTTCAGGACATCTCTACTTGGATGCCCTCCCATCACCTCCAGTTTAACATGTCCAAAATAGAACTCCTTATCTTCCCACCCAAACCCTGTCCTCCCCATGACTTTCCCATCACTGTAGATGGCACCACAATCCTTCCTGTCTCACAAGTCAGTAACTATGATGTTATCCTTGACTCCTCTATCTCTTTCAAACCACATATTCAATCCATCACTAAATCCTGTCGGTCCCACCTTCACAACAATGCTAAAATCTGCCCTTTCTTTTCCATCCAAACTGCTATCACTTTGATACAATCACTCATCCTATCCTGCCTGGATTACTACATCAGCCTCCTTGCTGACTTCCCAACCTCTGTCTCTCCCAATTCCAGTCCATATTTCACTCTGATGCCTGGATCATTCTTCTATAAATATGTTCAGGACATGTCACCCCACTCCTCAAAAAACTCCAGTGGTTCCCCTTCCACCTCCACATCAAAGATTCATTCATTCATTCAATATTATTTATTGAGCACTTACTATGTGCTCTGTAGTACACTGTACTAAGCGCTTGGAATGTACAAATTCATTCATTCATTCAATAGTATTTATTGAGTGCTTACTATGTGCAGAGCACTGTACTAAGAGCTTGGAATGAACAAGTCGGCAATAGATAGAGACAGTTCCTGCCATTTGAGGGGCTTACAGTCTAATCGGGGGAGACGGACAGACAAGAACAATGGCAATAAATAGAGTCAAGGGGAAGAACATCTCGTAAAAACAATGGCAACTAAATAGAATCAAGGCAATGTACAATTCATTAACAAAATAAATAGGGTAATGGAAATATATACAGTTGAGCGGACGAGTACAGTGCTGTGGGGATGGGAAGGGAGAGGGGGAGGAGCAGAGGGAAAGAGGGAAAAAGAGGGTTTAGCTGCGGAGAGGTAAAGGGGGGGTGGCAGAGGGAGTAGAGGGAGAAGAGGAACTCAGTCTGGGAAGGCCTCTTGGAGGAGGTGAGTTTTAAGTAGGGTTTTGAAGAGGGGAAGAGAATCAGTTTGGCGGAGGTGAGGAGGGAGGGCGTTCCAGGACCGCGGGAGGACGTGGCCCAGGGGTCGACGGCGGGATAGGTGAGACCGAGGGACGGTGAGGAGGTGGGCGGCAGAGGAGCGGAGCGTGCGGGGTGGGCGGTAGAAAGAGAGAAGGGAGGAGAGGTAGGAAGGGGCAAGGTGATGGAGAGCCTTGAAGCCTAGAGGGAGGAGTTTTTGTTTGGAGCGGAGGTTGATAGGCAACCACTGGAGTTGTTTAAGAAGGGGAATGACATGCCCAGATTGTTTCTGCAGGAAGATGAGCCAGGCAGCGGAGTGAAGAATAGACTGGAGCGGGGCGAGAGAGGAGGAAGGGAGGTCAGAGAGAAGGCTGACACAGTAGTCTAGCCGGGATATAACGAGAGCCTGTAGCAGCAAGGTAGCCGTTTGGGTGGAGAGGAAAGGGTGGATCTTGGCGATATTGTAGAGGTGAAACCGGCAGGTCTTGGTAACGGATAGGATGTGTGGGGTGAACGAGAGAGACGAGTCAAGGATGACACCGAGATTGCGGGCCCGAGAGACGGGAAGGATGGTTGTGCCATCCACGGTGATAGAGAAGTCTGGGAGAGGACCGGGTTTGGGAGGGAAGATGAGGAGCTCAGTCTTGCTCATGTTGAGTTTTAGGTGGCGGGTCGACATCCAGGTGGAGACGTCCCGGAGGCAGGAGATGCGAGCCTGAAGGGAGGGGGAGAGGATAGGGGCGGAGATGTAGATCTGCGTGTCATCTGCGTAGAGATGGTAGTCAAAGCCATGAGAGCGAATGAGTTCACCGAGGGAGTGAGTGTAAAATCGTAATAGTCCTCATGACTGACTTTAAAGCACACTCTACCACCTTGCCCCCTCCTCCCTCACCTCACTACTCTCCTACTACATCCCAGCTGGCATTCTTCCTTCCTCTATTGCTAACTGCTCACTGTGCCTCAATCTCGCCTATCTCACCACCAACCCCTCTTCCATGTGCTGCCTCTGGCCTGGAATGCCCTTCTTCAAATCCAACAGACAATCACTCTCCCCCGACTGAAAGTCTTATTGAAGGCATATTTATTGACAGCACCTCTTCTCCAGGAGGCCTTCCCAGACTAAGCTCCCTGTTTTCTCTTCTCCCAGTCCCTTTTGCATCACCCTGACTTGCTCCCTTCCCCCCACCCCGCCCCCCAGCCCCCCAGCACTTATTTACAAATCTGTAATTTGTTTATTTATATTGATGTCTGTGTCCTGGCCTCTAGACTTTGAGCTCATTGTAGGCAGGGAATTGAATCTGTTTACTGTTTCATTTTACTCTCCCAAGTGCTTAGTACAGCGCTCTGCACACAGTAATGTTCAATAAACAGTAAGTGCTCAATAAATATGATTGAATAACTGAATACCAGAATTTTTTAAGTTAAGCATGTTTTATGTTGCTACAGTTTCTCTGGATAAGGGAAACGTATCCAAATTTGAATGAGATGTTGTAATTACAGAATGGGATGGAAGAAAAATAGAAGTTCTCCACTGGGGAAAACTGAGTTCCCTATGTATTTTCAAGGTACATTATCAGTTACCAAAAGATATGCTTTATCTCCTGGAATCCCAAACCTATTTTGGCCTACTGTTTATTAATTAAATTATACCAGTTAATATGCAACTTTTTTGAATCATTGGCCTCCATCTGTTAATTGCAATATTATTACCTGCTGGCAGAAAGTAGCCTTTGAAACCATGTTCTTGGCCACTAGGTGCCAGGTATTTATTTTGGAACTCAAAAGATTCTCCTCCACTCAAACCCATAATCCAGTCTCACCCAAACGTTTTCTCAGAATATACATTTGAAGGAATGTTAATTAAGGTGAACACTTTCTTTTCCTTTGCAGACAGCCCTGGAGTCTCCCACTTGTTTCTGTATTTTGAGGATGGTGTTCATGCAGCAGGAATGTCCAGCTTCAACAATACCACCACTGAAGTTGAGGTTTGGATAGCGGTTTGCAGTTGTGGCTGATAAAACTAATGCATGAGAACTGTCCAATGGATTATTTCAGAGTTCTTAAACCAGGTGCAGCCTGACTGTTGCACTGGTTGATAGGGTGATGTCACCAGTTGGTTTACAGATAACAATAATAATAATAATAGTAACATTATTTGCTAAGCATTTACTATGTGTCTAGAACTGATCTAACACAAGGGTAGATACAAGTTAGGGTTCACAGAGTCTCTGTCCCACCTGTGGCTCCACATTTACCATGGACCAAGGAGTGGATGGATTTATAAATCTGGGAAATTTCTCGCTGTTTAAGGTTGCCCTGGGTGTTAGGGATTATCACTTATATATGAGAGGAAATCTCACTGTGTAATGGAGAAAACTCTACATATGTTATTAATTTTGGTGAATAAAACCTATACCTTTAGATATCGATGGGCTCTTTTGCACAAACTATTTTGCACAGTTGCCCCAACTCAGAGGGAGGCACTCCCAGCTACAATGCTGCTCTTGAATGGACCAGTTTAGTAGAATTTTTAATGGCACACATTTAATTTCATTTATTTACATGCTTAGTAAAATGGACAGTATTTTCCTTTGAGAGGGTTTGATAATCCAAGGGCAGCACTGTAGGTAGGAGTGTGCCTCCCTCAAGGTCATGCAAAATGGTTTGTACAAAAGTATCCCCCCGAAGGAAAATACTGCGAAAGCCTGTTTTACTAGATATGTAAATGAATTAAAAAATGAAATGAACATGTGCCATAAAAAAGTATTTTTAACTCATTTATTGTCACGTTGTATATTTTGGGAGAGGTGGGGAGATCCCTGGTTATCAAGCATGCCAACCAACTAACTCTGTTGTATTGTACCCCCCCCAAACATTTAGTATTCAGTCACTAATCATATTTATTTAGTGCTTACTGTGTGCAGAGCATTGTACTAAGCATTTGGGAAGGTATAATACAAAAGTAAGTAAACAATAAATCCCACTAATTGATTGATACTTCAACCAGTCTGAGGAGGCAACATATCTCCAAAGGAGGGGTCTGTGGCCCCCTTTTTAACTCAATCCCCACCGCTTTACATCATATAAGTGGTTTGACAGTCACTACCAAGTCCTGAATGCCTTGCCCCCTGCCACCTGACCTCACTACACTCCTTTTGCAGTCCAGACCACACAATTTGCTCCTCTAATGCTAACCTTCTCACTGTACTGCCGTCTCATCTATCTCACCACCAACCTCTCACCAACTTCTTGTCTCTGGCCTGGAAGGTCTTCCCGCCTCATATCCAACAGACAATTACTCCCCAGCTTTTCAAAGCCTTATAGAAGTCACACCTCCTCCAAGAGGCTTTCCCTGACTAAACCCTCCTTTCACAGTCCCGATCCAGAGCCCTCTTTTCGTGGTCCAGATCCAGATTCTGATCCATGGGAAGCAGTATGGTGTAGTGGATAGAGCAGGGGCCTAGGAATCCAAAGGTCATGGGTTCTAATCCCAGCTCCGCCACTTGTCTGCTGTGTGACCTTGGACAAGTCACTTCACTTCTCTGAGCCTCAGTTACCCCATCTGTAAAATGGGGTTTGAGACCATGAGCTCCATGTGGGACAGTGACTGTGTCCAACCTAATTTGCTTATATCCACCCCAGTGATTCATTCATTCATTCAATCGTATTTATTGAGCGCTTATTATGTGCAGAGCACTGTACTAAGCTATTGGAATGTACAATTTGGCAACAGATAGAGACAATCCCTGCCCAACAATGGGCTCACAGTCTAAAAGGGGAAGACAGACAACAAAACAAGTGCTTAGTATAGCGCTTAGTACATAGTAAGCTCTTAAATAGCACAATTATCATTATTATTATTTAATAGATCAGTCATACTAAATTACAATTTCAATGTCATTTTGCTGATGCAGAAACTGAGGGAAGTGGTGTGTTCCCACGGCAAACTTCTATGAGAACTGAGATCCAGGTTCAGAATTGTTTGAGTCTTGTCCAAGACTTAGCGCCTGAGCAAAAACACCACTCTTTCTCCTTAGTTACTCTACTGGGAAGAAGGAGAGCTAAATTAGCAGATTTTGTTATGTGCTGTAGGCTCCTTGGGGATTAGATGCTAAGGAAATGTGAAAGTGTCCACGACATGATGTCAACATTCCATTAACAAAACTTATATCAACTCCAATTCCATTTTCGAAGGAATGAATGGAGACAACATTAAAGTGGTCGGTACAAATTCCCAAAGTATGCAGATGAATGTATAATTTGCATAATGTGGGCAATGATCTTTGCAAAGTGATATCAATCAACTCCCCTACTGTTAGACAGTCCTTAGGCCAGGCAATCAACAAGAATTTAAATATCCCCAAGGTGAATAACACTGCACTCTGTGATTGGTTGTTTTGAATAAATATTACATGGTGGACTAAGTCTTCAGGATATTACAGTACAATCGAAGAGACAAAAAAGACACACAAAACCATAAGATAATATAAATCATGAGAAGAAGATAGACGTGAATTCTGAGAGGTAACATGGCCTGGTGGAAAGAGCACAGGCTAGAGAGACAGGAGACCTGACTTCTAATTCTGATTCTATCACTCAGCCTATCTGTGCCTCATTTTCTTCATCTGTAAAATGGGCATTCAATTAGGGGTTTCCCTCCTACTTAGTCTGTGAGACCCATATAGGGCAGGAACGCTGTCCGATTTGATTAACTCTTTTCTACCCCAGCACTTTGAGTGGTGCTTGACATATAGTAAGCCCTTAAAAAAACTACTATTATCAGTGACGCAAAGGGCAGGATTAAAACAGGGGCCCCAGGAGATCCAGGCTAAGGGGAGGGCCCCAAACAACCCACAATACAACTCTCCCCATTATGAGAGTTGCTGCTGCCAACACACCAACCTCCACCCCTACCAAAACCAGGCCTGAGGTGGAGCACAGTCAAAATAATAATGCCTTAGCCCCTAATATCTCCTGTTCCCACACTGGAACTCCCTCCCTTCCTTGCAGGTTGGATCAGTTTGTAGGAAGAGCATGCGGAAGGCATGCAGGAGATGCAAACCCCAGCAAGCAGGAGTCAAGTGGGAGCTGCAGTCCTGGACAACGCAGCTCAGAAGTTGGGCTCTGCTTCAATGAATGGGGAAAGGAAGAGAACCCCCAGATCTTCAGGCAGAGACGCGGAGGGGGTTGACTGACCCATCACCAGTCCTCTCCTAGTCCTCTCCCAAACACACTTTGTTTCTCTAATGCCAATCTTCTCACTGTACCTCGTTCTCATCTCACTCACAGCCGACCTCTCACCCGATCCTGCCTCTGGTCTGGAACACCCTCCCTCCTCATATCTGACAGACAATTTACTCTCCCGTTAGAGAAGCAGCGTGGCTCAGTGGAAAGAGCACGGGCTTTGGAGTCAGAGTTCATGGGTTCAAATCCCAGCTCGGCCGTTTGTCAGCTGTGTGGCTTTGGGCAAGTCACTTAACTTCTCGGTGCCTCAGTTACCTCATCTGTAAAATGGGGATTAAGACTGTGAGCCCCACGTGGGACAACCTGATTCCCTTGTGTCTACCCCAGTGGTTAGAACAGTGCTCGGCACATAGTAAGCGCTTTACAAATACCAACATTATTATTATTATTATTATGAAAGCCTCACTGAAGGAACATCTCCTTCAAGAGATCTTCCTTGACTTCCTTTCTTCCTGACTTGCTCTCTTTATTCATCCCTCTCCCAGCACCAGAGCACTTATATACATATCTGTAATTCATTCATTTATATGTCTCCCCACTTAGACTGTAAAGTCATTATGGTCAGGGAATGTGTGTTATATTGTTACATTGTACTCTTCCAAGTTCTCAGTAGTGTTCTGCAGACTCTAAGGGCTAAATAAATGTGAATGGCTAACTGACTGACTAACTGAGGGAGCAGCGTGACTTAATGGCAAGAGCACAGTCTTGGAAGTCAGAGAACATGGGTTCTAATTGTGGCTCTGCCACGTGTCTGCTGTGTGTCCTTGGGCAAGCCACTTAACTTCTCTATGCCTCAGTTACCTCATCTGTAAAATGAGGATTAAGACTGTGAGCCTCATGTGGGACAAATTGATTACCTTGTATCTACCCCAGTGCTTAGAACAGTGCTTGGCACACAAGTAAGGGCTTAGCAAATGCCATCATCATCATCACCTGGAAGAAAGACTACCAGCTGCTGCTGGAGTGCTGCTGCTGCAGCCCTACTTGCTGAAACGCTTTTAGTCCCGTTATTAATAGCCCCATTAGTGAGCATGCATGCTCCGGTCTTAATGTCATTTACATTTAGTAATACTTGATGCCCCTCTCAGGGTCACACCTGTAGAGTTTCCAGTCCTCTACCCAGTTTCAACTATGGGAGGGAGAGTCAAGCAGAGGCCTATCCCTTCAATTTCTAGCTTGGGCCATGGCTAGCTAGTGGAAGGTAAACTGCTACGAGTCAAAACTCACCTGTATCGGGCAGCAGCGACATGGGAGAGAGTTGAGGTTGGAGACTCAAGTTGACCATGAGGAAGGAGGCAATGGTAAGCCACTTCCTTATTTTTACTGAGATAACTCTATGGATTCACTACCAGAACGAATGCAGATAGAGGTGGGGCATTCTGAGAGAAATGTGTTCATGATGCTGCTATGGGTCGGAAATGACTCAATAGCATAAGACAAGATAAGACAGTGCTTGATGAGGAATTAGCAAATGTAAATAAGACTGAGCCTGGAGCATACATGGAAGTGATCAGTCCTGGCTGATCTGGGTAGCCAGTGTGGTGTAGGGAGAGGTGCCTCATGAGACATTAATCAGCTAAACCATGGAGACAATTCCATTTTTTTTAACGCTGTGTGTTCAGCACTTACTGTGTGCAAGGCACCGTACTAGGTACTGGGGTAAGATACAAGCTAATCAGGTTGGATGCAGTCCCATGTCCCTCACAGTCTCAATTCCTATTTTACAGATGAAGTAACTGAGCCTCTGAAAAGCGTAGTGACTTATCCAAGGTCACAGATCAGACAGTAGTGAAGTCAGGATTAGAACTCAGGTTCTTCTGAATACAAGACCAGTGCTCTATCCACTAGGCCATGCTGCTTCTCAATAACATCATACACAGCACGAATAATGGAATGTTGAGCCGCTTCATGTGGGGGCCCCACAAAATCCATTAGCTGCATGCCTGTAAGGTGGAAAACACAGCCCTGGGGCTCCAAGAACTCTGCCACAGTGTATCTGGGTATCCCACTCAGATGGCCAAATCTATTACCAAAGGCATGGTCTGTGCTTCTGGGAGCCAATGCTTAATGAGGGTCTCAGGCCTCTTGTCCTGAAGACAAGGGTCCCCTCCAGATCTCTAGTGTTTCAAATTCACTGCATGGTGAGCCCTTTAGAGAAATGATTTCATCCACAGGCAGATTAAGCCAAGAGACACAATACTTTGTCCTCTCAGTGTTTATTTTAAAATCATTATTACATGTTCTCTTTTCCTTTAGGAACATTAAACAGGCAGTAATGTTGCACAGAACTTTGTTCAGACTGATTATGGACAGCTGAACCCAAGAAAAGTCAGTGGCAAACTTTGTGATATCATACACAATGGCCCGTGCCCAAAACACTGATGACTGTCTCCACCATCATTAACCAATAAGTACGTCAAGGCCTAGAGCAGCTGCCTGGGAATTGTCGCTAAGCCATTTCTAGCTGATTGATTCCTTTTTGAGGTTTTCCTCCATGTTCAGATTTTCTGTCCAGTTCCACTCTATTTATGCTGGAGCCGTGATGCCTATATTTACCAGTTCGGCCCTTGGTAGAGGGAGGTGTCACTCAAGGCTCCTCCTCCTGGGAGGCCCAGCGGAGGATGGGTCTGGAAATGGGCTGACATCTCTGTGGCAGTGTGGCCAACTCTGAAGAGGCTGCCGGGTGTGACTCCAAATGGCCAGGTGTTCTCTACGGAAGTGAAACTCCTATATAATTACAATGATAATAATGATGGTACTTGTTAAATGCTTACTATGTTCTTGGCTAAGCACTGGGGTAGATACAAGATTATGAGTTTGGATTTAGTCCCTGTCCCATGTGGGGCTCACAGTCTTAATTCCTATTTTACAGATGAGGTAACTGAAGCCCAGAGAAGTGAAGTAACTTGCCCAAGGTCACACAGAAGACAAGTGGCAGAGGTGGGATTAGAACCCAAGTCCTTCTGACTCCCAAGCCCATGCTCAATCCCGTAGGCCATGCTGCTCCTGGGTTTGATGAGTTTGTACTGAGGACTTTCCCCAAAAAGTCAGGAGAGGGCTTGTCCTTGTCAACCAAATGTTTTGTGAAGACTGGGGTGTCAAGAAATAGGCTCAAAAGGAAGGATGAATCCTGAATAGGGCAAAACCATCATTCTCTTAGACAGTGAATCCCGTGTGAGATGGGAACCATTTCCCATTTGCTAGTTTTATAACTACCCTAAGGCTTAATGCAGTGCTTGGCAAATAGTATGTATTTGTAATTGGGATATTTGTTAAATATTTACTTTATGCCAAGCATATACTAAGCACCAGAGTAGGTACAGGATAATTAGGTCCCACAAGGAACTCCCAGAATAGGAGGAAGAACAGGGATTGAATTCCCATTTTGCAGATGAGGGAACTGAGGTAGAGAGAAGGAAAATGAGTTCTCCAAGATCACACAGCAGGTAACTGGCAAAGCCAGAACTGGAACCAAGGACCTGTGACTGCCAAACCCATGCTTTTTCTACTAGCCATGCTGCTTAAGTGCTTAACAAGTGCCACAATTATTGTTATCTTAAAACAAGAATCTTGCTTTACATCAACTTCCTGTACTCCCCTTCCCCTTCCCCTCTCTCGCTCAGCTCTTTCCCGCTCTCTCCTCTGTCTCCTCCCCCCCCCCGCCCTAGAACCCCACTTTACCAGCGCTACCCCTCTTCCCCCTCCCCCTACTCTTCCCCCCACCAAACCCCCTCTTCACCCCCTCCCCCCTTCTCTCTTCCCCACCCATGCCTCATCCCAGTCCTCTTGTCCTACCGCTACCCCTCATCCCCCTCTCCCCGTCCAGGGCCCCGCCACCTCCTTCCCATCCAAACCCTCCCCTCCCCCCACCCTTCCCCCCCTCCCCCCCTTGCACCCACAGCTACTTTCAAGTATGGCCTCTGGAACCCCCGCTCTATTACAGGTAAGCTACCTTTCATCCATGACCTTTTCCTCTCTCGCTCTCTCCTCCTCCTCGCCCTTTCGGAAACGTGGCTCTCTCCCGAAGACACGGTCTCCGCCGCCGCTCTCTCCGGCGGAGGCCTCTCCTTCTCCCACTCCCCCAGACTCACCGGTAAGGGAGGAGGCGTCGGCTTCCTCCTCTCGCCCCGTTGCCGCTTCCGCACTATCCCTCCTCCCCCCTCCCTCTCCTTCCCCTCCTTCGAAGCCCATATCATTCGCCTCTCCACCCACTCCAGTTACTTGTCGCCGTCATCTACCGCCCTCCCGGTCCCACCTCCGACTTCTTCAACCACCTTGACCCCTTTCTCACCTTCCTTCTCTCCTTCTCTCTGCCCACTCTGATCCTTGGAGACTTCAACATCCATATGGATGTACCCGACGACTCCTCTGCCGCCTGCCTGCTATCCCTCCTCGACTCTGCCGACCTCCTCCTCACCATACCATACCTACCATACCGCGCCCACTCACCGACTCGGTCACACCCTCGATCTCGTCATCTCCTACCGCTGCACTATCTCCTCCTCACCAACTCTGAAATCCCTCTCTCTGACCATAACCTTCTCACCTGCCTCATCTTGCACACTCCCTCCCCCTGCAAATCTTCGCTACTGCCCCACAGAGACTTCCGCTCTCTCGATCCCATCCGTCTTTCCAATAGCATCTCTCCTCACCTTGCCGCCCTGTCCTCTCTTCCCACTCTCGACGATCAGGTCTCCGCTCTCAACTCCACCCTCTCTACTCATCTCGACTCTCTCGCCCCCCTTTCCCTCCGCCGCTCTCGCTCCACTAACCCACAGCCCTGGATCACCTCCTCCGTCCGCCTCCTACGCTCCTATGCTCGAGCTGCTGAGTGCTGCTGGCGAAAGTCCAAGCACCAAGCCGACCTCACACACTTCAAATTTATCCTTTCCTGCCTTAACTCTGCCCTCTCCTCCGCCAGGCAAAGCTTCTTCTCCTCCCTCATCGACACCCATGCCCGTCATGCCCACCGACTGTTCCGGACCTTTAACTCTCTCCTTAGGCCCCCTGTTCCTCCCCCTCCCCCATCTCTCACTCCCAGTGATCTGGCCACCTATTTCCTCACGAAAATCAACACGATCAGGTCTGAGCTCCCCAAAGTCACCCCTCCGCCTCTCCCCTCCCCCCCACCAACTCCCTCCCCTACTTTCCCATCCTTCCCTGCAGTATCCTCAGAGGAGATCTCCTCCCTCCTCGCAAGTGCCACCTCCTCCACCTGCGCCTCGGACCCCATTCCCTCTCACCTTCTTAAAACCATCGCCCCTGCCCTCCTCCCTTCCTTAACTTCTATTTTTAACCACTCAATCTCCAATGGCTCCTTCCCCTCTGCCTTCAACCATGCCCATGTCTCCCCCATCCTAAAAAAACCCGCTCTTGACCCCACTTCCCCCTCCAGTTATCGTCCTATCTCTCTACTACCCTTCCTTTCCAAAATCCTAGAACGAGTCGTCTACAATTGATGCTTAGAATTCCTTAACTCCCATTCTCTCCTAGACCCCCTCCAATCTGGCTTCCGTCCTCTCCACTCTACCGAGACTTCTCTCTCTAAGGTCACCCATGACCTCCTTCTTGCCAAATCCAATGGCTCCTACTCCATTCTAATCCTCCTTGACCTCTCTGCTGCCTTTGACACTGTCAACCATCCCCACCTCCTCCATACCTTATCTCACCTTGGCTTCACGGACTCCGTCTTCTCCTGGTTCTCCTCTTACCTCTCTGGCTGGTCATTCTCGGTCTCCTTCGCTGGCGCCTCCTCCCCCTCCCATCCTTTAACTGTTGGAGTTCCTCAAGGGTCAGTTCTTGGCCCTCTTCTGTTCTCCATTTACACTCACTCCCTCGGTGAACTCATTCGCTCTCACGGCTTTGACTACCATCTCTACGCAGATGACACGCAGATCTACATCTCCGCCCCTGTCCTCTCCCCCTCCCTTCAGGCTCGCATCTCCTCCTGCCTCCAGGACGTCTCCACCTGGATGTCGGCCTGCCACCTAAAACTCAACATGAGCAAGACTGAGCTCCTCATCTTCCCTCCCAAACCCGGTCCTCTCCCAGACTTCTCTATCACCGTGGATGGCACGACCATCCTTCCCGTCTCTCAGGCCCGCAATCTCGGTGTCATCCTTGACTCGTCCCTCTCGTTCACCCCACACATCCTATCCGTTACCAAGACCTGCCGATTTCACCTCTACAATATCGCCAAGATCCGCCCTTTCCTCTCCACCCAAACGGCTACCTTACTGTTACGGGCTCTCGTTATATCCCGGCTAGACTACTGTGTCAGCCTTCTCTCTGACCTCCCTTCCTCCTCTCTCGCCCCGCTCCGGTCTATTCTTCACTCCGCTGCCCGGCTCATCTTCCTGCAGAAATGATCTGGGCATGTCACTCCCCTTCTTAAACAACTCCAGTGGTTGCCTATCGACCTCCGCTCCAAACAAAAACTCCTCACTCTAGGCTTCAAGGCTCTCCATCACCTTGCCCCTTCCTACCTCTCCTCCCTTCTCTCTTTCTACCGCCCACCCCGCACGCTCCGCTCCTCTGCCGCCCACCTCCTCACTGTCCCTCAGTCTCGCCTATCCCGCCGTCGACCCCTGGGTCACGTCCTCCAGCGGTCCTGGAACGCCCTCCCTCCTCACTTCCGCCAAACTGATTCTCTTTCCCTCTTCAAAACCCTACTTAAAAATCACCTCCTCCAAGAGGCGTTCCCAGACTGAGCTCCTCTTCCCCCTCTACTCCCTCTGCCATCCCCCCTTTACCTCTCCTCAGCTAAAGCCTCATTTTCCCCTTTCCCCTCTGCTCCTCCACCTCTCCCTTCCCATCCCCACAGCACTGTACTCGTCCGCTCAACTGTATATATTTTCGTTACCCTATTTATTTTGTTAATGAATTGTACATCGCCTTGATTCTATTTAGTTGCCATTGTTTTTACGAGATGTTCTTCCCCTTGACTCTGTTTATTGCCATTGTTCTTGTCTGTCCGTCTCCCCCGATTAGACTGTAAGCCCGTCAAACGGCAGGGACTATCTCTATCTGTTGCCGACTTGTTCATCCCAAGCGCTTAGTACAGTGCTCTGCACATAGTAAGCGCTCAATAAATACTATTGAATGAATGAATGAATGAATGAATGAATGAATCAAGTAGTGAGGAGGTGGGAGGGAATGTTCATCATGTCTGGCTCTTTCCAGCTACACTCACACACAGAATTGGAATCTTACCATCAGTGCCATTATCTTTGAAAATGAAGGATGGCTAAAGGTATATGTTTCAGGATGTGGGCTAAAATCAGGGAATAATTTCCTTCCCTGAATAATGTGGACACATAAGAGTGTTAATTCCAAGACCACGCTAAAGTCATGGGATATAATTTTATCACCTTAGGTAGAAATTCAAAGCATAGCATGTTGGCCAGGAGTTTGGACATGAACAAGCCCAGTTTGCTTACATCCCTGAGCAGACATTAGGCACCCCTCTACTGAAGCAGCTCTCCCTACAACCTCCCATTTCTGACATTCTTTCTCCATGTACCTTTCAGCCCCACGCTGAAGAGAACAATGTTTCCCCTTGACAGAAGTTTTCACAGTGTTCTCTTTGAGAAGGTGCCACAGCTATGATTTCATGTCCATTAGCACTTGGAAGTGTCGAAGGTGAAAATGGCACTCTGCCTTTGGAAAGTCAACCCACACCCGACATTTCCCCCTTTTAAGTACTTAGAAGCACCCCCATCTTTGGGGGAGCTGAATGAGTCTCTAGCTTAAAGGAGACCACATTTCTCAGAGGCGGTCAAAGCTCACAACAGTGTCCAGGAAAATAAAGGACTTCAGCCAGCTCCTTAGAAATATCAATCAGTGGTATTTATTGAGCACTTACTGTGTGCAGAGCACTGTACTAAGTGCTTGGGAGGAAGTAGTGCAGTCTCCTGGAAAGGGTTTGGGTTTGAATCAAGTGACTTGGATTCTAGTCCCAGCTCTGACACTGGTCTGCTGCGTTTCCTTCAGCAGGCCATTTATTCTCTCTGTGATTCAGCTTCCCGATCTGTAAAGTGAGATTCGCAATCCCTGCCTCTCCCTACCTCATGGGAACAAAAGATGATCAGCTTTGGGAAAGTGCTCCAACGTGTTTTCCCAATTCCAACCTGTTTTCCCAACTGAAGCAGCATGGCCTAGTAGACAGAGCATGGGCCTGGAAGTCAGAAGGACCTGGGTTCTAATCCCAGCTCTGCCACATGTCTGCTATTTGACAAGTCACTTCACTTCTCTGTGCCTTCACTACCACATCTGTATAAGGGGGATTAAATCTTACGCCTGCCTACTTAGGTTGTGAGTCCCATGTGGGGACAGGGATTGGGTCCAAAATGATTAGCTTGTATCTGCCCTGTGCTTAGAGCAGTTTGGCACATAGTAAGTGCTTAACAAGTACCATAATAATTATTGTTATCATTATTACAATAAAATAGAGTTGATAAACATGTTCCCTGCCCATATTGAGTTTATAGTCTAGAGAACTACAACAAGACCCTGCAGCTCAGAGCTACCAGGCCCGGAGTAAAACTCCTCCAGAAAGGTAGATGATGCATTTTTTAGATGGTTAAGAGTTTATTATGTGCCAGGCACTCTACTAAATACTGGAGTACTTACAAGGTAATCAGGTTGGACACAGTCCCTGTCCCACAAGAGGCTCATAGACTTAATCCCCATTTTACATAAAAGGTAATTGAAGTACAGAGAAGTTAAGTGACTTGACCAAGATCACACAGCAGACAAGTGGTGGAATCCAGGACCTTCTGATTTCCAGGCCTGTGCTCTAACATTAGACCATGCTGCTTCAGTCTGTCAATAAATGCGACTGACTGACTGACTTGGGAAAACACACTGAAGTGCTGCAATTTTCCAAAGTACTTTCCCATCGTTGATCATCTTTTGTTCCTGTGAAATAGGGAGAAGCAGGGATTGTGAACCTCATTTTATAGATGGGGAAGCTGAGTCACATAGAGGATAAATGGCTTGCTAAAGGTCACACAGCAGGCCAGCATCAGAACTGGGACTAGAATCCAGGTCACTTGCTTCAGACCCAGGAGACTATGCTTGCCTCCTCTCGTATAACAATCCTGGTCCCCAGCTCTCGAAGATCCTCAAATGGGACCACACCCAGGGGTTTAAGCAAGGAGAAATAGTGGCAAACAGGGGAGTAGTAGAGAGACTATAATCTGTTTACAGAATGACAGTCACAGGTCTGATAAAGATCATACCCCAAATTTCATTTGGTTGGGGGAAGCAGCAAGGCGTAGTGGATAGGGCACAGGTCTGGGAGTCAGAAGCTTATGGGGTTCTAATCCTGGCTCTGCTAGTTATCTGCTTTGTGGACTTGGGCTAGTCACTTCACTTTTCTGTGCCTCAGTTACCAAATCTGTAAAATGGGGATTGAGACTGTGAGCTCCACCCGGGACAGGGACTGTATAAAACCCAATTTGCTTGTAGGGACCCCAGCACTTAGTTCAGTGCCTGGCAAATGATAAGCACTTAAATACCTAATCATTACTATTATTAACAAATACCATATTCAGTCATTCAATAGAGAAAGGAAGGAAATAGATAGAGGAAAGGGAGAAAAACCTTACTGGGAGGGGAGAAGTGGAGGAGGAGAGTCCGATTGGAATGGAAGTAGGATAGTGAGCATGATTGAGAGAGAAAGAGAAAGAGATGGAGAAGGAGGGAGAGGAGAGAGATAAGAAGAGGGAGATGAGGGGAGGGAGAGAGAAGGAGACAGGGAGAGAGAAGGAGACAGGGAGAGAGAAGGAGACAGAAGGAGACAGGGAGAGAGAAGGAGAGAGAGAAAACCAATTCTGTCAGCCTGTCTTAGACACAGAACGTTAGGGAAAGAACTTGGAAAACAAGAACCTCTATATTGAAAAGTGCGGGAGCAGATCCATGAACCTGGAGGGATATAGGGAACAAGAAATTTTCAAGGAGGAATTGAAAGGTTCTCCATTGATCATTAGCCCATTATTCATCATCTCCATTGATCGTGTGGCTCAGTGGAAAGAGCGCAGCCTGGGGAGTCAGAGGTCACGGGTTCTAATCCCAGCTCCACTGCTATTCAGCTGTGTGACCTTGGGCAAATCACTTAACTTCTCTGTGCCTCAGTTACCTTATCTGTCAAATGGGGTTTAAAACTGTGAGCCCCATGTGGGACAACCTGATCACCTTGTATCCCCCAGTGCTTAGAACAGTGTTTTGCACATAGTAAGTGCTTAACAAATGCCACTATTTATTTGTTTTTATTTATTCTTCAGTCATCAGACCAAAATGCCTCTAAACCATCGAGGGGAATTGAGAGCCTCTTCTAATCTTATAGACCTTCAAGGGAGGGAGAACCTTCCAGAAACCCACTCTAGGATGTTCCAACCCTTATGACCCAGAAATTGTTCCACTATGTCACCCAACCCCCTCCTGCCATGTAAAACATTTTGTTCAGCCATGAGCCGCCATTTCCCAACAACAGTGACTTCTTTGCCACAGGCCTTCCACTCCAGGATAGTATAGAACTTGTTTTTAAACTTGTTGACTAGAAGTCTGGGGCTCACAGAGGCTCTGTCTAAAAGGCGGACACCAGCCTGTAATGATTCATGAGCATTCCCGCTCAAAGACAACACCGGACCATTGCCAAACACATGGAACACGGCATCAGAAATAGAATTTGCAACTGCGAAGGTCCAAGAAACACAGAGTTCAACCATGGGAGCAGAGAAACCGATAAACCAAAGTGCTCCATGCAATTATGAGGTTCCCTAAACATGGCAGATTTCAAAACAACTCTGACAGGTGATCGACTCTCCTAGGGACTCTAAAATAGCAAACTGTACTTTGGAGCTACGTACTTATCTGTATCTACTTAAACTACTGTAGTCTTCCCATATTATCTGTTACCGATTTGTACATTCCAAGCGCTTAGTACAGTGCTCTGCACATAGTAAGCACTCAATAAATACTATTGAATGAATGAATGAATATTAACAATTATAACAACTGTAGTAGATGTTAAGTGCTCACTATGTGTCAAGCACTGCACTAAGTACTGGAGCAGATACAAGATAGCTTGGATACAGTCTCTGTACCAAATGGGTTCAGAACCTAAAGGAAGCAGCACAAAAAACAGCATGGTCTGGTGGAAAGAGTATGGATCTGGGAGTCAGAGAATCTGGGTTCTAATCCCAGCTCTGCCATTTGTCTTCTGTATTAACTTTGGGCAAATCACATAACTTCTTTGTGACTCAGTTTCCTCAACTGCAAAATGGGGTTCAATATCTGTTCTCCCTCCTACTTGGACTGTGAGCCTCTTCTGGGACAGGGACAGTGTCCAACTTGATTAACTTGTATCTGCCCCCATGTTTGGTGACAGTGCTTGAAGCACTGCAAGTATTTAACAAACATCATGATTGATTAAAGGGGTGGGAGAACAGATATTTTACCCCCTTTTATAGATGAGAAAATTGAGGCACAGGAATGCTAAGTGACTTGCTCAAGGTCACACAGCAGGCAAATAGCAGAGTTGGGATTAAAACCTAGATCATCAGACTCCCTGAGTCTTTCTACTGGGCCATACTGCTTCAGAGGAAGATAGTCTTCCCACGTGCTTAGCACAGTACTCTGCTCAGAGAAAGTACATGATAAATACCATTCATTGATTGATAAAGTGAAAATTTCCTTTCAGAGAGTCCAGAACCTTCTGGCACCCTTGAGAAAGTGAATGATCCCACTGTCAGGTTCATTTTATCATCTGTTCAAAAAATAAACAATAGCAAATCTCACTCTTTAACCCAACCTACTCAGTCCCCCATCTCCCCCTGTCTCCAGGACATCTCTACCTGGAGAGCCAATGACAAACTCAAATTCAATATGGAAAATGGAGAATTCCCCTAAATCCTTCTACATAACTACAGTCCTCTAGACTGTAAGCTTGTTACGGGCAGGGAATAAGTCTATTAATTCATTCAGTCACACTGATTGAGCACTTACTGTATGCAGAGCACTGTATTAAGCGCTTGGGAAGTTGTATTGTACCCTCCTGTGTGTTATGACAGTGCTCTACACATAGTATATGCTCAATAAATACCATTGATTTAATCATCGTCCTTGCCTGCCTGAATCCAGAGCTCTAAATATATTCATAGTGCACGCTTAATTAGTTATTATTGGACTAAATCACCAATGAATAAGGGCCAGTGGAAACCAATTTATGGTAAAGAAAAAAGAGATTGCTTTAGATCAATACCAGCGTAACGTTGAAAAAGCAAACAAAAAAAAAATCAAATGTTTAGTCTCTTCTGTACAGGGAAAGGTTCCAAAAAAGCTTTTTTTTTCTTCTCTTTAGGAAACACTTCCCTTAAGGTGGAGGATATCCTCAAAATCAGGCTAGGACAGAACCAGGCCTGCTCCATTTGGAGAGAACTTTAAACACCACCACACCTTACCAGTAGCAGAAAGTAGCGGGAATATAAGAGATACCAATGATGTCTTTCTAGTTTGCAGGTTTGCAAGGTTCCAGGGGTTGAAAATGTTACTTAGGAATTCAGGGGCATGATCTTCCACTATCACAATCCTTAAATTCATGGGTCCATGACAGATTGGTACATTTTGTTTTTCGATGCTTTAATCAGGAGAAATCCATTAAGGCAATGAGAGGCATAAGAGGTTCATAACAGCTCCTGACTGATTGTTTAAATTACTTAGTCACCTGGTCTAAGGGGGCAGCACTAAGGAAGAGATCAGCGGGGCTTTCCATGACCCTGGGCATCCTTCTCGGCAGTGAATTGAAGGTGAAGTGGGTGAAGGAAGAGAGGACGGGAAAGATAATTTAATAACAATCTAATCATTTAAGCACCCATTTTCAATCATTTAGACGTGAATCAATAGGAAGCCATCCTTCTATGTTGTTCATAACTGTCCCTGGCACCTTCCTCCTGAGTTGACCCCAGGGGTCTCCAATGCATGGTTTCCCCCTCCAAGGAAGCATGTGGATTGCAGAGGCTCGGGGAGCGGACCGGGTGGCGGGTGCCTGGTTCCCAGACCTCTTCTCCAGAGCCAGAGCCAGAGCTAACCCCCATGGCAGGAAGAAGGAGTTTGCTGTACACAGTTTCCTCATCCAGGAATGTCAATGAATTGCGGGTGGGGGCAGTGGTTCAAGGGACCAGAGCCTGGCTCACAGATATCCAGTTATGTAGTGGAAAGAGCACAGGCCTGGGAATCAGAGGACCTGGTTTTTAATTCTGGCTCCACCACATATCAGCTGCATTATCTTGGGCAAGTCACTTTACTGCTCTGTGCCTCAGTTCCTCATCTGTAAAATGGAGATTCAAAGCCTGTTCTCCCTCCTACTTAGACTGCGAGCCCTGTGTGAGACAGGTATTGTGACTGACCTGATTATTTTGTATCTTCCCCAGCACATAGACACACAGTAAGCACTTAATGTATACCACTATGATTATTATCAGTAGTAGTAGTGGTTATTAATTATTATCATTCCTCCGGAGCTGACTGTGGAGCAGACCAGGATTGAGTGCCAGGCTGGAATCAGATAGTTTCATACGACTGACAGATGTCAATCATAGGGGACCCAGCACCACGTTGGGTCATAATTCAATTAGGGTTTGGTAGATTCAATAGGGTGCCCAGAAGCTCAGTGTGGGCAGGAAACAAGAATACCAACTCTGTTGCACTCTGCCCATTGCTTACTGAAGTGTTCTGCACACTGTATGCATACAATAAATACCATCGATTGATTGATGCCCAGACATATTCACACCCTTGTCACATGCCCTAATTAATATATAATTTAGGGTGAGAGATTGAGAAATTTAGTAAGAACAGTCACTCTCTCATTCCTCTCCCTCTGTGCTTCCAAGTCAGCTCCAGGTCTCTAATGGAATCCGGCAACTCTGACACGTGACAGCTACTCTCCTATTCAATGGAACAATCAATCAAGCAATCAATAGTTTTACTGGAAACCTACTGTGTCCCCAGCACTGCACTGGGGTTCTACTGTGTGCAAATCACTGCACATTCAGCTCCTCCATAATGCATATTTTCACTAAGAGTTTTGGTTAAGATACTATTCCCCTCTTCTAGACTGTGAGCCCGCTGTTGGGTAGAGATTGTCTCTATTTGTTGCCGAATTGTACTTTCCAAGCACTTAGTACGGTGTGCTGCATACAGTAAGTGCTCAATAAATATGATTGAATGAAAAAATGAATGAGAGTCTGTATGGATACAGCACCTTGAAGTGTCACATAAGTGTGTGCATGGTGTGGAACATGATGGGTAAGGCAATCATGTTTTTCTTCATGTTAATAATAATAATAACAACAGCACTTGTTAAGCACTTACTCTGTGCCAAGCACCATTTTAAACTCTGGAGTAGATACAAGTTAATCAGGTTGGACACAATGCCTGTCCCACATGGGGCTCAAATTCTTAATCCTCATTTTACAGATAAGGTAACTGAGGTCCAGGAATTAATAATGATAATTATGGTATTTGTTAGTTGCTTACTATGTGCTAGGCACTGTTTTAAGTGCTGGGGTGGATACAAGCAAATCATGTTGGACACAGTCCCTATCCCACATGGGGCTACAGTCTCAATCCCCATTTTATAGATGAAGTAACTGAGGCCCAGAGAAGAGAAGTGACTTGCCCGAGGTCACACAGCAGATGAGTGGCAGAGCTGGGATTAGAACCTATGGCCTTCTGATCTTCTGACTCCTATGCCCTTGCTCTATCCACTACACCATGATGCTTCTCCAGCAAACATTTGGCGGAGCCAGGATTAGAAACCAGGTCTTCCTTACTCCCATATCCATACTCTAACCACTAAGCCATAACCTCAACACTAAGGGAGAGCTTCCTATACTGGAGCCTTCTGTGAGCAGAAAACTATTTGTAAACTGGGAAAATGTCTACCAACTCTGTTATATTGTACTCTCCTTATATTGTACTCTCCCAAGAGCTTAGTACAGTGTTCTGCACAGAGTAAACTCTCAAATTCCACTGTTTGATTGTAGAGCTATATTAAGTTCTTGTAAGAGTTTAGTAAGAGTAAAAGATATGGTCCCTTGCTTCCAAGTGTTTATAATCTAAAAAGGGCCTGTCAATCATCAGATTAATTGCTTTTGATCCTTTAGATGCTATATCCACCATACAAGAAAGGCTTTGCTGAAGTTCTAAAACTCAGAAGTGAAAATAACAGGACTTATGTTTTCATTTTCAGTTCATTTTGCAAATCAAAAAGTGACAAAGAGGTTCAAAAGTTGCAGACATAATAAGGAAAAGGCTCTCCCTTCCTCGCCTTGCCTTTGAACGGGTATGTTCAAAATAATTATTTCGACATGTAAAAACACACTTGTGTGTGTTGATCCAAACACTTTTTGACACACACCCAATCGATCTTATTTTCCTCTTACCTCATAGTTTAACTTTGTGATTTTTCTTCTCACTTTTACTTCTCTTGTCATTCTTGAATTTTTCGTTCTAAAATAATGTAAGTTTTTATTTTTCTAATGGTGTTTAAGATCTAGGGTAGATGCTCAATTCCTGTCCCACTGTCTCAGTCTAACTTGGAAGGAGGAGGATTTAATACCCATTTTTCAGATGAGGGAACTGAAGCACAGAGAAATTAAGTGACTTCCCCAAGGTCACGTAACAGGTAGGTGGAAGAGCCAGGATTAGGACTCTGGTCCTCTGACTCCCAGGCTTGTGCTCTTTCCACCAGGCCATGCTGTTTCTCAAAGCTTGTTCCTTCCCTACTTCCTTCAGGATTTTCATCCTTCAAGATAGACTTCAGATTAAACTTTCCTGTCCTGCCATGGGGGTTAGATAGACTTCAGATTAAATTTTCAGGAGTTGAGTCACCCCATTCATTTCTCTTGCTTTCTCACTGGGGCTCCTGTTTGCCCATGGGAAGGCTGGGAGCCAAACTAGAACCTTGTGAGAAAGGTGATGCCTGACTCTGAAGATGTTTCAGCTCTGATTCAAAAACTTTTCAGATACAGGAAATTAAAACAAAACCAACTCCCTCTAGACTGTAAACTCATTGTGGGCAGGGAATTATGTCTGTTATATTGTTCTGTTGTACTCTCCCAAGTGCTTAATACAGTGCTCTGTACACAGTAAGCACTCAATAAATATGATTGATTGACTGAGGGCAGATGCATCTCCCAGATTATTGAAACTGTTAGAGTGTTTGGGGAATTCAAGTGTATATAATTTTCTTTTGGAGAAAGGGGTTGCTCTCCTCCAGCACTAGCTTTTCAAAGGTTTGAGATCCCAAGAGGCTGGTCAAGCATGGGGCAAAGATCTGGGTGCAGCAAAGAGCTCCCAAAGACCTTAGAGAAGCAGCAATAACCTAGTGGATAGAGCAAAGACATGGGAGTCAGAAGGATCTGGGTTCTAATCCTGATTTGTCATTAGTTTGTCATGTGACCAAGGGCAAGTCATTTAACTTCTCTATGTCTGTTACCTCATCTTTAAAATGGGGATTAAAATTGCTAGCCCCATGTGGGACATGGACTGTGTCCAACCTGATTACCTGGTACCTATCAACCTATCACAGGGCTTAGTACAGTCCCTGGCACATAGTAAGTGGTAAATAAATACCTAAAAAAAAATTTAAAAATCAGTTGAGTCACTCACTTTCATAGGCAAGGATTTGAGTTTACCACCAGTACCATCATCTTTGAAAACAGAGATTGTTGTAGTCAATCAGTTAATCATATTTATTGCGTGCTTAGTGTGTGCAGAGCACTGCATTAAGCATTTGGGAGAGTACAATATAACAATAAAAATCACATTCCTTACCCACGATAAGCTTACAATCTAGAGGGAGAGACATACATTTACCATGATCTCCCTTGGTGTTCTGTACTACAGAAAAGTGAAAATACATTCTCTGTATACAAGGAGCTTATATTCCAATGGGTTAGATAAAAGTATGTGTAGAGTATGTTTAAAGACTAATCAAGATGATATCCCAAAAGGCCTCTTGAATGGTAAATATATCCTTCCTGGAACAGGATAAGGCATTTTGGGCAGATCTCATAGAACTAGCTTCATAACGGATCTGCAGTTTGCTAACCGACTCTCATGGAGAATTAAAGGTTTCCAGGGTACCCTCGCGGATTGTGATCTGCCCCTACCATCCCCTCTCCTGACTGGTTTTCAAAGCAGGATCCGATTAGTGGGAAAATCTGCCTGTTGAGCTCTCCAGCTAATAATGCAATCCCCTCTGGTTTTGAATGCAGGAAGGTAGGGATGGCGGGCGCTCATTGCCCACTGGACATTACTTCTCATGGCAGCAGGCACTATGTTTCCCAGGACTTTTGACTACTAGCCCCATGGTCTTTCCATGGGAAAGCAAAAAAACTTTGGGTAAAGGGACTATCAGAAACTGCCAAAAGTGGAGGGAGGGAGAAGGAAGGGGAAGAGGACAGAATTCTGGATGTCATCACTGGAGTTTGGGGTGGAAGGAGAAAGAGTGTTTTTCTCTCCTTGCAAGCCTGGCAGCATTTCAGTACCTTTTGAAGCCTGATAATAAACTGTAAACAAGTGGGAGGGAAAGCAACAAGTATTATCCAGCCCCTCCCAAAGGTTTGGAGTTGGCAGCTTTTCTCCTCCTTTCCTACAAATCCCCGTGACAAACCCGTGGCTTTCCTCCTTGATGGGAGCTGAGAAGGGGGAGGCAGGAGGAGTAAACAATCAGAACCCAGGACTCCAGATCCAGGAAAATTAGGGATAAATTCCTGGACCCTGTTGCTATGAAAACTGGGGGGAATGGGTGAACTCTGATTTCATGAAAATCAGGGGTAGGTAGGTGGTTTCTACAGAAGAGACCCAAGGTGGAGGGAATCCCATTTTACCTGCTCTCCCTTCTCTTCTTAATAATAATACTAATACTATTAATAGCATTAATTACCTACTGTGTTCCAGGTATTGTTCTAAGCTCTGGGGTGGATACAAGCAAATTGGGTTGGGCACAGTCCCTGTTCTACATGGGGCTTACATCTTAAGGAAACTTCTTCACTAGTAATGCCCAAACTGAGGCTTAGTACACTTGAGAAAGGAAATAGTCACTTTGCAAAACCTGAAAATTGTCCAATCATAAGGAATTCATCTAACAGGAAGACCTCTTCCCACAGAGTTGGATTATCTTCAATCAACCAGTATCAGTGACATTTATTGAGTGCTTACTGTGAGCAAAGGACTGTACTAAGTGCTTGGGAGAGTTTACCTCAACCCAAAATGCCTCCAAGTGGCTTCAAGAGTCAGGAGGTCATGGGTTCTAATCCCAGCTCTGCCACTTGTCTGCTGGGTGTCCTTGGGAAAGTCACTTCACTTTTCTGGGTCTCAGTTACCTCATCTGTAAAATGGGAATTACGAATACCATTATTATCATTATTACTATTATTCAAATCCCAAAATAATAGCCTGTGGTTCATCCAGATGTTTTTGCTCCACCCCTGCTGACACAACCTCAAGTCATTGCAGCTGTGCATTCATCCAAGGCCACTAGACCAAACAGGGTCTTACATGTCTGGCATTAGCTCATTCATGCCTCAAAGATGCAACTTTAATGAGCACTGAGCCTCAGCATGGGAAAGATTTGCTAGTAAAGATTCTAGCAAAGAGAGGTATAAATCTTGAATTAACAATTTTTATCATTCACTTTCTCCTTGCTCTCATATTTAGTAATAATAGTAATAGCATTTATTAAACACTTACTGCACACAGAACACTGTATTAAGTGGTAATATTATTTAACTTCTTACTGTGGGCAGAACCTGTAGTAAGTAGTAATGGGATTTATTAAGTACTTATTGTGTGTAGAGCACTCTATTAAGTAACAATAGCATTTATTAACACTTACTGTGTGCAGAATCAGTCCATCATATTTTTTGTGCACTTACTGTGTGCAGAACACTGCACTAAGTGCTTGGGAGAGTACAATATAACAATATAAGAGACATATTCCTTGACCACAATGAGCTCACAGTCTGGAGGAGGAGATGGACATTAATATGAATTACATATATGTATCCAAGTGCTGTGGGGCTAGGAGGAGGGATGAATAAAGACAGCAAGTCAAGGTGACACAGGAGGGAGTTGAAGAAAAGGAAAAGAGGGTTTAGTCAAGGAAGGCCTTTGAGGGGAGTTGCGCCTTCAATAAGGCCTTGAAGTGGGGGATGAGTAATTGTCTCTTGGATATGAGAAGGGAGGTCATTCCAGGCCAGAGGCAGGACGCTGACCTAAGGTTGAAGGCGAGATAGTCCAGATCAAGGTATAATCAGTAGGTTGGCATTATATGAGCAAAGTGGGCTGGGTTGCAGCGAGGTGAGCAGTGAGGTGAGGTCAGAGGGGGCAAGGTGATAGAGTGTTTTGAAGCCACTGGTGAGGACTTTCTGTTTGATGTGGAGTTTGGTGGGCAAACACTAAAGGTTCTTGAGGAGTCAGGAAATATGACCTGAATATTTTTGTAGAAAAATGATCTGGGCAGCAGAGTGAAGTATGGGCTGGAGTGGAGATAGACAGGAGGCAGGGAGGTCAACAAGGAAGCAGATATAGTAATTAAGGAGGGATAGGATAAGTGATTGGATTAACGTGGTTGCATTTTAGATGGAGAGGAAAGGATGGATTTTAGCGATGTTGTGAAGGTAGATTGTAGTAAGTATTAATAGTATTCATTAAGTGCTTACTATGTGAAGAGCATTGGAGTAAGCACTGGGAAGGGTATGCAGGTGAAAATTAGACATGGACCTTGTCTCTCAATCTATTTAATACTATCAGCCTAGGAAAATGCCTATTAAAATATGAGGGTAGCTAGAGCAAAAGAGTGATTCTAAAGGTTTAAGTAAATACATCTCTCATACATGTCTACTTTAGTTTGGTGCCTCAAAAGCAGCAAACGTGCACATATGTCCAGGTCCTTAGAAAGATGAATTTTCACCTCAGAAGAATGTGGGCAAGGTATGAGTCTGTTTCTCCCACCCTCTGCTCTTCCCTCTTCCCCTCCCCTGAGAACTGTGTATATTTGTATATATTATTTATTACCCTATTTATTTTGTTAATCAGGTGTATATCTCCATGATTTTATCTTGATGATGTTGTTTTGTTTTGTTCTGTTTTGTTTTGCAGTCTGTCTCCCCCATTTAGACTGTGAGCTCATTATTGGGCAGGGATTGTCTCTATCTGTAGCCAAATTGTACATTCCATGCACTTAGTACAGTGCTTTGCACACAGTAAGAGCTCAATAAATACTATTGAATGAATGTTATGTTGTACTCTCTCAAGTGCTCAGAACAGTGCTCTGCACATAGTAAGAGCTCAATAAATACAATTGACTGATCACAGTGAGTAAGTCAGCAACAGTAATGATGGCCACAGCACCATTAGAATAAGAAATGAACCACTCTTTCCCCACACTAACAGCACTTATGTCTATAGCCTTGTACTCTCCCATTTCCCCTATCTGTAATATTAGTAGTAACTGTTAGGAGCTTACTCTATCACTCATTCAATCCTATTTATTGAGGGCTTACTGTGCGCAGAGCACTGTACTAAGTGCTTGCCACTACTGTATTAAGTGCTGGGGTATATACAAGATAATCAGGTTGGACACAACTCTTGCCCCTCATCAGGCTCATAGCTCCCATTTTACAGATGACAAAACTGAGGCCCAGAGAAGTTAAGTGACGTGTCCAACATCACAAAGCAGACGCCAAGCACTTAGTAAAGGACTTGGCACAAAGTAAACACTCAATAAATACATTTCGTTCATTCATTCAATTGTATTTATTGAGCACTTACTGTGTGCAGGACACTGTACTAAGTGCTTGGAAAGTACAATTTAGCACTAAAGAGAAACCATCCCTGCCCACACCAGGTTTACAGTCCAGAAGGGGAGAGACAGATATCCAAACAAGTAAACTGATATCAATATAAATAAATAGAATTATAGATATTATCACTCAATGAATACTACTGAATGATCTCAAGCCACAAATGCGCAGCAGGAGCTAATGAGAGGGAAAAGATGAGGGCTTAGATAGTAAGGATGATAATAATAATAATAACTGTGGTACTTGTTACCGTGTACCAGGCACTAGGGTGGAATACAATCGGGTTGGACAATGTCCCTGTACCACAGGGGGCTCAGTCTTTATCCCCATTTTACAGATGAGGTAACTGAGACCCAGAAAAGTGAAGTGATTTGATCAAGGTCACACCGCAGACACGTGGAGGAGCCAGGATCAGAACCCATGACCTTCTGAGTCCCAGGCCTGTGCTCTATCCACTAGACCATGCATCTTCTCTAAGTAGTCCTGTTTCTCTGAATGAGCACGGGCTAGGGAGTTAGAGGTCATGGGTTCGAATCCCAGCTCTGCCACTTGTCAGCTGTGTGACCGTGGGCAAGTCACTTAACTTCTCTGTGCCTCAGTTCCCTCATCTGTAAAATGGGAATTAAGACTGTGAGCCTCACGTGCACTTAACAAATACCAACATTATTATAAACCCCCACGCTGGTTATTCAACAGTCTCGTTGTTCGTGGAAAGAGAAAGACCAAGAAGGGGAAGTGCAGTAACTCACGTGTGGTCTCCAGAGGCTCCCTCAAAACCCAGAGTAGAACAGAATCCCGAAGGAAGGACCTGGATGTCAGTCCTTCCGGGCACAGAAGGTGGAAACTTCTCCCCAAGCTGAGACCACATCTACCCGGAATAATAAGTTACCTCATCGTGCTAAAAATATTTTAAAGCCACAATTCTCCTAAAAAGCCAGATTTCTTATAAAAGAAAAACAAAAGGAAATAAGCAGTAAGTTTTAAAACACCCCAGTTGAAAAGAGGGGAAGGAAAGGATGGAGCCACCAACAGTGTCTTAAAGAAACCGCTAGAGGGCACTCCGCTTCCCTTGGAAACATTGATGGGTTTCCTATTGTAGATCAGAACTGTTAGGCAGCATTGATTTATTGGACACCTTGATGTCGACAAGACATGTATTAGGCTTCTCCTCAGTGGCCAGACTAATAGATGATCAAATAATAGCAGTACTCATCTGAAAGCCTTTCATCAGGTGAGTCCTATGTCATTTCAGGATCTTCTAGGATTGCTTTCTGAAATCACTTAGGTTTGGAACACACTTTAAAACAGTGCTCTCCTCTGTGTGGAACCATGTTACGACTGGTAGATTTTTAAACGAAAAATGACTAATCTCAGAAGATTGAAATCTAATAGAGACAGATCAGAAGCAGTGGGACCTAGTGGATGAAGCACGGGCCTGGGACTCAGAAGGACCTCGGTTCCAACCCCGGCTCCACCACTTGTCAACTATGTAACCTCGGGCAAGTCACTTAACTTCTCGGTGCTTCAGTTAGCTTATCTGTATAGTGGGAATTAAGACTATGAGAACCTTGTGGGACAGGGAGTGTGTTCAACCTGATTAACTTGTACCTATCACAGTGCCTTGAATAGTGCTTGGCACATAGAAAGTGTTTAAAAAGTACTGTAATCATTATTATTATTGATGAAAGCATTAGAGGGGTATGAAAAGAATGAATCACTACTTCACTACTCTCTTTCTGTTGTCCAGAAAAAGACAGAAGAGAGTCTGAGTGCTTATTTTTTTCCAAAACACAGTCTTAAAAAAAAAGTTACATTTACACATCTTAAAACACAAGTTCCCTATCTCACCCATTTGCAGTTGACTTTTCTACCACAACACCACTGTCTTTTCCATAGCCTTGTAACCATTTTCAGGTATCTCACTACACGTCTGCATTCCTGTTTTCTTGGAAAGAATCACTTAAGCAGTAACATTTACTAAGTATCTTCTGCTTGCAGAATACTGTGTGGAGTACTGAGGTGAGCACAGTAGAATTAAAATACGTTGTGCCTGACCTCAAGGAGGCCACAATCTAGCAGGGGAAGCAGATTGCTAAATATTAAATAATGATAATATTGATTATGGTATTTGTTTAGAGCTTACTGTTCTAAACGCTGGGGTAGATACAAGGTAATCAGGTTGGACACAGTCCCCATCCCACATGGGGCTCACAGTCTTAATCCTAATTTTACAGATGAGATAACTGAGACACACAGAAGTTAAGTGACTTGCTCAAGATCACACAGCAGAGAAGTGGTGTAGCCAAGATTAGACCCATACCCAGAGAAGCAGCGTGGCTCAGGGGAAAGAGCACGGGCTTTGGAGTCAGAGGTCATGAGTTCGAATCCCAGCTCTGCCACTTGTCAGCTGTGTGACTGTGGGCAAGTCACTTAACTTCTCTGGGCCTCAGTTACCTCATCTGTAAAATGGGGATTAAGACTGTGAGCCCCACGTGGGACATCCTGATTCCCCTGTGTCTACCCCAGCGCTTAGAACAGTGCTCGGCACATAGTAAGCGCTTAACAAATACTAACATTATTATTATTATTATTATCCTCTGATTCCCAAGTCTATGCTCTTGCCACTAGGCAATGCCGCTTCTCATTACATATCACAGCGGTCAGGAGAAGGGTCTACCAACTCTGTTGTACTGTACTTTCTCAAGTGCTTAGTACAATACTCTGCACAAAGTAAACACTAAGTAAATGCCATTGATTGATATAGCAGGGGATAGATTAGGAATGATATAGATGCATCGGGGAGGGCCTTCTTGGGGAGAGAAGCAGAGTGGCTCAATAGAAAGAGCACGATCTTAAGAGTCAGAGGTCATTGGTTCTAATCCCGGCTCCACTACCTGTCAGCTGTGTGACTTTGGGCAAGTCACTTGACTTCTCGGTGCCTCAGTTACCTCATCTGTAAAATGGGGATTAAGACTGTGAGCCTCAAGTGGGACAAGCTGATTACCCTGTATCTATCCCAGTGCTTAGAACAGTGCTCGATACATAGTAACTGCTTGACAAATGCCAACAAAAAAAAGAGAGGCTTTGTAGATGGGGAAAGCAGTGGTCTGCCAGATGTGAAGAGAGACAGAGTTGCAGGCTAGAAGGAGGGGGTGAACCAGAGGATGCCAGCAGAAACATGAGACATGAGATACAGTGAGTAAGTTTACTCGTGAGAAATGAAGAGTACAAGCTAAGGAATAATGAGAGAAAAGAATGAGTAAGAGGAGAGCTATTTGGGTTCTTTAAACCAACTGTCAGGATTTTTTTTTGCTTAATGCAGAGAGCAATAAACAACCATTGGAGGTTTTTGAGGAGTGGGAAGAAGAGATGAGGAGTGGTTCAGGCCAAACGAAGAAGATTTTGGAGTCATCCACAAGTTAATAAGATCCTTGTGGGCCCAGATCATGTCTATCAACTCTGTTGTGTTGTACTTTTTCCAAATGCTTAGTACAGTGCTCTGCACACAGTTATTGCTCAATAAATACCATTTGTTGTACGTTTGAAGCCATAGGAGCAGATGAGCTCCTCAGTGGAGAAGTACAAATTGTGAAGAGAAGGGCACCCACAGTTAGAGAATGGGAAGCAGAGAAAGCCAACAAAGGAGACTAAGAAACAGCTAGATGGAAAAGAGAAGACCCTTCAGAGAACTGAATCTAAAAATCCAAAATTAGGTTTTCCAGAAGAAGGGGGTAAGCCACAGTTCCAAAGCAGCAGAGGGATTGATGAAGACTGACAGAGTCCATGAAAGAACTGTCTATAATAGTCAATCAATCAAACAATGGTTTTTTTTAGACTTTAATGTGGGAAGAGCACTGTATTAAGAGCTTGGGAGAGTACAGTACTACAGAGTTGGTAGACATGTTTCCTACCCACATTTTTAGACTGTGAGCCCATTGTTGTGCAGGGATTGTCTCTATCTGTTGCCGTATTGTACATTCCAAGAGCTTAGTACAGTGCTCTGCACACAGTAAGCGCTCAATAAATATGAATGAATGAATGAATGAATGAATTGAGCTTACAGTCTAGAGGAGAAGCAGACATTGAAATACATAAATTATGGATTTGTACATAAGTAATGTGGGGGCTGATAGTGAGTTGAATGCCAAATGTCCAAAGGGTATAGATCTAAGTGCCTAGATAAGGAAG
Organism: Ornithorhynchus anatinus; assembly: GCF_004115215.2. Lineage (NCBI taxonomy): Eukaryota > Metazoa > Chordata > Mammalia > Monotremata > Ornithorhynchidae > Ornithorhynchus > Ornithorhynchus anatinus. The sequence continues at coordinate 95,689,306 of NC_041728.1, forward strand.
AATGGGGAAGGAGTCAGTGAAAAGTGGGCTTTATCACAAAAGGCCTCTTGGAGGAGATGTGACCTTAATAAGGATTTGAAGGAGGGGAGAGTGATGTTCTGGCATATATGGAAGAGGAGGGAGTTCACATTAGCTGCTAGGCACAGATCCAGTTCCTCCTACTTGTCCCCTTACTCTTTGACACATATGAACCAAAAATCTTGAGACTGTACAGTACGACATTCAAGATCCCTGGATCACTTCTACCCCGCAATCTGCTCTTGTCTAAGACTTGCCCATGTGGTCTCCGATCTCTGATAGTCTGCCCCTTCCCGGCAGACCTAATATCTCTGTTCTCTGGTTAGGAAGCTATAAGGAAGTTATTTATGGGCAGAACTACGGCAAGCAAGAAGTTCTACTTTCTAACCTCCCCATTCTCCTGCCCCTCAGAAGATCACTGGTTGCCTTGCCCTGAGGCCTCTAAAAAGGAAGGTGGCTTCTAAAGAATGACTAAGAAGCAAAGGGAAATATGGCATTTAATATTTACAAAAATACAAGCATCACAAATAAACTGGTGACAGCACCTACCCATGTGCCACAAAATACTCAATATGGTCTCCAAAGTGGACAGCCTCCTTTGAAACCTATTAATTTTCCACTTTTACAAGGAAGGGTTTTTTTAAAAAGGCTTTCAGGCTTTCAGACATTAGAACAAAATCTCTCACCCGTTTTCTGGGCCACATTTTCCTAGCGTTTAGCTTTTATTGGCATGTTTTGTCTGCTGTGTGCTTTGGCCCTGTAAACATGAAAAAATGAGGTAACTAGCAGATAATTCCCTCTAACTACATCATGGCTGCTGACTCGTAGAGTGTCAGAAACGGTACAATAAAGACAGTCCATTTTGGACGTAGCACGTCTGTTCTCAGCCAGTCTGCCTGGAGCAGCCTCAGAGGATGCAGAGCCATCCTAAGACAAGGAGTTAGATCCATCCCCAAAATACCTTTCGAGTCTGTCAAGTGTGCATGAGGGAGGAGGGTTGAAGAAGGTATATGATTGAGCAGGGAACTGCATTTACAAGACAGCAGTGCCTATGACTAGCATGGGATGCACTTACACATCTATAGGAATTAAAATCATTAAAATCTAAAATCAAACACATAAAAATGAACAATGTTAACCTGACCAAACCACCTTCATAATCCACAAGCCAGTACTCCACTTGAAGGCACTGGTGTCAATCCTAAAAGCCCCAGGGTAGACTTTTTTGCATCAAATTCTGACAAGTTAATCAATGTGGGAATTTCAGAATATGACTGCATCAGTCCAGAAACAGTCCACCATCTACTTGTGGAATAATCTTAAAACAGCATGGCCTAGTGGATAGAGCATAGGCCTGGGTTCTGATCCTGCCTCTGCCGCTTGTCTGCTGCGAAGCCTTGGGCAAGTCACTTCCCAACTCTGTGCCTCAGTTATCTTGTCTGTAAAATGTGGATTAAGACTGTGAGCCCTATGAGGGATAGGGACTATGTCCAACCTGATTAGCCTGTACCTATCCCAAGGCTTAGAACTCATGTAAGTGCTTAATACCATCATCATCATCATCATCTATCTAAACAATTCAGGCAAACTTTTTTGCAATTCTGTGCTGTCCTAGCCTTGCCACACCATTGACATACAACAGCATTAAAATTGAATCTAATAGAAGGGGACCTACACACACAATCAGTCAATGGTATTTATTGACTACTTACTGTGTGCAAAGCACTGTACTAAGCACTTGGGAGAGTACAATATAACAAAGTTTTTAGATACATTCCCTGCCCACAAGGAGCTTACAGTCTAGAGGGGGAGACAGACATTATTATAAAGAAATTACAGATATGTACATAAGTTCTGTGAAGCTGACTTTGCCATGCAGTGTCTTCGCTTCATGCTTTAACCCACTCCCCAGTGGAGATTATTTATAGATTTAAAAATTCAGGCTCTGGAGTCCATTCGTTAAACACCCCCTGGGCTCTGTGTTTGCCAAAAATCTCACCACACATTAAACACATCTCACTAGAGCAATAAAAAGCAATGCGGCCCTCGAGGAGATGTATGTGGTGGTATTTTTTCTCCATTATCAAAACTTTTATTGTGGCAAAGTATAACTGTAATGAAGGGAAAATGTACCTAACAGCACATTGGCTCCCTTGAGGGAGAATGGAGGAAAGTACAGACAATGGTTTTATTGGAGTGTTTTTGTACACTCTAAGCCATCCAAGGCAGCCTGGCCTTCTGAAGCCTTGATAGGATCTTTGCTCATAAGTCCCAATTTCCTGTTGGGACAAGAAGGTTATGTTTCCTTTCTCACAGACAGGAACAATACACAACCATTTTGTTGTTTAACGTTTCTTCATTTTCATACCATTTCTCTTGTATTCTAAAGACTTCTGAGATGGGTGTGGGTGAATGGTGAGGTCAAGAAGGCAGAAGATCAGATGGGAAATGTAAAATTGAGAGATCTGTTTGGTGACTTTTAGAAACAGGTGAGCATTCTCATTGTCTGATGTGATCTCTAGAAAAGGCAGCAAACAAATATCTCCTACTGATCTTATTTCCTAAACAATGACTATACCCCTGTGACAGGTTGATCCTCCCTATGAATTGAAGTGCGGTTGAAAAGACCAAGGTGAAACCGATACTTTCTCCAGAATTGTTTGCTTATAAAAAGTAATAATACTAATAAAAATAAATGATAATGATAATTGTGGTATCTGTTGAGCACTTATTATGTTCCATGCCCTGTTCTAAGCCCTGGGATAGATTCAGGGAGAAAATTGGACACAGTTTCTGTCTCACAAGGGGCTCACACTCTATGGGGGAGGGGGAACAGGTATCTTATCTTCATTTTACAAATGAGGAAACAGAGCAATTAAGATACTTGGCCAAGCTCAGAATCTAATCTCCATTTTACAGCTGCGATAATTGAGGCACAGAATAGTTAAATGACTTGCCCAAGGTCAAACAGCAGACACTTGGCTGAGCTGGGATTAGAATTCATGTCTCCTAACTCTCAGTCCTGTGCACTTTCTACTAGGCCACCCTGCTTCTCAAAGACAGATTGGAAGACAGGTCTTGCTCTGTTGATGGAGTTTTTTTTTCTATAGCTGAATAGGAGACAAGGATAACAGAAGGAGAATGAAGAAATAATTCTGCTCAGTGGACTGTCGACCTAACTTCTTGATATAAAATGCATGGCAGACCCTCAAGAAATATAAAATGATTAATGATAGTAATGTGGTTCAGTGGAAAGAGCAAGGGCTTGGCAGTCAGAGGTTATGAGTTCTAATCCCAACTCCACCGCTTGTCAGCTATGTGACTTTGGGCAAGTCACTTAACTTCTCCATGCCTCAGTTCCCTCATCTTCAAAATGGGGATTCAATTCCTGTTCTCCCTCCTACTTAGTGTGTGAGTCCTATGTAGGACCTGATTGTCTTGATTGTACCCCAGCACTAAGTATGCTGCTTGGCACAGAGTAAATGCTTAACAAATACCACAGTTATTATCATTATTCTCTGATGTGAGTAAGAGAGAATGGAGGCAGTTTTGGGGAAGAAGTCATTGAGGTTCAAAAGCAGAGAGTGGGTCTAACTTTTACTCTACTCTCCTAAACTCTCCAAACAGGAAAGTGTTCCACAGAAAGAGAGCCACCAATAATTACTGATGTTGACAGGGATGACACACACGCTTGGAGATCATCTGATTTGGTCCCCATAACCTGCTGGCTTAGGGTGTACGTTCTCCTTGCTCCTTTTTCCCATAGCATACTAAATGTTGACCAACTGCCTGCTATACCTGACCTTACCTCTCCTCCCCTTCCTAGCCTAGCCTAGTGGATAAAGCATGGGTCTGGCAATCAGGCTTTACCACTTGTCTGCTGCGTGACCTTAGGCAAGTCATTCACTTCTCTGGGCCTCAGTTACTTCACCTGAAAAATGAGAATTGAGACTGTGAGCTCCATGTGGGACAGGGATTGTGTCCAAACTGGTTTGCTTGTATCCACCCCAGTGCTTAGTGCAGTGCCTGGCACATAATGAGGGCTTAAGAAATACCCACAATTACTAGGATTATTATTATTACTAGTCTGCTTGATGAAGCTCAGCTTAGTTACTCAGGTGACACTGAAAACCCCTGTTTCCTTCGTACTCAGTTATCTTATGCTCTGGTGAGCTACAGTCTTCCCTCAATCCATCAATCATATTTATTGAGCTCTTACTCTATACAGAGCACCGTCCTAAGCGCTTAGGAGAGTACAATACAACAGAATTGGTAGACCACAAGGAGCTTCTAGTCACGAGGGGGAGACTGATTTTAAAATAAATTGCAGATGTATACATAAGTGCCATGAGGTTGAGTAAGAGGTGCCTATCCAAGTGGAAGGGCAAATCCAAGTTGTAAGGCATCACCCAAATCAGCTGTTGTAAGGCGAATCATTATTGTGCCTTTTTGGTCCAGCTAGGGCTTTCAAGAGGAGCAGGACAAATTCCTCCTGGGCAATTTACAGAGCATGTGGGATCCTTCAGGATGGTGTTGCACGAATAGCCCATAAAGTTATTTTGTTTGTTTCCCCACCCATATGAAGTAACTGCTTAGGGGAGTTGGTGATGTCCCTCCCTGGCATATGGACAGAAAGAAAGAGCGAGGGTTTTAGAATTACCTACCTGGACTTTACTGAGGGGCCTTATGCTGCTGGGCTGATTCATTCAGTACATCAGTCACGGGAAACGGCAAAGGAATCACAAAGAATGGCACTGTTTCAGAGTTCAGCAGTTCCTGTTTTCTTCCAAACCATTCCAGTGGGGCCTTTAGCTAGTTCCAATCTGTTTTTCCAATCTCTAATAGGCAAGAAGTTAGAAGGAGTCGTGTCCCGAGCAATGAGGGGTTGCAGGACCCGTGAGGATTCCTCAAGATGCTCAAACAGCAATATGGAAAGTCACATCCTCTTAACAGGAGGAAACAAAAGCTTTAAGACTGAAAGCATCTTTAAAGAGCATGTCTGAGAGTCAGAGGACCTGGGTTCTAATTCTGGCTTCACCACTCCTCTGCTGTGTGACCTAAGGCAAGTCACTTTACTTCTCTGGGTCTCAGTCCCCTCATCTGTAAAATGGGGATTAAGATTTTGAGCCCCATGTGGGACGTGGAATGTAACCAATGTGACTAACCCGTATCTAGCCCAGAGCTTAGTACAGTGCCTGGCACACAGTTAGTGCTTAACCAATACCATTAAAAAAACTGGGAATTAACTAGTCTATCGCCCTGCCTTTAGGCAGGAACTCTTCACACTTTTCAAGCAGGAAATCTACTCTTGCTTTTAAAGCCTTTCAGGGAGAGGGTTTACACAATCTTCCAAAATAATCTATTTCATTAATGTTTTACGGCAGGAACCCTTCTTCAACCCTGTCAAAAAATCTTTATGCCTAACCTAAATTCCTTCTGGAGTTTGAGCCTGTTTCCTCCTATAATAGATCATTCCCTATGCATTTGAAGATGGTTATTTTCACGCGTCTCTGTCTTCCCTTTTTCCTTTAATCTATCCTTACGCAACGTGTCTACCAACTCTGTTATAATGTACTCTCCCAAGCACTTAGTACAGTGTTCTGCACCCATTAAGCACTCAGTCAATACGAATGATTGATGGACTAGTTCATTTATAAGTCCTTGCCTTCAAACCTCCCATCATTCTTATGGCTTTTTTTTTTAACCCTCTTCAAGTTCTGCAAGGTGTGAAAGTCAAAAAGTCTAGTGAAAAGTACACTGGACTGGAAGCCAGAAGACCTGTTTTCTTGTCCCAGCTCTGCCACTTGTCTTCTGATGTACCCTGGGCAGGTCAGTTCACTTCTTGGTGCTTTTTTTCCCTCCTTTGTAAAATGGGGATCAAATAGTTATTGTACCTCCCCCTTAGTCTGTGAAACCTATGTGGGACAAGGGCTGGGTCTGATCTACTAATTTTGCATCTACTCTAGAGCTTAGTTCAGTGGATGGCATATAGTAGGCACTTAAATATTATTATTACTATTATTCTCCCTATTCTCTAGATGAAAGGGATACTGTGAGGATAAAATTTAGGTAAACGTGCTGCAGGAAAATCAAAGCTGTCAACAAATTCAAGAATCATTAAACACCGTGTTCCAGTAAAGGTGCATTTAGGGTGAATGAGTGAGTAGAGGAGGTAGACTAATTCAATTCAAGGGAGAAAACTTGGATTTCCAAGTCTTGGTCCCAGACTACTACTGCATTACCACAAGACATCAGCCAGAGCGCTGAAATCCTCTTTCCCATCGATTACCCATCCAAAATGCAAGTGCCATCTCTTTCCAAGGAGGGTGATTTCAGAATGTGGGAACTTCTCTTGAAAAATGTAGACAAGTTGGAAGATAGATGAGGTGGAAATGCAATGGCCAAATCCACTGTCTCCTATTTTAAAAAAAAGTCTTTTATGGATTATGATATGGAAAGAGTGAGGAAAGGAGCAATACACTGTAACACAAAAGCAAGACTCGCTTCCAAAGATGGAAATCAATACCCAATCCTCACCGTACCCTAACCTTCTCCTTCACAGCCCGTGTCACCTTCAATACAGGAGACATCTTATAAGACTATAAAGAATGTAACCAAGGAAATCTGTATTTAATTTACAGGCAATTTATAATGGAAATAGACCATATAAAATGTATACAAATTTGTAGGTTTGTGTGGAGGGTCAGGCGGGAGGCTGTTTAGCTTAGCGATAATTAACATGAAACGTCTCTCTCTCACACTGCCAGGTAGACACGGTGATTGCCCAGACTTTTGTTAAACGCAAACCAGAATAAGCTCCAAGGCCCACGTCCAAACATTCTTTCACTCTATGGAGTGTGTCAGTGCCCTGTGGCCGATGACAATATATTTCACCAAGATTGCCAAAAGACTGTTTAAGTTTGGACGGTGCCTGTATTGCATTACTTGAACAAACTTCGCTAGCTCGCCGGGGATGATCATTTTTCCCCAGAAACGGAACCATCGCCAGTGCTTTCCTTGCCTCCCCCTAAACCTACCGACTGTTGCCCTTCCTGTGAGCCAACAAGCAAACGGTATAATCCTCTCTCCTAACCCTTTGTTCCTTGAGCTGTACAATCAGCATGGCTTTTCTCTGGCTCCAGCAGCCAGTACAGGTCAATGAAGAGTTACAGAGAACGACTACATTGCCAGAAGCTATTTCCAGTGGACTTTGATCAAATGATGCTGTAATCTCTGAAGGGAAGCATACTTCATTTGTAAGGTATTCTTTGGGGTCATTCCCAAGGAGAAGGCATGCTTGTTTTTTGAACATCAGAGTACTCACTCTCTATAAGCCTCATAATTGTAACAGTACATTTTTGCCATACACGATGAGAGAACACGATGTTGGCTAGACGAACATGCTTTCAACAGTACTCAATTATGTGGCCCTAAAACTTTGATATGGAATGATCTGAACGTTTTAGGCACAGTGCATCTTTTCACCATCTCTTCCTTCGTTAATGAGCCCAACGCGGATTTTTTTATTATTATTATTTTTTCCCCTGCTTCGGAGTGACCCACCACAAGAAAGAGTAGTAGGTGAAAGGGAATGCATGGGGGCTCTTGTCCACTATCCATTTTCTTGAACTCTGAGATGCGGGGACAGTCGGTAGAGTTTTTCCTGGCATGTTATTACACAGTTCAGGTCAATTACCTCATTTTTCAACAATGAAATGATTAAACAGTTGTAAGGGTTATAAAATGATTTAATATGCTATTAAGTGAAGATGTAAACTATCAAAGTTTATGTTTTCAAAAGATGTCAAATATCAATTCTGTTCAAGTTCAATTTCTATCCAGATTTTCTCCCCCATCCACAACTTCAAGCCCATTCCATTGGTCCCAATCACTGTGCTTCAGGATGGATCAGTGCTATGGGACTTAACCATACAACAGCCAGCTGTTTGAAAACTCAATTTCTGTTCAATCACTTCATTTGAACTAACACAGAGGCATGGGAAAATGAGCTTGGCTTAAAACTGGGGGACTTCTGGGGGAGGTTGCTTGCTGCTTCTAGTGAGCGAAACTCAGGTCCTCTGCCATACCCTAGTGCACATTACACCCCCAAAACCTGCACATCCCTTTGTTAAGATCTGTAAGGAAAAAGAATGACAGATGAGCTCCATTGGAGAGTCAATGAGGTCAAGTGAGATGAAGAGAACTATGGTGAGAGGAAAAGGAAGGTTCACCAGGTGAACTGGGATTCTATGGCAGGAATCCACTTGAAGGAGTAAGGGCCAAGCATAATGTAAGAAGGTTCTACTGGCTGGAGATAGTGCAGCACTGCTGTGTATGACCTCTGTTCCCCTTCTAGACTGTAAGCCTGTGGGCAGGGAATGTGTCTATTACATTATCTTGTATTCATTCATTCAATCATATTTACTGAGAGCTTATTGTGTGCAGAGCACTGTATTAAGCACTTGGAAAGTACAATTCAGCAACAAAGAGAGACAATCCCTGCACACACCGGGCTTACAGTCTAGAAATGGGGAGACAGACATCAAAACAAGTAAACAGGCATCAATATAAATAGAATTACAGATATATACATATAAAAATAAGTAAACAGGCATTAACATAAATACATAGAATTATAGATATGTAAATATATACACAAGTGCTGTTGGATGGAGGGGATAGAGCAAAGGGAGCCAGTCGGGGCGACGCAAGTGTTTAGTACGGTGTTCTGCACACAGTAAGCACTAAATAAATACGATTGACTGAATGAATGAATGAAGGGGGACTGTGTGGGGAGAGAGGGAAGGGTGGCTCACATGTAATCAAAGCCAGACTCATACTTGGGAGCAGTATGGCCTAGCAGATATAGTACGGGCCTGGGAGTCAGAAGGATCTGGGTTCTAATCCCTGTTCTGTCATGTGTCTACTGTGTGACCTTGGACAGGTCACTTTACCTCTCTGGGCCTTACTTATCTCAAATGTAAAATGGGGATTAAGACTGTGTCCAAATTGATTAACTTGTATTTACCCCAGAGCTTAAAACAGTCTTTACTCATAGTAAATGCGTACCATCATATCATCATCATCATACTTGTCCAAGGAGGCCAGGAGACTGATCTCCAAGGACCAGCCTGAGTAATTAGATAGGACATCACCTAGTGAGCTGTTGTTGCTGCCATGATCCTTAACCAACACTCCCTGGGGGCATAACTTTGCAGCTGGGATCTGGAAACTGCACCTCCCCAGAGGAAGGGCTATGCACTTACAACCCCTATAACAGGACCTCTTGGGAAGAACCCCCAGTCACCTCAGATGCCTCATCTGTAAAATGGGGATTGAGGATGTGAGCCCCAAGTGGGACAGGGACCATGTCCAACTGGTTTACTTGTATCCACCCCAGCGCTTAGAACGGTGACTGGCACATGCCATCATCATCATCACAGAGATCTTTGACAGAATCTGGACTGGACCCACTTGTGCAGGGGTTACAGATGTTTCCAGGTCAGAGATTCAGATTATCCAACCCTTCACAGCCACAGGTATGCCCCATGTCTTGGATGGAAACTGAGGGTGGGAGGTGATTGGGGTGGTAGTAACTACATGACCTAGAGGACAGAGCACAGGCCTGGGAGTCAGAAGAACTTGGGTTCTAATACCGACTATGCTAGTTGTCTGTTGTGTGACCTTGGGGAAGTCACTTCACTACTCTGTGACTGTTTCTTCATCTATTAAATGAGGCTGGAGACTGGAAGTCCTATGTGATACTGTGTCTTGTATCTACCCCAGTGCTTAGTACAGTGCCTGGCAAAGAGTAAGTGCTTAACAAATGCCATTATTATTATTAAGATGATATAGGGCACTATTGGAGGTGCTGGGGTGGTGGCCTAGTCTCCCGACTCAGATCCATATAACTATTTCATGTGTGCCCTTTGGAGATTCCCATTAGCACTGAATGCCCTTGGCTTCTAGTGGAGGCTCATGTCAAATGCCCTGTGGATCCCCACCTTCTGGTCAGTATGACAGACTGCCCAGTAGTCACATGCCTTTCAGAGAATAGAATTGATTTTAAGGAAAACTGAAAGGAAGCTTTTGGTACGAACTGACTAAAAAGGATCATGCTTTATAATTTACGATTTATGATCACACTTACGATTTACTAGAAATCAGTTAGTACAAGTGTAGCTACTAAACTTTCTTAGTTTTTCACTTGTTTGATGCTGGTAGGACTGTGATGCACAGTTATTTTAAAGACCACACACACACAACACACACACACACACACACACACACACAAACATGACCTAGTGGACTGGGAGTCAGAAGACCTAGGTTTTAATCCCAGCTCTGCCACTCGTCTGCTCTGTGACCTTGAACAAATCATTAAAATTATCTGTGCCTCAGCTACCTCCTCTGTAAAATGGGAATTAAATCCTATGCCCTCCCACTTAGCCTGGGAGCCCCATCTAGAACAGAAATGGTGTCCAATTTGATTATCTTGTATTTACCCCAGTACCTAATACAGTGCCTGACACATAGAAAGTACTTAGAAAATACCATTAAAAAGAATTAATAGTTAAAATAAAAGGAAAACACAATTTAAGGCAACATGAAAAAGTATCCTTTTTCTGAGTATATAATGAAGGTGTGATTTGCATGATGCTTTTGGTTGCAATATGCATACATCTGGGTGTCCTATCAAATGTACTAATCCCTAGTAGTAGTCAGACTATGACCCAACGTGGAACCAGCTCAACTATGACTGACAACTTCCAGTCATATTATGTCGGCTTGGTACCCACCCCCACTCCACTTTCTGGTTAGCTCTGGAGGAACTGCAGGTGCACCCCCTTCTGCCACATCCCCAGCCTTTCTTGGAGCTCCTCTCCACCTCCTGAGGTTTGCAGGGAGGGCGTGACAAGCCCCAAGAGGCCAGGGGTTTTGGAGGGGAAGGCTAAACTCGTCACTATTGGCTTCAAAGCTCTCCATTCCCTTGCCCCCTCCTACGTCACCTCCCTCCTCTCCTTCTACAGCCCAGCCCACACACTCCACTTCTCCGCTGCTAACCTCCTCACTGTGCCTCGTTCTCAATGGTTCCGCAATCGAACCCTGGCCCACATCCTATCTCTGGCCTGGAATGCCTTCCCTCCTCACATCTGCATGCATGGCTCAGTGGAAAGAGCACGGGCTTTGGAGTCAGAGGTCATGAGTTCGAATCCCAGCTCTGCCACTTGTCAGCTGTGTGACTGTGGGCAAGTCACTTTGCTTCTCTGGGCCTCAGTTACCCCATCTGTAAAATGGGGATGAAGACTGTGAGCCCCATGAGGGACAGCCTGATCACCTTGTATCACCCCCAGCGCTTAGAACAGTGCTCTGCACATAGTAAGCACTTAACAAATACCAACATCTGCCAAACTAGCACACTTCCCCCTGTCAAAGCCCTACTGAAAGCTCACCTCCTCCAGGAGGTCTTTCCAGACTGAGCCCCCCTTTTCCTCTGCTCCTCCTCCCCTCCCCATCACCCCCACCCCCTCCTTTTGCTCTACCCCCCTCCCTGCCCCACTGCACTTGTGTACATATGTACATATTTATTATTCTATTTATTTTATTAATGATGAATATATATCTATAATTCTATTTTTTCATATTGATGCTATTGATGCCTGTCTACTAGTTTTGTTTTGTTGTCTGTCTCCCCCCTTCTAGACTATGAGCTCATTGTTGGGTAGGGATTGCCTCTATTTGTTGCCGAATTGTTCTTTCCAAGTGCTTAGTACAGTGCTCTGCACACAGTAAGTGCTCAGTAAATACGATTGAATGAATGAATATGATCACTCCCCAGGTGCCAGGGCAGAGATGCTTTGGTTTCTTCTCTGGTCGGCTCCAGAAGAAAATCTCACTTCCATCATCCCCAGAGCCACCGGGCTCACAAGATCGGCGACATCATAATTTAAACTATGAGGACAATCAATCAGGAGCCAATGTCAACCTTCTATTCACTGGATAATCTTGAAGGATTTCACCTGATTGATGTAGAATAGCGCAAAATGCACCAATCCACTGTGGAGCCCCTTTCCCTCTTCAATCGCCTCCCTCATCCCTAAATTTTTAAACATATCCATTCCTTAGCCTCATTAGTATTCTCTAACAAATCTATCTTTTCTCAACATCATGCAGCCTCAAAACACTGACGTCTCCATACAAATCTGCTTACCTATTATATCAAAGGAAACTCTTTTTTCTAGTTTCCCTTGCACCTATTGTATCAGGGACAGGTTTCTCCAAAGCAGATTCTGTCAGTTAAAGTAGGTCCTTGGTGAGCATTTAATCAAGATAAATCACATAAAATAAGGTAGACCATGATGTGAACTAAAATAGAGCAGAGGCAGTGTTCACAGAGTACAGCTGCATATCCACTTTACTAGCCTAGACTTTCTCCTTGCTTTCTTCTTTACTTTGCCCTCAATTAGCAAGTCAAAGCTTAGAAAGTTACAAGGAAACAGGAACATATTGCTAAAAATCCCAGCCGTGAGATAGGCCAAGATACAGAATTATGCAAGGCGTGAATGTAACCAATTCTCCACTTTTCTGCTATTATTCAAATACTGTGCATATTCCCTTTAGTTTTCCTAAATTGATTTTCCACATAATGTGTTCTAGTAAATAAGGAGATAAAATATTATTCCTATTGTTTGCTGTTTTTTTTTTACTGAAGGAATAATGACATTTTTCAAATAATTTAAATGTTTTAATTTGCCAATAAAATATGGAATGATATGTTCTGAAATTTGGGAAAAAAAATTGTGTTGTAACTACAATTTGCTAGGAGGAAATACACTGAATCATTTATGAGACTACATTCTTTCCTACTTCTATCTGTATTGACAAACACATTTCTTACATAGTGAATTACTAAAACAATTATGGTTTTCTAGAACATATGTATTTCAGAGAAATCAAATGAAAGAAAATTTATTTTGGGGAATTTCCTTTTTGGAAGAAAGAAAGCACTGCTCTTTCAGAAAACACATAGAGCAATATCTACATTCCCTAAAGAATACTATTTCATTTAAATATCTAAATAGGATAAATGTTCTAAGTAATTCTTTATCGATTAAATTGTAAACATTGTTTCCCAAATGATCTCCAGTATGTTCAGAGAGCAGTCTTAGTAGATAAACAAAAGAAGCTAGAATTCAAAAATAACATTCATGCTCCAAATGATTTCTATTTAATAGATAGTTGAGTTGCTCAGTGAGTAGATTTAGGTTTCAGATCATTTTATATTTTGGATATTCAAACTAAAACCTTGACATGTAGGTAACTGAAAAGATAAATAGATTTTAGTGAGTATCAGGGAAATGAGATTTGGGAATGATCAGTTAATTATGCATACCCTGATTTTATGAAATATGCAACTTTATTACCAAAAGACCAAAAATTTAGGGGAAATTAGTTTTGGCACTATAGCAACAGTGTGACCGGGTTAATTCTTCATCCTTCAGCAAAGCTGGTAAAGTCGTATTATAATTGTCCTATACTATTCAAAAAGTTATTTTAAGCAGCTGCATTTCATTCCCTCCCATTTGGGGAAGGAAAGTAAGTTTCTTTAATTTCTATCCAGCAGAAAGATTGATATTTGGAGAAATGTTTGGGTCGAGGGCAGGGGGCATCTGGGAATGATAAGGATGATAATAAAATATTCATCTCCAGACTCTCTGCATCAAAACTGAGATAGAAAGGAAAAAAAAAAGGGAGGTCTTCATTTCAAACAAATTCTCCAAACTATGCAGTGCTCTCCCTTGCTCCCCAATCCACTAGAAGCCCAAGAAACTGCCATGCCTTAATTATTTTTAAATGCTTATGCAGTATTTAGGAATGAAGAAGTTTATAGCTTGTAAGTTTCATCACTGTTAGTGGGAAAAGAAAACAGAGTTAAAATGATAATGATGATTTTCTTTAAAACTGCTGCAAACTGTTTCTAATATTCTCTCTCAAAAGTCATTTCTCATTTTAAAATGGTCTTAGTGTTTAGATACTGTGGAAGTTTATAGCAAAGTGTCAGAATGCTTAAATATTCATTTCATATTTTAGAAATACCTTATTATACCAAGATAATAATATTTTAGATTCTTTCCTGATGACCCAGAAATTTAATTTTAAGTCATTTACTGAGATCTAATATGATCCCAAAATGATTGCCAATATTGGAAAATAGTTGGAGGTTTGATTTGGGGTGTAGCTCGCTATTTTCTTGATTAAAAAAAGAAAGATTAAAGGAATAAGTTTAACCAAGTTGAAATATCTTGTGGAAATGATTCATGATTTTATATAAATATGCATAGTTCTTTGTATGTGCATTAAAATATTGTTTTTGACAATTTTAGGATTTTTTTCACTGTTCAAGAATATAAATCTAGCAATCATTCCTGCACCCATATTCATCATTCTTATACTTGAAACAGTATAATCTCATGCTAGAAAAAGTCAGAAAGAAGATTCCAAGTCCATTTGTTGAGAGTGAAAGAATTGTTTCAAAAAGGGTGGAAGGGTTAAAAATAACCAGGGTGTAGAACTTGCTAAAAGGCATCCCAATTGCAATACTTAAGTAAGGAACATTTTCCTGACTGAGCCACAGGCATTTCAATTTCAAAGTCCAGTTCAAATGATCTATGTTTTCCCGTTTTTAAAACTGCAATCTGTATACAATAAGTTCTTAATTATTAGGTACAACTTCCAGCTCAAACGAGAAAATACATATTTTAGGGTCAAATTTAGGGCCAACTTAACACAGTAAATACTATGTGGACTGATTACAATTTCTCTTTATTTTCAGACATAAATGTTTGATTTTACCTACAGTTTTTTTTTAATTGTACAGAATAATTCAGTAATTTAAAATAAATCTTTCTCTGAAAAGTTGGCATAGATAGTCTGTAGCCAGTGAATCAGGAGTTTTCTATATTTTAGAATTTGCTTTATCTCGACTCTTCCCTCCCAACCAAATTCACATACAGTGAGTTCCCTTATAACGGGGACTTTCAGTAGGTGTTTTGGAAGAATTAGGAGTTGTTCATCAGATAACACACATCTGCCTGGACAGAGGACACTGAGGTACCCAAAGAAACGGTTTCATATATGAATATGGTGTTGGATGAAGTTGTACATTGTGTGAATTTTCCTTACTGTGAGCTCCTTTAAGAATATGCCCACTGCATTATAGGGGATATAACTGCATTTGATAGAATCATGAGGATTTCACTTTGTAAAAGAATACCATCTATCCTGGTTAATACTCAAAAAAAAAAACCCCAAACTCAGTAGTAGATCAATATCCCCCAAAACTACAGCTCTTGAGTTCCAAACAACAGACCCTATGTGTTCTTGCATAGTATCTACCCCAGTGTATTGTTTTGTAAGGGCTTACAAAAATGTTATTAGTGGTTCAATTGTACACTATTGAAGATACCACTTTACTCCTCGATTTCCAGTTGGAAGTGATTACAATAATGATCATTAATAATTATGGTACTTTTTAAGTGCTTTCTATATGCCAAGCACTGTTCTAAGATCTGGGGTAGATACAAGTTATTCAGGTTGGACATGCCACATGGGACTCACACTCTTAATCCCCATTTTACAGATGAGGCACAGAGAAGTTAAGTGACATGACCAAGATCACACAGCAGACATGCTGCAGAGCAGGGATTAGAAATCAAGTCCTTCTGACTCCCAGACCTGTGCTCTGTCCACTAAGCCACACTGGTTCTCGAGCCACATTGTGGTGAGTGTGATAGGGTGGATGAAGATGGCATTTACGTGTATTAAACAAGAATAAGCATGTTGCATCACATCTTTACTGTTAGACCAGCAGGTCAAGAGATCATAAGTGTCATTCTGTGGAAGTATATCAGATCTCAGAGCATTTCTCCAGGGGATCCCTGATTTGCTCCAGAGTTTTTCATTCCCTTCCCAGGTCATTATTACTATCATCATCTTCATCATCATTTTATGGTATTTGTTAATCATTTACTGTGTGTCAGGCACCATTCTTGGCACTGGGGTAGATACAAGTTGATCAGGTCAGACGCAATTGCTGACCCTCATGGGACTCATATTATTAGAAGTAATAGTAATAGTACTATTACTATTTTTATTACTACTATTATTATTATTATTGCATTTGTTAAGCAATTACTATGTGCCAAGCACTGTATAAAGCTCTAGGGTAGATATAAACTAATCAGGTTGGACACAGTCCATGTCCTACATGGGGGCTCACAGTATTAATCCTCAATTTACAGATGAGATGCCAGATACAGAGAAGTTAAGTAACTTGCTCAAGGTCACACAGCAAACAAGTGGAGGGGGCATCAAAATTAGAACCCAGGTCCTTTCTGACACCCAGGCCTGAGCTCCATCCACAGGACTATGCTGCTTCTCATTGTTGAAGAAGGAGGGAGAACAGGCATTGAATCTTCACTTTACAGATGAGGAAACTGAGGCACAGGGAAGTGAAGTGACTTGCCCAAGGTCACACAGCAGACAAGTGGCAGAGTGAGAATTAGAACCCAGGTCCCCTTACTCTCTTTGTCCACACTGAACTCTTTAACTGAATCAGAGATGCTGAACTTGGTGATAGGAGCCACAGGGCTACTAGTCACTCAATCTCTCTCCCCACTACTTATCTTCAGTCTTCTCCTATTTCAACCCACTTGACACACTTTGTTCCTCTAATGCCATTCTATTCACCTGTGCCTCACTCTTGTCTCTCTCACCATTGACATATTGCTCTTACCCTCCCTCCTGCCTGGAATTCCCAGATTCTTCACATTTGGTAGGCCACTGATCTCCCCATATTCAAAGCCCTAAGGAAATCACATCTCCTCCAGGAAGCCCTGCCTGATCTATTTCTCATTTCCTCATCCTGTTTCCCCCTCTCCTTGAGTACCTTTCCTCCTAAACACTTAAACACTTACACACTTAAACACCACACCTTTTTATCCCCACAGCACTTATGTGCCTATCTATAAACTCTGTTGCTTCCCTGTTTCCTTAAATTTATATTTGTGTTTGTCTCACCTCCTAGATTGTAAATTCTTTGAGGGCAGGGATTTTGCCTAATAATTCTACTGCACTCTCTGACACAGAGAAAGCACTCAATATACTTTATTGATTGAACATTTATAAAGATGGAAAGAAGTGTTCATTATCATATTGGTCCCAGATGACAATTGGAATGTCTATTGTAAAACTGGATAACTGGCTACCTTAACATATTGGGATGGAAATGATTTTTGTTGGAAACAGTTTCCAAAACAACACCCCTTTCTTACTTTCCTAGTGTAGATACGCCCCCTAACTAATAGTTTACAAGAGTAAAATAAATCAAAATAATCTCAATCTCCAACAATGCTTAAGAGGTCACAGCCTGCAAAGCATCAATTTGACTGCTGATTTACAGTCCTGAAAGCATCCAGTTACCAGTAAATTGCTTGAGACAGCTCTTGTCATATAATACAATGCCTGATTTGTGTAGAGACCGTTTTGGTTTGCTAAACCTACACACACACACACACACACACACACAGAGACCCCTCCCCCCCACCCACATAGATATATGTTTATATAAGAAATGTTATAGAATTTCCAAATTGCACCTCTTTTTTTAGGTCTCTAGCAATAACATTCATTTTATTTCTGATAGTATTTACTCTCTCATTTTGAGAAATGCTGGAAAATTTAACTTGGTTTATGCACTTTCCTTCCTTTAAAGGATTTTCACTGAATTTCAAGTCAATTTAGCTTTAGCAAAAGGTATCTATTTAGCATAGACAATGGTAAGTCTCTAGTATGTTTACACTAGGTACTTTCTTCCCAGTAGGATACGAAAGATATTTTGAAAATCGAGCATATTAAACAAAAAATAATTCATAATTTGTCATTACTGGTACATATTGAAATCACTCTTTCATCATGGAACTATATTTAACTGTGCTTTTATCACTTCTCAAATGTGATTATATTATTTTCATCAAGTTTTTGATGCTGAGAATGCACCAATGTACTTTACATCATTCTTCATGGGAAAGTATACTTTGTTCCATTCATTCAATTGTATTTATTGAGCACTTACTCTGTGCAAAGCACTGTACTAAGCACCTGTAAGAGTACAGAACAACAATAAACAGACACAGTCCCTGCCCACAATGAGCTCACAGTCTAGGGGAGGGGAGACAGACATCAATATAGGTAAATAAATTACAGATATGTAGGTAAGTGCTGTGGGGCTGGGAGGAGGGGAAAAACTTCACCAAGTGCTATTTTAATAATGTTGGTATTTGTTGGTATTTGTTAAGCACTTACTATGTGCCAAGCACTGTTCTAAGCACTGGGTAGATAAGAGGTCATTAGGTTGTCCCTCGTGGGGCTCACAGCCTTCATCCCCAGTTTACAGATGGAGTAACTGAGGCACAGAGAAGTTAAGTAAGTTGCCCAAAGTCACACAGCTATGTGGCAGAGCCAGGATTAGAACCCACGACCTCTGACTCCCAAGCCCAGGCTCTTTCCACTGCGCCACACTGCTTTACTTAACACTGTGTTTCCATGGGTAAAAAGGTAGCATTAATAATTATTATCAAGAACCCGCTGTAATTCCCTTTACTAAGAACTTAAAAAGTATAAAAGAATGACACCCTCTCCCCACAAGGAGCTTACATTCAATCAGGAGAGTCAGACATAAAAGTATTTACCAACTGGATGGAAAAAATGAGTACACAAATGCATAAAATGCATAAACATTTATATTACAGTGCTGAGTATGGGTATGCATAAGTTCCTAAATGCTGAAGACAGTTGAAGGGTTTATGTGATGGGATGCTGGGAACTCCCAAGGAGAAGTTTTGTTGGAGGAAGGAGAATTTTAGGCTTCTTATGTATGGAAATTTGCAGCCCACTGTTTGTAGGGAAACCCAAAATCCCTGCTGGAGGAAGAGCACGAATGAGGGGAAAGTGGCCTAGTGGAAAGAACATGAGCCTGGGAGTCAGAAGGATGTGGGTTTTAATCCCAGCTCTGTCACATTGTCTGCTGTGTGATCTTGGGCAAGTCACTTCACTTCTCTGGGCCTAAGTTACCTCATCTATAAAATGGGGATTAAGAGTGGGAGTCCCATGCAGGACAGGGATTGTGCCCAACCTGATTAACTTGTTCTAGTGTTTAGAACAGTGCTTGGCACAAAGTAATAATAATAATGATGTTGGTATTTGTTAAGCGCTTACTATGTGCAGAGCACTGTTCTAAGCTCTGGGGGAGATACAGGGTTATCAGGTTGTCCCACATGAGGCTCACAGTCTTAATCCCCATTTTACAGATGAGGGAACTGAGGCCCAGAGAAGTGAAGTGACTTGCCCACAGTCACCCAGCTGCCAGGCAGCAGAGCCGGGATTAGAATCCATGACCTCTGACTCCCAAGCTCGGGCTCTTGCCACTGAGCCAAGTAAGCGCTTAACAAGTGTCATGTTTACAATTATTATTTATTATTAATAAATACTATTATTATTATCAAAGGCAGGACAACAGAGAGAGGCTCTAGATTATAAACTCATTATAGGCAGGGAAGGTGTCTTCTAATTCTACTGTATTATACTCTCTCAAGCACTTAGTACAATGCTCTGCACATAGCAAGCGCTCAGTAAATACCAAAGATTAATTGATTGAATGGTTGAGGTACAGCTAGGAGATCAGTTTGGGAGGAAGAAGGGAATAATGGGAAGGAGCAATGGTTGGGTATAAGGACAGTTAGGGAACCAAATACTGTATATTATTTACCCTCTCTCTCTCCCAATCCAATCTATGCTTCCTCTGCATCCATGCTAGCAGCCATTACCAGCCCTCAAACAGTAGAGTGTTGGTCTTTGTTCATATTGGCTAGTCAAATTCAAGTTGTCTTGGCCTATCCTTTCCTTCCAATTGATTGATTCCCCTACTCCCTATACTCTCCAATCCGGTGGTTGGTGATTACAGGTATTAATAGCAATCCCAGCCCCCAAGATTTTATTCCGTAGCCTCTTGCCAGAAGAGCAAATGGAACTCCAACTACCTAAGTTAGTTTGACCTATGGATTGATCCGAAAGCCACTTTGTAAGCCAGTCAACCCTCCCTTCTCCCTCCTGTGAGTTATTTAAACTGGGGCTCCTAGAGGAGCAGAAGGAGGCCATGAAATGTTCTTGGTCCGGTATACATGTTCGGACAGAGCGATGCAGGGCCAGAGAGTTCAACTGAGCAGTTGGCGTGCTTTTTGGAGTCTGTGATTTAAAGAGCCCTCCACCTCCGCATAAAACAGAAACTCCTTGTCATTGGCTGTAAAGCACTCAATCACCTTGCCCCCTCTTAACTTACCTCACTGCTTTCCTACTACAACCCAACTCCCACACTTTGCTCCTCTAATGCCCACCTACTCTTATACCTCCATCTCATCTGTAATAATGTTGGTATTTGTTAAACGCTTACTATGTGCAGAGTACTGTTCTAAGCACTGGTGTAGATACAGGGTAATCAGGTTGTCCCATGTGGGGCTCACAGTCTTCATCCCCATTTTACAGATGAGGGAACTGAGGCACAGAGAAGTTAAGGGACTTGCCCACAGTCACACAGCTGACAAGTGGCAGAGCCGGCATTCGAACCCATGACCTCTGGCTCACAAGCCCAGGCTCTTTCCACTGAGCCACGCTGCTTATCTATCTTCCCACCAACCTCTCGCCCATGTCCTGCCTCTAGCCTGGAATGACCTTCCTCTTTATATCTGACAGACAATTACTCTCCTCACCTACAAAGCCTTACTGAAGACACATCTCCTCCCAGTGGCCTTCCCTGACTAGAACCTCATTTCCTCTTTTCCCATTCTCTTCTACATCGCCCTGATTTTCTCCCTTTAATTGCCCCTCCCTCAGCCCCAAAGCATTTATGTACATATCCATAAATTTACATTAATATCTTCTCCCCTTCTAGTCTGTGAGTTCACTGTGGACACTGATATCAGGACACTCTGATAATGAGGGTGAATGGGCCAATGGAGAGTTATGGATTCTACACCCCTACCTGCAAAGAGAAACACAGTTATACCATTCACAAAAGACCAAACATCTTCTTTTCAAAGCACTTTAGAGAAGATGCCCTCCAGCTTCCCTCTATTCTATTGCATCCAGATAGGACATTCTGCCCTTAGACCCGTGGTCAGAATTTGTTAAGCCTTCTTAAAATTCCCCTGAGCCCCCTGAGCTTACAGTCCCATGGCTTGGTCATTTGATAGGACATTCTGCCCTTAGACCCGTGGTCAGAATTTGTTAAGCCTTCTTAAAATTCCCCTGAGCCCCCTGAGCTTACAGTCCCATGGCTTGGTCATTTGACAAAAGAAGCCACACACCTATTCACTTAATTTCTTCAGTGCAAAAGAGTACTCTGGGTTCTCAAACTTGAACTCAGAGCTCTCCTTTTGAGGGAGATGGTAAGTTTGGCAATTGCAAAACTGCTAGCAATTGGGCTAAGGCTTCTTGCATGATCACTGCTCTAGGCCATAAGCTCACTGTGGGGCACAGAATGTGTCCATTTATTATTGTATTGTACCCTTCCAAAAGCATAGTATAGTGCTCTGCACATGGAAAGTGCTCAATAAATATGATTGAATAAATATGATAGAATTCATTAGATTTCATGCTCCCAAATGCCCATTCATTCAATCATGTTTATTGAGTGCTTTCTGTGTGCAGAGCACTGTACTAAGCACTTGAGAGAGTACAAGAGTAAACAGACATGTTCCCTGCCCAGCATAGCACTCTGCACCCAGCAGGCATCCAGCACCCTGTTGTCCACCTAGTACAGCCTCTGCCCACCTCTCCCTCCTCAAATGTATGGAATAATACGTGGCCATATTTTAAATGCACAATTGTGTCATGTAAAGACCATTTTATTAAAAAAAGTTCACTTGGTTGCTGGCAGCAATCACAGCATTTTCAGATTCAGAAGTATTTTCTACATACATAAAGGACAAACTCAAGGATTGTTCAGATCCCATCGACTTAAGTACTTTTATTCACAAGGGAACCACTTTTCATTCTTTTTCTTATGAATATGGGTCATTTTCTGAGCATCTCAGCTCAGGACAAATGAACATTTTCTATTGCTTGTCAATGCATAGGCTTAAAACTGGGCAAGCCCTCAGAGCATTTTTTCTCTTACTAATTTTATCTATTGTTTTGCCTATTGCTCCATTTAGGCAATGGGTGTAAAGGGATAAACCCTATTAGACCAAATGCTCCTTGAGGGCAGGGACTGTGGCTAACACTCTCGTGTATATTCTTCTACACTTAATAGAGCACTCCTCACCCAGTAGGTGATTGATAAATGCGAGTGATTTTCCTTTTTTTTTAGTGCATATTTTTATAGGCAAAGGATGTGGGAAATGCACACAGGAGGAGAAGCTAGTGTGAGTTATAGTCACATAATCTGCTCAGCTAAATCTAATTTCCACTTCAGAAGTTTAGACTAGTTGTAGTAACTAGTCATTCATTCATTCAGTTATTCACTCATTCAGCTTCAGAATCATATAGGCCTTTTGTCCTTCCAAAGCTCAGCCTCTACTCACTGATAGAATTGGAAGTCTGAGGGGAAGGGTCACTTCTCAAAATCCTCAATGTCATCGGGATTTCTGGAGCCCCCGTGGGTGAAAAAAATCCACAAAGAGGCAGCTTTGGGCTCCAGGAATGCAATCAGGGGTATACCAGAGAACTCCTAAAGATAAGCCACAGGATAATAATAATAATGTTGGTATTTGTTAAGCACTTACTATGTGTAGAGCACTGTTCTAAGCGCTGGGGTAGAGACAAGGTAATCAGGTTGTCCCACTTGAGGTTCACATTTAATTCCCATTTTACAGATGAGATAACTGAGGCACAGAGAAGTTCAGTGACTTGCCCATGGTCACACAGCTGACGAGTGGCAGAGCCGGGAATCGAACCCATGGCCTCTAGCTCCCAAGCCCGGGCTCTTTCCACTGAACCACACTGGTTCCCCAAGGATACGGCCTTCTAGTTGCTGGTTTCTTAAAAGAGAAAGCTCAAGTCTATAAGATTCATCTTCCAATGGAAAAAAAAAAGCCCTACATTTATGGCTGTCACCGGGAAAATTCTATGTGCAAAATTCAGTTCCATCCAGCTCCAACCCAGGTTAGGTACCTACGACCCACCAGCAGTCTTGGACAGAAAGCAAAGGCAGCTGTGCCACCCAAAAAAGTAAATTTCTCTGCAACTTTCCAAGAGCGGGCGAAGCCCGCCATCTACTGGACAAAAGGGGAATACACTCCAGTGAACGGCCGTGCCTTGGTCTAGACATATACGTGTGCCTACGTCCCCACATTTTTAGACTTGGAAAACCATCCTTCAGGATCACACAGCTGACAGGGAAATCCTGGGAAACACACACCTTTCTCCGAAAACGCCTAAGGTTGCTCTTTCAAGTTCATAAAAGTCCATTACCAAGGGAAAATCAGCTGTGTCCATTAGAGTTGATTTGATGACCCAAAATGTCATTTTGTGTCAGGTTCTCCCAAACCCAGTACCCCTAAACACTTTCGAAGGCAAAATACAGTAGCGGAATATATGAAGTCAGTGAAAATCAACAGCATAAGGAGAATTGAGCAAAATGGCATCCGAAGAGAGGAAAATATAACGGTTTAGGAACAGGAAGTGAATAACTGCCTGATTAAAAAAGACAACAAATATATTCTGCATCCACGGACCTAACAAATTAACATCACTGGCAGCTGTACAGATCTCTCTGGATCATACTTGAACCACTGCATATCTCCAAAGCTTGGATATTTTCCATATCATTACTGGACCAAAACTTAGACATTGCTTTGTAACTCGAAGAGGAAATCCTCGTGGCCTTATGATTAAACCACAACCACGAAAGCTTAGATACTGTCACTGAAATGAAACACACATGTTTTTCCTTCTAAAATGTCAACAGAAAAATTTAATTTTGACAAACTGACATAGAGAACAGGCAGGCAAATATTTTCAAGCAATATCTTTCAGGCTCAAGTCCCCTAGAAGCACAAAGCCTCAGCTCTACCAAAAACCCACCCAGCCAGAAAATGCAAGATCAGGGGAATCTAGAAAATGAAAACACTATATTCAAGGGGAACGAAATCTCCAATTTCTGTAGATAGCCCAATAAAGAATAAGCAGCAAAAATGATACTACATAGATTCTGACAGTGTCCTCTAAGCAAAAACTCCCTCTGGGAAGCCTGGCGATCTCCACCTCTGCGAAAGGAATCAAATTTCCCTGCCCCTTGGACTTACCCTCTAACTGCACCTCTGACCCCTGTACGCAGCAAAGTTTGCAGAGGGTTCACTCCATAGGGTTATAACCTGCTCCAGGGAGATTTGACTTGCAGGAAACAGCAGGTCTAACACGAAAGTCCCTCTCACAAACTGCTGGGATCGGAAGACTCCACTGACAACTGAAACTCGAGCCTCAGATCTGAATAGAAGAGGGAGCAATGGGATAAGATTGTCAGTAGGATGAGGTTCTTTACAAAGAAGGTAACTCTCTGTTGAAAGGCAGGCAAGCAAGAATAGATGCCCCACAGAACACTCTGCAAATAGTGGGTGCTCAATCAATATTGGTGATGGAGTCATTTTTCTCCAGGCCAGTAACTTGTATTTGCTAAGCAGCATGGTAGAGCATGAGCCTGGGAGTCAGAAGGTCTTGGGTTCTAATCCTGGCTCTGCCACTTGTCTGCAAGTGACCTTGGGCAAGTCACTTCATTTCTCTGAGCCTCAGGTGTCTCATCTGTAAAATGGGGAATGAGACTTTGAGCCCAACCTGGGACAGGGATCTTGTTCAATCCAATTTGCTTGTAGCCACCCTAGTGTTTATTACAGTGTCTGGCATATAGTATGTGCTTAACAAATTTTACCACAATTATTATTATTTTCCCATGTGACTTCCAATCATGGCCTATTGCAGGGCCTGGACAATCATTTTGTGCTGACAAGCCAAATCAATATTTATTCAGTGCTTACTATGCATAAAGTACTGTACTACACACCTGGGAGAGTATAACGCAATAACATAAAACCTTTGAGCCACTGGTGTGCACAGAGTCAGTCATACAAATTAACCACACACTAATACAGCATACTTCGGTGTCAATCGAATTGGTTTAAATGTCTCCTTCCCTCACCCCAGCCCCGTGCAACTCCCATAAGGGGTGGCTAGATTAACCCAACCTCAGGGGCTGGGGCTACTTGATTTTATCGGGCCCCTGTGGCACAAAGTTGCAAAGCAATAATAATAATGTTGGTATTTGTTAAGTGCTTACTATGTGCCGAGCACTGTTCTAAGCGCTGGGGTAGACACAGGGGAATCAGGTTGTCCCATGTGGGGCTCACAGTCTTAATCCCCATTTTACAGATGAGGTAACTGAGGCACCGAGAAGTTAAGTGACTTGCCCAAAGTCACACAGCTGACGAGTGGACATGATGTAATGTGCTTCATAGTAACAACTATTGGTGCCAGCTGAGAAACAGGGAAGAAAGGAGAATAGAAGGAGAGGCCACAGGCAGGCTGCTTGTTGCTGACAAGTTTTACAAGGTGCCACCTACTTTTTTTTTTTTTTTTTTACTTCCCTCATCCCTGGGCACTACTGGACAGGGCAGAGACCAGCAATTGATCAATGGCATTTTATTAAATGTTTACTGTGTGCACAGTGATCTACTGTATTGTACTCTAAGTGTTTAGTACAGTTCTCTGCACAGGAGAAGCCCTCAGTAAATACCACTGATTGATCAGTTGATTGAGGAAGTACACTAGAATAGAGTTAGTAGATCTGATCCCTGTCCACAAGGTCTGCAACCACCGGGCATCATCTGATATACCATTTAGTTACGTGGGGGTTGGCTGAGCTGTGGTAAGTAGCGGTCATCCCACTTTGGGGTTTTGGGTGAGTAACCTCCTTACCTTTTAAGCACTTCATCTCTCCCTTTCCTCTGCCCATCTGGAGAGTCACATTTGGCTCCAAGAAGAGCTAATAATGTTGGTATTTGTTAAGCACTTACTATGTGCAGAGCACTGTTCTAAGCGCTGGGGTAGATACAGGGTATTCAGGTTGTCCCACACGAGGCTCACAGTCTTAATCCCCATTTTACAGATGAGGTCACTAAGGCACAGAGAACAATAATAATAATAATGTTAGTATTTGTTAAGTGCTTACTATGTGCAGAGCACTGTTCTAAGCGCTGGGGTAGACACAGGGCAATCAGGGTTGTCCCACGTGGGGCTCACAGTCTTCATCCCCATTTTACAGATGAGGTAACTGAGGCACAGAGAAGTTAAGTGACTTGCCCACAGTCACACAGCTGACAAGTGGCAGAGCTGGGATTCGAACTCATGACCTCTGACTCCCAAGCCCGGGCTCTTTCCACTGAGCCACACTGCTTCTCTCAAGAGCTAAGGTCATTGGTTACAGATCCCCTCCTCGAATGAGAGGAGCAAAAGATCAGGACTCAGGAAGACCTCACTTCAGTCCCAGCTTTGCTCCTGGATCCCTGGTTGATCTTAGACAAGTGACTTCACTGCTTTCTGCCTCATTTTCTTTTTCTACAAAATGGGGATGAGAATTGCTTTCCCTACCTCTTAGATTGTGAGCCCCACGAGGGATGGGACCGCATCTTATCTTAGTGCCTTGGATTTGCCTAGGGAGTTCGGATGAGGCTTAGCACCTGATAAGAGCCATTGTTAACTCATCAAATCCCATATACCTTTAGAAGGAAGCATCCTACCAAGGAGATAGCTGAACAATCATCAATCAGTCATATTTATTGAGTGCTTACTTTGTGAAGAGCACTGTACTAAATGCTTGGGAGAGTACAGTATAGCAATATATCACTTTCCTTGCTCATAGCGAACATACAGTCTAGAGAGGGAGACAGATATTAATATAAACAAATGAACTACAGAATATGTACTTAAGTGCTATGGGGCTGGGAGGGGATGATGAATAAAGGGAGGAAGTCAGGGCAACACAGAAGGTAGTGAAAGAAAAGTAAAAGGTTGGCTTAGTCAGGAAAGGCCTCTTGAAGGAGATGTGCCTTCAAACAAGGCTTTGAAGGTGGGGAAGAGTAATTGTCTGTCAGATATGAAGAGGAAGGGTATCTAGGCCAAGGTAGGAGGTGGGCTAGAGGTCGGTAGCGAGATAAGGTGGAAGGGCAATGAATATTGTATAGCAGAAGCAGTGTGGCTCAGTGGAAAGAGCACGGGCTTGGAAGTCAGAGGTCATGGGTTTGAATCCCGGCTCTGCCACTTGTCAGCTGTGTGATTGTGGGCAAGTCACTTAACCTCTCTGTGCCGCAGTTCCCTCGTCTGTAAAATGGGGATTAAGACTGTGAACCTCACGTGGGACAGTCTGATTACCCTGTATCTACCCCAGCACTTAGAACAGTGCTCTGCACATAGTAAGCGCTTAATAAATACCAACATTGTTATTATTAATGCCTATCTCCCCTTCTAGATTGTTGCCAGGGAACATGTCTACCAACTCTGTTGTACTGCACTCTTCCAAGTGCTTAGTATAACACTCCACACACAGTAAACACTCAGTGAACACCCTTAAGTGATAACATGAGCCCAACTCTGGTCCTCTGGTCCTTCAGGATACCAAAGACAGAATCAGAAAGAAAACCTGTTTCCTGATTGTCACTTCTGTGTCTGGGACAAAGAATAAGGCCAACACAGATACAAGCACTGATATTTCCTCTTCCCGCTCTCTCCACAATTCTCCCATTCATTCATGGCCATACCAATCCATTGCTGAGAAGCCTAATGAAGAGAGACAAAAGTTATCTCTGAAAGCTTATCTCTGGAGAGAGATAGAGGTGGACTAGGAGCAAGGAATCAGGCTTTTCCACCCATATGGTTCCACAAAGCTTAATGCGCTGGTGATTGCCTCCAACTGTTGAAAATAACCTCCGTTCCAAAAACCAAAACAAGTCTGTGTGTGTGTTTGCCTTCCTGCCCCATCCCCCCAAAACCTTCTGCAATTCTCCTGGCTCGGTGCGGTGCACACATTTGATTACTCACTCCAAAGAATGCTGTTTTTGTAACCTTTCTGTTTTCATCTGTCACCTTCAGGCGTTAAACTGTCCACTTCGCTGATCAGCTGCTACAGTTGCATGGGACGTGTGCCGTATCCAAATATTAATAGTAACTCATCATAGGCCTAGCGTCGGTATTTTGTTAGATCAGGCCAGTTGAATGTAGAGACAAGCAAATCTATAAAAAGAACAGATGTTTTTCATTTCCACAGAAACCCAGCTAAGTCCTATTGTTAAGTTTAGGTTGAACATAAACAAGAAATCCTCAGAAATTCATGCCAATGGTCGAAAGGGGGAGGGATGGGTAGTTCATAGAGCTATTTATTTTCACCTTTTCCTGTACATTGAAATATAAAAAGTACCTCTTGGCACATCCACTTGCTGAAATAAAGGGCAGTGTTTTTCGGTCTTTGAGCAGCAATACAGATTGGTGTTTGCCATGGAAAAGACCGTTAGAGGGGACTTAAGAGGGACTTGGTTGAGGTAACTGTAATTTAAGGTACATTAGCATTTCAGTGACAGTCTTTTACTTAGATCCCGAAGTACCCATATTCTCTAGCAGATATTTTCTTGCTGCATCTCTGACAGAGAAGCAGCATGGCCTAGTGGAAAGAGCACAGGCCTGGGAGACAGAAGGACTTGGGTTCTAATCCCAGATCCACCACTTGTCTGCTGTGTGACCTTGGGCAAGTCACTTCATTTCAAAGGGAATGTTTCTTTTATATTGTTATATTGTACTCTCTAAAGTGTTAATACAGGGCTCTGCTCACAGTAAGTGTTTAATAAATATGATTGCCTATGTCCCAGTTACCTCATCTGTAAAATGGGGATTAAGACTTTGAGCCCCATGTGGAACAGGGATTGTGTCCAGCCTGATTAGCTTGTATTTACCCTAGCACTTAGAACAGTGCTTGACACATAGTGAGCACTTAACAAGCACTATTATAATCATCATCATTATTATTTGAGAAAGGTAAGAGAATGTTTACTCCCACAATTTACAGAGGAGAAAGGTAGAAAAAGGGGCATCTACATAGGTAAAAGGAAGTGGTGAGCTAAAATAAAAGAAAATGCTCTTGTTGGAAAAAAAGATAACTTTAACCTGATCTATCCAGGTTGATTAAACTCCCTCAATAATTATTTAACATTCCACTTTTGCTGTCTTTCTGGCTGTCCAGGGAAGAGGTGAAAAAAGAAGTCAGGAAGGGTCAGGGAGGGGGAAGGTCTAGGAGGGGAGGATTTCAGCCCCATCCCCTCTTCTCTCGGGCCTTTAGGGAGCTCCTCCACTCCTGTGACTTCAACCACCATCTCTAAACCTCCCTCACTAGCCTAATCTCTAGAAAATTTCTCATAACTTCCAGCCTCTGGGACATTTCTGTTTGGGTGTCCTTCCAGCACTTGAATCTCAAAATAGCCAAAACTGAACTTGTCTTCCCTGCTAAACCCAATCAACCATATTTATTGAGTGTTTACTGTGTGCAGAGCACTATACTCAGCACTTGGGAAAGTACATTACAACAGAGATGGTAGACACATTTCCTGCCCACAGTGAGTTTACAGTCTAGAGGTAACCTCTAACTTTCAAATGGTGATGCCACCTCACATTCTCCCAGTCCCCGAAGCTTACAATTTTGGTGTCAGCTTGTATTATTCCATACCTTTTAGCCTCTCCATTCAGTCAGTCTCTAAATCCAGTTTTTCTACCATGGTATTTCTCAGATCCCAGCCTTCCTCTCCAGCAAACAGCCTCCATCCTCTCCAGGCACTTGCCTCCCAGCTGAATTATGATATCAAACTTCAGCCTCTCCTCATCTTCAGTCTCTCTTATATATGTTGAAGCAGATACCAATCAATCAATCATTAATTGAGTAATAATAATAATAATTGTGGTATTGCTAAACTTTTACTATGTGCCAGGCACTGTGCTAAGCCCTGGGGTATATACAAGGTAATCAGGTTGGACACAGTCTCTGTTCCACATGGGGCTCATAATCTTCATCCCCATTTTACAGATCAGGTTACTGAGACACAGAGAAGTGAAGTATCTTGCCCAAAGTTACACAGCAGATAAGAAGGGGGCTGGAGTTAGAACGCAGGTCCTCTTGACTCCCAGGTCTGTGCTCTATCCACTATGCCATGGTGCTTCTCAGAGGCTTGAGCACTTACTATGTGCAGAGCACTATACTGAGGGCTTGGGAGAGTAGAATACAACAGGGTTGGTGGACACATTCCTGCCCACAATGAGCCTCAGTTCCCTCATCTGCAAAATGGGAATTTAATGCCTGTTCTCCTTTCTACCTAAATAGTGAGCCCCAACTGAGGCCTGAGGATCTTGTATCTACACCAGTGCTCAGTATAATGCATGGCACATAAGAAGTGTTTAGCAAGTACTACCATTATTATTATCATTATAATTAGGTTAATGGACCAAAGGAAAGCAGCAAACATGTTCTTAGCACCACTTGTCTAAAGCTCTAAATTGTAACAGATCACAACTTGGAGAATAAAGAGACTTGGGCTATAGCTTTGGTTCTGCCCCTGATCTTGACCAAACCACTTAAGCTCTATGTGTCTCAGTTGCCTGATCTGTAAAAATGAGGTTAATATCACCTGCTTCTCCTTTCTTCACCTGACTGTTGTGAGGATAAAATGAGACTTCTCCCGTCATCCTCTCTCTGGCCTGGATATTCATATTCAACAGACTATCACTCTCCCTACCTTCAAAGTATTATTAAAGGCATGTGTCCTTCAAGAGGTCTTCATTGACTAGGCCCTCATTTCCCCTTTTCCTTCTTCCTCCTGGATTTGCACCCTTTATTCACCCCTCTCTCAGCCCCATAGCACATACATACATATTGGTAATTTATTGATTTATACTGATACCTCTCTCCCTCTCTAGACTGTAACCTCATTGTAGGTAGAGAACATATCTACCAATTCTCTCCCAAGGGCTTAGGACAGTACTCTGTACACAATAAGCATTCAATAAATTCAATTGACTGAGGGATATGAAAGGGAAAATAAAAGTGTTGCATAAATTCAAGGAATTGTCATCTCACAGAAGCCCACCCAGGAATGCCAATATGTAGGAATCCCAACCCTCTAAGATGTCTCTGATCATGATTCAGAGTACCAGGGCAATAGTACCTATCTGTGTGGTCAACGGCAAGAGCTGGTCATCAAGGTATGTGGGCAGGAACCTGACACAAGTCCAGACACCTCTGCAACTACCCCACACCCTCAATACTGAGTCACAGGAGTTCATCTTAAGACATAGGAAGAAGGAGAGATGAAAATGGATCCAAACAGTTACACAGCTCTAAATACAGAGGCTTTGATTTACACACAAACTCTTATACATACTCAGGTAGAGTTCTGGATGGGTGTACTCACAAGCAACACATGGATCAGGACATTCAGCAAGCTTAGAGAGTGTGCTAACAGGGAGAAAGCAAGACACAGCTGTCCCTCCCTATCCTGAATTTAAAGGTTTGGCCTGCCCTGCTGTTAGCCTCTCATTCCCAGAGGATCCTGGGAAATGTAGTTTTATGGCTTCTAGAAATGTAATCCCAAGGCAGCAGGTGTAACAAGAATAAATTTTCTGCTTCTAGTTCAGTCTTTTCCCCTATTCTTGCAGGCACCTAGGACTTACTGCTTTCTTTGCAGGAGCCTACAATTTGTATTACTCATTTTATAATTTTTCACATGAAATTTAATATTTTCTCATCTACATTTTTAAAACTGTTCACTTTGAAAGTTTCTTTGAAAAAAACATATTACATTTATAGATTATCAATCATATATTATGTATTGTCAGAACACAAAAAATTTAAATTGCTTTTATATATTTTTCCCCACAGATCCCTGAATTTTTCATGGTACCAGGCTCCAAAAAGCTTCAATCTGGGCCTTCCTTCCTTGTTATCAAAGTTCCTAAATGATTTACTAAAAGTCTTCCTGCCCTTAAAACTGAATTTTTAAATAATTCCTGTTGGAGGCACTTATGGGATTCTAATGGAGAGGATGAGCATGGTTGTTCGTGGGCTGCAGGGAAACAAAGGAAATTGAAAAGAAAGTTCAATTTCTAGATAAATTGCTCTCTACTGCCATTTAAAAATTAGAATTGTTTTCATGGACATACCAGAGCAATGTGCCCAAAATGCAAAGTTGCCCTTTTTTTCCATTGGCATTTGGTATTTTTCATGGTGACTACATGTCAGTCACTGTACTAAGCAGTGTCATAATCTAAGATAATCAGGTTGTACATAGTCCATGTCCTACATGGGACTCACAATCTTGATCTCCATTTTACAGATGAGGTAACTGAGGTACAGAGAATATACTGACTTGCCCAGG
Organism: Ornithorhynchus anatinus; assembly: GCF_004115215.2. Taxonomy (NCBI): domain Eukaryota; kingdom Metazoa; phylum Chordata; class Mammalia; order Monotremata; family Ornithorhynchidae; genus Ornithorhynchus; species Ornithorhynchus anatinus. The sequence goes on from NC_041728.1 coordinate 95,721,834, forward strand.
GCTCGCACAGCAGAGTAGAGACAGAGCCCATATTAGAATGGGCTTGTTAATGAATTGTACATTGCCTTGATTCTATTTAGTTGCCATTGTTTTTACGAGATGTTCTTCCCTTTGACTCTATTTATTGCCATTGTTCTTGTCTGTCCGTCTCCCCCGATTAGACTGTAAGCCCGTCAAACGGCAGAGACTGTCTCTATCTGTTGCCGACTTGTTCATTCCAAGCGCTTAGTACAGTGCTCTGCACATAGTAACCACTCAATAAATACTATTGAATGAATGAATGAATAGAACACAGGTCCTTCTGACTCCAAGGCATATTATCTAACCACTAGGCCATTGCTTCTTGTGGCCTACTGGCTCTGCAGTTACTGTGGGTATCTTCAGGAAAAAATTAAGTTCCTCTGGGTATATCAATCCCCCAACTACCTCAAGACAAATAGGGGTCAAGTACCAGCACAATGACACTCCAGACCAGACAATGAATCTATTTAAACACTTAAAATGAAATTGAGTTCAACAGAGATGATGAGCAGAACCAAATTACTACAGTAATCAGATGGTCATTGTCAGTTGGTGTCACTTGATGAACAAATGCGGCATCAGATAGTAAATGTGCTAATGTTGGAATAGTTCACTAAGCCAGCAGTTGCTTCAGTGGATCAAGCAATAATCTCTGAATTGGAAACCATTAGCAATTACTCATTCCTCACATGGGTTTTTTTTTTTCCCTGTCCCCATTCTCTCCCTCTCCTGCCAAAATAGTCTCCACTACCAACCAAGAAATCTTTCCATAAGGGGAATACATTTACTTGAGAATACCCTTCTCAGAAAAGTGGAACCAGCAGGATCACCTTTCTGAGAAAAGTGGGTGGGGCTAAAAGCCCATCACAGTCATCTCTCCATGGTGGCTCCTGCGATAAAAATCCTCCAAGCATCTACCTAAATGATCCTGAGTGGGTTTCGTCTAGCAGTGTGTATTCCATGAATTGCCTGCTTATCCTGCTTACAGTTCTAAGTGTTTATCAAAAGCTTTCCATCTCTGGAAAACAACTCTATAGTTTACCTTACAAGGAAAATTAATTGAAAGCAATTATTGCTGTGATCATTGAAACAAACAGTCAATAAAATCCTTAATAGCAGCTGGCTTATACAAACAGGGTAAACTAGTATTACCTTTAATGAAAACTCACAGAGAATTAAATAGCAATTTATTTCTATGATTACAAGTAGCACCTAGCTTATTTCTGACAGAGACAACTCTAGGATAATAATCCTGTTGCTGAATCAGAGATCTTGACCTTGTCCTAGTTGGTTGGGGGACAGTGAGGAACAAAGTACAAACCTTTGTCTGTAAACATAAGAAGTTAAGAATATTTTTGTTCTTTAAGACATATTGGGATACCTCACTGTGGGTAAGGAATATGTCTGCCAACTATGTTGTATTATATTCCCCCAAGTGCTTAGTACAGTGATCTGCACACAGTAAGCAGTTAATGAATATGATTGATAATAGTCAGCTGATGGTGGTTCCACATGTGCCCACTTCCTCAATTACTCCCTTTAAAAGCACAGGTCCAGGTATTGACTTCTTCTTTCTACTAAGCTCCTTTCTTTTCATTTAGTGGTGGGTTGAGAGGAGGTTTCTTTATTGTTTAGGTTCTAATTCACTTTAGAGGGGTTTGGCCCCATGAAACATGGTTCTTCTAAGAAATATGAGTTGTGGGTAAGGGCACATGGTAATTTTTTACATTAGTATGTGTGATACTTGTGTGTTTTCACTTGACAAATAATCATTTGCTTCTGTTACAGACTTTTGCTCTTCTTACTTCTCCCCTGGTTTGGCTTAGGAAGGACCCCACCAACTCATGTCTTTCCTCCAGGTTGGTGAAGGAGGTGTTTAAGATTATTTTTAGAGTTAAATTCTATTGGATAATCTCAAGTCTTGCTTTCTACCTTATAGGAATTGTTGCAAGCCATTGTCTGTCTAGGATATTCTGGATGAAGTTAGACCAACGTTTTCTTAAGGGGAAGGTGTTCACACTCGAGCTTGTTGGTGAGTAGTATGATATATCCAGGCAAATATCTTGCTAGATAATCTGCCTCTTACATAAGGCCACCAACTCAAATTAGCTTTTCTCAAAATTGCTGTAATACCAGGGATTAAACTATAACCCAAAAGCTGAATGGAGAAGAACATAAGATACATAAAGTGTCTGAGTATAGCCTTCAACAATAATTAATCACTATTATGGTATTTAAGAACTTATGTGCCAGGAACTATAGTAAGCACTAGGGTTGATATAAGCAAATCATATGCTCCCTGTTCTGCATGAGAGTCTTAATCCCTCTTTTACAGATAAGGTAACTGAGACCCAGAGAAATTGTGACTTGTCCTAGGCCACACAGCAGAGCTGGAATTAGAACCCATTACTTTCTGACTCCCAGACCCGTTCCTACTATCTCCCCCCTTTAGACTATATGCTCCTTGTGGATAAGGGATGGTTTTATATGTTTTATTTATATATATATATATGTATACACACATGTAACTTTTTTAATTTTTTTTTTGGTGGGGAGATGTTAAGCATTTATTATGTGCCAGGCAGTGTAATAAACTCTGGGATAGATTCATTCAGATAGGACAAAGTCCCTCTCCCACATAACATTCAATCATAATCTCCATTTTATAGCTGAGGTAACTGAGGCATAGTGAAGTGACTTGCCCCAGGTTACACAGGAGATGAATGGTGGAGCTGAGATTAGAAAGCAGGCCTGGACTCTATATCCACTAGGCCATGTTCCTTCTGACAACTACCAATTCTGTTGTACTTGCCTAAACCTTAGTATGGTGTTTAGTACACAGTAAAGGCCCAATAAATAGCACTAATCAATAAAGCTTCGACTTGACCCACCCTAGTGGGCTATTAGCTGAACAGGTCCAGCTTCAGACTGTGAACAGTGAAGACAATCATCTCAGGGCACAGCATCAGAGAGGGGTAATGGCAGTGAAGATTCCAAAAGTTTCCAGCCAAAGCTGGAAGTTATCTCTGTGCAACCAGGGATCTAGGAGGGGGAAACTTAAATGCTGCTAAAATCTGGAGTTGGGGGCAGATTGAGTCAACCTGGAGCAGTGCTTTAGTTCTGGGAATGTTAGAGAGTTTCTATATAGCACTGTATGTGTAAGAAGAAGCAGCATGATGTAGGGCATAAAGCATGGGCCTGAGAGATGGAAGGAGCTGGGTTCTAATCTTGGATCTGCCACTTGCCTGCAGTGTAACCTGCGCAAGTGGCTTTAATTCTATGTGCCTTAGTTACTTTGTCTGTAAAATGGGATTGAGACTGAGCAACCATGGTTGGTATCCATTCCATTGCTTAGTACTAGGCACATAGTAAGTGCTTAAATGCTACAGTATTCAGGGAAGTAAATCACATGAAGTCATATGGAAAGGGAATGGCATAGGGGTAACAAGGTATAAAAGCTTTTTGCTTTGTTTCTCTAGTTCCTGGAAGCCTGGATTGACCATTAGTTTTAGTGGTGCAGGGATGCTTTTGTAACTGGAACAGAAGGGTTTGGTGGTCACTAGCTGCTTAGTCAACCAAAAAAATGATAGTGCTCTGAATCTGGCATTTCTCTTCCCCCTTTTCCTCCCCCTGCTCCATCCCCCCCCCCCCCCCCAAAACACACACCTCTCTACTCTAGGAAACTTTAGCAAGACTGGAATCCAGGCTCTCTGACTCACACCTATTCTACCTACTACTACTACTACCATTTGTTAAACACTTACTGTATGCCAGGCACTGTTCTAAGCACTCGGGTAGATGCAAGCTTATCAGGTTGGACATAATACTTCTCCCACATGGAATTCAGTCTTAATCACCATTTTACAGATGAGGAAACTGAGGCACAGAGAAGCTGTGACTTGCCCAAGATCACACAGCAGACAAGTGTTGGAGCTGGGATTAAAACTCGGGTCATTCTGACTCAGGCCTGTGCTCTATCCACTTGGCAATGCTGCTGCTGATCAGCTAGACCACATTGATATGAGTTCTTATACAGTATTTACTGCATGTTCTGAAAATAACTACGTAGTTGATCTTTGGCAGGTGTGCAGTGCAGTCAAGTTGCTTTCAAAAAATTACATCAAATTCCATGCTATTGTCTACCTTAGAATCTGCTACACTGAAGCCTTTGTCCCCAAATCTGGTGTCTGTTAAAAACCCAAATTTACCTGGTTTTCCCATATCTAGACCCCCATGGTGGTGTTCCAGTCCCACTAGATGCAAAGCTTGCTTCCCGTTGTGGCTATATCCTGTCTGAAGATGTCTGGGGTAATCCTGTCTTCCGGGCCTCTGTGTTGGGATGTCATGTAACTAATCAGGTGAGGGCTGAATACAGGTAATGCATTTTCTGTTATCAGCTCAAGTAAGAAATGAGATGCTTGAGTCAGTGGCCACTCTTTGCCCCAATATCAGGCTTGCTATCAGTTATGCTCTTTCCACCCCATGGAACTGTATATGCTGCACTTCTCTCATCCGGTCTAGTAGCTGTCTTTTAACTAACTGAAATCAATTTTCCACCACTGAACACTTTCTCTTTCCTTCCATCTTTCTTCCCTCTCCTTCCCAGGGAGACACATGGTTCTCCCTTGGTGTAAATGTAAAGGTTTCCTCAGCTGTGGATGAAAGAAGAATGACCACCTACTCCCATATGATGTACTGTACTTATGCTTCGTGGGCCCCAAGAGAAATCCTTTGTGAAGAGAACTACATGGAGGTAATTCCCCTCTCCCAGGGCGGAGGGGAAATCTCTTAGAAAGTGAGGCCCAGGGACTTGTCACCACTAAACCTCTAGAAATACAAAGCAGTAGCATAATAGCTTGATGCTTCAGTGACAGACTGACAGCACCAAAGAGATGTGATTCTTTTCTTTGCACAATCTAGACTCTCTGGATTAAACTCTAGACATATGAATCACTAGGGACTGAAATCTGTCTGTTTGATCCCTTGTCTGCGAACCTTAAGACTTAATCTCCCATCAGTAACAAAAACATCTCCATTCAAATGTCTGACGAACAGGTCTCTGTGAAGAGTGATGTGCCAACAATATCTGAAGGCAAGGACCCTGAGCAATGGATGTCAGCCCACTGGATGTCTGCTCTACCTGGGGTAGGCTAGCTGCCTGTGCTGCCTCTTTCACCCTTATGTTTCTTCCCATCTTGCTTCTGCACACACCTAATAAATCAATAACACTGAGGAAAGAGGAAACTATTGCATGGGGAGCATTACACAACTTGTGCTATAGAACTCATCCAGGAAATGTATCTTGTTGTTTGTGCTCTTCCAAGCACTTAGTAAAGTGTCCTTCACACAGTAAGTGCTAAATAAATGATTGATTGTGCTTGGCTGGGGTGGGGGTTCTTATCCCATTCTCCATTCATCTACAAGTTTCTAGTTCTTAATGAGCCATTCTAATTCAGCCAACTAGATGTAAATGCTTGTGTACTCTCCTAAACACTTAATACAGAGTTTCTAACATGTGTTCAAGTACCATTGAAGTGAAAAAGCAACTTTTTCTACTCTAGGCTCAAGAAGCTGCATATAAAATATGGCAAATGATGTTTCATTCCCCATCGGGAAGAAATATAATCTTGGTAAGCAATGCTGCAAAACTGGGCTATGGCTTCAACAACACAGGAGCTCGAGTGTTTCTTCGTACTCCGTATTTCAGCAATGAGTCAGAAATCACCATGGTAAGAAACAGTATCCTGTCCAATGAGGCTTCCCCTGTGCCACTTGGTTTCCTTTCCTCAGTCTTCCTCTTTCATTCTTTAGATTGAGAATCTACCTGTTGCTACAGTGAGTTCCACTGCAGTGTACAAACAAAGATGGTTGTTGCTCCTAATAGACACGACTGTGTCTTGTCCTGTTGGTAAGAATCTCTTCGAACACGTTTATCCTATTTGTAAACTTAAGCATGGGTTTGACCTAGCAACACAACCTCACAATCCTAGAATGAAGGGAAGTGTTCTCCTCTGATCATCCCAACCTTAAAACATAGCTATGGGTTAGTACTGTCAGTTGGAGAATACTCTCCATAGCATGAAAATAAAATAACTCCTCATAGTGCTATCAATCCCTCTACTAGAAGAACATCCATCAAGGCAAATGTAACGTTTTTGGTGGCCAGCAGGCTTGCTTTGAAGGTCAGGATGAAGGTGAATAACTTGATAGAGTAGGGTCCACAGTGAAGGCTTCAGCCTTGACGGCAGTGAGGCTCCAGGAATGTAGCAGTGTTGAGTTTCTAGGTTCTAATCTGGAACCGGTGAGCTTCTCCAGCTCTCCCTTATGCTTTAACTCTGTAAAAAAACCTTTTAGGCTAGCAAGTTGTACTAATCATAAGGTTGGCTTCAGTTTGAAGATTTTTTTTTAATCAACTTTTTTTTCTGAGAATCTCACACCGTGCTAAGTGTTTGGGAGAGTTGAATTAAATGTCTGAGACTCAGTCCCTGCTCTCAGGAATTCTTAGTGGCTCTAAGCATTCCAGTAACCACCGTATTCAAACTCTTCTTGATCAACAGATGGTGTCCTGTTTTCTAACACAACCATAACCTGGTCTGTGCCGAGCATTCTCCCTCCTCTGATCCTTCAGCTGGGCACATTCCGGTCAGAAAACGTATCCATGGGCGTCGGTGGCAGAAGAGTAACAGACCCTGAAGCCTTGAGCTACTCGCTCCAGATGAATACAACTCACATTGAAGTGACTGTTCCCATTGGTGCTGAGGGGGGCCGGATCAAGGTTGGTCTCCATAGCCCTATGGATAAGAGCCCATGAGATTGGACTGACATGTTAGACCTGACAAGGAGGTATGGGATGGTATCATGGGCAAGTCACTTAATTTTGTTATCCCTTAATTACCTCACCTGTAAAAGGGGGATTAAGACGGAGCCCCACTAGGGACAGGGCCTGAATCCAACCTGATTATATTGTAACATTAATAATTGTGGTACTTGATTAGCTCTTACTAAAGAGTGTCAAGCACTGTTCTAAGCATTGGGGTAGGTACAAGGTAATCAGGTTGGACACAGTCCCTGTTTCACACAGGACTAAGTCTTAATCCCCATTTTACAGATGAGGTAATTATGGGATAACAAAGTGAAATGACTTGCACAGTCACAGACAGACACACACAGACATTTGACAGACCTGGGATTAAAACCCGTGTCCTCTGATTAACAGGCCCATGTTCTTTCCTCTAGGCCACACTATCTTCTCCAACACTTAGTACAGTACCAGCCACATAGTAAGTGCTTAAATAACACAGTTGTTCTTGTGTTGCTCTTGATGGATGAAAAAAATGGTATTAAGTCTTGAGTGCTTGCTGTCTGCCAAGCACTGGACTAAACATTAGAGAGTGTAATAGAGTTGGTAGACATATTTTCCCTGACCAAAAAGAGCTAGTCTAGAGGAGTCATTAATTAAAATCAGATATGTACATAAGTGCTGTGGGGCTGAGAGTGGGGTGAATATCAAGTCCTTAAAGGATACAGTACCTCCACTAAGACCAATGATTTACCTCCCCAAAGGATTTCTGCCCTAGTATTTTCAGAAGTTCAAACTAGGAAGGATCTGCTGTTTCATATCCTCCTTTGCTATGATTGAAATTTCTTTATCTTCATCTTGGGGATTTATTTAGTTTGGATTAATTAGTTAGGTTATTCAAGCAAAATCATTCTGGAAGGCCTGGAATTATCCTTCTGTCCTTAACTTATAGAAGCAGCGTGGCTCAGTGGAAAGAGCACGGGCTTTGGAGTCAGAGATCATGGGTTCGAATCCCAGCTCTGCCACTTGTCAGCTGTGTGACTGTGGGCAAGTCACTTCACTTCTCTGTGCCTGTTACCTCATCTGTAAAATGGGGATTAAGACTGTGAGCCCCACGTGGGACAACCTGATTCTCTTGTGTCTACCCCAGTGCTTAGAACAGTGCTTGGCACATAGTAAGCGCTTAACAAATACCAACATCATTATTAACTCTTCCTTGTTAGGGAAAAATTATGGCTCTGCAATTGTGAGGCATGTTTTTGAGGTAATCACCTTCAAATAGAGTTTTTATCAATCCTAGGCAAACACTTTACCCATCAGAACAGTAAATCCTAAAGTTCTAAGAGCAGGGATGCTTGCTACTCTGATTAGGTAACTGTAGAATCATATGTTAACCAGGTTAAATGGCTGATGCTAAATAAGTACCATCAAAATTAGACTGAAATAGTAACAGTAGCATTATTTGAACATCCACTTGGGTTGGTACACTATACTAGACACTTGGGAGGTTTAGAATGGAGCTTACCAATTAATGTTCCCCTATAATGTAGTTTTACTTGTGACTAGGAAATGAAAAGAAGGGGAATTTCTTTCTACCTTTTGCTTTCTCTAAGTTTGGTATGAATGAAGGGAACTGTTTGGGGAAATAAGTAAAGAGCAGCTAGAAGATGGGGTGAGTTTTTATGTGAAGCCTCAAAATTCCAATGGTGAGGAGCCTTTTTGTTAAGTGTAAAGTGACCCATGTGAGGTTGGTGCCATAGCCTAGTCATGATTTAACCAGAGCTAGTAGTACTATTTTGGGCAGAGAAGAAAGGCAAACTTGAGTTTAAACTCCAGGCATCAAAGTAATTAAGTTTTGACTACTTTCCCCCACTCATCCCCAAGGAAGGTACCTATTATTCAGTGTCCCTCCCTTTAACTTTTTTTTTTTTTTTAAGCAAGTGCTCTTGAAGTTATTAGTTCTGCTCATTCACTGAAAACTAGTATAAGTGACTTTATGAACTCTAACTGGCATCCCTTCAGGGAATATTGTATGAAAGTTAGCATTGTAAGCTAGTCTGAGAAGTAGCATGGCCAAGTGTAAAGAAGCTTGGCCTGTGAGTTAGAGGGCCTGGATTCTAATCCCACTTCTGACAACTGCTGTGTGACCTTCAGCAAGTCACTTCACTGGTCGGTTACCTCATCTGTAAAATGGGATTTAAGATTGTAAACCCTATGTGAGACAGGGTCTGTGGTCAGCCTGACTTGTATAATAATTATGGTTAGTAACATGCATGTGCCGAGCACTGTTCTAAACACTGGGGTAGATATAAATTAATCTGGTTGGACACAGTCTCTGTCCCATATGAGCTCACACTCTTAATTCCCATTTAACAAATGAGAACTGAGGCCCAGAGAAGTTGACTTGCCCAAGGTCACACAGCAGACATGTAGCAGAGAAGGGGTTAGAACTTAGGTCCTTCTCTCAGGCCTGTGCTCTACTAAGTCATGCTGCTTCACATATTAAGTGCTTAAGAAATATCACAATTATTACCAGTGCCTTGGACGCTATACTAATGACCGAGGTATTTAACTGCTCACTGTGTGCCAGGCACTGTACTAGGGACAAGATAATCCAATTGGATAGAGACCCTGTACAATATAGGATTTGTAGTCTGAGGGAGAACAGTAATTATTTTACAGATGAGGAAACTGAGGCATAGAGCAATAAAGTAATTTACCCAAGGTCACACAGTAAGGAAATGGTGGAGCTGGGAGTAGATTACAGGTCCTCTGATTCCCAGCCCTGTGTTCTTTCCAGTAGGCCATGCTCCCCCTAGTATTGTTACCAGTAAACCAATTGAGTACATCAGACCAAAGAGCAGCTTGCCTTTCCTTCTATGCATCACTTCCCTTTTTCAGCTTGCTCTATTCTATTTCTAAAGTATCTATTGACCTAGGCAATAGCAAGTTCTAATTATGACCTCTTAAAAATAGGGCTTAATACAGTGCTCAAGGCCTGATGATAGTCTATGCTCACCACCAAATAAAGTACCATGAGCATGAACTACCTCTGACTTAGTCCTCTACATTTTTTTTTTTTGAATTTTTCCGATTCCTTTCTCTCCCACCCCACTTTCAGAGTGATGTTGTTAATGGTGTTTATGGAACCACCTATAGTATCAACTTGTTCCTGGAACATGTCTGGACAGACACTGATTGGCATCTGACAAAGTACATCGTGATCAAACCCATCACTACACCGTTTACAGCTCGAGTGCCCACAGTCATCAATAGTAAGTCCCTTTTAACTGCTTCTGCCATATAGTGCTAATTTATTGATCATTAAGATCTTTGTGCCTTAAGGACTAGAAATCCAGCATCAAACGGAGCAATAAACTAACATGTTAAGTCATTTGCTGGGTTGAGATTGTCAGGTGATTCTGTTTTAGGGCAGCTTGCTCCTGAATCCTGAGCCACTTAAGCAAGAAGAGCTCCTCTAGAAGCCCTTCTTAAAGCTGGCTCAGCTGTTGAGGCTCCCCTAGCAACAAGGTTGATCTTGATGCTCCTGTCTGCATTCTAGCTGTTGTCTGCTTTGTAAACTTGGACAAGTCATTTCACTTCTCTGTGACACTATTCCCTCTCTGTAAAATTGAGACTGGGAGCCCATGTGGGACAGGGACTGTCCAACCTGATTTGCTTACTACAGTGCCTGGCATCCAGGAAGCACTTAGGAAATCACTATTATTAGCTAGACAGATTTTGATTTTATTTCTTAGGTCAATTTTGACCACAGTCTTCAAAGACTAAGCTGGCACTGTGCTTTGTCAAGTAGCTCAAACTGCTGGGACTGAAATTCATTCAATCATTTATTGAGCACTTACTGTGTGCAGAGCACTGTACTAAGCTCTTGGAATGTACAGTTTGGCAACAACATCCCTGAACAGCAGATCAAGGTCCCCCCTACCTTACCAGGACTTGGCTGGAGGGAAAGCTGGGTTGCTACAAACCATCATCTTCCCCATCCCGTAAATTAATAAAAAAGAAGAGAATGGGCCATGTTCTTAGGTATTCCCTTGAAATAACTGTACTTCAGTTATTCAGGAGGAGAGCCACTACGGATTTGCTTCTTAAGCATCTTTCTAGCCTCCTTAACTTGGGACAGCCCAACTTAAATTAACACTTCAAGAATGACCTGTTGATTTGAGAGCCTTTTTAAACTGAACATCACAATACTAATTCTCAAATTTGCTTAAGGCTTTCATTCTATTTATGCCTCCAGGAGCTCTTCTAATACCTCTCTAATGTCATATAAAACATCTTTTCCTCTGCTATTCTCCATGTGCTTAAGTGACTGGAATCCTGTAGGCTCTATTTTGCAGTCAAATAAGCATTCTAACTAATCCCACTGTAATGAAAGTGGGTAGGTAACATAAATTCAACGGTCCCTGGGGAAGCTTTAGGTATAAAAGGGCTTTCTCATCAAGCATAAGAATGGTAACTTACACTTGGAAACTATCCAACAGATACCATTCCAGACACTAGACTGTTCAATATTGTGATTGGCTCTTTTCTTCCGGATGATCAACTGGTCAAAGTGGAAATCGGTAATGTGCCCTATACAATCCAAGAGGCAAAGAGCCATGGATACAAGATCTCAGAAACCCTCTTCCCCAATGGGACCAAAGGATTTGTCCTAGAAGTTCCTTTTGATGATTCCAATGTGATAAAAGAGGTAAGCCACTTGCATACATTTCTGGTGATGGCCCTTTAACTAGACTGTCCTCCCAACACCACATCCATACCTCTACGAATGGTATACTGAGTAATCCTGCACAATTAACTAATTACCTAATAATAGTTACCTAATAATTATTATTAATGATAATTAATAGGTACCTAATAATACCTAATTAATTAATTACCTAATAATTACCTAATAATAGGTAATTAATAATAATGTTGGTATTTGTTAAGCGCTTACTATGTGCCGAGCACTGTTCTAAGCACTGGGGTAGACATAGGGGAATCAGGTTGTCCCACGTGGGGCTCACAGTTTTCATCCCCATTTTACAGATGAGGGAACTGAGGCACAGAGAAGTGAAGTGACTTGCCCACAGTCACACAGCCGACAAGTGGCAGAGCTGGGATTCGAACACATGAGCCCTGACTCCAAAGCCCGTGCTCTTTCCACTGAGCCACGCTGCTTCTGGCTCAGTGATTAACTACTAACTAGCACATATAGAAAGATTCTGCAGTGTAGGAGATTGAAGGCACATCTCCAAAAAATCTACCCTGACTAAGCACTCATTTTCTCTCTTCCCACTCCCTTCTGTGTTGCCCTCATTTGCTCCCTTTGTTCACCTCTCCCTCATTCCCACAGCCCTTAAGTTCATACCTGTAACTTATTGATATTAATATCTCTCCCTCTAGACTGTGGGTAGTGAATGCATCTACCATCTGTTACATTCTACTCTCCCAGTGCTTAGAACAGTGCTTTGCACATAGTAAGCGCTTAACAAATACCATTATTATTATTATTACAGTGTTCTGCACACAGCAAGTGCTCAATAAATTTGCTCATCCAGGCTGTTATGGTAGACATTAACCATCTAATACATTCTAAGGGCTGGAATAAATTCTGAAATAATCCCTTTCACAAAAACTCTGAGAGATGGTGACTCTTCTACCCAGATACTTTTCAATACTTTAAAGCCTACTTTGGGGAAGGAAGAGAGCCTGGAACAAATAACTTAGCTTGGGGAAGCAAGAATGATAGCAAGGAGCTCTAGCTATTCTAATTCTAATACTTGGGTCTTTAGTCCAGCTTTGCCATTAACCTACTCTCCCTTTTGATCCATTTACCTACTCACCCTTTTAATCACTTAACCTCTCTGCTATGCTCTGATCTCTAAAATGGGGATATTTACCCATCTTGGGCATCACATGAGGATAAAATGAAATAATTGAACACTCTAGAAAAAACACTTTACAAATTTGAGCTGCTTTTAGTCAACTAATGGCTTGAGATTGAAGGAAGAAAATGCCAGTTGATATACTCTTAAATGGAAAACACCTAAAACTATGCATTATCTGCTGAGAACTTATGTATTATTGATATATATAATGTCTACTTGGGTACACATTTACTTTCAAGTTAAGAGCAATATTGACTCAAATTTTTTTTTTTGTCTTTCAGTATGTAAACAGAAACGAAACCAAATATACTCTTCTTGTAAACTATACACTGAAAGTGGGTCCAGAAAGGAAGTCTTTTCATCAGCCTGCTGAAATAGAGTGTACCCTTGAAGATATTAGTAAGTGCACAGCCGCATCTTCCTCTTTCCTAGAATGTAGAGACTACAAGAAAAACCTAAAACTATCCTTATTGAGATTCAGGTAAGGATTTTTGAGAGTAACTGGCTGAAAAAGGATAGAATTAAGGGTAAGTCTGGTGCAACTTCAACAAAAAGCTCACCCCCACACTGTCAGGATAAGCAGATAATAGTAGTAGTTTGTGCTTACTGGGTGCAGAGCAGTACAGTAAGCAATGGGAGAAAATACACGGTTGGGAGCTCCAACGAGAAGGCTACCATCCCACTGGGAGTAGAGTTGAGTTCTTAAAAAACTAGTCACACAATTGTGCAAGTGTCTACAGTGATACTTAAGCATTTACTACATGCTAAGCATTTATACCAAGCATCAGGATAGATACAAGACAATTAGGTTGGGCACAATCACCGCTTCACCTGGGGCTCCCAGTCCAGGAAGACTTTGAGTCTATCTGAGGATCAGTGACTAGAATGGTCCTCAATATTAACTCACCTGTGTATATGGTATCAAATTAAGCTTGCACCTCCAACCTTTAAGAATAATTCCCTTTTTAGCTTTAATACTAACAATGGCATTTGCTGAATAGGAGGTAACATGGCCTAGTTGAAAGAGCACAGACCTGAGAATATAAGGCCCCTCGTTCTAATTCCAGCTCTGCCAATTCTCTGCTATGATGTGACCTTGAGCAAGTTACTTCTCTGTGACTTTTACCTCATCTGTAAAATGAGGATGAATTGTAAACCCCCTGTGGGACCTGGACTATGTCCAACCTGATTAGCTTGTACCTATCCTAGTGCATAGTACTGTGCCTGACACATGTTAAACGCTTAAATATCACTTTAAAAAAAGGCAAGAAACCTCAAATGCTCATTTATCTTTGCAGTTGTTCCCCAAGCAGTGGGATCTTGTGATGAGGAGAACATGTACCTGACCCTCCCTACCACAGGACTACGGCAGTACTGGGATCTCTACATTGGCAATGAACTCCTGATTCTACGCTCGGGACTCTCACATGGCTATTTCTTGATGGAAAATGCCACTCACTTATTATTGAAAGTGCCTCTCTTTGCTAAGGGTGTCACTTATGAGGTAAGGATAGCTTGGAATAGCTAAACTGAGGCTTTGGGGATTCATTTAAAATGTGACTATGCTCTTTCAAAAGCGTTAGAGAATTCAGTCTTGCAGACCCTAGGTTCCAAGAATCTTTCTACATGGCCTGAACCTGAATCTTACCACCTCTTACATGACCATGTGTTCTGCGTACAGTAGGTCGTCTTGATGTTGGTACTGACATTAAGCACTTAAACTTGCCACTTGGAAGTCCAGATTCTAACTTGGTCATTAAAAATTGGCCAAGGAAAAGTCACGTGACACAACATTGTGGATGCATTCACCCATAGGAGATCCTTTCTCACCTTCTACCACAAGCTGCATGCCTATTGGTGGTTGGCAAAGAACTGTCTTAAATTCAGGGCTTGGCTTGCCTACTGTCTAAACTTGTGGAGGCTCTCTCTTTCAGGATATTTCCCTCCAGGGAATCCAAGCTAGACTTGATGTTGCTTTAAGGAAGGCAAACACAATGGAGACCTTAAATATCTTTTCTGTTCAGTGCAATTACCACCCATCAGACTTCATTGGTAAGTAGGCAAGACTCATCCCACAGCATTCATGTTTATACCCAGAATATCTTTTAATGTCTCTCTCCCCTAGACTGTAAGCTCCTTGTGCACAGGGAATATGTCTACCCACTTGGCACTGAGACTCTCCCAAGCACTTAATACAGCGCTCCATACTCTAATATCGAATGCTCAAAATCCATCAGCTTCCTACTCTACTACTAAGAGCCAAATTGACCCATAGAAACCTCAGGAACCCTTCTCTTCAATTTTATTCTAAATTGCCCATCATGAACCACAGCTGATGTCTCCAAGTCAATATTGCCAAACTTCAACTCAAAATTCCTCTGAATAACAACTAGGCACTACTCTTCAATTTCGTATAGGCCAATCTAACTACCTAAGAGGCAGAAGGAATCATCTGCATTATTGGCTGGCCTGTTGAGGAGACTGGTACTGTGTCCTGGTCTTTGCAAACAGCCTTCCTGCCTCCTTGATAATAGAAACAGTCTGGCTATTCTAGTAGGTGACCAGCAGAGGGCATAGTGTAATAATATTAATAGAGCCGGAATAAAATCATGCAACATCGGTCCAGAAGCCTTGGGTTGGAGGCTGGAATTCTTTATACTCTTTAATAATTGTGGTAACCCCTGGGGTAGAAACAGGGTAATCATATCAGACACAGTTCTTGTTCCAAATGAGGCTCACAGTATAAGTGGCTCAGTGAAAAGAGCCTAGGCTTGGTTTCTAATTGCGGCTCTGTCGCTTGTCAGTTATGTGACTTGGGGCAAGTCACTTAACTTCTCTGTGCCTCAGTTACCTCATCTGTCAAATAGGGATTAAAACTGTGAGCCCCACGTGGGACAACCTGATAACTTTGTATCCCCTTAGAGGTTAGTACAGTGCTTTGCCCATAGTAAGTGCTTAACAAATACCACCATTATTATTATTATTAAGGAATAACTGCTATTTAGGCCCCATTTTACAGATGAAACAGGCCCAGAACTTAAGTGACTTGCCAACTCTCTCAGCAGGCCAGGGTCTAAGAGTAGAACCCTTCTAGGAGTAGAACCCAGGCCTCAGTCTTTCTTCTAGGCCATGCTGCTTCTCTATCTTGATCCTATGTCTTATCCAGGCCACATAAGATCTGAAGTATTTGTGACCTACCCCTTCTCTTAAATTAGTTGTTGATTCAATGGCACTTATTACTCCCTTACTATGTGCAAAGTACTGTACTGGAAGATACAATACAACAAAGTGGATACACATTCCCTTTCCACAGTAAGTCTAGAGATGTGCTATGTGTCTCACTAGTCCTGATCCAGAGACTTGTTTGTGTTAACTCACCTCAGTCACGTATCATGAAATGGAGAGAGATCTGAGACCAGCACTTCTCCCCCAAAATATCTCTGGGTAAGGGTGGAAGACATCTCTGGGAAAGTACTGTAACAGAGTTAACTGTGTTCCTTGCTCTCCTAGTGTGCTTTCCCAATGGAACTGTAGCAGCCTCTGCCCTAATGCTGACTGACCCTTCCATCGATTTGGGCAAGACCACTCTGAAAGACCGCAGTTGCAAGCCAAGAGAATTCACCAAGGATCGGGCCTACTTCCGCTTCCATGTGGCCAGCTGCGGCACCTCTCTGAGGGTAAAACATACTTCTCTGCTATCCTTTGCCCCCTTCCTTTAAGCTTCAGATAACATCTGAGATGAAATCCTTGCCTTTTTCAGTTTGAAGGTGATTATATGGTCTATGAAAATGAGATCTCTTTAGAGCGAGAGACCCTCCCTGTTGGAGGTCATCCCACAATCACTAGGGATCCAGCCTACAGGTAAGAGATTGTACTCTCTCCTGAACAAATCCTAGTCAAGTGTCCTCCACAAACTGCAAAGAGCCACTTCAATAAACAAATGCTTTTAACATTGTCTTTATATATCTCAATTTTCAAGAGTCAGTCTGCTGGACAATGGGAGGATCCAGGTCCTAGGGGAAAAAACAAAGGAATCCAAGGCTGGGGGTGGAGACCAATGGGGAGGTGGGACCTGGTGGTTCAGAGGGGAAACCCTTCATTTGGAGAAGATCGTATGGCACCCTTATGCCAAGTATGTCTAAAGTGCTTGAATTGTAAGGTGTCTGGACTGTTACAAGTGGGTCCTAAGGCAACTATCCCTTTGGGGGATAATGGTGGTATTTATTGAGGACTTACTGTGTGCAGATGATTCTACTAAGGGTCAGGAGAGTACAATACAATAGCTGGCAGACCTGTTCCCTGCCCACAGTGAGCTTACCGTATAGAGAGGGAGAGACACTAATAAATAATTTGTAATATAGAGGTACATAAATGCAGTAGAGTAAATGCCAAAGGTCACATGTCCAACTACACAGATGCCACCAGAAGGGAGAGGGAGCCAGAGATAAAGAGGGCTGAACTGGGGAAATTCTCTTGAAGGAGATGTGACCTTAAGGTTTTGAAGGTGGTGGTCTGGCATATATGGATGGGGAGGGAGTTCAGGCTAGAAGGAGGATGTAGGAAAGCTGTTGGGGGCAAGATAAATGAGATTGGGGCACATTGGACAAGTTGGGATATCTCTTACCCCTCTATTTGGTTCCAGATTAACTCTTCTGTGCTACTATCTAGCCAAAGAGACGCTGGTGAAAAAGGCTAGTATTAGAAGTAAATCTCGAAACAGTGCTCCTTTACCTTATGGTGATGGGACTGTAGTGCTCCCATCGACCTTCAGAGGTAAGTGATTTTTGGCAGGAAGTAACCTTATCTCCCTTTTGTATCCCGCCCCAAGAGTCTTCACCCATTCTTAACTCTTTTTAGCTATAGATTAGTGGCAGATGGATATATGCCTACATTTCTTTATTCATCTAGTTCCTCTTCCATATTCATATATTTGTTCTTACTCTGGCTCCACTTATTTGTAAACCCTATGTCTGTCCCTTTTTTTTTTGGGTGGGGGGCAGGTGGTAATTTGAGCACTTATGTCCCAGGCACTATAGTAAGCACTGGGGTAGATATAAGACTGAACACAATCCATGTCACTCATTCCATTGTATTTATTGAATTCTTATTGTGTGCAGAGCACTGTACTAAGCACTTAACCCATGTCCCACTTGGTGCTTAGTCTTAATCCCTATTTTACAGATGAGGTAACTGAGGCATGGAAGATCAGTGACTCTTCCAAGATCCCACAACAAAGAAGTGGCAGAATTGGGATCTGAATCCAGGTTCTTTCATTCTTAAGCCTATGCTCTTTCCACTAGGCCATCCTGCTACTCCCAAATTGGCTCCATATGTCCAGGAACCAAATTCTTCATTCTTGATTCTCTGAAGCATTTAGTAGAAGGTTATGCACTCCAGTATTACTGACTTCACTTTCTCCTCATCCTCTTTTTTTAAAAAAAAACAAAAAAAAACAAAACACACCAAAAAGCCCTCCATCTCCCTTACTTGATTCCTTTCTTTCTGTAGGATCAAGAAGAACTAGACAAACACTGGAGATACAATCAAGAATATCCAAAGGTAAAATCCTTCTTGAAAAGGCCTGGGTGGGGTATATCTCACTGGTGCATCTTATAACTATGGAATATTTCTTTCTCTGAAGATCATACTTTCACTGAATTTTACAATGACAAAAACAGGATGGTGATGAAACAATGGTTTGAGCCCATGTACTTTGAGATAGAACTGTTGCACTATGAAGATACCAATGCTGAGTTATTCCTAGATAAGTGTTGGATATCACAGTCTCCAGAATTTGACGGTCACCCCCAGTGGAGCATTGTTGAGAAGAGGCAAGTATAAAAGTTAGGGAACAAATAATGGAATCCCATTGATGAGGGTCAATTTTCTTTGTTTTGTCTTTCAGCTGTGAAAAGGAGACGAAAAGCTCTCTGGCACAATTATTTCCAGTAATCAAGAACAAGAGAGTCCAAAATCCTTCTCTTGTCAAAAGGCTGATGGTGAGGCGACTGATGCCTGGCTCTGAAAGGGTAAGACCAGTTATCACTTGGCTGCAAAAAAAACTAGCAAGAGAAGAGATGTTGGAGTTTGTAGGGTTCACTTCAGCAGAAAAATAGACAAGATATTAAAGAGCATACTTGGCTGACTACAGACCCATTTTACATCATTCTGTTCTCCCACAGTGGGGTAGGAAACTCCTGTAACTTCCACCCAAAAATGTAATGGTCTCAGTTATTAGAATTCACCTGGATGTGAATAGGGCAGGTAACAAGGTGGCTACTAAAAGGCTATCGCCATTAGTGGCACTTCACAGCATATCAAGAGGTATTTGGCCCAAATCACTTAGCAAATGAAGATAAAGTAGTCCCTCAGAAAGTACTAGTGGATTGAGTGGAGAAGTTCCCACAAATAAGATGAAACCTCTAATACCATCTGTTCCTCAGGGCAGCTGCACTTGAAGCACCAGAAAGATTGATTCAGTCCTGCCTTGTTGGGAGGAAGAAGGGACGAAAATGGCCACCAGACAATACTGAACAGATAAGGCTGTGGCCATTGGTGACCAGAGATGGACAAGCAACGTGACCTAGTGGAAACATGGTCCTAATCTCAGTTCTATCACTTGCCTGCTGTGTGATGTTGGACAAGTCACTTCATTTGTAAAATGGGGATTCAATACCTGTTCTCCTTCCTAGTTAAACAGTGAGCCCTTTGTGGGCCAGGGCCTGGGTCCAGATTGATTTATATGTAGCTAACCCAATGCTTAATGCAGGGCTCCCTACTTAGTAAGCACTGAAGTATAACTAATATTACAGCTGATAAGGACTGAGGCCTCCCCCAGTTGTGAGTATAACCAGTCATCAACTAAATCTGCAAATACCAAAGCACTGTAATTTTTTTTTTTCCTTTCTGGCATTAAGCAGCAAACCACACCTCCATGTTTATGTTGCTTTGTCCCTGAATCACCTTGATCATTCTCTCTCAAAATAGCCAAAATCATCAGTATTTGAGTGATTGCTGTAAGCAGACCACTGAACTAAGTGTTTGGGAGAGTTCAATCTTAAACCACAAGAAGTTTCCCAATCTAACAAAGACCTAAAATGTGTACATAGGAGGAAGTGTTCAAATTGAGGATATAAATTTCTATTACATAAGTCTTATGAGAGTTTGAGTGCAGAAGTGCTGAGATGATAGGATGCAATGTAGGGAGAAAAAACTAATCATGCCTCCTGGAGGAGATGGACTTTAAACATGGAAAGTTCTGGCTAGCAGTTGGAGAGGACAACCAGTCTGGTTGCCCAAGAGATTTTGGTTACTAGCAAAGTTTATCTGTCCATAGAAAACAAGGCCTGAGTTTAGGAACTGAAGGGTACACCAGTTTGGGCCCAGTACTGGTACTAAAACATTGAAGTACAAACCTACAACCTCTCAGGGTGGAAGAGAAATCTCTACTCTCCTGCCAAGTTTGGGCACAGAAGTTGATACCTCTGGTCCCTTCCAAGGTTCTTAAATGGCTCCATGAACTTGAACTTAATCCCTATTTTACAGATGAGGTAACTGAGGCATGGAAGATAAGTGACTCTTCCAAGATCCCAAGAAGTGGCAGAATTGGGATCTGAATCCAGGTTCTTTAATTCTAAGGCCTATGGTCTTTCCACTAGGCCATCCTGCTACTCCCAAATTGGCTCCATATGTCCAGGAACCAAGTTCTTCATTGTTGTATTCTCTGAAGCATTTAGTAAAATGTTATGCACTCCAGTATTACTAACTTCACTTTCTCCTCATTCCCTCTTTTTTTTTTTAAAAAAAAAAAAACCCTCTGATTCTCCTTCTCACCCTTCTCTCCCCCTCTGCCCCATGCCTACAACCCCCTAACTTTCCTCAGTTTCTGACCACTAAAAATGGAGATCTTATGAGACACAAATACTTGACTAGAACTGGCCCATAATACCAAACTGACAATTCTTGGCCTAGATTCTCAATCCTGTCTGGCACAATGGAATCCTCTTGACAAGAAAGAGACCCTGTCAAATGTTAACTTTCTGCGATGAGCCTCTTAAACTCTCTCCTCAGGTGTATCTGCACTGCCTGACTCTAATTTGCAGCTCTCTCACTGGACCCAAAAATCCTGCTTCTTGTGGAAGACAGTGTCCCTCTGTAGGGGAAGATACATTGGGTATGTATGGAGTAGTGCTTGGAGTGGAACAAGTCTACCAACTCTGTTGTGTTGTACTCCCAAGAGTTTAGTATTCTGTACACAGTGTGCTCAAAAGGTGGGATTGATTTGGAATACCAGCCTGTGTGTCAAACACCCTAAGCACTAGGGAAGATGCAAGTTAATCAGGTAGGATAGCCCCTTCTGGGATAGGGACTGTAACAATCTGAGTTAGGAGAGTAGGCATTGTATCCCCTTTACAGATGAGAAAACTGAGGCAGAGAAGATGTGACTTGCCCAAGGTCACACAAATGGCAGGGTGGAGATTAGAACCCTTGTCCTCTGACTCCCAGGCATGTGCTGTTTCCACTAAGCCACAATGCTCCATTTGAACTCACTAAAGTGGGGAGATTGAAGGATCTTCAAGGACTTCCTTGCCGGGGTTACTTTTTATGGGACAAACTGTCTGCTCTATCTGGATGTGTTGAAGTCACTAAAGCTACTTTTGTTTTTAACCTTTCAGACATACTTACAGAATTGCACTCCAGGCATCATGGATATACAGCAGCAGGACCCATCTTGCTAACACACAGTAATGGAAAAGATACTGTAAATGCTAATCAGGGTAAGCTCTACCATATAGTGTTGCAGTTACAGCCCAACTAGAGTCCAGATAGTCATCTTTTATGTAAGAAGCAGAGCTTCCAGCATGCTATTTTCTTGAAACTAGAAGAAGCTTTCCTGGTGTCATGAAGATCTACTTTCATAGCTAGGAAAGTGTATCTATAACGATGTGGCTTGGTCCAAGATTCAGGAGTGGATTCTAGCTATGTGATCCTATTGTCTTTCAATTGTATTTGAGTGCTTACTATGGGCAGAGCACTGTACTAGGTTAAAAATTAAGTTGGGGACAGATAAAATAGTAATGGCATTTAAGGGCTTACTATGTGCTAGGCCCTAGGGTAGATTCAATCATTTATTGAGTGCATACTTTGTGCAGAACACTGTCCTAAGTGCTCGGTAAGAACAATACAGCAGTAGAGACAATCCCTGCCCACAATGGGCTCAGGATTGGCGGGTAGGGGGTGGATGGGTGTGACAGACATCAAAACAAGTAAATAGGCATCAATATAAATAAGTAGAATTATAGTTAAGTGCTGTGGGGTGGGCGGTGGTGAGGGGAAGGGAGTGAGTTGATGTGGAAGGGAGGAGGAGCTAAGGAAAAGGGGGTTTGGAGGAGGTGTGCTTTCACTAGGCCTTTGAAAGGGCAAAAAGTGATTTGCAGATTTGAGGGAGAGCATTCCAGGCCAGAGGTAAGACATGGGCCAGGTGTCAGCAGCAAGACGGGTGAGATTGACGCACTGTGAGAAGGTTAGCACCAGAGGAGTGGAATGTGTGGGCTGGGATGTAAGAGAAGGGAAATGAGATAAGGGGCAAGGTGGTGAAGAGTTTTGAAGCCAATAGTGAGCAATTTTTGTTTGATATGGAGGTTGATAGGTTCTGGGCATGTCACCCCCCACTTCTCAAATCTCCAATGGTTGCCTTTCTATAGAAAGATAATCTGGGCAGTGGAGTAAAGTATGAACTGGAGTGGAGAAAGTCAAGAGGTTGGGAGGTCAGAAAGGAGGCTGATGCAGTAATCCAGTCAGGACAGGATGAGTGATTGTACTATCATGGTATAAGCTCTGTCTAAGCAGGAGAGAGAATAGGTATTTCCCATTCTGCAGATGAAGGAACAGAAAAATGACTTGCCCAAGGTCACACAGCAGGTAACTTGCAAAGCCAGCAATAGAACCAAATCCTCTATATTCCCAAGCCCATGCTGTTTCTCTGCTCAAATTCTGCAGCTGAAAGGGCAGGCTACACTCCTACCAAGCTCAAATAAGACTAATGCCTGCATTTTATCAGACCACTTGCACTAACAGATCTCTCCCTCTTACAGAAACCACCATCCAAATGTCTGGCCTTTGGGTTGCAGTGGGAATCATCACCTCCATGACTGTGGCTGTTGTTATACTACACCAAATGACCTGCATTCAGTTCAAAAAATGTAACAATTTGCAGAAATAAAAATGTATTCATATTCAGCCTGGACTGAACCCTCAGTACTATACTCTTCACTCTATCCACTCAAGTTCCTCACCACCATGGAACTAGTTCCATCAGTTCTCTTCCAACAACAAAAGCTAGCTCAAGCTTCCTCCATATACTTTGACAGTGCCCCCAGGAAAATGCTTATTTAGGAGCTTGCTAGAGCCTCTTACCCTGATGAAAGGAGAAAGAAGGAACTTCTACTTCAGTGTGCTGGTATTCTTACTTCAGCCCTGCTACTTACCTGCTCTGTTTCTTGCATTCCACTGCTCCAAACTCCACTGTGGCTTCCCTTTGTTACCCATAATTCAGCTGACAACTGCTTATTTTTGGTCCAGCTCTGTCTACTTTAGAATTCTGCTGTATTTCTTCTTCCCTACCTTTTCCCCACCTCCAACCTCTCACACTTCAGTCTTGTGGTAATGAGTCTAGGGCCAGTGGCCTGACTTCCTCACCCATATCTGTTGGCATTTAGTTGCAGTTTGGGTCTGTGTTAGCTGGCAGGGAGCAACACTTCCTTTTTTTTCTGTGCAGGCGTGTCAGTGCAACTGTATTCAATCTGCCTTTCTTAAACGGCTTCCAGTAGTTACTCTACTCATTCAACCACTCAGTGGGGTGCAGAGTTATTTCCTTCTCCTTTGAAAAGCATCATAAGGCTCAAAGTGACTAAGGTCTGCTGAAACCATTTCTGCCTGCCTTTCTGGGTATTAAGCTTCCACTTCATGCCACAGTTTGACAATCCTCCCAGCCAAGACCTTCTGCAGTGAAGTTCCCCCATTCTTCTGCTCAAGCAAATTTTCTTTCCAAATCCATTTTCACTTCCTACTCACTTGTTAGGTGGTAGAATGCAAACATCAATCAATATTTGAGCCCTTACTATGTGCAAAGCACTGTACTAAGCACTGGGGAAAGTCTACTACAACAGAATTAGCAGAAAGGTTCCCTGGCCATAACAAGGTTGCAGTTGATAAGGGGGAGATAGACATTAATATGAGTAAATAATATAATGCATGTTAAAGATATGTACATAAGTGCTGTGGGACAACATAAGGTTTAATCCTTTCTGTGGCAAATGGCTGCCTTTTTCTTGTCTTGCTATTGTCATTAATTTGGCCCTCATTTAAAGTTTACTCTTTTCCAGATCTTTTCCTGCTAGGACCAAGTGATCTTTAAATAGACCTGCAAGAACACTACCCCCACCTCCACCCCCAATTACCTACTCAGGTTTTCTGGTGATGCTATAAGATAGCTGGGTCTTCTTCCTCTAACATATGGGGGCAATCCTCTTTTCTGAAAAATCATTGGTGAAGCACATTAACACCTATAAGCATCATGGGGTTTAACTTAAAATCTCTGAAAAAAAAACCCAGCTGGTTCTTTATTCCCATTTCCTAAGTTGAAATTGATCCTAGGTACATAACTTTGTCAAACTACCTTATGATAACCTCTTACATCCATAACCAATAATCTTTGTTAAATTACATTTATTGTAGCCAAGCACTGAACAATGTACTTGGGAGAATACCACAGAAGTAAGAAGTATGATTCCTGCCCTCAAGGAGCTTGTGATCTACTTGAGGAGAGTGAGACAAACACAGATTGCTTACCAGGTAGGAGGGAAAATGAGCATAATAGGTAAAAGCAAGAGTAAGAAAAATTGAGTAAATGAAGGATGTTAAAATATGCAAAATGCTAAGGGTAACTTTTGAGACTAGGGGAAGGTGAAATTCCAGGGGAGTAGATGGATTTCTGATGGACTTAAATAGGGAGAGGCTCCAGTCACCCAAGCAAGGGGTAGAGATTCAGTATGTTCTAGTGGAAAGAATATGGGTATGACAACCAGCTTCTGAAGACACAGATCCTACTTTCAGCTTTGCCACAAGCCCTGTGGGTGACCTTGGGCAAGTCATTTTTATCTCTCTCTGCATCAGTTTCCTTATCTGTAAAGTGGGTACTGCCCAATGTGTCCCATGTGGGTCAGGGACCATATCCAATCTGATTATCGCATACTTACTCTAGAGCTTAATACAGTGTTTGACACACATTAAGCTCTTAATGAGTACAGTCATTGTAATTAAAAAAGGGGTTGCTTTCCTCGATCAGAGACTTTAACAAAGATCAGAGCATAAAGAAACAGCTTTGAAATCCAAGCCTGGCCTTTTATAGAACAAACACACTAATAATAATAATAATAATAATAATGGTATTTTTTAAGCACTTATTATGTGCCAAGCACTGGTTTAAGCGCTGGGGGGGATACAAGGTGATCAGGTTGTCCCAAGTGGGACTCACAGTCTTAATCCCCATTTTACAGATGAGGTAATTAAGGCACAGAGAAGTTAAGTGACTTGCCCAAAGTCAGTTGACAAGTGGCAGAGTTGGGATTAGAACCCATGACCTCTGAAGCTCTGCTCTTTCCACTGAGCCACGCTGCTTCTCTGCAACAAGTGCAGAGAAGTACAACAAGGATCTATCTTTATGTACAAACAGTGCAGAAGGATGCATCTGTCATAAATTTTCAACCATGCATATGATATCACTGCTTACCATTATCGTTAGTGATCATTTTTAGTGATTAAAGTTAGGCTGGCCCTTTTAAGTAGTCCTTGTCTACTTTCCACAGCATTGGATGCCACGGAAGGACGAGGGCAGGGGGAGCAGCAACGGAAGCGGAGGACAACCATGCTACTCCAGGGTCAGGGAGGGAGCACACGGAGGAGGAGGAGAAGGCTGCGGGGCTATCATGGAGGAAGTTTAGGGACCTGTCAGCATCCAAGCACTTAGTACAGGGCTCTGCACAAAGTAAGTGCTCAATAAATATGATTGAATGAATGAATATTATCTCCTAGCTAGCCTAACAAGTAGTAATAGTAGTTATTAAGCAGCATGGTCTGGTGGATAGAGCATGGGCCTGGGAGTCAGAAATACCGGGGTTCTAATCCCAGCTCTGCCACTTGTCTGCTGTGTGACCTTGGGCAAGTCATTTCACTTTTCTGAGCTTCAGTTACCTCAGCTGTAAAATGGGGATTAAAACTATGAGCTCCATAAGGAACAGGAACTGTTCCTCACCTGGTTTGCATATATACACCCCAGTGCTTAGTACAGTGACAGGAACATAAGTACTTAACAAATGTCATTACTATTATTGTTATCATTATCATTATTCTTATAATAATGTTGGTATTTGTTAAGCGCTTACTATGTGCAGAGCACTGTTCTAAGCGCTGGGGTAGATACAGGGTAATCAGGTTGTCCCACGTGAGGCTCACAGTCTTCATCCCCATTTTACAGATGAGGGAACTGAGACACAGAGAAGTAAAGTGACTTGCCCACAGTCACACAGCTGACAAGGGACAGAGCTGGAATTTGAACCCATGACCTCTGGCTCCCAAACCCGTGATATTTCTAGTGAGCCACGCTACTTCTCTATGTGCTAGGCATTGGACTAAACATTGAGAAAGAGAATTTAATTTGGACCCTGTCCCTTGAGGGGTTCACAATCTATAACTATAGGTTGCAGCATGCGGGGAATGGAGATGAATGCATTGGGAGCAATGAAATGCTCAAATAATTAAGCAGCATAAGACAAGGTGCTTAGAACAGTGCTTGGCATATAGTAAGTGCTTAAATGCAATCATTACAAAGACAAATCTCAATCGATCAATTATATTGAGCACTAACTATATGCAAAGCACTATAGTAAGTACTTGGAAAAGTACACTATAATACTATTAAAAACACATTTCCTGCCCACACTGACCTTACAGTCTAGAGAGGGAGACAGACCCTAATATAAATAAATAAATCCTGAATATATACACGAGTCCTGTGGGGTTGAGGTGGGGGTGGTGTGTGGGTGAATTAAGTGAGCAAATCAGGGTGAGGCAGAAGAGAATGGGAGAAAAGAAAATGAGGGCTTAGTCAGGGAAGGTTTCTTGGAGGAGATATGCCTTCAATAAGGTTTTGAAATCCACAAAATAAAAACAAAAGTCAGTAGTGAGCTATGGCTAGAGGAGTAGAATTTCTCCTCATGATTCAATTCTTACAGCAGCGGCTTTTACTGCTTCTAGCTTTACCACATTTCTGTGAGGCTGCAGGTGCCTGATGCTGCAGGTGCTGTTTACATTGCCACTGGGGTGGTGGAAGGCAGGCCTGGATGGGGTTGTTTTGGTGGTGCGGAGGGAAGCTTCATTCGACCCTGCAGGCTGACGGGTGTCAGGCAAGGGAAACAGATTGCTTGACTACAGTTATGGGTACAGGGAGCATGCAAGGATGCAAGACTGCAAATGCCAGTTGTGTAAGTTTCTTATGGGGAGGGAATGAGTCTGCTAAATCTGTTGTATTGTAATAATAATAATGATAATAATATTAATTATGATAATAGTAACTGTGATATTTATTAAGCGCTTACTATTTACCAGGCACTGTACTGAACCCTGGGGATGAGGGGACAAGCAAATTGGGTTGAACACAGTCCCTGTCCCACACTGAGCTCACAGTCGTAATCCCCATTTTCCAGATGAGGTAACTGAGGCCCAGAGAAGTGAAGTAACTTATCCAAGGCCACACAGCAGAAAAATGAAGGAGTGGGGATTAGAAGTCTCTCAAGTGCTTAGTACAGTGCTCTGCACATAATAAGCACTCAAATATGATTGATTGATTGATTAATTGATTCCGTTCAGCTCTGGGGATGAAGAAGGCTGATAAAGCAGAGCAGAAGCTCTTATACCTGGCCCACTATGCTCAGAGCAAGCTGAGGGCAGGCAGAGAATTTGTTCACTGGATTGTGAGGACCAGGAGCCTGAGGGCGACAAAGACTCTGTTCATCCTCATTATCTTATATTTATCCCAATGCTTAGGACAGTGTTTGACACAGAGTAAATACCCCAATATTAATAATACCACACAGCAATACTAAAGGGCAGCAGGATCTGCAAGTGTGTGTGAGTGTGTGTGTGCCTGTGTGTCATCTTTTTTAAAGACTCCATAATGACTGTTGTGCTTTGATGCCTTTACATTTAACTAATTCCTTAAAGTCACTAAAGATAACGTAAGACTCTTGCCCTCAAGATTGTAAACTCCTTGTGGGTAGAGTCCGGGTCTACCAACTCTGTTGTATTGTACTCTCCCAAGCACTTAGTACAATTCCCTGCACACAGTAAACATTCAATTAATACTATTGATTGATTGACTGATTAGGCTTCAACAAGAATTTCTGGAACAGAGCCAACTCGTGCACTTTTGTGTCACACTAGGTGCTAATTGGGTTCAGTCAGTAACAAACAGAGAAGCAGCATTGCATAGTAGGTAGGGCATGGGTTAGGGAGCCAGAAGGTCATGGGTTCTAATCCCAGATCTGCCACTTTTCTACTGTTTGATTTGGGGTAAGTCACTTCATTTCTCTGGGTCTGTAACCTCATCTATAAAATGGGTATTGAGACTGTGATCTCCACATGGGACAGGGCCTGTGTCCAACCCTATTAGTTTGTATCCACCCCAGTGCTTAGTACAGTGCTTGGCACATAGTAAGCACTTTACAAATACCAAGATTATTATTGCTATTATCATTAACAAATACTAATTGGTGGTGATGGAAGCTGACAGGATTTCATTTGTTTGTAAGATTAAAATCTTCAAGGAAAAGCTATGCATTTATTTGTCATATCTGAGAATCCTTGGGGCCATTGTTGAGTGTCAAACTGGTCAATCAATCAGTAGTATTTATTGATTTACTGATTTATAATATTGATTTATTGGTACAGTGTTTACTGTGCACAGAGCACTGTACTAAACACTTGGGAGAGTACAAGCAAGTTAGCACCAGCCTTCCATTCAAAGAATTGAGCGATGCTTGTCTCTGACCTCTGATCAACAAATGCTTAGCCAGTTATGTCAAGCAAACAACCAGGAAGTCTTCCTGAATTCTACAGAAAAA
Organism: Ornithorhynchus anatinus; assembly: GCF_004115215.2. Classification (NCBI taxonomy): domain Eukaryota; kingdom Metazoa; phylum Chordata; class Mammalia; order Monotremata; family Ornithorhynchidae; genus Ornithorhynchus; species Ornithorhynchus anatinus. The sequence continues at coordinate 95,750,729 of NC_041728.1, forward strand.
ACATTCCAGCATGAAAAAGAATGAGATACAGCATCAACATTAAGCCCCTAACCTGAAAATGATTTTCTCTACTATCAGTGACATATATCTGTGCATACGTGTATAACTGTCTTTGTACTTTAATTCTTAATTAAAGTACTTAAAGTAATTAATTATTAAAATAATAATTTAAGTACTTTGTACTTTAATTAATTTAGGTGAAATTCACCTAAGCATCCATGTTTTTCCAATAAGGCTAATGTTTGACCTTCAATCCTAGCCCCCTTGTATATACACAAAGGCTATATACCTGAAACTGAAACTGAAACTCCCTCCCTCTTCACATCCCCCATTTCACTGTTTTCATCATCTTCAAAGTCCTTCTAAAAATCCCATCTCCTCCAAGAGGACTTCCACAGTTAATCCCTTAATTCGCCATCCCATTCCCCTCCCCAGCTACCATCACTTCAAACCATTCACTTCCACTACCCTGACGCCATCAAGCACATTTATTAAATGCTCACCTCATACCTTCCACACACAGCATTTTATACATGACTTTAAACTCTGTTGCTTCCCTCTACCTGCAATTGATTTTACCATCTGTCTTCCACAGTAACAAGTAAGGTCTTTAAGGATAGGAATCATGTTTACTAGCTCTATTATTCTCTCCCAAGAACACTGACTGCCCCTCACTGTGCTCTGGCATTTGTTGTTTGGAGTGTCTGACCACTTAATTTGGTGTCATAATCTGCATAGCAATATAATTTGGTATCAGCTTTCCTGTTCTGGAAGTGATATGTATGTGATCATCCTGGATTGAGATACTAACACAAGGTGAGCTGGAGCTGGAAAGGCAGTGATCAGGAGGTAGCTAAGACTGGGCCAGAGTAGAGGATTCTTTTTGTGTTTTTTGGAGGGCATAAAGGGGTTATGGAATTTGTTAGGCACTTACTCTATACCAGGTACTATACTAAATGCTGGGGTAGGTACAAGAAAATCAGGTTGGACATATAGGGCTCACAGTCTTAATCCCATATTTACAGATTAGGTAACTGAGGCCAAGAGAAGGGGAGTGAATTGCCCAAGGTCACACAACAGACAGGTGATGGAGCCGGGATTAGAACCCAGGTCTTTATGACTTCCAGGTTTGGGCTCTATCCACTAGGTCACAGTGGCTGCTGGGGTTGGGGCTTTTACAAATGCCCTGAAGGATGTGAATCAATCAGTGGTATTCATTGAGCACTCATTTATCTTGCCCACTTATACCTGTGACCATTTGAATAATATTTATACTACTTTTCCATGATTTTCTCAACATTTTATAAAACTAGATGGTTTTAACCCAGTGCACCTCAGTCCACTCCAACACATTCAACTCAAACTTTCAAAAAGTACAACTGACTCTGCCCTTTAAATGAAACTGTGACTGAGTCTATGAGAAAGCTCACCCCTATTCAAAGATCCAAAACAAATTTGAAAATCTCCTATACAAAGGTCTTTATTCTATGTCTGAGCTGCCAGGAGAAAAGACAGACCTCATTACTTGTCTTTTTCTTTGCCTTTATTTGTGGTGAATATACCAACTGTTTTTCCTTCATGTTATTTCTGAGACCAGAGGCCCCTGAGTTCAATAAACAAGAGGGCCAATTCCTTTTCCCTGGCAAAATCTAGAGAAAAACTACAAAACTCAACAGCCTATAGATATCCTGAAATTATTTCCAAAAAAATTCCTGAAAAGAGAAAAGTGCAGGCGAACCAAGCCCAAGGTCCTGTCTTATCTTAAACTGTCTAGTCATTTCCATCCCAGAGCAACACCATGGACACATCTCTCCCAGAACACCCCACCTGCAATCATTCTTTCACTACCAGAAATTTACAGTTTTCTTCATAAAAATATAGTTTACCATTGCCGCCTTCCACATAGTACACTCGAGTCTCCACCCTCGGCTCTCTCCCGTGTTGCTGCTGCCCAGCATGGGTGAGTTTTGACCTGTAACAGATTGACTTCCACTTGCTAGCCATTGCCTAAGGTAGGAATGGAATGGGTCGGCCTCTGCTTGACTTTCCCTCCCATAGCTGAAACTGGTAGAGTACTGGAAGCTCCCAGGTGTGACCCTGAGAGGATAAGCCCAAGGTAGAGAGACTTTAATATATATCTGATCTTAAATGAGGAGCAAACTTTTCAATCTGTCAATTAATCAATCAATCCGTATTAATACATGTAGCATCTTCTGTATACTACGCATCCTACTAAGCACTTGGGAAAGAACAATTGAGTTAGTAGACATGATGTCTGTCTTGAAGGAATTCATAATCGAATGGAGAGACATACACTAAAATAAAATACAGATAGGGAGGAACAACAGAGTTTAAAGATATGTACATAAGTGCTATAGGGGCTGTTAATGTATTTAAGTGTGTAGATCTGAAGGAACAGTGAAGTAATAAAAATTGGGGAGATTAGAGATTAATTTGGGAGATGCAATTTTAGAAAGGCTTTAGAGAAGGAAGGGAGTTGTGGTCTATCAGATATGAAAGGAGGAGGACCAGGCAGGAGGGAGGAAATGAGCAAGAAGTTGGTGGTGAGGGATGAGAATAAGCCACTGTGAGGAATGAGTACCAGCTTGGGTGTAGAGAAGAGCAATAGAGTAATAATGGTATTTGTTTAGCACTTACTTTGTTCTAAGTACCATATTATACTCTGTGTTAAGCAGGTCAGACACAGTCCCTGTTCCACATGGGACTCACAGTCTACAAGAGGGAGTGGTTAATGAAGGGGGAAGAGATCTGATTCAGTGCTTTTCAGACAATGTTCAGGTTTCTGCTGGATGGGCAACTACTGTAGGTTTCTGAGGTGTGGGAAGCGTGGGAAGTGAACGTTTTAGAAAACTGATATGGACAGCAGATCGAAGTCTTGATGGGAGAGGGGAGAGACTGGAGTGAGGGAGATCGGAGAGGAGGTTGATGACATCACAGTGAGATAAGTCAAAGTAATTCATGGAAAACAGAGATCACCTGGATGCGGACTAACAGGTTGCCTTCAGCCCAAATTCTGGAGTTCTTTTGGTTCTCTGCAGAATGTTGATGAGCCCAATAGGACACACAACCGCTCCTGAAACACCCTCCTCCCCAGTAGTCCCAAGGATGCCACAGAAGCTGCCTCAGGGGTGGCCACAATGGTGCCCAGATACTGCTTCTGGAGTCCAAAGCTAGCCAAGTTAGAAATCATATTTCCTGTAGAAGAAAACAATAAAAATACTACACCACTGAATTTCCTCTTCCTCAATTGCTTCCCTCAAAAATATCATCACCATCACCAACATCATCTTCATCATCATTAGTATTTATTGAGTGACTATCATGTGCAAAGTACAGCACTGAGTGATTGGGAGAATACAATAAAAGCAAAAAGCATGTTCCTTATCCTTAAGGAGCTTACGATCTATTGAGGAATACAGGTGGACACAAATTATTTATAAAAAGTAGCAGTGAGAGAACAAAGCTACAGTTGGTTGTGGTAGTAATATGGAAAGATGAATAGATGAATAAATTAGTGAAAAAATAAATAGTATACGTATACTAAAGGTGGCTTTTTGAGTTGATGTGACTAGAATCCTTGGAAATGAATTAGAGAAAGCTTGGTGAAGGAGGTGGATTCCAAGAGGGCTTTGAAGATAGGGAGAGCCACAGTGGGGTGGATTTGAAGAGGGAGGGAGTTGCATGATGGGGCAAGGCTTATGCAGTGGATCTAAGGGGGAAGAGACAAGAGTGAAGCACACTTGAGAGGAGCAAAGAGTTGGAGTTGGGGTGTATTAATCAATCAATCAAACAGTGATATTTATCAAGCACCTACTGAGCGCAGAGCACTATACTAAGTCCTTGGGGAAGTACAATACCCCAGGGTTGGTAGAAACATCCCCTGCCCACAAATAACTTACAGTCTAAAGAGGGATACAGACATTAATTAGGGGTGGAGGGATAGTAGAGTATAAGAATATTTATTTAAATGTGGTGGGTCTGGGGTGAATTTCAAAGTGCTTAAGGGTACACAATCAAGAGCCAAGTAGATGCAAAGGGATAGGAGGATAGGGAAAACAAAAGACTTAGTCTGGGAAGGCCTCTTGGAGAAGATGTAATTTTAGGAGGGCTTTGAATTTGGGGAGAGTGGTAGACTGTTGACTATGGAGCAGAAGAGAGTTCCAGAACTGAGGGAAAATGTGGGCAAGGGGTCAGTGACAAGATAGACAATGTTAAGGTACAGTGAATAGGGTGGCATCATAAGAGTGAAGTGTGCAGAGGGGTTTGTAGTCTGAGATCCACAAGGTAAGAAAGGAGGAGGAGAGCTGTGTACAAAATGTAATATTTAGAAAAATGATCCAAGCAACAAAATGAAGTTTGGACTGAAGTCAGAGGAGGCAGTGAAGTAAGACAGGAGTGGAGATGCAGTAGTTATGGAAGGATATGATAAGGACTGGGGTCAGCGTAATAGCAGTTAGGGTGGAGAGAAAAGGATGGATTTTAGTAATGTTGTGAAGGTAGACCAGACAGGATTTTGTGACAGATTGAATGTGTGGGTTGAACAAGAGAGATGAGTTGAGGATAATGCCAAGGTTTATGAGACAGTGAGGGTGGTGGTGCTGTCTACAGTGATAAGAAAATCATGGGGAGGACAGAGTTTGGGTGGGAGATTAGGAGTTCTGTGTTGGACATGTTAAGCTTAAAGTGTCAGTGGGCCATCAAAAATACAGATGTTCTGAAAGCAGGAGAAAATGCAGGACTGCTAGAGAAGCAGCATGGCTCAGTGGAAAGAGCATGGGCTTGGGAGTCAGAGGTCATGAGTTCGAATCTCAGCTCTGCCACTTGTCAGCTGTGTGACTCTGGGCAAGTCACTTAAATTATCTGTGCCTCAGTTACCTCATCTGTAAAATGGGGATTAACTGTGAGCCTCACGTGGGACAACCTGATTACCCTGTATCTCCCCCAGCACTTAGAACAGTGCTCGGCACATAGTAAGCACTTCACAAATACCAACTGCAGAGAAGCACAAAAATGAGATCTGGGGAGGTAGGTTTGGGAATCATCCATGAAAAGTTGGTAATTGACACCATGGGAGAGAATGAGGGGCCTGTGTAGTGAGAGAAGAGGGCAGATAGGAAGAGAACAGGTAAAACAGGTAGACAAGTGGTGTGCTCTAGTGGATAGAGTACAGGCCTGGGAGTCAAAAGGACCTGGCTTTTAATCCTGGCTCTGCCACTTCTCTGCTGTGTGACCTTGGGCAAATCACTCAACCTCTCTGTGACTCTTACCTCATCTGTAAAATGGGGAAATAAGAATGTGAGCCCCCATGTGCGACAAGGGAATGTGTCCAACCTGATTATTTTTTATCTACTCCAGTGCGTAATACAGTGCCTGACTCATAGTAAGCACTTCACAAACACCATAATTATTATTATTAAAATCTGGAAACCTATCTTAAGAAGTTTCAACTTGATGCAGAAGGAGCAGTGGCAGTAGGAGTAGTAGAATTATTTGTAGTAGTAGTAATACTATTTATTTGGCACTTACTTTTTGCAGAACACTGTTTTAAGTGCTGGGAAAAAATCCACAGATGACAATTAGACCCACGTTCCTGGCCCTCAAAGGACTTACAATCTTCGAAGAAGGAAGGGGAGAAGGGATGGGTGACAGACACATGAAGAAAGATGAGCTGTAAATGTTCTGTGGCTGACTCGGAAGGGTCCGGAGGGTCAGTGGAAGACACACCAGGCAGTCAGTGGACAGTGCCGAACCTGGATTGGTTGCATTCTGGAGCCAAAAGTGATCTTTGGTCCTCAAGGCTGAAGGGGATATCACTGGCAATGAAGGAGGAGCACTTCTACTTTCTGGAGCCAGGCAACTACCCAGACTTCAAAGTAGCACTTGAATGTCTGTAAAAAGATACATTTGAGAGTGCAGTACATTTGGGTCATTTGAGTATATTTGGGTCAGCAAGTCTAGTTAACTGGGAGTCAAGGTGAAAGTAGAGCCATCTAGGTGGGGAGTCTGGGCCACCCACAAAACCTGAGCCTCCTTCCCTTTATCGCTTGGCTTCATTTGGCAGTGTGAGAGTTGGGGGTTGTGGGGAGAGTGGCCCTGTTAGATACAAGGGGCACTCTACATATCCCCTCCTCCGCTACCCACTTTGCACCACAAGATAGGCACAAGTGGGCAAGAGTTCTCCCCGGACTCCTCCTCCTTCTCTGAATCGGTAGAGCTTGTGATGAGGCCTGGAAATGTTAAACTGAAACTGATAAAGAAAACTCTTCTTCCCACCCAAACTCTGTCCTCCCTGAGACCTTCCCATCACTGAAGACAATACCACCACTCTCCCAGTTTTATAAATCTGTAATCTTGACTTTATCCTCAAGCCATCTCTTTCATTCAACCCACATATTAGTCTGACACCAAATACTATCTGTTCTTCCTTCACATTAGCTCTAGAATCTGCCCTTTCCTCTGCATCCAAAGTGCTACTCCGCTGATCCAAGCATTTGTATCCCACCTCAAATACTGCTTCAGCCTCCTCACTGACCTCACTGCCTCCAGGATATCCTGACTTCAACTCATACTTCACTCTGCTGCTCAGATCATTTTTCTAAAAATAACATTCTGCATATATCTCTCCACTCCTCAGAAACCTCTAATGGTTGCCTATCCACCTTCATATCACACAGCTCTTTACCATCAGCTTTAAGGTACTCAATCAGCTTTCCCCCTCCTTCCTGACCTCTCATTGAAAGCCTACTAAAACCCAGCTTGCATACTTCACTGTAACATAAACCTACTCACTGTACCTCGATCTCATCTCTCTCTTGGCAGACCCCTTGCTTATATCCTCCCTCTGGCCTGGAGCTCCCACCCCCTTCATAGTCAACAGACCACCACTCTTCCCACCTTCAAAGTTCTACTAAATTCACATCTCCCCTATGAGACCTTCCCTGACTAATCCCTCATTTCCTCACCCCATTTGCCTATCCTTTCCATCGCCTTTTCACTTTAGTCTATACCCCTTAAATATTTTATATCCCCATCCCTATAGCACTTTCATATACGTCCTCATACTCTGCCAGTTCCTCTATCTGTAGTTTATTTTAATATATATCTCCTCCACTAAATTGTAAGCTCTGTGAGAGCAGGGAGCTAGTCTACCAATTATTATATTGTACTTCGTGCAGTGCTCTGCACAAAGTCAGTGGTTTCATCTGCTCCAGCCTACCCAATGTCTAGCAAATCTAGACTTTGCGATGCCAACCTTAAGGGAGCCGGCAACAAGAGCTAACATGAGGGCAGGGATAGGACGAGGGCTAGGCCGAGGCAAGGGGCAAGAGTAGAGGTAGAAACGGGTGGGGGCAGGGGCTGAGATGAGGGAAGGGGCAAGAAAGTAACAAGGAAAGATCCTTTGGTTTACCTGCTTTAAATCCTGATTGGTCTGAAAGTCACAATTGTCCAGACTGGTATGGTCGCTCTTTCTGCAGGTCGTGCGGCCGATCTCCACATCAAGCATGTACTTCAGCCCTTTCACAAGCTAAACAAGGGAGCACACCAAAAAGAAGGGGTGTGTTGGGGGGTCTGAGGTTGTTCATGAGTGGGTGGGGTGGGAAGAGAAGGCTCTGGCATCTTGCCATAACCCTGCCCCACCGCATACCCAACCCCCAGGCAAGTCAGGCTGCATCCAGCAACCGACTCACAGAACCAGTCCGAAGACATCTCCCCCACAGCCCGAGCTTTGGGGATGATGGGGAATGGCCACCTGTCCTCCCTACCATACTGTCCACAGCTCAGGCAAAGCCTGAGCCAAGAGAGGCAGTGTGTCCTGGAAGTCAGAAGGACCTGGGTTCTAAATTTGGCTCTGCCACTTGTCTGTTGCATTACCTTGGGCAAGTCACTTCACTTCTCTGTGCTTCATTTCCCTCATCTGTAAAATGGTAATTAAGACTGTGAGTCCTAGGTGGGACAACGACTGTGTCCAAACAGATTTGCTTGAATCCACCCAGGTCTTAGGACAGTGTCTGGCACATAGTAAGTATTTAAATACAACAATTATTAATTATGGCAAAAGCAATCCCTGAGGGCGGGCTGCAGGGAGAGAATGAACTAACCCTTCCTGTTCCGTTCCCCAAAGGCATCAGATCGGACAGTTCTTCCATCCAACAGACCCTCATACCTGCACCATGGCTCTGTTGACACGAGATTCTTTGAAGAGAAAGATGTCGTTGGAGCAATTGTTGAATTTTTCAACACCGAACCTGGCAGCTTTCAAGACCCCAGGATCGTTGGTCTTTATGACTTTGGGGAATCCAGGCTTCACCACCAAATTCTGACTCCGGGAGCAGAGACCTGATGGGAAAGACACCAACTCAGGGAATCTGCTTAAGTCACCAACTTGGGGAATCTCATGAGCTGAGACGCACTGACAAATCAGTTCCCACCCCCATGTTCTTGGGTTAGAGCCACTTCCAAAGCAAAGCTACAGATGGATTCTGACCAACCCGTTTGGAAGGGGACAAGAGGGAAATGAGAGCCGGGAAAGACTTTCCAGCAATGAAATGGAACTGGGGGGCCAACAGCACCGGGAGATTCCCCCACACTCTCACCAGTCTACATGCCCCTTCTGACATTCTCACTCTAAAGGGCCCCTTCACTAGGAAAATGTAATGCTCTTTTCAAATATGATAAACAACCATGCAAAAGTAAAAGCCGGTGATTCCAGGAGATAATAATAATAACAATAATTATGGTATTTGTTAAGTGTTTACTATGTACCAAGCAACGTTCTAAGCGCTGGGGTAGATACAAGGTAATCAGGCTGTCCCATGTGGGACTCACAATTTTAATTCCCATTTTACAGATGAGGTAACTGAGGCATAGAGAAGTTGTGTCTTTCCCAAGGTCACATAGCAGACAAGTGGCAGATCTGGGATTAGAACCTACATCCTCTGACTTCCAAGCCTGTGCTCTTTCCACTAAACCACACTGCTTCTAGATGGCACCCTGGTCCCTGGCCCCGACCCAAGAAGGAGCAGGCAATGAGATAAAGGACTGATCCCCAGCTGCAGGGAGCAGCGCCCCTTTGCCTCTAGTATAGAACTGGTGAAAAATTAAACCTTTCCCCTGAGATGCTTTGCAGCCACAGCCTGGACTCCTCTCCATCCCCTTGATGCTCACTTCGCAGTTGAGCTGGGCTTTGCACACTGCATAGCCTTAGTGCCACACAGCAGGCTAATGGGGGAGTTGAGATTAGAACTCAGGTCCTCTAGCTCCCAGGACAGTGTTTATATACACAAGGACACACAGTGTTATATATGCCTAAGTACATGGTATATAATAAGCACTTAAATGCAATAAATTGGAGAAGCAGTATGGCCTAATGGATAGAGCACGGGTCTGGAAATCAGAAGTGTCATGGGTTCTAATCCCGGCTCTGCCGCTAGTCTGCTTTGTGACCTTGGATAAGTCACTTCACTTCTCTGGGCCTCAGTTCCCCCATCTGTAAAATGGGGATTAAGACTGTGAGCCCCATGTGGGACAAGGACTGGGTCCAACCCAATTTGCTTGTTTCTACCCCAGCACTTAGTACAGTGCCTGGCACATAGTAAGCACTTAACAACTACCATAATTATTATGTTTAGTGTGGTGCTCTGCACACAGTAAATTCTGAATAAGCACCATTGATTGATTGACTGATTGACTGGCCTGACCTGTTATGTGTTTCCAGAGTCCCCACCCCCTCCTCTTCTCCTGCCCAGGAGGGTCCAAGGGATGCTCTCTCCATTTGGGTCCAGGGGAATTGGGTATGTGGGCTGCTGTCTGAGCGGCCACGCCCCAGCAACCGGGCCATGTTGGCAGGTCAGGGGCAGCGGGGCGGACTGGCCTCAGCACAGGGGTCCGGACCCCCGGGGAGATGGGCAGGGGGCAGGAACCCGAAGCAGCGTGAAGCAGCGTGACTTAGTGGAAAGAGCATGGGGTTGGAAGTCTGAGGTCGTGAGTTCTAATTCCGGCTCTGCCACTCGTCAACAGGGTGACTTTGGGCAAATCACTTAATGATGATGGTAAATGATAAAAGCTTACTATTTGTCAAGCACTGTTCTTGGGCAAGTCACTTAGCTTCTCTGTGCCTCAGTTACCTCATCTGTAAAATAAAGATTAAGATCCGTGAGTGCCACATGGGACAACCTGATTACCTTGTATCTACCCCGGCCCTTGGAACAGTGCTTGGAACAAAGTTCTCTCTGCCTCAGTTTACCTCATCTTTAAAATGGGGATTAAAGACTATGAGCCCCATGTGGGACAACCTGATTACCTTGAGGTACCTGGAGGCATCTACCTCAGAGCTTAGAACAGTGCTTGGCACATAGTAAGCGTTTATTATTACCCGAGAGGGCCGCGGTGGGCACAGATTGGCCACCTTCCGGCCGGAGCCGGGCTGGGCGTCGAGGGGATGCCCGGGGTAGGGCAAGATCGCACATCCAGGGCCCGGTCCCCCGGCAACCCTGCAGACGGCCGTGTCCGGAGCCTCCAGGACCGGCCCGGCCCAAGGCCAGTTAGTCCAGGGCCAGCGGGCCCAGGGCCAGCAAGGGCAACAGGGGGAGTCGCCCTGCTTGTCCAGGCCCGACTCCTCCATGCCCCCCGCACCGCCCCCCACCCCTCCACCCCCGCACCCGCCGTGCGTTCATTCGGTCATTCGATCCTACTGATCGAGCGCTTACTGGGTGCGAAGCACTGTGCTAAGCGCTGGGGAGAGGAGAACCTAACAACAGACACATTCCCTGCCCACAACGAGTTCCCAGCCACGTCCCCCTGCCTTCCCGTCCCGCCCTCCCGGTCCTCTCCCCAGTCACCCCGAGGAGCGGAGCTCACCTCCTCCAGGAGGCCTTCCCAGCTCCCCCTCCCCATCGCCCAGACCCGCTTCCTTTGCTCTACCCCCTTCCCTCCCCACAGCACTTCTGTATATATGTGCATAATTATAATTACAATCTATTTTATTTTATTAATGATGTGCCTATGTCTATAAGTCTATTTATTTATAATGATGCTACTGAGGCCTGTTTACTTGTTTTGATGTCTGTCTCCCCCCTTCTGAACTGTGAGCCCGTTGTGGGCAGGGATTGTCTCTGTTGCTGAATTGTACTTTCCAGGCGCTTAGTACAGTGCTGTGCCCAGAGCTCAATAAATACGGTCGAATGAATGAATGATTCGGAGCCCCCAGGGGGGGAGTCCCGAGGACCCGACAACCCAGCGTGGCTCAGTGGAAAGAGCCCGGGCTTGGGAGTTAGAGATCATGGGCTCGAATCCCGACTCTACCACTCGTCAGCTGTGTGACTGTGGGCAAGTCACTTCACTTCTCTGTGCCTCAGTTCCCTCATCCGTAAAATGGGGATTAAGAGTGTGAGCCTCACGTGGGACAACCTGATGACCCTGTGTCTACCCCAGCGCTTAGAACAGTGCTCTGCACATAGTAAGCGCTTAACAAATACCAACATTATTATTATTATTATTAACCCTTGTCCCTCCTTCCTCGGCCCCTGCTCCGCCGCCGCAGCGGTCTAACGGCCCCTGGACTCACATCCGGCTCCGCCTCCGGCCCAATGAGTCCCCCTGCCTCCCACCCGGACACCTGGCTACCGGCACCAGTCCGGTCCAACCCAGTCCTAGTTCAGCAACACCCCACCCTAGAAACCCCCCAGCTCCAATCCAGCCCAGTCTTGTCCAGCCAAGCCCTAGTCCAGCAATGCCCGCTTCAGTCCAGTCCAGTGCAGCCCTGGCAGAGCAACCCCTAGCTCCAACCCAGCTCATTCCCGTCCAGCCCAGTCCTAGTCCAGCAACGCCCAGCTTCATTTCAGTCCAGTGCAGCCCTAGTATAGCAACCATCCAGCTCCAGCCCAGCCCAGTCCAGCCCCAGCCTAGTAACCCACCAGCTCCAGCCCAGCCCAGTCCAGCCCCAGCCTAGTAACCCACCAGCTCCAGCCCAGCCCAGTCCAGCCCAGCCCTAGCCTAGCAACCCACCAGCTCCAGTCCATCCCAGTTCAGCCCAGCCCAGTCCTGTCCAGCCCAGCCCAGTCCTGTCCAGCCCAGCCCTAGCAACACTCCAGCTCCAATCCACTCCAGTCCCAGCCCAACAACACCCCAGCTTCAGTCCAAACCAGCCCAGCCCAACTCAGCCCCAATCCCAGCCCCCTCAGACTCAGCCCCAGCCTAACAATCCCACAGCCCCAAACCCAGCCTAATGATCCCCCAGCCCAGCTCAGTCCCAACTCAGCCCAGCCTAGCTCAGCCCCAGCCTCAGCCCCAGACAGGCTAGCCCAGCTCAGCCCAGACCAGCCCAGCTCCAGCCTAAACCCAGTTCATTTCCAGCCCAGACCAGCTCAGCCCAGTCCTACTCAACCCTAGCTCCAGCCAAAATGAGCCCCACCTCCAGTCCAGCAAGCCCCCAGCCCAGCCCACTCCAGCTCAGTCCAGCTCAACTCCAACCCAGCTCCGGCCCCAACCCAGGCCTTGTCCATTCCAGCCCAGTCCAGCCCAGCCCATCTCAGCCCCAGCCCCAGCTAGATGAACCCAGTCCAGTTCAGCCGAGCCCCAGGTGAGCTCAGTTCCAGCCCAGCCTAGCCCAGCCCAGCCCATCACAGCACAGCTCAGCCTGGGCTCAATAAGCCTCAGCCCAGCCCATCCCAGCTCCAGCCCAACTCAGCCCCAGTTCCAGCAAGCCCCAACCCAGCTTAGCCCCAGTTCCAGCCCAGTCCATCCTAACCCAGTCCAGTCCAGCCCAGCCAAATAGCCCCCAACCTAGACCACCTCAGCCCCAGCTGCAGCCTTAACTCTAGTCTGGCCCCAGACCACTCCAGCCTAGCTCCAGCTCCAGCCCAGCCCAGAGACCCAAAAGTGCAGGCCATCTCTCCTGTGATGTTATACTATGACTGAACCTGCCTGGATGGACATTCCCTCCTCTCCCTGCCTCCTGAACCCGGATCCCAGGAAGCCATGTCAAGAATCAGTGCCCTGGCCACCCTGGGGAAGGAGAGAGTGACCAGCATCCTATTCCTGGAGAGCTGTGTCTAGCATTGAAAATTCATTCATTCATTCATTAAATAGTATTTATTGAGCGCTTACTATGTGCAGAGCACTGAACTAAGTGCTTGGAATGAACAAGTAAGCAACAGATAGAGACAATCCCTGCCGTTTGACAGGCTTACAGTCTAATCGGGGGAGACGGACAGACGAGAACGATGGCAATAAATAGAGTCAAGGGGAAGAACATCTCGTAAAAACAATGGCAACTAAATAGAATCAAGGCGATGTACATTTCATTAACAAAATAAATAGGGTAATGAAAATATATACAGTTGAGCAGATGAGTACAGTGCTGAGGGGATGGGAAGGGAGAGGGGGAGGAGCAGAGGGAAATGGGGGGAAAAGAGGGTTAAGCTGCGGAGAGGTGAAGGGGGGTGGTAGAGGGAGTAGAGGGAGAAGAGGAGCTCAGTCTGGGAAGGCCTCTTGGAGGAGGTGAGTTTTAAGTAGGGTTTTGAAGAGGGGAAGAGAATCAGTTTGGCGGAGGTGAGGAGGGAGGGCGTTCCAGGACCGCAGGAGGACGTGGCCCAGGGGTCGACGGCGGGATAGGCGAGACCGAGGGATGGTGACGAGGTGGGCGGCAGAGGAGCGGAGCGTGCAGGGTGGGCAGTAGAAAGAGAGAAGGGAGGAGAGGTAGGAAGGGGCAAGGTGATGGAGAGCCTTGAAGCCTAGAGTGAGGAGTTTTTGTTTGGAGCGGAGGTTGATAGGCAACCACTGGAGGTGTTTAAGAAGGGGAGTGACATGCCCAGATCGTTTCTGCAGGAAGATGAGCCGGGCAGCGGAGTGAAGAATAGACTGGAGCGGGGCAGGAGAGGAAGAAGGGAGATCAGCGTGGCTCAGTGGAAAGAGCACGGGCTTTGGAGTCGGAGGTCATGGGTTCAAATCCCGGCTCGGCCATTTGTCAGCTGTGTGACTTTGGGCAAGTCACTTAACTTCTCGGTGCCTCAGTTACCTCATCTGTAAAATGGGGATTAAGACTGTGAGCCCCACGTGGGACAACCTGATTCCCTTGTGTCTACCCCAGCGCTTAGAACAGTGCTCGGCGCATAGTAAGCGCTTAACAAATACCAACATTATTATTATTATTATAGATCAGAGAGAAGGCTGACACAGTAGTCTAGCTGGGATATAACGAGAGCCCATAGCAGTAAGGTAGCCATTTGGGTGGAGAGGAAAGGGAGGATCTTGGCGATATTGTAAAGGTGAAACCGGCAGGTCTCGGTAACGGATAGGATGCGTGGGGTGAACGAGAGAGACGAGTCAAGGATGGCACCGAGATTGCGGGCCTGAGAGACGGGAAGGATGGTCATGCCATCCAAGGTGATAGGGAAGTCTGGGAGAGGACCGGGTTTGGGAGGGAAGATGAGGAGCTCAGTCTTGCTCATGTTGAGTTTTAGGTGGCGGGCCGACATTCAGGTGGAGACATCCCGGAGGCAGGAGGAGATGCGAGCCCGAAGGGAGGGGGAGAGGACGGGGCGGAGATGTAGCTCCGTGTGTCATCTGCGTAGAGATGTTAGTCAAAGCCATGAGAGCGAATGAGTTCACCAAGGGAGCGAGTGTAAATGGAGAACAGAAGAGGGCCAAGAACTGACCCTTGAGGAACTCCAACAGTTAAAGGATGGGAGGGGAAGGAGGCGCCAGTGAAGGAGACCGTGAATGACCGGCCAGAGATGTTAGAGGAGAACCAGGAGAGGACGGAGTCCGTGAAGCCAAGGTGAGATAAGGTATGGAGGAGGTGGGGATGGTTGACAGTGTCAAAGGCAGCAGAGAGGTCAAGGAGGATTAGAATGGAGTAGGAGCCATTGGATTTGCAAGAAGGAGGTCACGGGTGACCTTAGAGAGAGCAGTCTCGGTAGAGTGGAGGGGACGGAAGCCAGATCGGAGGGGGTCTAGGAGAGAATGGGAGTTAAGGAATTCTAAGCATCGATTGTAGACGACTTGTTCTAGGATTTTGGAAAGGAAGGGTAGTAGGGAGATAGGGCGATAACTGGAGGGGGAAGTGGGGTCAAGAGCGGGTTTTTTTAGGATGGGGGAGATGTGGGCATGTTTGAAGGCAGAGGGGAAGGAGCCATTGGAGACTGAGTGGTTAAAAATAGAAGTTAAGGAAGGGAGGAGGGCAGCGGCGATGGTTTTAATAAGGTGAGAGGGAATGGGGTCCGAGGCGCAGGTGGAGGGGGTGGCACTTGCAAGGAGGGAGGAGATCTCCTCTGAGGATACTGCAGGGAAGGATGGAAAAGTAGGGGAGAGGGTTGGTGGGGGGGAGGGGAGAGGCGGAGAGGTGACTTTGGGGAGCTCAGACCTGATTGTGTTGATTTTCGTGAGGAAATAGGTGGCCAGATCATTGGGGGTGAGAGATGGGGGAGGGGGAGGAACAGGGGGCCTAAGGAGAGAGTTAGAGGTCCGGAACAATTGGCGGGGGTGACGGGCATGGGTGTAGATGAGGGAGGAGAAGAAGTTTTGCCTGGCAGAGGAGAGGACAGAGTTAAGGCAGGAAAGGATAAATTTGAAGTGTGTGAGGTCGGCTTGGTGCTGGGACTTTCGCCAGCAGCGCTCAGCAGCTCGAGCATAGGAGCGTAGGAGGCAGACAGAGGAGGTGATCCAGGGCTGTGGGTTAGTGGAGCGAGAGCGGCGGACGGAAAGGGGGGCGAGAGAGTCGAGATGAGTAGAGAGGGTGGAGTTGAGAGCGGAGACCTGATCGTCGAGAGTGGGAAGTGAGGACAGAGTGGCAAGGTGAGGAGAGATGCTTTTGGAAAGACGGATGGGATCGAGAGAGCGGAGGTCTCTGTGGGGCAGTAGCGAAGATTTGCAGGGGGAGGGAGTGTGCGAGATGAGGCAGGTGAGAAGGTTATGATCAGAGAGAGGGATTTCAGAGTCGGTGAGAGAGGAGATAGTGCAGCGGTAGGGGATGACGAGATCGAGGGTGTGACCGAGTCGGTGAATGGGCGTGGAATGGTGGAGGAGGAGGTAAGCAGAGTCGAAGAGGGATAGCAGGCGGGCGGCATAGGAGTCATCGGGTACATCCATATGGATGTTGAAGTCTCCGAGGATCAGAGTGGGCAGAGAGAAGGAGAGAAGGAAGGTGAGAAAGGGGTCAAGGTGGTTGAACAAGTCGGAGGTGGGACCGGGAGGGCAGTAGATGACAGCGACAAGTATCTGGAGGGGGTGGTAGAGGCGAATGATATGGGCTTCGAAGGAGGGGAAGGAGAGGGAGTGGGGGGGGGGAGGGATAGTGCGGAAGCGGCAACGGGGCGAGAGGAGGAAGCCGACGCCTCCTCCCTTACCGGTGAGTCTGGGGGAGTGGGAGAAGGAGAGGCCTCTGCCAGAGAGAGCAGCGGCGGAGACCGTGTCTTCGGGAGTGAGCCACGTTTCTGAAAGGGCGAGGAGGAGGAGAGAGCGGGAGAGGAAAAGGTCATGGACGAAAGGTAGCTTACCTGTAATAGAGCGGGGGTTCCAGAGGCCACACTTGAAAGTAGCTGTGGGTGCAAGGGGGGGAAGGGGGAAAGGGCGGGGGGAGGGGAGGGTTTGGATGGGAAGGAGTTGGCGGGGCCCTGGACAGGGAGAGGGGGATGAGGGGTAGCGGTGGGACAGGAGGACTGGGATGGGGCATGGGGGGGGAGGAGAGAAGGGGGGAGGGGGTGAGGAGGGGGTTTGGTGGGGGGGAGGGGAGAGGGAGGGGGAAGAGGGGTAGCGCTGGTAAAGTGGGGTTCTATGGCGGGGGAGGGGAGGGGAGAGGAGACAGAGGAGAGAGCGGGAAAGAGCTGAGCGAGAGAGGGGAAGGGGAAGAGGAGGATAGGAAGGGGCGGGGGGGGAGGAGGGACATGGTGAGGGCAGACAGGTGGGTGGCAGCACTGACAACGATAAACAGTAACAAACGAAATCGGTAATATAGCAACATGTTACAGTATGATACAATACAGTAGTGTTAATAAGCAGGCGATGACCAGGGTCGGGGGTAGGCTCCATTAAGGGCCGACCTGATCAAACTCAAAGTCAGGCGGCTGGTGAGGCCAGAGAGGTGGGTGGCAGCATTGATGACAGTAAACAATAACAAGCAAATCTGTGGGGCTGGGCTGGTAGGAGATTAGGCCAGTTAGGGAAAGGGCTGGGCTGGGACCTGAAGCCTGAGTATTGGGGCCTGGAGCCCAAACTGGAGCCTCCAAGAAAAGCGACAGGTTCAGAGGAGTCATTGGGTGGTGGAAAGCCTAAGTCAGGGTTCATGGGGTTGGACCAGTGGCCACAGGAACCTCTGAAGTGGTGGGTTGAGGGACAGACTGCCCAGCCTGCCTGAAATAGCTCCATGTAGTTCTTTAAGGTTTTGCAACTCTTACAGCTAACAGAGCAGGTTGGGGTGGGGGTGGAGGGGCTTGGTGGGAGGGTCAGTGTGAGGGGGCAGTATATCATAGCCAAAGGGTTCCCACTCACAGGCCTATGCCAAGGGGCAGGAGGCCACAATGGCCAACGGCTCTGAGGACTGGTGGCCTGTCCTCCTCCCAAGCTTCCAGGTTCCTAGCCCTGCCTATGGTTTCATAGGGATCTGAGCCAGTTCCCAGATCCCCAGCAGTATAGCTTTCTCACAGAGCTGCCTCCACATTGCCCAGGGGTAAGGCTTGTTGTGAACACACCAATCTACACAGAACTTGCCTGATTTGAAACTTCCTCCCTGATCCCCTCTTTCGACCTGGCTTTCCTCTGGACCACCCACCTCCCACACCCGAGTGAATCATCTGAAGTCATGTAATACTGTGGGCAGTTGGCTTTCTCATGCTTTAAAATGTGTGTAGGAGACCTACAACCATCTCAGCTACTCCACTAGGTAGAGGCCTGTGGAGTCTGCCTTCCTCTCCTAACTTGCCACCACCCCCTAGAAGTAAAGTGGCCTAGTAGAAAGAACACAGATCTAGGAGTCAGATGACCTGGGTTCCAATCCTGGCTCTGCCATTTCCTTGCTGTGTGGCCTTAGGCAAGTCACTTCACTTCTCTGTGCCTCATTTCTGTTCTTCCTCCTTAGACTTCGAACTCCATGTGGCACTAGGAACTGTGTCTGACCTAATTAACGTGTACCTACCCCAGCACTTAGAACAGGGTTTGACACATAGTAAACACTTAAATACCATAAACAAAAACAAAACCCAGGAGTTAGAGATCTCTGGCGAAGACGGACGGCTAATCTAAAAACACTTCTAGGAAACAGACAAGCAGCAGCTCCTCTCTGTCGGGTTGAAGGAGAAAAGATGAAAACAACCACATTGTTAGAGAGCAGCTGCCCCACACTATCAGGCTGTGGGAGTAATATAATAGCCTCACATACAGGCAAGGAAGAAGATGAGCTGGATAGATTTATTTCTTGGCTACTAGAGTCTGGGTCAGGCACAGAAAGTCTCAAAGGACACATTCTGTTCTTGTCCAGCAACCCACATATAAAGCTGCCTAACTGGGAGACCTGTTACAAGAACCGGTGCCTTTAGAAGTTGTTTGCCTCAAAAGGAAACCGCAACTATTTACACCAACAGTCAAGTCGTCCAACCTGCAATTCCCTCCAGCAATGCTTCTGTGTTCTGCTTCCCGGCATATTTCAAGCGAATCTCCACTGATCGGGGGAAGGAAGATAGCATAGCCCAGAATTAGAAGGGAGTTAGACTCACTAGTGGGTCAGATCCAGGCTTAACACTGACTGTCCTGTCCTTGGATTGGTCAGGGGGATCTAACAGGAGTTGCTGTTTCAGGAATACATGCTTCAGAGAGAAAGAGGAAAATCTTGGAGCTTTTTCCAGGGGTGGAAAGCTAGGAGTTCTCCTGGAGAAGTGACAAGGGAAGTTGAGTTCTCCTGCAGAAGCAACGAGGGAAGTTTGAGTCAGGCACCTGCAGAAGAACCCCAGACCCTTCTTTCTGTTCAGCTGAGGGAGGCAGAGACCAACCCAGAAAGGGTAGTGGGAGAGCCCCGGTGGATCTTACCATTGGGAGCCCTGGTCAGGTCCACCGACGTTATTAAATAATGGAAGATGATCCAGCCCCAGGGAGACACCATCCCAGCCACTGGAGGAGAAGCCAAGATGAAGCTGGCTGGTTGCAGTCAGACAGATCCCTGTGAACAGCTTCAGCGGAAGGGGCCAGGGAGGGACCCGAGGTTCCTCATTGGCCAATACGAAAACCCACCCGTGGCCCACAGCTCTGATATTTAACTCTACATCAGCGTGAACCTTGCACTAACCCCTTCCAGTGACAGTTTGGACTTTCTTTGCTGAGTCATTTTGAGCAGTTGCTCTTTCTCAATGGTGGGGACCCTCCTCCAGGTGGGCGGGCTAGACCCCAGAGAAATACACCACTCCCTCAGTGGGACTGTTCAGAGACAACCAAATGCCAACCCCGTGCTGCAGGAAGTGGAAATGGAACTGAAACTGGCACATCTGAGGTTCCCCTTGAGATACAGGAACGCAGTCTGAGGTGGGTGGGAAAGAGGAAGGGGGAGACTCATACACATTGACTCTGGGCAGAAAGCTGTAAAATGCAAGCTTTTCCTCTAGGCTGAGCTACTTGCAGGCAGGGATCGTGCCTATCAATTCTATAGTATTCTGCCAAAGGCTTAGTACAATGCTCGTCCCACAGTAGGTGCTCAGTAAATACTATTGATTATCATTATTGTCATTATAATTATTATTATTGTTGAGCACTTATTCTGTGTAAACTGTTCTGAGTGCCAGGGTAAATGCAAGTTTAATCAGGTTGGACACAGTCCCTCTCCCACATGAAGAAAGAAATTGACCAGAAAGAAAATCAATCGTATTTACTGAGTACGTGCTGTGTACATAGCACTGTACTAGGCACTTGGGAGAGTATAACAGAGTTGGCAAGCTTGTTCCCTGCCCACAGAGGCTTACAGTCTAGAGGGAAAATGACTCACTGAGGCTAGTTATCAGAGACTCCCACTCACCAAACTCTGCACCATCAAACCCCTGATGGGGCAAGATGGAAGCTATTTCCGCTCCCCACGTTGACTCTCTGCAGCAGCAACAGAGCAAAAGGATCCTAGTGGAAGACGAGATATAGTCTCTGCTGACTCTGGAAACCTGAGTGGCAAAACCCCTCACTGAGAGGTTATTTTCCCCATCCGACCTCCTAAAGCTGAGCATCATTCTGGAGCCCTGCATGGCATCAGTCATGCCAGACTCCACCGGCTTCAGGAATCTTCCCAGATGATCCAATGCCCAGAAGTTAAAAGTGAGAAAGAGTATGTGTGAATATACAAACAAATGGATAATTCAGTTGGAACAAATAATCAAGGAGATAAATGTAGAGTAGTGTTTGTTGGCAGCTGAAAACTTGAAAACTGAAAATCTATGTGTCAAGCTCTTCCCAATGAAAAAGTGCACCCAGCCATAGCCCCCCCACCCACTTTCCTTCCCTCCCCTCCTGCTGTTCTCCATCCTCCCCACCCCCAACTCCCAAACACAAACACACTGCTGCATCATATATTCCAGAGACACAATTGTTCTGGACCTGGAAGGTTTCCTAGTGAGAGAGTAAAACTGGGACAATTCAGAAAATCTATCCCTCACCACCCTTCTTCCAATGTGGAAAAATAAATTCTCTTCCCCTGTCCACCATTCTCCTACTAGTCCAGATATATCAATACCATATATCACTAGTTCCAAATATCAGATACCTCAAGTGGCTCTTGGTGTCATAGAATCTGACTCTGGCTGTTCTCACACTGCTGGCTCCACCATGACTGTGGTCAAAATAGGCAATGGACAAGCTGATTTCTAGACTGTGAGCCCATTGTTGGATAGAGACTGTTTCTATTGCTGAATTACACTTTCCAAGTACTTAGTAGAGTGCTCTGCTCACAGTAAGTGCTCAATAAATATGATTGAATGAATAACTGGAGATGGCTTATGGCCACCAGCCACAGAGACAGCAGGATTCAAGAAATAACTATCTCTTCAGGCCTCAAAGGTCTCCGATCTTAGCTTGAGGCCCAGCTTCAAGTGGAATTCAAAAGAAAAAAATGAAGCAGCTATTTCATTTTTCCACAGACTTCAATCAGGGACCAGGTGGTGCTTGCACTCTAAGTGTTCTAATGGCATTGTCATTCATCTGTTAACAAGGCTTTGCTCCAAGCTTGGGGTTGCAATCTAAAAACTTTTCCCTGGTAGCCCAGATGGCATATCTATTAAGGTCCTGACCATTACCAAGTCCAGAGACTCCACCATTAAAGCAGCATTTCCTACATTACCTCATTTGACTATCTTCCCATGGCATGGGGTCCACTTGAAATGCAAATCAGCAGGAGGTAGTGATGCCCGGCCCTGCTAAGGCCTGCCCAGAGAGCTATGGAGAGACCGGTGAAGACACTGGGAAAAATTGCTGAGCCCCTGAGATAAAAGGTTTCAGAACGATCCGGGGGTGGCTTTGTGGTTAACTAGAGCCATCAGGGAGGCTGCAGAGAACAAACTATGCTATATTGTAAAATCCTGAAGGGCAAGGGATCATATCTGCTAATTCTCTTGTACTCTGCGAAGGGCTTAGTACAGTGCT
Source organism: Ornithorhynchus anatinus (assembly GCF_004115215.2). NCBI lineage: Eukaryota > Metazoa > Chordata > Mammalia > Monotremata > Ornithorhynchidae > Ornithorhynchus > Ornithorhynchus anatinus. The sequence continues at coordinate 95,772,347 of NC_041728.1, forward strand.
CTGCACGAAAGGCACTCAGTGGAAAGCTCACCTCCTCGAGAAGGTCTTCCCAGACTAATAAGTCCCCATTTTCCTCTGCTCCCCCTCCCCTCCCCATCGCCCCCACTCGCTCCCTCTCTTGTACCCCCCTCCCCATCCCACAGCACTTGTGTGTATATTTATAATTCTATTTATTTTATTAATGATGGATATATATCTATAATTTTATTTAAATTGATGCTATTGTTGCCTGTTTATTGTTTTTGTTTGTCTGTCTCCCCTGATTAGACTGTAAGCCCATCAATGGGCAGGGACTGTCTCTATCTGTTGCCGATTTGTACATTCCAAGCGCTTAGTACATTGTTCTGCACATAGTAAGCGCTCAACGAATACTATTGAATGAATGAATGAATGAATGTTTACTTGTTTTGATGTCTATCTCCCTCCTTTAAGACTGTGCGCCCATTGTGGGCAGGGATTGTCTCTGTTGCTGAATTGTACTAAGTGCTTAGTACAGTGCTCTGCACACAGTAAGCATTCAATAAATGTGATAGAATAAATGAATAAGAGGCATTCAGTAAATACTATTGATTGATTGATCCTGTGATTATATCACATTTTTGTACTTCCTTCTTGCTCCCAATATCTGTATATCATTTCTCTGCCTGTCTCCCCCATTAGATTGACAGCTGACCAAAGGTAGGTGTTGCCATGCCTATTACTTTCTGTGCTTAATGAATATATTTGATTGCTTTGTTGATTGACTGATTAGTTAACAGAGTCTTTCCTATGGCTCTTGAGCACTGTTTTCCAGACAGATTAAACCTTGATCCATTTTTCCTTCCATTTCCTATTAAGCACTGGAGTCTCTTTTTTTTAGGCCCATGCTCTATCTACTAGGCCACATTGCTTCCTGCTTACCTGAAAGTCTGCAGAGGAGACAATTGGTAAGCTAGGAAGATGGCCATTCCCTCTCTGGACCTGCACCTAGTGGAGAGTACCCGCAATCAATGAAATCTGGCTTGCTGTCTAGTGGCCTAAGCTGTTGAGATGGTCATGGAAAAGACACTTTTCTCAGACAGCCTAAGTTCTGTCACACATTCTGGTCATGAGATAAAACCCATTTCAAGATTTTCTCATTATCAAGGAAGCCAAATTAGCCACTGCTGTCTTCAGAGAGAGCTGTTTTCTCCCACCTCTGATGGGAAAGTCTCACAGCACATCCTAATAACTTGGAATCATAACATGTCACTCTGTGAATGAGGACAAATTGGACGCCTACACACACCCACTCTGACACACAATTTTTTATTGTTAGCTGAACAATCAGAATAAAAAATTCAAGTTTAAAAAGAATTAAACAAGGGAAGGTTTTAGCCCAGAACCAACTAAAACAATCCACTCCAGTTACAGGCAGGAGAATCTGGTAATAATAATAACTGTGGCATGTTGGGCATTTACTATGTGCCAAGCATTGTTCTAAGAACTGGTATAGATGCAAGGTAATCAGGTAATAATAATGTTGGTATTTGTTAAGCGCTTACTAGGTGCCAAGCACTGTCTAAGCACTGGGGGAGATACAGGGTAATCAGTTTGTCCCACATGAGGCTCACACACTTTTAATCCCCATTTTACAGATGAGGGAACTGAGGCACAGAGAAATTAAGTGACTTGCCCACAGTCACACAGCTGACAAGTGGCAGAGCCGGGAGTTGAACTCATGACCTCTGACTCCGAAGCCCAGGCTCTTTCCACTGAGCCACGCTGCTTCTCCAGGTAGGACACAGTTCCTGCCCCTTGTGGAACTCCCAGCCTTAATCCTCATTTTACAGGTGAGGTAACTGAGGCACAGAGAAGTTAAGTGACTTGCCCAAGGTTAGAACCCTTGGAGTAGAACCCATGTCCTCTAACTTCCAGGCCCCGTGCTCTTTCCACTAGGCCATGCTGATGCACTGAGGGATGTCTACCAACTCTTCTTGTACTGAACTTTCCCAAGTACTTAGTACAGAGCTCTGCTCATGGTAAATGCTGCACAAATACTATTGATTGATTCATTCATTCATTGAAGCAGGCTAGCTCCATGAGGTCTTCCTGGCTGAGCCTGGGGAAATTGGAATGAATTGGGAAGTCAATCTATCACTCAATCGGAGGTATTTATTATGCATTTACTGTCTGCAGAGCACTGTACCAAGCACCAGGGAGAGTACAGATACGGCCCCTGCCCAGAACAAGTTTACAGTCTAGAGAAGTACTCTAGAGTTACTATGGTACTCTCCCAAGCACTCAGTACAGTGCTCTGCACACAGTAAGCACTCAATAAATATGACTCCCCGTCTAGACTGTGAGTTCATTATAGGCAGCAAATGTATCTAGTTGTTGTTGTATTGTACTCTCCCAAGTGCTGAGTAGAGTGCTTTTCACACAGTCAGTGCTCGATAAATATGAATGAAATATGATTGATTGATCAAGTCAGGACAAAATACTTGAAATGTTACCCTGAAACCATCTGGCATCCAGATGACCACAAGGATGCAGATTGCAGCATATGGGAGGCTGAAGCTCAGACCAACCACCCCACTTCTATCTGTGCTCCCAGGAGAAGTTAATGACCATGGTATTTGTTTAAGCAGTTACTATGTGCCAAGCACTGTTTTCAATCCTCAGAGAGGTGCAATACAATCGGATTAGGCAGAATTCCTGTGCTACATGGGGCTTACAGTCTAAGGGGAAGGGAGAACAAGTATTTCATCTCCATTTTACAGATGAGAAAACTGAGGCAAACTTGCCCTAATTCATACAGCAGGTAAGTGGAGGAGTGGACTTAGAACCTAGATTTCCAATTTCTAATTCCAGCAGTCAGTCAATCAGTCAGTAGTATTTATTGAGTGCTTACTGTGCACAGAGAAGTGCACTAAGCACTTGGGACAGTACAATGCAATAAAAAACAGACATTTCCTATACACAATGACCTTACAGTCTAGAAGGGTAGACAGACAGCTCTCTCCATTAAGATCACCATGGAGGTGAGGGAGAAGCATTCATTCAATATTATTTATTGAGCGCTTACTATGTGCAGAGCACTGTACTAAGCAGTTGGAACGTATAATTCAGCAACAGATAGAGACAATCCCTGCCCATAGGGCTCAAGCTCTAATTGATGAGAGAACAGGGTCAGCTAGGCTGAAGGGGCTGAAGCAGATGTTTAACCAGCTTTGAATTCATGAAGAAGTGATCTCTCCCCTCATATGGAACTACTCAAGTCTCCATCTGGGATATTGAGAGTGGTATTTATAATGCACTGAAGCCCCTCATGGATACACTACCTGAACGATTGCTGATAGAGAGTGAGGTGATCTGGGAGAGATGTGTCCATGGAGTCGCTATGGGTTGGAGACTACTTGACAGCAAGACAAGAAAGCCGCTCAGCCCTCCCTACTTCGCTGTCCTTCAATCTCTTCTCTGGCTAGTCAGGAGAAGACCATTCCACCCTTCCAGGTCAACTGTTCCCTGGCTTGAACCCACCCTTAACCAAGCAACGTGACCTAGCGGAAAGACCCCGGGTCTGTGAGTCAGGAGGACATGGGTTCTAATCCCAGTTCTGCCACTTGTCTACTGTGTGACTTTGGGCAAGTCACTTCACTTCTCTAGGCCTCAGTTCCCTCACCTGTAAAATGGGGATTAAGACTGTGAACACCTCTGAGGGACAGGGACTGTGTCCAACCTTATTTGCTTGTATCCACCCCAGGGCTTATTACAGTGCCCAGCACGTAGTACTTAAATATCAGTTATTATTATTATCGTTATCTGCGTGAATCCAGCAGCCACCTGGATGAGTGTTGGGTGCCTTGAGAGATAAAATCTGGCTCATGAGGTATATATCGTAGACAGGGCACTTCTTCAGCAGGGCAGTGGGGCCAGCATCATGAAAGCAGCATGGTGTAGTGGATACAGCACGAGCCTGGGAATCAGAAGGTGATGGGTTCTAACCCCAACTCTGCCACTTAATTGGTGTGTGGCCTTGGGCAAGTCACTTCACTACTCTGGGCCTCAGTTATCTCATCTGTAAAATGGGGATTGAGACTGTGAGCCCTATGTGGGACAGGGACTGCTTCCAACCCAATTGGCTTGTATCCACCCCAGCACTTAGTACATGCCTGGTACATAGTAAGTGCTTAATAAATACCAAAATTATTATTATATTCCCTAGAAAAGATTCAGGGCTAATTGAACAAAATTTACAAGATATATGACTTTTCCTTTCAAAGAGAACAGAAGGAGCAAGTAGTCCCATAAAGGGCTTAGGTCCTTCTGATTTCAACGTCTGGGTTCCACTCACTAAGCCATGCTGCTTGCTGAAAGCAGAGGGGATGAACCAGAAAAGTTTAGGGGCCTATCTTCCACTAAGATCAACCCATTTGCCCTTTGCCAGTGCTATCCAAAACTCATTCTTGTGGGAGCAGTTCCACCTGGTGAGAGCTTTGAAGTTTTTTTTCATTGTTTTTATTTAATGGTATTTAAGTGCTTACTGTGTGCTAGGCTCTGTACTAAGTGCTGGGGTAGATACAAGTTTATCAAGTTGGACACAGTCCCTGTGCCCCTTGGAAGCTCACGATCTTATTCCCTATTTTACAGATGAGGTTACTGAGGCACAGAGAGGTGAAGTGACTTGCCCAAAGTCACACAGCAGACAAATGGCAAAGCTGGGATTAGAACCCAGGTCCTTCTGACTCCTAGTCTTGTGTGAAATCTGGATGTTTGCATCTTACCTGAGCCCCTGGACTGGAGTGGGGCAACTTCCAGGGGCCTGGTTGGAATTTGAAGATGCTCAAAGCTGCAAAGTGAGATTTCTCTGTGTATTCCCCTTATGTTCTCTTCCCTGCAACCAGTGTGTCTGTCAATAACTAACAACTTTCTTGCTGGCTGGAAAGTGGGTGGCAGTCCTTGTTTCTAAATCCCTAAAAATATTCACCAAAAAGCTAGTACAATTTGTCCATTAAAACAACTTTAATGACTTTGTGGGGGGCAGGGAGGAGGGAGGGAGGTTTTGTTTTTTGTTTTAAATTGACTAGATGTCTAGTGACTTTGTCCTTAACAAGATCAGACACCTGGAGAAGCAGGCAGCACAGTGCAGCATGGGTTCCCACCAACTTTAATGGACATTCAGAGTGCGTTGTCTTGGGTCTTCTCTGCTGAGATCTCCCAGCCGCCATCATGCCATCCCAATGTGTAAAACAGGGAAAGGTGAAACCTTCCTGCACTGGCAAAGAATGGTGAAGTCTTGGTGTTTTTACAATGGAATGTAGGAGGGGAGTGAATTTGGATGTTTAAAAGTTGCATATTTTTCTGTGTTTGCCTCTACCCTAGAATGTTAGCTCCTCATAGGAAAGGACTGAGATCAAGGCATACGTTTTTGTGTAATCCAAAATTCCTAGTACAGTGCACTGACCAAAACAGACATGCAGCAAATATTTTCAACTGTAATAGTAGTAGGAGTTCTAATCCCTGCCACATCACTTGTCAGCTGTGTGACTTTGGGCAAGTCACTTAACTTCTCTGTGCCTCAGTTACCTCACCTGCAAAATGGGGATTAATACTGTGAGCCCCACTTGAGACAACCTGATAACCTTGTATCTCCCTCTAGAGCTTAGAACAGTGCTTGGCACACAGTAAACATTTGAATACGATTATTATTAGTAGTAGTAATAATAACAACAAAAATAGAATGTTTTAGCATGGCCAGAACTATACATACACAGAGAAGCAGCATGGCACAATGGTTAGAGCATGGTCCTGGGAGTAGACTCCCAGCTCAGCCACTTGTCTGCTGTGTGACCTTGAGCAAATCACTCCAGTTCTCTGGGATAAAGTTACCTCATCTGTAAAATGAGAATTAAGACTGTGAGCCCTAAGTGGGACAGGGACTGTTTCCAACCCTATTAGCTTATATCCATCTCAGTGCCTAGTACAGTACCTGGCACATAGTAAGCACTTAAATAACATAATTATTATGATTAATTGTACACACATTTACTTATATATACACAGACACATGCACAGTTGCCTTTAGAAGATGACACCTGTGATGCTGAAGCCCATCTATGAGGGTCTATGTGTCTGAAAAGGCAATTGCAGAACCCATAGACCCAGTCACATTGTGTGCACAAAAATGTTTTCCCTTGATGTGTTATCATTCTTAATGCTTGTAGAGCCTGGCCCTGTTTCCCCTTTTGCCTCTCTGAATCCCTAGGGCCAGAACTAAAGTGATGCCTGCAAGTGCTTCTGCTCTTGACCCTTCACCCAGTTCAGTTCAGCTGAGTTTCGGGTTTGGGCATTAGCTTGCCGAGTTGTATAGTAATAATAATGATGATAAGTAGGATGGTATTTGTGAAGTTTTTACTAGGTGCCAAGCTCTGTACTATCCACTGGGGTAGATACCACCCAGAATCAGCATGGTGTAGTGGATTGAGCACTGTCCTGGAAATCAGAAGGTCATGGGTTCAAATCGTAGCTCTTCCGCTAGTCTGCTATGTGACCCTAAGCAAGTCACTTCATTTCTCTGAGCCTCAGTTACCTTACCTGTAAAATGGGGATTGAGACTATGACCCTGATGTGACACAGGGACTGTGTCCAGCCCAATTTGCTTGTATTCACCCCAGTTCTTAGTACAGTGCCTGGCACATAAAAGCACTTAAATACCACGGATATCATCATTACTATTATTACCCGATAATCAGGTCAACCACAGTTCATTTCCCACATGGGTTCACAGTCTAAGTAGCAGGGAGAACAGGTATTGAACTATTTTACAGATGAAGAAATTGAGGTAATTAAGTGACTTTACCAAGATCACACAACAGGCAAGTGACAAAAATGGGGATTAGGACCCAGGGTCACTGACTCTCAAGTTAATGCTCTTTCCATTAAGCCAACAGGAGGTGATGTGGGTTGGAAAACTGAGAATAAGATGTCACTGGGGAGGTGGCATGATAGGGCTTGGGGAAAATGTGCAGAACTATGGTAAGCAGATTAAAAAATTGCATCTCCACATCACTGTTTTAGTTATCCCTGGAGGTTTAGTTGTGACCAATGACTGTGGACACTAAGAGCCAAATGGTGGGACAGAAGGTCATTACAATGTCTCTTTAATTCAGTTTTCAATTTAATTGGTGAACCTCTTCGGGTGAAACTTGCAAGACTTAAGCCCTAGACTGGAAACCTAATAGGAATTTGGTTCGCTTCATGAGTCAAGATAATTGTACTTAGAAAAATGTTTTCAATCTAACATTAATCTTGACCTTTCTGTGAAGTGGGACACAAGTGTGTTTAAAATGGATATTCATGCCTGGCACAGTTTCCATTAGCTTCAAAAGGATCTTCTGAGTAGGATGCTGCGATGGTAGTTAAGGTATTTAAAACAAACATTCTCTAATTTAATGTTTTTTTAGAAGCTTTCTGGTGACTGAATCATCATTTTTTTAGGGTAGGTGGGAAAACTTCCCTGATGGTTCTCAGGATGTAAAATCTGGTCCATGTTCCCTGCTTTGGCCTATTAATAATTATGATACTTGTTAAGTGCTTACTTTGTGCCAAGCACTGTTCTAAGCACTGGAGTAGATACAAGTTAATCAAGTTGGACACAGTCCCTGTCCCACATGGGGCTCATGCTCTTAATCCCCATTTTACAGATGAGGTAACTGAGCCTCAGAGAAGTGAAGTGACTTGCAGACATGTAGCAGAGTTGGGATTAGAACCCAGGTCCTTCTGAGTCCCAGGACAATGTTCTATCCACTAAACCACCCAACTTTTCTGTCTATTAATCACTGTAGCTCCAGGTCCCAGGAAAGAAGCCATCTGTAGCTTCAGATCGTTCAATCAATTATATTTATTGAGCCGTTATGATTTGCAGAGCAGTCTACTAGGTGCTTGGGAAAATATGGTGCAACAAAATTAGCAGACACATTTCTTGCACATAACCAGTTTACAGTCTACATCCCAACTGGTCTGTCTCTGGCTCTGTGCTCCTCACTGGCTAGAGTCTCAGAACCCATTTGTAGGATGCACACAACTTATAAGTGTTGCTTAGTGGAAGGATCCCGGGCTTGGGAGTCAGAGGACATGGATCCTAATCCTGGGTCTGCCACTTATCTGCTGTGTGACCTTGGGCACACCACTCAACTTCTCTGCTTAGCACATAGTAAGCACTTAAATACCGCCATTATTATTATTGTTTATGCCTCAGTTACCTCATCTGTAAAATGGTGATTAAGACTGTGAGCCCCACATGGGGCCATCTGATTACCTTGTACCTACCCCAGAGCTTAGAATAGCGCTTAGCACATAGTAAATGCTATGTGATGGAATGACACATAATACCATTATTATTATGACTTTGTGATAAACCTCTCCTGATAGAGAATTGGGTGGGATGGTTTAGTGAAGTCACCTTGAGGGAGAAGGATGGACTAAATGACCCTTTGAGGGCATCTACAGAATCAGAGCAGAACAGGGTGGCCCGGTAGGGCAGGATTTAAAGGTGTGCCCTGATTTTTTATTTAATGATATTTGTTAGGCACTTGCTATATGCCAGGCACTGTACAAATGCAAGGGTAGATGCAAGATAATCAGTTTGGACACATTCCCTGTCCTACAAAGGACTCAGAGTCTTGATCCCCATTTTACAGATGAGGGAACTGAGGCTCAGAGCAGTGAAATGACTTATGGAACAGAGGAAGTGAAATGACTTACCCAAAGTCACAGAGCATTCAAGTGGTGGAGTTGGGACTAGAGCCCAGGTTTCCTGACTCCCAGACCTATGCTCTTTCCACTAGGCCATGTTGCTTCAAGAGGAGAAGAAGAGAAACCAAATGCAGCTTCTAACTCTGAGTAGCCCAGCTGGATCCTTTCCCAGTCACTCTAGTGTTTCTGTGTGAAGCAGTGTACCCTAATGGATAGAGCCTTGGGGGCTGGGCAGGTGTGATGGGTGACACAAATGAGCAGGAGATAGCTCTTAAATTACAATATCCCAGGTGCTATTGTGGAAAAGCAATATCATATAGAATATCTAGCTGAAATCTTCCCAAAACAGCCTGGCCTCCCAACTCTATCTCAGATGAAAGAAGTGAGACGTGGGTTCTCTCTCTATGGATGTTTTGGGAATTTGTTCCGAAGATAACAGTCCTAGTGTTAGAAGCTGGCATGGTTACTTTGACTATGCAGGGTGTGTATTGTCTATTAGAGAATGAGGTCTCCAGGCCCAGATGGTCTGGCAGATAGAATCAGTAGCTTATTACCACATTCCTGGAGTGGAACCTATTCCATAACACTGTATTTTCAACAAGTTATCTGCAGTTCTCTCCCTCTGCCCCAGACACTCTGTTCTTCACCCAGAGCAAAACACCATCCCAACCTTGACTGCGTGTGGTCATTTCAGACCTTGGGATCTTGATCTGGGAACCTTTCTGTTTAAGAGAAATGATTGCTTAAAAAAAATGAACATTATCACACAATTAAGCTACAGTAAGAAAGCTGGATTTAGGTTTGCTTATGAATTTTGTAGTTGTAATACAGTCTTTGGGGACCATGTTTTCCCCACTCCTCAAGAACCGCCGGTGGTTGCCCTTCCATCCCTGCATCAAAGTGCTTGGCATATAGTAAGCAAATACCATCATTATCGTTATAGAAACTCCTTATTAACAGCTTTAAAGCACTCCGTCACCTTGTCCCATCCTACCTCATCTTGCTACTCTCCTACCTACAACTCAACCCTCTAAAGCCAATTATACTCACTGTACCTCCATCTTGTCTATATCACCCCTGACCTCTTATCCATGTCCTACCTCTGACCTGAAATGTCCTACCTCTGACCTGAAATGTCCTCCCCCTTCATATTTGACAATCACTTTCCCCATCTTCAAAGGCTTATTAAAAGCTCATCTCCTCCTAGAAGCTTTCCCCAACTAAGTCCTCATTTCCTCTTCTCCCACTTCCTTCTGCATCATCCTTTCACTAGGACTTAAACCTTAAATTCATCCTTCCCTCAGCCCCACAGCATTTATTATATGTATCTGTAATTCAACTATTTGTATTGATGAATCTGTATCCCTCTCTAGACTGTAAGCTCATTGTGAGCAGGAAAAATGTCTATCATCTCTGTTACTTTGTACTCGCCCAAGCACTTACTACATACAGCGCTCTGCAAACAGTAAGTGCTCAATAAATATGACTGGTGTTACAAACCCCCAGCTCACACCAACCAGGACTTTCCTGAACCAGGGGAGCCTCAGTGAAACAGTAGAGTCAAACGACAATCCCGACCACCAAGGTTACAGTGGACAGTTTTTTTAATTAGCTTTACCCACATGCAAGGGAGTGACATATACATGCACTCTCTCTCTACTCCACCAAGGGCCCAATACCAGTCTGCTGGTCAAGAGAGTCCATTCTAATGATGCTTCTTCTTTCTGCTTCCAAGTGCTACTCTCCAGCTGCTTTAGCTGCTTTCTTGTGATTCAAAATGAGCACCTTTTATCTGTGTTAGGCATCACAGCTGTGGCTCTACATGGCAGTCATCGATTGGTCCAGGCTCATTATTGGGTAGAGCAGGGAGAGAAGGCCATATCTTCATGCTCCATGCTGGCAACCGCCTGTCCTCAAGCCGACCACTTCAGTGCTTTCACAAGTTTCTTCTTTGTTCTTCTGGGATCACAGTCAGTCACTCATAAAGTGACTTGCTGTGGGCTTACCACAAGTGATTGATTGATTACTTGATCCATAAATTCAGTAAGCAAAAAACCTAAGAGATTGGACACTGAGAACAAGTAATTATTCATTCTTAGAAACTCATTTTAATCCATTTTGCTGTGAGACTCAAGCAAGCAAAGACAGATATTACTGGCCCTTACATTCAGATTTTAAATGAGCAGCTAACTTTACAAGATTGAAGGAGAGGGGAGGCAAGGCATTTGTAGTCTTAACTAGTCTTAGTCTTCTCTGTTCTTAGAGAAGTAGCATGGTCTAGTGGAAAGTGCACAGGCCTGGGAGTCAGAGCACCTGGGTTCTAATCCCAGCTCTGCCACCTTTCTGTTATATGACCTTGGGCAATCACTTAACTTCTCTGTGCCTCAATTACCTCACTTGTGAAATGGAGATTAAATCCTACTCCCCCTTATTTAAACTGGGAGCCCCACTGCTTAGAACACTGCTTGCCAGTAGTAAGCACTTAACAAGTACCATAAAAAAAGATAAGGAGTAAATGACCATCATGCATCAGGCACAAACACATACACACACACCCAGTTAACATCACCTTTCAGATGGTAATATTTTTAATTAATAATAATAATAACTCGTAGAAGCAGCAGGGCTCGATGGAAAGAACCTGGACTTGGGAGTCAGAGGTCATGGGTTTGAATCCCGACTCTTCCACTTATCAGCTGTGTGACTGTGGGCAAGTCACTTAACTTCTCTGTGCCTCAGTTACCTCATTTGTAAAATGGGGATGAAGACTGTGAACCTCACATGGGGCAACATGATGACCCTGTATCTACCTCAGCCCTTAGAACAGTGCTCTGCACATAGTAAGTGCATAGTAAGCATAAGGGCTTACTATGTGCAAACACTGGACTAAGTGCTGGGGTAGATACAAACAAATAGGGTTGGAAACAGTCCCTGTTCCTTGTGGGGCTCACAGTCTCAATCCCTATTTTACAGATGAGGTAACTAAGGCCCAGAGAGGTGAAGTCACTTGCCCAAGGTCATATAGCAGACAAGTAGAAAGCTAGGTTTAGAACCCATGATCTTCTGACTTCCAGGTCCTTGCTCTATCCACTACATCAGGCTGTTTCTCTAGAGAAGCAGCATGTCTCAGAGAAGCAGCGTGGCTCAGTGGAAAGAGCATGGGCTTGGGAGTCAGAGGTCATGGGTTCTAATCCTAACTCTGCCACTTGCCAGCTGTGTGACTTTGGGAAAGTCACTTAACTTCTCTGTGCCTCAGTTACCTCATCTGTCAAATGGGGATTAAGACTGTGAGCCCCACATGAGACAACCTGATAACCTTGTATCCTCCCCGGTGCTTAGAACAGTGCTTCCATAGTAAGCACTTAACAAATACCATTATTATTAGTCAGTGTATAGATTACAAAACCAATGTGACACTGTTGTTCTCTTTGGCATTGTGTGCCTATAGAGATTGCCCTTTGCTTTAAAGTTATTGTAGCACAGGACTGTAAGCCTGTCAAAGGGCAGGGACTGTCTCTATCTGTTGCCAATTTGTACATTCCAAGAGCTTAGTACAGTGCTCTGCACATAGTAAATGCTCAATAAATACTATTGAATGAATGAATGGATTCCACGTCATCCTGGCTAGAAGGTAGTATAGGATTAGCCAGAATAATGATTCCCAGAACCTTGGACATGACTTCCAAAGCTTCTCCAACTCCACTGGTGCAGAAGCCCAAACTGTTTTGGATGGTTAGACCGTGAAGAGACCCTCCTGCCACGTTCTCTGTCCTCTGCACTAGGTCACACCCTCCTTCATTCTAGCAAAGCTGAACAAGAATATAGCCAGAAATATTGCATTCCACAGGAAAATCAGAACATGGCTATAGGGACAATCAATCAATCTGTGATATTTGTGGAGTGCTTAGTTTTCACAGAGCACTGTACTAAGATCTTGGAAAATACTAATAATAATGATGTTGGTATTTGTTAAGCGTTTACTATGTGGTGAGTACTGTTCTAAGTGCTGGGGTAGATACAAGGTAATTAGGTTGTCCCACATGAGGGTCACAGTCTTAATCCCCATCTTACAGATGAGGTAACTGAGTCACCGAGAAGTTACATGCCCAAAGTCACATAGCTGACAAGTGGTGGAGCTGGGATTAGAACCCATGACCTCTGATTCCTAAGCCACTGAGCCATGCTGATTGACCTGATCCCTGACCACAAGGAGCTTACAGTCTACAATAATGACTTTCCTCAGGTCCATTACCTCTTATTAAGAATAAACAAATAGTCAACCTACTATTCCTCAAGACAGACCTGGAGGAAATACAGGTTTGCTGGGATTTGTACTGCAAACAGGAATTTTTCTAGAAATAGTGGCCTCCCCTATCTAGCAGATTTCTGAGAAGCAGTGTGGCCAATTGGATAGAGCATAAGTCTGCAAGTCAGAAGTAGTGTGGCTTAGTGGAAAAAGCCCGGGCCTGGGAGTCAGAGGTCATGTGTTCTAATCCCAGCTCTGCCACTTGTCAGCTGTGTGACCTTGGGCAATTCACTTAACTTCTCTGGGCCTCAGTTACCTCATCTACTGGGTCAGCCTGCTCTCTGATCTCCCTTCCTCTTCTCTCTCCTCACTCCAGTCTATTCCTCACTCCGCTGCCCGGCTCATCTTCCTGCAGAAACACTCTGGGCATGTCACTCCCCTTCTTAAAAACCTCCAGTGGTTACCTATCAACCTCTGCACAAAACAAAAACTTTTCACTCTGGGCTTCAAGGCTCTCCATCACCTTGCCCCTTCATACCTCTCCTCCCTTCTCTCTTTTCAGTGCCCACCCCGCACTCTCCGCTCCTCTGCTGCCCACCTCCTCATTGTCCCCCGTTCTCACCTATCCCGCCATCCTCCTCCCACGGTCCTGGAACGCCCTCCCTCCTCACCTCCGCCAAACTAATTCTCTTCCCCTCTTCAAAACCCTACTTAAAGCTCACCTCTCCAAGAGGTCTTCTCAGATTGAGCTCCCCTTTTCCCTCTGCTCCCTCTACCCCCCCCCCACCTCTCCACAGTTAAACCCTCTTCTCCCCCCCTTTCCCTCTGCTCCTGCCCCTCTCCTGTCCCATCCCCTCAGCAATGTATCATCCCCTCAGCACTGTACTCATCCTCTCAACTGTATATATCTTCATTACCTTATTTATTTTGTTAATGAGATGTACATCACCTTGATTCTATTTATTTGCTATTGTTTTAATGAGATGTTCTTCCCCTTGATTCTATTTATTGCCATTGTTCTTGTCTGTCTCCCCCGATTAGACCGTAAGCCCTCGAAGGGCAGGGACTGTCTCTATCTGTTACCTATTTGTCCATTCCAAATGCTTAGTACAGTGCTCTGCACATAGTAAGAGCTCAATAAATACTATTGAATGAATGAATGAATAAAGGGGGAATGAAGACTGTGAGTCCCACGTGGGACAGCCTAATTCCCTTGTCTACCTCAGCACTTAGAACAGTGCTTGGAACATAGTAAGCACTTAACATATACCAACATTATTATTATCATTATTATTATTATTCTTAATCTCAGCTCCACCACATGTCTGCTGTGCAAGTCACTTCACTTCTCTATGCCTCAGTTACCTCATCTGTGAAATGGGGATTGAAACTTTGAGCCTCATGTGGGTCAGGGACTGTGTCCAACCCGATTCACTTGTATCCATCCCAGCACTTAGTATACTTCTGAGCACAGACAGAGTAAGAACTTAACAAATACCACAATTATTATTACCATTAAATCTAGTGTAATCGTGGATAGAGGGCTGAACTAATGACTTCTATGTGGGAGTTCTACCTAATATCATGATACAAAGGATGCACTTTCTTAACCAGTCTGTCAATGGTATTTATTGAATGCTTACTGAGTGCTGAACACTGTACTAAGTGCTTAGGAGAGTACAATATAACAGAGTAGTAGACATGTTCCCGCTTGCAACGAGCTTACAATTTCTAATAAAATAACCCTTCTTCTTTCATGGACAAATCCAGGAGTTAGAAGGATTAGAAGGTTCTAGGGTTTGGGGTTGAGTGCAACAAAAGGACTGGAAATACAATGAGGGGCAATGATTATGTCCAACCTGATTATTTTATATCTACCTCAGCACTTAGTACAGTGTTTGGCACATAGTAAGTTCTTAATAATGTTGGTATTTGTTAAAGCGCTTACTATGTGCAGAGCACTGTTCTAAGTGCTGGGGTAGATACAGGGTAATCAGGTTGTCCCACGTGAGGCTCACAGTTAATCCCCATTTTACAGATGAGGTAAGAGGCACAGAGAAGTTAAGTGACTTGCCCACAGTCACACAGCTGACAAGTGGCAGAGCCGGGAGTCGAACCCATGACCTCTGACTCCGAAGCCCAAGCTCTTTCCACTGAGCCACACTGCTTCACAAAGTGCTTAACAAATACCAAAAGTGTTACTCTCAAAAACTAGGAATGGGAGTGTTTCTATAGCATCAGATCCAATCAGAGAGGACTGATAATTCTGGATAACAATAAAAACCCTCTGCATTCCTAGCAAGGCTATGATGGCATTTACATTCAACACCAGTGCAAGCCGCCTTCCCCTTCACTTGGCAAGGCAGAGCAGTAGTGATATTAATGAAGCAGGAAAAACGTGGGCTAGGAGGCCTGTTGAGCTTATCATACCCCCCACTGGGTTGTGTGTTCAGCAATATGGCCCTGCTGAATTGCTTTCAAATATGTCTATAGAAAGAGAGAGAGAGAGAGGGAGAGAAGAGGGGCAGGAGAAGAGGGAGACAGAGTACAGAAGAGAGGGAAAGAGAGAAGGAGGGGGAGAGAGGCTGCTCTGAGATGAATTTGCCACTCTCTCTGCCCTCATTCCACTATAAATGTCACCGTGTTCCATTGCATGTGCACAGCTCTGAAATATTAACCTGACCAGGCTAAGCAATCACACAGAAGGGTTGAGAGCTGGAGATTTAAGCAAGATTAACACACTGTTTGACTTTTTTACAACGATTCTTATCCTGCCCTTCCTTCAGAGACTTGGGATTATGTGACAGAAGGTGATGATGCTGCTTGGGATTTTTGAATGTCTTTGTGGTTCCTTGAACTTTTCGGAGGGCATTCCAATTAAGACTTTTGTACCCCAAAGCTAGACTATAAGCTCGCAGAGAAAGTGTCTACAAACTCTGTTGTATTGTACTCTCCCAAACATTTGGTACAGTGCTCTGCACCCAGTAAACACTCAATAAATGTTATTGATAATTGATGATGATGATGAAGCCTGCTCTGCGACAGCATTACGGAAAGCTGGTCCCTTCTCTCCAAGCTCCCTCTGATTTGGAATTGGCCAAGGTTCAAGTGATAACTGGTAATCTGATTGGGTAAGTGATTCCTTAAGACCATATTCACAGTCATATTCACAGTCTCAATAAATACGATTGAATGAATGAATTCCTCTCTTTTGGATTGTAAGAATAAGGGAGGGTAACCTTTACACCAAACCAAACCAACACCCAAATCAACTCGTCCAGAACTTTTTCACCATCCCAAACTTCAACCCAATGACAGTAGGGTGCCCTAATGTTTTCTTTATGGACAGTTGAAGATGTTCAATCAACCAATCAATCAATTGTATTTATTGAATGCTTACTGTCTGCAGAGCACTGAACTAGATACTTGGGAGAGTACAGTATAAGAGAGTTGGTAGGCTCATTTTCTGACCGGAAGTTGGAAGCAAACCCAGGATGGTGGGTCCCCATGTGCCCCACCAAGAACATATTATTGACTATGAGAAGAGATGGAAAGCTCAGCAACCAATGGAAGGTCACGGAGGATTTGTGCCGACATGACTGTGTGGCAGGGGAATATGTAAATGGACAAAACAAAAAAGGTCATATAATAATAATAGTTATTATGGCATTTGTGAAGTGCTTACTATGTGCCAAGTACTCTTCTAAGCACTGGGATAGATACAAGTTAATCAGGTTGTCCCATATGGGGTTCACGGTCTTAATCCCCATTTTACAGATGAGGTCACTGAGGCACAGAGAAGTGAAGTGACTTAATCTTAAAGTATGTGTCCCATGAAGAGATAAATAACTACTCTGCAATTTAGGGCAGTAATGATCTTTTTGAAGTATTGTACTGATTGGGTGGTAGATGGTCTTGCATGTGTCTTTACTGAAAAACAGTGGAAATATGCTCAAAATAATAAGCACTTTTCTAAGTGCTGGAGTAGATACAAGATAATCAGGTTGTCCCACATGGGGCTCAGGGTTTTAATCCCCATTTTACAGATGAAGTAACTGAGGTACAAAGAAGTTAAGTGACTTGCCCAAAGCCTCACAGTTGATAAATGGCTGAGCCAGATTAGAATCCATGCCCTCTGACTCCCAAGCCCGTGCTCTAGCCACTAAGCCATGCTTCTTATAATCATCATCATTATCGTCATCATCAGTGGTATTTATTGAGCACTTACTATGTACAGAACACTGTTCTAAGTGTTTAGGAGAGTACAATGCAACAGAGTTGGCAGACATGTTCCCTGCCCACAATGAATTTACTGGGAAGGGACAGATAGGTGCATAAAATGAATTAGAAAAAAATCTGCGCCTTTCTTTGGGAGTGGTTGCTGAGGGTCAGTTGGGTGCCAGAGCAGGATGGAAATACAACAAAAAGGAGCCAGTCTGGCTGGAATTGCAACAGAAGAGCAGTTGAAAAGGCTCTCCATTGTCATCTCTGCTCTTCTGACTTCAATCAATCAATCATATTTCTGGAGTGCTTACTCTGTGCAGAGCACTTAACTAAGGGCTTGGGAGAGTACAGTATAACAAAGTTGGTAAACACATACCCTGCCCACAACAAACCTATAGTCCAGAGGAGTTCTAGAACTGTCTAGAATGGTTGGGTGGGCAAGAGGGGAGAGCAGTAGATTTGGGTGGCTCAGTTTCTTGCTCCATGTCTCAGTGTACTTAGGCCAATGCACCTCCTAATCAGGAGTTGTCATGGTATTTATTAAGCGCTTTTTGGTACAGAGTACTGTACTAAACATTGAAAAATTAACTGAGAAAGTGAGTGCTATATTATCTGTGCACCTCAGGCTCCCATAGAGATTTCCATTGGTCATCTGATGGTGCTATGTTAGAAGTAGATAGATGAATGAGATGGCTTTGTGGGGGATCCTTGAGTTCTGAGAGTCTCTCTAGGGCTGACACTGGACAGTGACGAAGGTTAAGGACCTGCCCCAGTGGGCAGAGCAAGCCCCACAAAGATGGTGACCACTTGTGCCCTAGCAAAGATGGTAACTGCTCAACTCTTCTTCAATCAGTGGTATTTATTGAGCGCTTATTGAGCTCATAGCACTGGACTAAGTGTTGGGAGACTATAATATAATGGAGTTGGAAGACATGTTCCTTGCCCACAGGAAGCTTACACAATTTAGAAGGAGAAGCTTACAGTCTGGAGGAGAAGCTCCATGTTGCTTCCCTTCCAAGAAAGATGAAAGCAATCTGATCACGTGGTGTAAATCTGGATTTTCAAAGCTGAGCTTCCCTGGGGGCAGGGCAGTGATGCAAAAACATTCTTCTGCCTGAAGTTAGGACATCACTGCATTACACTGCATACACACACATTGTAAGATAATGATGAGAAGCAGCATGGCCTAGTAGAAAGAGCACAGGCCTGGAAGTCAGAGGACCTGGGTTCTAATTCTGCCTCTGACAGTTGCTTGCTGTGTGACCTTGGGCAAGACACTTAAGTTCTCTGTGTCTCAGTTTCCTCAACAGTAAAGCTGGAATTAAATCCTATTCCTTCCTACTTGCACTGTGAGCCCCATAAAGGACAGGGATTATGTCCAACCTAATTAATTTATACCTACCCCAGCACTTAGAAAAGTGTTTGACACATAGTAAGTGCTTAACAAACATGATAATGAGAATAATGATAATGATGGTGATAATGATGATGGTACTAATAATAATAATATAGTAATAATAATGTCTTTTGGCACTGGGAGGCAGCCACTCATTTTTCTCACTTCAAAGGGACCAAATGTCTGACTTCGGTCTCTGGTCTCTGAGTCTCTGGGTCTTTCCAGAGAATGAAAAGACAAAACATAAAGAGGTCAGGTTTGATGCTATCACCCTCCAGAGGGCCATGACTCACTTTGAAATGTCCAACTCACCCAAAAAGCTGGGTCTGTATTTCTCCTGTCCGGCACTGGACCCAGGCCAACACCATGCCCCCATGAAAAGATCAGTGCCTGGCCCCAATCCCATTATATGCCCGAGAATCTGTTCCTATGAGAGGCAGAGTTCTTTACAGCCTGAAGACATGATTCAAGCTACCCAGACAAGTGCCCAGGACTCATTTACACCACTTAGTGGTGCTTGATGCTTATCAAATAATTAAGCCAGGCTTTCTGCAGAGTCAACCCTCTTTCCCTCTAAAGTGAAGGATTACTTGAGCTCCTTACTCCCCCCTTATTTTCCTGTTTTCCAGTGTTTAGGAGGTGTCTGATGCTAAACAAGATTACCACCCCTATGGATATTCAGAATCAAATCCAGAGTAGCGTGAAGAATGTAATTGCCGGAATCTCGCTGCATTTCTATTCCATTGAAGAACACATTCCCGAAAAAGGTCCCAACTTCTTAACTTTGATTACTACAAACCTAGTCATCAAAGGCACTCAGCCTGTTGCTTTGACAACACCAGAACGGTGTATTCAAAGGGATACAATGGAACCTCTATATGGCTCTCAACTTTCTGTTCATTTGTCTTTGGCCCATTGACTGTTTTAGGGATTCATGCATTTCCACAGCAATAAACCATCCTAGGATGATGGATTTAGATTATGGCTATATCTTGTACTGTACTCTCCCAGGAGTTTAGTACAGTGCTCTGCACACAGGAAGCTCAATAAATATTATCAATTGACTTGTGAATATCGGGGAGAGAAGGTATTTCCCTTTGTGGGAAGGGAATTGGGCTTTCATGTGTGAGAATAACACTGTCTACCAATAAATTCATTGATTCATTCAATAGTATTTACTGAGCACTTCCTGTGGGCAGAGCACTCTACTAAGGGCTTGGGAGAGTACAATACAACAATAAAAAGACACATTCCCTGCCCCAATGAATAAATCAATCAGTGGCATTTCTTGAGTGCTTATTGTGGGCAGAGCACTACACTAACCACTTAGGAGAGTATAACACCAAAGTTAGTAGACACATTCCCTGCCCACGATGAGCTTACAGTCCAGAAGAGGAAACAGACATTAATTTAAATAAATAATTTATAACATATAATTTATAGTTATACACTTAAATGCTGTGGGGTTGAGGGTGGGTGAATATCAAATGCCCAAAAGTCACAGATCCAAGTGCAGAGATGATGTAGAAGGGAAAGAAAGCCAGGGAAAAAAAGGCTTAATAGACGTTTGCCCTCTTGGAGGAGATATGACCTTAGGTATGAACATTACATGAGTAACTTAGCTGAGTTACATAAATAATGGTTGTTGGGGTGATACCACCAGGATCGGTGGAATTTAACTGGGGAATGTCTCCTGAAGAACATTTTACCCATTTAGTCTCAGAACTACAGTGTGACTTCAGTCTACAAAACAGGATTTTTTGCTCTGCATCAGGTAGAGGAGAAATGCTTGCACCAGTATCAAAACCTCTAGAAAATGTTGTAGGTCAAAAAAAAGAAAATCTATTCCCATCAGCATAAATGGCTGGTGACTCTGTTCTGTAAACACAGATAGCAGAAGACATGCAAATACAAAGAAGACGTGTGGCCTAGTGGGCAGAGCACAGGCCTGGGAGTCAGAAGGACCTGGGTGCTAATTCTAACTCCTCCATTTGTCTGCTTTGTGACCTTGGATAAGCCACTTAACTTCTCTGAGCCTCAATTCCCTCATTTATGAAATGTGAATTAAGACTGAGCCTCATATGGGAAACAGACTGTGTCCAATTTAATTAGCCTGCATCAGCCCCAGTGTTTAGTACAATATCCAGCATGTAGGAAGTGCTTAACAAGCATCTTTAAAAAGTGATTATGAATTATTTTGTAGAGGCAGTGGTTGCTAAGGATTGATAAGGAGAATGAAGAAGACCAAAGTCATAATCCAGCCTGTTCCTGGACAAACCCTACACATATAATAAGAATAATGTTGGTATTTGTTAAGCGCTTACTATGTGCAGAGCACTGTTCTAAGTGCCGAGGTAGATACAGGGTAATCAGATTGTCCCACATGAGGCTCACAGTCTTAATCCCCATTTTACAGATGAGGTAACTGAGGCACAGAGAAGTTAAGTGACTTGCCCACAGTCACACAGCTGACAAGTGGCAGAGCCGGGATTTGAACCGATGACCTCTGACTCCCAAGCCTGTGCTCTTTCCACTGAGCCATGCTGCTTCCCCTCCTTCCCATATCTTCTCCGAGGTGAATGGCATCACTGAATTCTGCTAACTAGGCATCACATGGTCCACTGATCTGAGAATGTTCTCTGTTGAGCTGAGAGACTCAGATGAGGGGCTGTGTATGTTATGCCTCGGTTTGTAAGCAAAGCAGATGAACAATTCTCATCTTACAAAGACAAAATTAAAAACCACACATAGAAATAGCCAATTAGGACATTTGGCGCCACAGCTGTGAATGTGGATAAACCACAATTTATATTCTGGGCAAAAGCTCAAAAATGTTTAGCTGAAATTTGTATATTCTCTGTTTGTAAAGCACCCTGCAGGCTATCCACCTGTGCAAGAGCACTGAGGGAACGTGGGGAACCACCGTAACTCTAAAGTTGGGAATGCCTAAGGAAGGTGTTAAAATTAATTATTGCCCTCCTGGCCAAAATTTTGTGAGTGGGTGTGTGAGTGTGAATGTGTGAATGTGTAAATGTATGTGTGTCTGTGTGTGTTTTAACCCAAGTTTCCCTCCCATGCTTTGTGTACAGCTTTTTAGAGACTGGTGAGAGTCCCCTTGGATTGTACTGATTTTACAATTTCTAGGGGACAATTTCTGGAAGTTGCCTAGATGCAACTTTGCCTGGTAGGTCAAATCTGTGTCTGGAAACCAGAAGGCCTGAGTTCTTGCTACAGATCTATCTTGATGTGGTCTGTGATTCAAAAGGTTCTCCAGCTTTAAAACAGACCTACTGCCACCTCAGCCTGACCACCCAGGAGCCCTGAGAGGACTAATCATGCCAGAAAAATTGGATTCCACTAGATGATCTTCCCTGAATGGACTTAATTCTAACCCAGAAGGGCAGATGTGTGCTTACTCTTCCCTTCCTTCCTCTTCTACTCCCTACCCCCAACATCAAGGGACCCAAGACCCAACAATGCTTCTCCATCCTTGGGGCTTGGCTCCCTGACTTGGTGGCTACCTGCGAGGTTATTCTAACAGTTGTCTTTCCCCTTGGTCTGCTTCTCTCTGTTGTTACGGCTTTTATTCAGTGCTTACGAGGTCCCAGACAATATATTGAGTATGAGATAATCAGGTTGGACACAGTCCCTGTCCCACATGAGGCTCAGAGTCTTAATCCCCGTTTTATAGATGAAGTAACTGAGGCCCAGGGAAGTGAAATGACATGCCCAAGGTCATACAGCAGACAAGCTGCAGAGTCAGGATTAGAACCCAAATCCTCTGACTCCAAAGCCTGTGTTCTTTCCTCTAGGCCATGCTACTTCTGCTTCTGCATCTCTCAGGAAGCTTTAAGAGAAACTCCCTGTGTAGAGTAAGGATACAAGTGGAAGTGAAAAGGGGAAGACAGAGACCCCGGAGACCGAAAGTTCTAAGGATATTCTCCCATTTCCAAGGTCTCTGAGTCAGATCAAGACCGTGACGCTCTGAATGCCAGATCTGGAGGGACTGGGTGTTCATCGCTGCAAAGCACGGGCTTCTTGGACTTCACAATATGAGTCCTGCCCACTTTCAGAACCTCACAGGACTTCTTCTGAATGCCCTATGAGGTTCAGCCTGAAACAGACTGGCCAAATAAGAGATGGGGGATGGGTGCAGATGAGCTGTCTCTCTGGCAAGAGAAAATCTCTTATCAGTCCTGGCTGGTCATGCTAGGTAGATGTGCGTGGTCTTGCCATCAGCTGCAGCAGTAGAAGGCCATCCGGTATATATAGCTTCCCCATTCATTCTGGCCAAGATCCTCCTCCATGTTCAACTCTCCTCCCAACACCTGCTCTCAAAGTGCCCTTTTCATTCATTCACTCATTAGTAGAGATAGAGCATGGGTCTGAGAGTCAGAGGACCTGGGTTCTAATCCTAACTCTGCCATGTGCCTGCTGTGTGACTTGGGGCAAGTCAGTGAACTCCTCTGTGCCTTAGTTCCCACATCTGTAAAATGGAGACTCATTACCTGTTCTCCCTCCTACTTATTTATAATAATGTTGGTATTTGTTAAGTGCTTACTGTGCAAAGCACTGTTTTAAGCGCTGGGGGAGATACGGGGTCATCAGGTTGTCCCACGTGAGACTCACAGTTAATCCCCATTTTATAGATGAGGTAACTGAGGCACAGAGAAGTTGAGTGACTTGCCCACAGTCACACAGCTGACAAGTGGCAGACCTGGGAGTCGAACCCATGACCTCTGTCTCCGAAGCCCAGGCTCTTTCCACTGAGCCCCGCTGCTTCCAGTGTGAGTCCAGTGTGGAACAGAAACCGTGTCTGACCTAATGATCTTGTATCTTCCCCAGCACTTAGAACACTCCTTGATATATAGTAAGCACTTACCAAATACCACAGTTTTTAGTAGTATTTATTAGGCAGTTATTGTGTGCAGAGAATGAATTGGGCACTACTGTAGTTCTTCCCCAAGTACTAAAAGTTGTTAGAAGTTGGTCAGTAAATGACATTACTGCTATTACAGTAAATAGAGCAGTGTAGCTTAATCGATCAATCAGTGGTGTTTATTGAGCACTTACTATGAAGAGCACTGTACTAAGTGCTTGGGAGAGTACAATACAACAGAATTAGCAGACACATTGCCTGCCTATAATGAGCTTAATGGAAAGAACATGGGCCTGAGAGTCATAGGACCTGCAGCCTTGATTACTCTATCAGCCTCCTTGTTGACCTCTCTGCCTCCTTCTCTCCTCACTCCAGTCCATAATTCACTCTGCTACTCGGGTCATTTTTCTACAATAGCATTCACCCTATATTTCCCCACTCCTCAAGAAACACTTGTGGTTTCCCATCCAACTCCACATCAAACAGAAACTCCCCACCATTGGCTTTAAAGCACTCAATTACTTCTCCCCATCCTACCTCACCTCAATGCTCTCCTCTACAATCCAGCCCGCACACTTTGCTCCTCGAATTCCAACCTACTCATTGAACCTTAATCTCATTTAACTCTCCACCAATCTCATCCTGTCTCTAGCCTGGATTGCCCTCCCTCTTCATATCTGACAATCACTCTCCTCACCTTCAAAACCTTATTAAAAGCATATCTCCTCCAAGAGGGCTTCCCCGACTAAGCCCTCATTTCATCTTCTCCCAGTTCCTTCTGTGACACCCTTGCACTTGGATATACACCTTTTATTCATGTCTCCCTCAGCACTTCACCACTTCTATATGTATCTGTAATTAATTTCTTTATATTCATGTCCATCTCCCCCTCTGAACTGTAAGTTCATTGTGGGCAGGGAACATGTCTGCCAACTCTGTTGTATTATGCTCTCCCAAGTGTTTAGTACAGTGCTCTGCACAGAGTAAGTGCTCAATAAGTATGATTAGTGGATTGACAGATCAGTCAATCAATTGATTCTAATCCTGATTCCACTTACCTGCTATGTGAACTTGGGCAAGTCACTTAACTTCTCTGTGCCTCAGTTCCCTCTTCTGCAAAATGGTGATTTAATCCCTGTTCTCCCTCCTACTTAATTTGTGAGTCACATGTGGGACCTGATTACCTTGTATTTATCCCAGCATTTAATACAGAGCTTGACACATACTAAGTATATAACAAATACTGCAAAAATTACTATTGCATGCAAAACACTGTTCTGAGCACTTATGGGTAGAACACCATATTAAGAATTTACTGTGTGTGGAGAACTGTACTGAGCTCCTACTTTGTATTCGCAGTTATACTAGGTACCTACTCTGTGAAGGGATTGTACTGAACACCTATTGCATGGAGAGTACTATACTGGACATCTACTGTGTATCTTGCACTGTACTATCTACAGAGCACTGTAATGGGTGTCTTCTGTGAAGAGAGTAGTGTATTATGGGTTAGAAGAATATAATCAATCAATCAATGGTATTTATTGGGTGCTCACTATGTGCAGAGCACTGTACTAGCACTTGAAAGAGAACAATACAACAGAATTAGCAGACATGCTCCCTGCCCATAATAAGCTTTCAGTCTAGTGAGGGAGACAGACATTAATATGAATAAATAAGTAATTTTTAGTATATAATTTAAAGATGTCATAAGTACTGTGAGGTCGAGGGTGGGTGATTATCAAATGTCCAAAGGTCACAGATCCAAGTGCATAATATACAAAAACACAATCTCTGCTCCTGTGTAGTCCAGTGGAAAGAGGGCAGACCTGGGAGTCAAGAAAACTGCGTTCTAATTCTGGCTCTGCCAGTTGCCTGCTGTTTGACCTTGGACCAATAGCTTCATTTCTCTGTGCCTCAGTTTTCTTACCTGTAAAATAAGGACTGAATACCTGTTCTCCCTAGACCCCAAATATTATTATTACATTTATTATATTATCATTATTATTATTACTATTATTAAGGAGCTGAGTTATAAGCTCACTTTAGGATGCGATCGATGAGAATGATGTCCTTGGCCTACCTGAGGGATGTGTTTGGGGTGTGCACCAGCTCCAAATGTCCCCCACTTTGCTTCTCCATACAGGCAACCCACCTGTAAATGGTCTGTATGCAGGTTTCCATTTGCTCATCCCAGAAACTGAGTGTCACTGCAGGGAGTTAATGGAAACAGCAGTCACGGCAGACCAGAGAAGACTTCCAGGATGGGGACAGAATCTGTTTCTCTGTCTGTGGCTTTGGGGATCACAACTGTTGAAACAAAAACACATTTGACTTGAGTGAGGAAATAAAAGTCACAACCCAGTGCGGGTATGAAGTGGGAGCATTTTAGAATGGAATTTATAATAAAAAAATAATAATAATGGTATCTGTGAAGTACTTGCTATCTGCCAAGCACTGTACTATGTGCAGAGGTAGATACAAGATAATCAAGTCAGATATAGTGGAGGAGAAATTCTTTCAGACTTCCAGGCAAGCAGATTCTGAATTTGATGCCCTTTCAATGACACAGCTTATCCCTCTTGCTATGCAGAGTCTCTATATCCAGAGTTGTCAATCATCATAACAGTAATTATAATGGCATTCGTTAAGTACTTACTATGCAGTAAGCTCTGGGACTTAGGAAACGAGATCAGACACAGTCCCTGTCCCAACCGAGATTCATAGTCTTAGAGGGCAGGGAAGGGGAGAATAGGACTGAATCCCCATTTACAGATGAGAAAACTGAGACTCAGATAGGTTAAGGGACTTGCTCAAGATCAAACAATAGGCCAGTAACAGAGTTGGTATTTTAACCCCTGTTTCCAGATTCCCAGTCCTGTGCTCTTAACAATGGGCCATGTTGCTTCGACGTGGTCGAGGAAGGAGCTGCTATTGGTGAAATCACACTGTGAGTGCACGTCTCAGAGAAAGACACTCTGCCACCATGCATCAGTGAAAATAGAGTTGGACCCCTTTCCTAGCTATTCATTCGGCTCAGACAGTGCAGTGGGGCTGGGAGAGGGGAGAGGACAAAGGGTGCAAGTGAGGGTGGCGCAGAAGGGAGTGGGAGAAGAGGAAAGTTGGGGGCTCAGTCAGGGAAGGCCTCCTGAAGATGTGCCTTCAATAAGGCTTTGAAGTGGGGGAGAATAATTGCTGGATTTGAGGAGGGAGGGCATTCTGAGCCAGGGGCAGGATGTGGGCAAGAGGTCTGCAGTGAGACAGTTGAGATTAAAGCGTAGTGAGAAAGTTAGCATTAGAGGAGTAAAGTGTGTGAGCTGGGTCATAATAGGGGAGAAGCGAGGTGAGGTAGGAGGGGGTAAGGTGATGGAGTGCTTTAAAGCCAATGGTGAGGAGAGCTCCCTGGTGCTCTCCTCAAATTATGGACCCTAGGTAATCCACTTTAGGATTACAGACACCAGTGTGAGCCCAGGGATGGTAAAGAGGCAGGTGGGGAGGAGATGGAGAGAGAGCCCAGCATTACAGAATATCTCTGTGAATACTTGCTGTGCCCAGCTTATGAAGTCCTATTCGTAATTGATTTTAATATCTGTCTCCTCCTGTATACTGTAAGCTCCTTACCAGCAATGATCATGTCTACCAATTCCATTGTATTGTAATAATAATAACCGTGGCATTTGTAAAGCACAAACCATGTGACAAGCACTGTACTAAGCTCTAGGCTAGATATAAGATAATCAGGTTGGGTATAGAACCTGTCCCAGAGTTGACAGTCTAATGGGGAGGGAGAAAAGGTATTGAATCTGAAGCTTACAGATGTGAAAACTGAAGCACAGAGAAGTTAAGTGACTTGTCCAAGGTCACACAGCAGACAGGTGGTGGAGCCGGAATGAGAATCCAGATCCTCTGACTCTCAGGCCCATGCTCTTTTTGCCAGACCACATTAATTTCCAAATGCCAAGTACAGTGTTCTGCACTCTGTAAGCGCTGATTGATTGATTGATTGATTGATCAATACCACTGACTGATATTTTAAAGATATTTGTTAAGGGTTACAAATTTGTTAAGAGATACTCCACTATCTACTGGAGTAGATTCATAGACATAGTCCTTGTTCTACATAATCCCTGTTTACGGTCTAACTAGGAAGTTAACTAATTTAAACCCTAAATTACAGGTGAGGAAACTAAGGCACAGAGAGGTTATGTGACTTGTCCAAGGTCACACAGCAGACACATTCTAATAATAATAATGGTGGTATTTGTTAAATGCTTACTCTGTGCCAAGTACTGTTCTAAGCGCTGGGGGGATACAAGGTGATCGGGTTGTCCCATGTGGGGCTCACAGTTTTAATCCCCATTTTACAGATGAGGTAAATGAGGGACAGAGAAGTTAAATGACTTGCCCAAAGTCACACAGCTGACAAGTGGCGGATCCGGTATTAGAACCCATGACCTATGACTCTTTCCAGTGAGCCATGGGCTCTTTCCACTGAGCCACACTGCTTCTAAGATATTTATAGTAATGATGAATGGCATTAACAGCCTTTCTAAGTGTACAAACCTAATAATAATAATTATGATATTTGTTAAAGTTTTACTATGTTCCAAGCAATGTTCTAAGAGCTGGGGTAGATACAAGTAGACGAGGTTGAACACAGTCCCTGTCCCACATGGGACTCACACTTTTATTCCTCATTTTACAGGTGGGGTAACTGAGGCACAGAGAAATTAAGAGACTTGCCCACATTCAGAGAGCAGACAAGTGGTGGAACTGGGATTAGAACCCAGCTCCTTCTGTCTTCCAGGCCCCTGCTCTACCCACTAGGCCATGCTGCTTCTCTACCACTTTTCATCACTACCCTCCTTTATGGCACCAGCTCAGGACTTATAGCTTGATGACAAAGCACAGTAGCTGAAGGCAAATGGAGAAACAATTTAAAAAGCCATGAGGGGAGGGGAAGGAAAGAAAATTTAAAGAGGACGAGATGTCAGAGGGCAAGTGACCTCAGTGAAGGCGAGCAGTCGCCTAATCTTTGGACAGAATTACCATGGAGGAATAACACGCCTGTCTCACTGTCCTTCCTCTAAAGGAAAAGGTGACTCCCTTTCTGTGGAACCTCTCTGACAATATGATTACATAATTGTAGAGGTAGTGTGAATCTTTACTAGTTTGAGTAAGCAGCTCTGAGTCATTTTGGTAAATGCAGGTCCCCCCATCTTGGTTGAGGACTTGATCCCCTATTTATAATAATGTTTCTATGAGAAAATCGGTTCCTGTTCAAGATGTGGTTTTCAGATACCAATCACATTGAAAATTTGAGGGCTGCCTGTTTCTTTCCACTTCCACTTCTGTTAAAAAAAAAAACAGAAGAAAAACCAACTGCAGGGAGGACCCATTTGCTTCAGAATCTGGAATGAGGAAAGAGGGGAATGAGGCAATGATAGATTTGGGAATGCAACACCTTCAGTGTAAATCTTGGGATTTTTTTACAAGTCTCAGAATCCCATGGAGCCTAAACTGAGCATGTACTGAGAATGCTCCAAGCAGTCATGGCCACCCAAGCACTTCCGGTGAGTAAGGGCAGTAAGGGCAGTCGGATCAGACCCGATACTAGGACATTTGTTTCATTTGATCAAATTGGATCATTTTTCTTATGATGATATTTATTAAACCCTTACCCTCTGCCAAAATACCAGGGTAGATTCAAGAAAATCAAATTGAACACAATTCCTTTCCACATGCAGTCAGAATATCACTATCACTATCACTGACTATCCCTATCACTGTGGATGGTACGACCATCCTTCCCATCTCTCAGGCCCACAACCTCGGTGTCATCTTTGACTCGGCTCTCTCGTTCACCCCACACATCCAATCCGTCACCAAAACCTGCCAGTCTCACCTTTATAATATCGCCAAGATCTGCCCTTTCCTCTCCACCCAAACAGCTATCTTACTGTTACAGGCTTTCATAATATCCAGGCTGGATTATTGTGCCAACCTTCTCTCTGATCTCCCTTCCTCCTGTCTCTCCCCATTCCAGTCTATTCTTCATTCCGATGGCCAGCTCATCTTCCTGCAGAAACACTCTGGGCATGTCACTTCCCTTCTTAAAAACCTCCAGTGGTTGCCTATCAACCCCCGCACGAAACAAAAACTTCTCACTCTAGGCTTCAAGGCTCTCCATCACCTTGCCCCCTCCTACCTATCCTCCCTTCTCTCTTTCCACTTACCACCCCGCACGCTCCACTCCTCTGCCGCCCACCTCCTCACCGTCCCCTGTTCTCTCCCATCCCGCCGTCAACCCCTGGTCACATCCTCCCGGGGTCCTGGAATGCCCTCTCTCCTCACTTCCGCCAAACTAATTATCTTCCCCTCTTCAAAACCCTACTTAGAGCTCACCTCCTCCAAGAGGCCTTCCCAGACTAAGCTTCCCCTTTTCCCTCTGCTCCCTCTGCTCCCCCTTTACCCTCCCTTCACCTCCCCTCAGCTAAGCCCTCTTTCCCCCCTTTCCCTCTGCTGCTCCCCCTCTCCTTTCCCCTCCTTTCAGCACTGTGCTCATCCGCTCAATTGTATATATTTTCATTACCCTATTTATTTTGTTAATGAGATATACGTCACCTTGATTCTATTTACTGCTACTGTTTTAATGAGATGAGATGTTCATCCCCTTGATTCTATTTATTGCTATTGTTTTTGCCTGTCTTCCCCAATTAGACTGTAAGCCTGTCAGTGGGCATGGACTGTCTCTATCTGTTGCCGATTTGTACATTCCAAGTGCTTAGTACAGTGCTCCGCACATAGTAAGTGCTCAATAAATACTATTGAATATAAGAAGTGGGAATTGAGGTATTTTTTCTCCATTTCAGAGATAAGGAAACTGCAGCAGAAAAAGGTTAAGTGACGGTTCACGGTCAGGTGGCAAGTCAGTGACAAAGCTGGGAGTAGAAGCCAGGTCTCCTGACTCCCAGACCCATGCTCTTTCTATTAGGCCATGCTACCTCTCTCAGTGCCACAGCACCTCCTTCAGAAAGTCAGGTCACTTCCAGCTGAACTACGACATATGGCCAGACTCCCCAGGAATAATAATAATTGTGGTATTTGTTATGTACTTACACTGTGCCAGGCCCTGCACTAAGTGCTGGGGTAGATTCAAGATATTCAGATAGGATCCAGTCCCTGTCCCACATGGGTCTCGTAGTCTTAGTAGAGGAAATAAGATTTACCCCTATTTTACAGATGAGGAAATTGAGACACAGAGAAGTTAAGTGACTTGCCCAAGGTCACACAGCAGACTAGTGGTGGTGCCAGGATTAAAAGCCTGGTCCTCTGACTCTCAGGCCTACTGCTTCTGCACTGTAATAGTAAGTATACCTTGATTTGTGTACTGTGTTGTTGTTTTTCCAAAAACATTTTCATATCATTTATCTCATTTTAGTCATCTAACCATGGCAGACAGGAAAAGACAGGTACTATTATCCCCATTTTACAAATGATGAAACAGAGGCACAGAAAATTTCAGTGACTCCTCCAGTGTCACACTGCAGGTCACTGGCAGATCTGGGACTAGAATCCAAGTCTCCTCTCCCCAGATCCCACTTTCTTACTACCTGACCACCCTGCCCCTCACACACCCAGACCCTACAGCAATGTTCCCTCCTGATTCTAGCCATGACAGTTCATGTTTAAAGAAAACCTTTTGGTCTCTGGCATGAATCATTCATTCAAAGCAACTGGAAAACAGTTGAAGCCGTTCATCCCTCTTGCTTAGTGCATTATCTCTATTCACCATTAATGCTATTGATTAAACCCTTACTATGTGCAGAGCAATGAGCTTACTGTCTAGAGGGGTGATACGCATCAATATAATGGTAGTCCAGGGAAATGGGGAGATTGCATGGATGAGACCATTGTGTCTCAATTCAATTCAATTTATTCATATTTACTGAGCCCTTCCTGTGTGCAAAGCACTTTACTAAGCACTTGAGAGAGCACAATATAGCAATAAACAGACACATTCTCTGCCCACAACGAGCTTACAGTCTTTTATCCCCCTTAGGTCTGGAGCCTCCCATACTAGACAGGTACAGATAGTCCCAGACAGATACAGTCAGCCTGCAAGGCAGCTACTTATGGTGATATGAGGGCTGGGAGTAATTAGGGAGATTAATAAACTAGCTACAGTTTTTTTTTGTTGTTGTTAAGTGCTACTCTGAGCTGGGCACTGTACTAAGTGTTGCAGTAGATACAAGCTTATCAGTTGGAAAAATCCCTGTCCCACATGAGGCTCACAGTCTTTATCCCCATTTTACAGATGAGGTAAGTCAGGCACAGAGAAGTGAAGTGACTTGCCCAAGGTCACACAGCAGACAGGTGGTGGAACCAGGATTAGAACCCAGGTCCCTCTGGTTACATCCTCTACTTGCTTAAACAAATAATAAATCAGCTTCTCTAGGGGTCCATTCTGGACTGCAGACATAACCACCGTGGCAGCTTGGCTGAAGTGGCTGGGGCAGGGTGGATTGGGGGAGGGGTGCCACACGGATAAGCACTCAAACATTTTACTGTGTTCCACTCCGCGAAGCCACCAGGGCATGGAGACTGGATTGCATCCATCTCCCACTCCGGGAGGGCTCCCACAAATTTCTCTGGACTGTCCGAGCCACAGAGAGTCTGTCTACTGCTGGGATTTTTCTCCTTCAGGAGCAAGACGTGCTTGGGGAGGATCGTCCTCCCTGGAACCCTGGCCCTAAGTCCGCGCTTTCCAAATTGAGAACTTGCACAGATGAATTGGTTCTCGGGGTGGTGGTTTGTGTGGGGTTACTCGTGTTCTCTTTCCCCTGCCACTCGTGTTCCTTCTGGTAACCGAGAAGTAGCATGGTCTAAATGGAAGAAGCACAGGCCTGGGAGTCAGAAGACCTGGCATCTAATCTCAACTCCTCCACTTGCCAGCTATATGACCTTGGATAAGTCACAACTTCTCTGTGCTTCAGTTCACTCACCTGAAAAATGGGGATGAAATACCTGTTTTCCCACCCTCTCAGACTTTGAGCTTCATTCGGGAACAGGGACCATGTCCAGTAATTGCATTGTAACTGCTCTGGTGCTTAGGGCAGTGCTTGGTGCATGATAATCATTTAACGAATAATGCAATTATCCTTATGGGATATAGTGCACAACAAGCAAGGAGATAGGAAGGATTGCAGCACATTATCAGCTGCACACAAAGGATTTTTACATATAGAACCCATTTACCATCAGAGCAGCAGCAGGTCAGGACACAAGAGTGCCTTGGTAGCCACTGTGATCTTTGATGCCCATGTAAAGTCATCTAGTTCTTTTAGGATGTCACTATCAATGATAATAATGGCATTTATTTAGCTCTTACTATGTACCACGTGCTAGGGAAGATGGATACAAGAAAATCCAATCTTAAACCCTCTCTGTCTTACACAGGTCTCATCAACTAACAGAGAAGGAGAACAGATAATCCATTGCCATTTTACATACGTTACCCGAGGAGAGATCAAAGTTCCTTGGTCAAGATCACAAAGCAGGCAAGTTGTAGAAACAGGATTAGAACTCAGGTCTCCTGACTGCCCAGTCTCTTTCCACTAGGCCACATTGCAAATATGTGCTTGGCTGTATACTCCTTAAGCATTTGATATTCCCCTCAGCCTCACAGCACGTAATACATATCCATAAACCACTATTTCCCTTATCGGAAATTTATGTTGGGCTCTATCTTTCCCCGTAGCCTATAAACTCCTCGTGATCGGGGATTATGTCCACTAACTTTTGATGTAGCGTACTTTCTCAAGTGCTTAGTACAATGCTCTGCACAGAACAAGAGCTCAATAAATACCACTGATTTATTGATCAAATGATTGATCAAATGAGGCATCTACAGTCCTTAGCTGCAAGCCATTCAGGTCATTCTACCTAAGACACCCATCTCTAGGCTGACTGCTTGGGATTGTCACCCGTTCACCTCTCCTAGGCTTCTCTAAACTCATCTCAAGACTGAAAACTTGGTATAGGCAGGGAACATGTCTACCAACTCTGTTGTATTCTCCCATGTGCTCAGTACAGTCTGCTGGGTGACCTTGGGCAACTCACTTCATTTCTCTGGACTTCAGTTACCTCATCTGTAAATTAGGGATTAAGAATGTGAGCCTCAAGTGGGACATTCAATCATTCATTCATTCAATCATATCTGTATTAAGTGCTTACTGTGTGCAGAGCCTGTACTAAGCACTTGGGAAAATATGATACTGCAATAAAGAGAGACAATCCCTACCCACAACAACCTCACAGTCTGGTGCGGGGGGAGACAGACATCAATACAAATAAACAGACATCAGTATGAATAAATAAAATTACTGATTATATACATAAGTGCTGTGGGACAGGGAGAGGGGAGAAGAGCAAAGGGAGCAAGTCAGGGTGATGCAAAAGTGAGTGAGAGATGAGGAAAAGGGGTCGTCTCCCCTTTTTGACTTGTTGTTGTTGTATTATGCTGTCATGTTGTGTCCAATCCATAGCAACATCATGGACACATCTCTCCTAGCTTGCCCTGCCTTCATCTGCAAGCCTTCTGGTAGTGGATCCATAGCGCTTTCTTGGTAAAAATTTGGAAACGGTTTAACATTGCCTCCTTCCGCACAATAAATCTGAGTCTCCTCCCTTGACTCTCTCTTCCATGCTGCTGCTGCGCAGCACAGGTGAGTTTTGACTTGTAGCAGATTGCCTTCCACTCTCTAGCCACTGCCCAAGCTAGGAATGGGATGGATGTGCCTCTGCTTGACTCTCCCTCTCATAGTCAAGGCTGGTAGAGTACTGGATACTCTCTCTGCGTGACCCTGAGAGGACCCCTTTTTGATTATAAGTATCCAATTAACACTAGTCTACTCCTCCAAGTGCTTAGTGCAATGTTCTCCACATAGTTGTTGCTCAATAAATATTATTGATTGATTAACTGATTGATTTTTCCCTAAATCAGGTTCTGTAACTGAGCCCAAATCCTCTTTGGGAGAACTGTAACTCAACTGGCAACATCATGTTATGGAACTCTACTGCCTCAGGCACCACAGCTCCTCGACTTCTTAATGAATCTCCCGGGACATTATGACTTTTTCTCCCTCTCCTCAAGCAGCGTCTGCCCTTTCCGACTCGTTAGGCAGTTCAGACGGCAGGGCCCTGGCTCAGCACATCCTTTAATGATTTCTAGACAAAAGAGCATTGTTCCCAGGAGTGATATGGCCAGGGTGGTTACTAGGACTCAAAAATGCACCCCCAAATTGCCCACGTGGTGAGGAGTTTGCAAATGTCATCATTACAATGCTGTGGGTTAGAGAGATGGGATGCAGTTATTATCTGCTACAGAACCTGCCAGGAACTACCAATAAGTCTAGGACACTGGTGGTGACACTTGAAGAGCACTGGCACTGAACCAAACCTGGTAGACCCTCCACCTCCCATAAGTCCTTCTAAAACTGTCCTAACCTCTCTCTGCTATTAGCCAGCAGTGTGATCTTGGGCAAGTCAATTAATCGCTCTGAGCCCTTAGTTTCTTCATCACTAAAATGGGGATAAGATATCAGCTATTTTTACCTATCATTCTGTGATTCATATGTGGGACAGGAGCTATGTCTGATCTGATCATGGTTAGAGCATGGGCCTGGGTGTTAGAAGGACCTGGGCTCTAATCCCCGATCTGTCACATGTCTGCTGTGTGACCTGGGGCAAGTCACTTCACTTCTCTGTGCCTCAGTTACCTTATCTGTAAAATGGGGATTATGATTGTAAGCCCCATATATGACAGAGACCATGTTCAACCTGATTAACTTACATCCACCCCAGTGCTTAAAATAGTGCTTGACACATAGTAAGCACTTAACTAGAACCATAATTATTATTATTATTGTAATGATGCTAGCCCTTACCACAGGGCTTATCACTCAATATATTTCAACGCTAACTATGTGAGAATCAGGACCCTGGAAATGCTGTCCACCACTCCTCTTCAGTCACTGCTAAGTCACTATCAGGATGGCCAGAATTATTTTGGTAAACTCTGGTTTGGGGAATTCCATTCAAGGAGAAGTAGGATGAAATTTCCTTTGGGGAATTCCATTCAAGGAGAAGTAGGATGAAATTTCCCCACCCACCACCGCCATCCTTCTAGAGAACCTGAACCTAAAGTCCCAGAATGTCATAGAAGCAGCGTGGCTCAGGCGAAAGAGCCCGGGCTTGGGAGTCAGAGGTCATGGGTTTGGATCCCGGCTCTGCCACTTGTCAGCTGTGTGACTGTGGGCAAACCACTTCACTTCTCTGTGCCTCAGTTACCTCATATGCAAAATCTGGATGAAGATTGTCAGCCTCACTTAGGACAACCTGATTACCCTGTATCTACCCCAGCGCTTAGAACAGTGTTCTGTACATAGTAAGTGCTTAACAAATACCAAAATTATTATTATTACTGTAGAGCCTAAATTGAGTGATGGACTGAGTGTGTTGCAGTTCAGAGGGTGGAGGCAGATTTCCTAACCTGCCACCCTGAGGTTCAGCCTGACATTTTACTTCTTGAGGGCCCCAGAGGCCACAGGGCTCCTGGTGTGCTATGGACTGGCTTGGAAGCTTCAGAGGACCAAAACATGGGGTAGCCTTCTCTGCATCCTCTTTCTCCACCTCCTTCTCTCTCTCTCTCCTCCTCTTTTTCCTCCTCTTCACCATCCTCCTTCTCCTTTTTTGCTCTCTCTCTCCCTCCCCCTCCATTCCCTGTTCTCATTTATCTCTTCTCCTTACTCCACCTTCTCCTATTTTCCCTTTCTCTCCTCCTCCCACCTCACTCATTCCCTGCCACCCCCTTTACTTGCTCCTCCTTCTCCACCTTCTTCTCTTTACTCCTTTATCCCTCCTTTTATCTCTCCCCTTTCTCTTCATGCCCTTTCTAGTCTATTAATTCTCCCCTATGTTCTTCTTTCTCTCTGCCTCTTTCTTCTCTTCCTCCTCCTCTTCATCATAATAAAGCAATAGCAATAATAATAGTGGTATTTGTCTTTTTTTGTTAGATTTTTAAATGATTTTGTTAAGCCCTTAGCTTCAGGTGCTGTATTAAGCACTGGGGTAGACACAAGCTAATTAGATTGGAGAATCAATCAATCAACCAATTGTATTTATTGAGTGTTTACTATGTGCAGAGTATTGTACTAAGCATTTGGGAGAGTACAATAAAACAGAATTAGCAGACACGTCCCCCTACTCCTTACAACCTTACAGTCTAGAGGACCCATGATCTTCCATTTACAAGTTAAACCTGTACTATGTGCCAAACACTATAATAAGCACTGGGGTAGTTACAAGATATTCAGGTTGGACACAGTTTAAATAGAAGGGAGTAGGATTTAACCCCCAATTTAAAGATGAGGAAACCAAGGCCCAGAGAAGTCAAGTGACTTGACCAAGTTCACATAGTGGGCAGGTCATGGGCCTGGGACCAAAACGCAGGTCCTCCAACTCCCAGGCCTGCACACCCTCCAAAAGGCCACACTGCTTCTCAGCACTTAAGGACTCTGAAATGCTTACTATGTGCCAAACATTGTACTAAGAGCTGGAGGTAGATATAAGATAATCAGAATCAGCTAGTAGACTGTGATCCCCATATGGGAGAGGCATTGAGTCTGACCTGATTGTCTTGTATCTACCGTACCATTTAGTGCACTTAAATTCCAAAGTCACAATTAAAATATATTAATGTTTGTTTAAATTATGTAATTAGCTTATTGTGTACCAACTACTTTAGAATTGAATCCTGTTTCACTCTATGACCCAAATAGGTTGTAGGAGCAGCATTCATTGCCTAGTGGATAGAACATGAGCCAGAGAGTCAGAAGGATCTGGGTTCTAATCCCAGGTCTGCCACTTGTCTGTGTGACCTGTGGCAAGTCACTTCACTTCACTGGGCTTCAAGTTATCTCTTCTGTAAAATTGGGATTTAAGATTATAAACCCAATAAAGGACGGGGACTATGTCTCCCCTTCTAGACTGTGAGTCCGTTGTTGGGTAGGGATTGTCTCTATCTGTTGCCAAATTATATTTTCCAAGCACTTAGTACAGTGCTCTGCACACAGTAAGTCCTCAATAAATACAACTGAATGAATGAATGATTAGCTTTTATCAACCCCATGGTTTAGTACAGTGCCTGGCCTCATAGTAAACGCTTAACAAATACCATAAGAAAAAAAAAGGTTGCTGACCCCAACATTAGGAAGGAGACCTCCATGACACCATCTTTACTGGATGACCAAGGTTGGCAACTTCTCTTTGTCAAATTTCTAAGCAAATTTACTAACACCCTAAAACCATTTCAAAGTGAAACATTCTTAATGGGGTAAACTATCCTTCCTTCAATTCATTTATTAATCATTATGTTGTGGTGCTGGACTTTGCAGATAATGTCAGTTTGAAAAAGTGAAAACTCCATTTGTGACAGGAAAGCATAATGGAGGCTGTCATGCAAGGTAGACTGCATTCCCTAAGGCAACAGTAGGCTCAAGACGAATCTCTAGCAGGGCTGTAATAGTAATAATTCACTCAATAGTATTTATTGAGCACTTACTATGTGCAGAGCACTGTACTAAGAGCTTGGAATGTACAATTCAGCAACAGATAGAGACAATCCCTGCACAATGACAGGCTTACAGTCTAATCGTGATAATAACAGTATATATTCCGTGCTTACTGTGGTATTTGTTAAGCGCTCACTATGTGCCAAGCAAGGTTCTAAGCACTGGGGTAGATACAATCAGGTTGGACACAGTCCCTGTCCTACATGGGGCTTACAGTAAGTAGGAGGGAGTAGGACTCAATCCCCATTTAACGGGTGAGGTAATTGAGTCAATGAGAAGGCAAGTGACTTGCCCAAAGTCTTCCAGCAGATATTTGACAGGGCGAGGACCAAACCCAGGTCCTCTGACTCCCAAGTCTGTAGTCTTCCCACTAGGCCACACTGCTTCTTATAAACACAGGGTTGATATGAGAGAATCAGAATGGGCCCTGTCTCTGTCTCACAGAAAACTCATGGTCTTCTTACAAGTAAGAGGAGCAGGTCAAAGTCAGCCAGTTGTAGGTCCGAGACGTGATGAATTAGGCATGAACTCTGCAGCTCTCTAATCAGGGAAGGGAGGAAGGAAAGAAGGAGCTGACGAAAGTTGAACATGTTCT
This sequence comes from Ornithorhynchus anatinus, assembly GCF_004115215.2. Taxonomy (NCBI): domain Eukaryota; kingdom Metazoa; phylum Chordata; class Mammalia; order Monotremata; family Ornithorhynchidae; genus Ornithorhynchus; species Ornithorhynchus anatinus. The sequence goes on from NC_041728.1 coordinate 95,811,035, forward strand.
ATCACCCGGGCAACGTAAAAGCAGCCGCCTCTCACCGTTGCCACCTCATACTTCAATCAGTCAATCACTCCATCATATTTGAGTGCTTCCTGTGTGCAGAATGTTGCACAAAGCACTTGGGAGAGTACAATATAACAATATAACAGAGTTGGTAAACACAAACCATGTCCCACATAATAGTCTTAATCCCCATTTTATAGATGAGATAACTGAGGCACAGAGAAGTTAAGTGATTTTCCCAAGGTCACACATCAGACAAATGGAAGAGCTGAAAATAGAGCTCAATTCCTCTGACTTCCAAGCCCAAGCTCTTTCGAGTAAGGCACACTTCTTTTTCATGCCACATTGCTACTTCTCAACCTCCATCTCCTCTTTCTCCTGATTTTCCTCTTCCTGCCCCTCCTTTTTCTCCTCTTCATGGTCCTTCTAGTTTTATTCATTCTCCTCCTTGTTCTCCTTGTTCTCTGCCTCTTTCTTCTCTTTCTTATGTTAACAGTCATTATTTTGGTATTTTTTAATGGTATTTGTTAAGTGCTTGCTATATACCAAACACTGTTCCAAGTGCTGGGGTAGATACCAGTTAGTCAAGTCATACACAGTCAAGGTCCCATCTCTTTTCTACCAGCTCACAGTCTTAGGGAGAACAGGTATTGAATCCCCATTTTACAGATAACAAAACAGGCACAGAAAAGTTAAATGACTAGCCCAAGATCACTAATAGGCCAGGGACAGACTCAGGATTAGAACTCAGGTCCTCTGAATCCCAGGCCTGTGCTCTTTCCACTAGACAACACTGCAACGTGGCTCAGTGGCAAGAGCCCGGGCTTGGGAGTCAGAGGTCATGGGTTCAAATCCTGACTCTGCCACTTGTCCGCTGTGCGACTGTGGGCAAGTCACTTAACTTCTCTGTGCCTCAGTTACCTCATCTGTAAAATAGGGATTAACTGTGAGTCTCACGTGGGACAATCTGATGACTCTGTATCTACCCCAGCGATTAGAACAGTGCTCTGCACATAGTAAGCGCTTAACAAATACCAACATTATTATTATTATTATTCTGCCTTCCTGCTTCCTCCCAGTTTGGGAAGCTTAAATAGATCAAAGGAGGTAGCCAAGCTTGCATGAATCAGAAAAAGTGAATCCTTTTTATCACAATAATAATAATAATAATAAATTATATGATAATTATAATAATAATGAAAATAATAATAATGAACAGCAGCATGGCCTAGGGGAAAGAGCATGGGTCTAGGTGACAGAGGACCTAGGTTCTAATTATTGCTTCACCTTGGGCAACTCTCTGAATTTCTCTGTGTCTCATTTACCTTATCTGTAAAATGAGGATTAAACTCTGAGCCCCCTATAAGACAGGACTTTGTCCATCCTAGGGCTTTGTACAGTGCCTGGCATATAGTAAGTGCTTAATAAATACCATTTAAAAAAAAATTTGTGGCTCTTGTTAAGCACTTACTATCTGCCAAGCACTGTACTAAACACTGGGGTAAATACAAGATAATCAGGTCAGATACAAACCCTGTTCCACATGGGGGTCACTGGCTGAAGGAGGATGGAGCACAGGAATTGAATCCCATTACATAAAGCTGAGGCCCAAAGAAGTGAAATGATTTGCCCAAGATCACATGGAAGGCAGGTGGCAGAGTCAGGAGCAGAACCCAGATCCTCCTACTCCCAGCCCCATTTTCTTTCCATTTGGCCATCCTATTTCTTGCTATTCCTGTTGTTGTGTGCCAAATCCAGATCCCTCCTGCCTTTTGTGGAGGGAGAGAGAGAAGGGAAGTGGAAAGTTGTGGATTTCATTTGCCTGACTAATCACAGGGCCCTGTGTGTCCTTAGGCTGTAAATAACCCAATGTTAACAGTCAGACAGACAGACTGGAGTCCGTTCCGGCCCACAGAAAATCTACCTCAGCCCTAAGTGGAAACTCTACCAGTTGGGGCCTTGGGATATTTTCATTTCTTGGCTTCCCTTCCAGACCCTCCCATCTGTTATACATGATCTCAGAGAGGTTCAGTCATCTGTGAACTTTGCCTTGAATCCAGCAGAGGAACATATTGTCCTTGGAACACGCTGACATTGATAAAGAAAGTTGGGGTTTTTTTTTTAATGAAACAAAGCATTTCCCAAGAAAACAGAGCAAAGATTTCCATTTTGCCAGCTTTCAGAGAGCTGTTTGGAATGGGTAGGTACCATTTGGAGGTTTTTGTGTTCATTGTAATAATAATAATGAATAGGATAATTATGGTATTTGTTAAGAGCTTACTATATGCTAGACACTGTACTAAGTGCTGGGGTGGGTACAAGACAATCAGGTTGGGCACAGTCCCTGTCCCACATGGAGTTCACAGTCTTAATATCCATTTTGCAGATGAGGTAACGGAGGCACAAAGAAGTCAAGTGACTTGCACAAGGTTACACAAGAGACAAGTAGTGGAGCTACTTCTGCAAAATGGTTATGGTGTCATTATGTTATTCTGTGTGCCCAGTGTCACACATGGCAGCATGTGCATCTGGTTGTCCTGGATTTCCAAGGGCCACCAAGGGCTACCTTATTCAGGAATGCAGTTAGCTTGCAGGCACTGAGTAATTGCTCTTAGCAGCACAGTTCTGCCGGACGGACCACACAGGGGAAATGAACAACAGCAGGATACACAACTACCTGTGGAGTAGTGGGCCCACAGAAGCCTGGAGGACACAAAATATGAGTGAAAGATATAGTGAAGCTTCATACCATCATCTCTGAAAACAACCAAAAGGTCTGCAATGGGGAAAACTGTCTTTTCAATCAATCAATTGTATTTATTGAGCACCTTCTGGTTTCAGAACAGCATAATGTACTGCTCTTTCCCCTTGTAGACTGTAAGCTTGATAATAATGATAATAATGTGTGGTATTTATTAAGCTTGAATATTACTATATTACTATATTACTATATTACTATGTGCCAAACACTGTTCTGAGTGCTGGAGTAGATACAAGGTAACCAGATAGCACATAGTCCCTGTCCCACATGGGGCTCACAGTCTCAATCCCCATTTTGCAGATAGAATAACAGGCACAGAGAAATGAAGTGACTTGCCCAAGATCACACAGCAGACAGGTGGCAGAGCCAAGATTAGAACCCATGTCCTCTGACTCCCAGGCCCATGCTCTTTCAACTAGACTATGCTACTTCAAAAATGTTATAACTGCTATGGGCAGTTAACTTGTCTATTAATTCTTTTGCATCGTACTCTTCCAAGCATTTAGTGCATAGTACACACTCAATAAATACTGTTGGTTGGTTGATTGATTGTACTTAGCACTTGGTAGAGTAGTCTAGAATTAGTAGACATAGTCCTTACTCTCAAATATCTTTCAATCTAGTGGGGGAAACAGACACTAAATATATTGAAGATATGAGGGCATAACAACATTAAAGACAAGTACATAAGTGTTATGGAGTGATGTGAGTACCCATATGCTTAGCTGATGTGGAAGTGCTGAAGTGGAAGGTGGGGGACTAGAGAGGAGAAAATCGTCCAATCAGTGGTATTAACTGAGCACTTACTGTGCGCAGAGCACTGTACTAAGCACTTGGAAGAGTAGGATGTAACAGAGTTGGTAGACATGTTCCTTGCTGATGAAGATCCTACAGTCTAGAAGAAAGGGATATTAATCAGAGATGGCCTCTTGGAAGAGAGGTGATTTTAAAAGAGCTTTGAAGATGGGCAGGGCAGTGGGCTGAGAGATGTGAAAGAGGAGGGATTTTAAGTGGCGGAAGGAGGGGGTGAACAAGAGGTTGGCAACAGAAGCAGAGAGGCACAGTTAGTACAAAGGCTTGAGTGGAATGAAGTGTGAAAGCTGAGGTTCATTCATTCATTCATTCATTCAATTCAATAGTATTTATTGAGCGCTTACTATGTGCAGAGCACTGTACTAAGCGCTTGGAATGAACAAGTCGGCAACAGATAGAGACAGTCCCTGCCGTTTGATGGGCTTACAGTCTAATCGGGGGAGATGGACAGACAAGAACAATGGCAATAAATAGAGTCAAGGGGAAGAACATCTCGTAAAAACAATGGCAACTAAACAGAATCGAGGCGATGTACAATTCATTAACAAAATAAATAGGGTAACGAAAATATATACAGTTGAGCGGACGAGTACAGTGCTGTGGGGACGGGAAGGGAGAGGTGGAGGAGCAGAGGGAAAGGGGGAAAAGAGGGTTTAGCTGCGGAGAGGTAAAGGGGGGGTGGCAGAGGGAGTAGAGGGAGAAGAGGAGCTCAGTCTGGGAACGCCTCTTGGAGGAGGTGAGTTTTAAGTAGGGTTGTGAAGAGGGGAAGAGAATCAGTTTGGCAGAGGTGAGGAGGGAGGGCGTTCCAGGACCGTGGGAGGACTGAGCTCCTCATCTTCCTTCCCAAGCCCGGTCCGCTCCCAGACTTCTCCATCACCGTGGATGGCACGACCATCCTTCCCGTCCCGCAGGCCCGCAATCTCGGTGTCATCCTTGACTCGTCCCTCTCGTTCACCCCACACATCCTATCCGTTACCAAGACCTGCCGGTTTCACCTCTACAATATCGCCAAGATCCGCCCTTTCCTCTCCACCCAAACGGCTACCTTACTATTACGGGCTCTCGTTATATCCCGGCTAGACTACTGTGTCAGCCTTCTCTCTGACCTCCCTTCCTCCTCTCTCGCCCCGCTCCGGTCTATTCTTCACTCCGCTGCCCGGCTCATCTTCCTGCAGAAACGATCTGGGCATGTCACTCCCCTTCTTAAACAACTCCAGTGGTTGCCTATCGACCTCCGCTCCAAACAAAAACTCCTCACTCTAGGCTTCAAGGCTCTCCATCACCTTGCCCCTTCCTACCTCTCCTCCCTTCTCTCTTTCTACCGCCCACCCCGCACGCTCCGCTCCTCTGCCGCCCACCTCCTCGCCGTCCCTCGGTCTCGCCTATCCCGCCGTCGACCCCTGGGTCACGTCCTCCCGCGGTCCTGGAACGCCCTCCCTCCTCACCTCCGCCAAACTGATTCTCTTTCCCTCTTCAAAACCTTACTTAAAAATCACCTCCTCCAAGAGGCCTTCCCAGACTGAGCTCCTCTTCCCCCTCTACTCCCTCTGCCATCCCCCCTTTACCTCTCCGCAGCTAAAGCCTCATTTTCCCCTTTTCCCTCTGCTCCTCCACCTCTCCCTTCCCATCCCCACAGCACTGTACCCGTCCGCTCAACTGTATATATTTTCGTTACCCTATTTATTTTGTTAATGAATTGTACATCGCCTTGATTCTATTTAGTTGCCATTGTTTTTACGAGATGTTCTTCCCCTTGACGCTGTTTAGTGCCATTGTTCTTGTCTGTCCGTCTCCCCCGATTAGACTGTAAGCCCGTCAAACGGCAGGGACTGTCTCTATCTGTTGCCGACTTGTTCATCCCAAGCGCTTAGTACAGTGCTCTGCACATAGTAAGCGCTCAATAAATACTATTGAATGAATGAATGAATGAACGAGGCCCAGGGGTCGACGGCGGGATAGGCGAGACCGAGGGACGGTGAGGAGGTGGGCGGCAGAGGAGCGGAGCGTGCAGGGTGGGCAGTAGAAAGAGAGAAGGGAGGAGAGGTAGGAAGGGGCAAGGTGATGGAGAGCCTTGAAGCCTAGAGTGAGGAGTTTTTGTTTGGAGCGGAGGTTGATAGGCAACCACTGGAGGTGTTTAAGAAGGGGAGTGACATGCCCAGATCGTTTCTGCAGGAAGATGAGCCGGCCAGCGGAGTGAAGAATAGATTGAAGCGGGGCGAGACAGGAGGAAGGGAGGTCAGAGAGAAGGCTGACACAGTAGTCTAGCCGGGATATAACGAGAGCCTGTAGCAGTAAGGTAGCCGTTTGGGTGGAGAGGAAAGGGCGGATCTTGGCAATATTGTAGAGGTGAAACCGGCAGGTCTTGGTAACAGATAGGATGTTTGGGGTGAACGAGAGAGACGAGTCAAGGACGACACCGAGATTGCGGGCCTGAGAGACGGGAAGGATGGTCGTGCCATCCACGGTGATAGAGAAGTCTGGGAGAGGACCGGGTTTGGGAGGGAAGATGAGGAGCTCAGTCTTGCTCATGTTGAGTTTTAGGTGGCGGGCCGACATCCAGGTGGAGACGTCCTGGAGGCAGGAGGAGATGCGAGCCTGAAGGGAGGGGGAGAGGACAGGGGCGGAGATGTAGATCTGCGTGTCATCTGCGTAGAGATGGTAGTCAGAGCCGTGAGAGCGGATGAGTTCACCGAGGGAGTGAGTGTAAATGGAGAACAGAAGAGGACCAAGAACTGACCCTTGAAGAACTCCAACAGTTAAAGGATGGGAGGGGGAGGAGGCGCCAGCGAAGGAGACCGAGAATGACCGGCCAGAGAGGTAAGAGGAGAACCAGGAGAGGACGGAGTCCGTGAAGCCAAGATGAGATAAGGTGTGGAGGAGGAGGGGATGGTCGACAGTGTCAAAGGCAGCAGAGAGGTCAAGGAGGATTAGAATGGAGTAGGAGCCATTGGATTTGGCAAGAAGGAAGTCATGGGTGACCTTAGAGAGAGCAGTCTCGGTAGAGTGGAGGGGACGGAAGCCAGATTGGAGGGGGTCTAGGAGAGAATGGGAGTTAAGGAATTCTAAGCATCGATTGTAGACGACTCGTTCTAGGATTTTGGAAAGGAAGGGTAGTAGGGAGATAGGGCGATAACTGGAGGGGGAAGTGGGGTCAAGAGCGGGTTTTTTTAGGATGGGGGAGACGTGGGCATGTTTGAAGGCAGTGGGAAAGGAGCCATTGGAGATTGAGTGGTTAAAAATAGAAGTTAAGGAAGGGAGGAGGTCAGGGGCGATGGTTTTAATAAGGCGAGAGGGAATGAGGTGTAGTGGGAAGAGAGAGAGGTTAAGTAGTGGGGAGAGAGCTGACTTACTTCCCCATACAGTTGCTGCTTGGGCATCCTGTTGTCATCCACACTTCTTATTTTTATCAATCCATCAGTTGTATTAATGAGCAGTTACTATTTACAGAGTACCATACTAAGCGCTTTGGATAATACAATACAATGGAGTTGGAAGACATATTCCCAGCTCAAACGAGCTCACTCATTTGTGGCAGAAAAGTTTCAATTTATTGTTCTATCCTCCCAGTCGCTGAGTCTAGTTCTCTGCTCACAGTAGGCGCTCATTAAACACGTTTGAATGAATGAATGAATGAATGAATGAATGAATGAATGAATGAATGAATGAATACAAGCAATGCTTCAACATTTATGGGCTGAAGACATTCCCAGGTCTCTTTGTTGGTGATTCCACCAGTCCTTTCTGTTGAGAGTGCCTTGAGACAATGATATTTTTAGGAGAGCTGGATGTATCTTCTTTGCCTGAATCTCCTACTGAGTCTTGGGCCCTTCCCCTGATTCAAGCCAGACTTAGCTTTACCCTAAATGGCCATTGCATGTCTGGTGCCTGACTCATTCCGCTGGAAGAATTTTAAGAAGATTTCAATAGGAGGAGCTGTGTGAATTTAATTGGCGAGGCACTTCGCATGCAGCTGCAGAGATGGGAATTGCTGGGCAGTATTTATTCAACACAACGAAGTCTGAGTCAAAACATGTTTTTTTTTCTCCTTCTTCCCACACAATTAGAAAATGAACCAGGGAGGGTGTGAGCATAACTAAATGGGAAAACCTTGGCGTTTGCCCATGGGAAAACCTTGGCGTTTGCCCATGTACAAGTCCTGCTGCCTATATCTATCTGGAGGTGAACTCACTTCTGGGAAAGGTCCCTGTGGAGGTAAGGGATGATTGACAGTTCCCAGAGAATAGTGACTCCCTGGGCTGTGCTGGCCTTGCAAGTTGTCCTCTGGGAGATGGACAGCAGCACCACGGTCTTGCAAGGCAGGTGGTATGGCCTGGAGGAAAGAGAGTCAGTAGACTACCACATATCTGTTGGGTGACTTTGGGTAACTCACTTAATGTCTCTGAGCTTCAGTTTCCTCATCTGTAAAATGGGGCTAATTATGTCTTGTCTTATACTGTCGAGTTGTCTCTGACCCATAGCGATGCCATGGGCACATCTCTCCCAGAATACCCCACCTCCATTTGCAATTTCTCTGGCAGTGAATCCATTAGAGTTTTCTTGGTAAAAAATATGGAGCTGGTTTACCACTGCCTTTTTCCGTGCAGTAAACTTGAGTCTTTGCCTGAAACTCTCTTCCATGTTGCTGCTGACCATCATCATATTTGTTAAGTACTTACTATGTGTCAAACACTGTACTAAGCACTGGGGCAATTACAAAATAATCAAGTTGGTCACAGTCCTTGTTCCACATGGACTTTGCAGTCTAAGGAGGAGAAGGGGATATCATATTATAGGCAAGGATACTGAGGTATAAAGAAGTTAAATGAGTAGCCCAAAGTCACCCAGAGAATTGGCTGAGCTGGGATTAGAGCCTAGGTCTCCTAATTCCCAGGCCAATGGTTTTTTCTCTAGGGATAATATTACCTGGTTCTCTCTACCTCGGGGTCATGGTCTGAGACTAAAATGAGATGAGTAATGTGAAGAGGCTTTGAAAAAATTAAAAAGAGTATTATACAAAATCAAGGGATAGCTGTCAAACAGAAACATGGAGCAGCAGTATGGCCTAATGAGTAGAACATGGGCCTGGGAGTCAGAAGGACCTAGGTTCTATTTCTGGCTTCACCATTTGTCTGCTCTGTGACCTTGGGCAAGTCGTTACACTTCTCTGGGGCTCAGGTACCTCATCTGTAAAATGGAGATTAAGACTGTGAGCCCCATGAGGGACAGGGACCTTATTAGCTTGTATTTACCTCAGTACTTAGAACAGTGCTTGGCACATAGTAAGCAAGCGCTTAAAAAATTATATAAAAACAAACTGCCCTGCACAAAGTGCTCAATAAATACCATTGATTGATCGATTGATTGATGGTATCTCATTCATTCAGTGGTATTAACTGAACTGCTACCGTGTTCAGAGCACTGTATTAAGCCCTCAGGAGAGCACGCTAGGCATGAAAGACCAGGCTCCTGCCACGCAGGAATGTATAAGCTATTGGGGGTGGCAACAGGGAATCTGCCATGTGCTTGTTTTATACTTTTGGAACTCTCAGTAAAATGCATTGCATCTAGTGGTCATTTGATAATCATTAATACATCCATTAATACTGGATACACCCAGTCCTACCTGGAGGGGAAAGCAGAGACACAAGCATCAAGAGAATGAGAAAATGACTGAATAAATGGAGCCCATTCAGTAACAGATCAATAACTGCTGCGGGCAGGCATGGGAATGACATGGCCGAGGTTGGTGAAACTGAGTTAGGGAAGACCTGTTGGAGGCGGTGGATTTTTTCAGAAGCTGCGAAGATTAGGGGGATATGGTCTGGTTGTGAGAGGGGTTCCCGGAATGAGTGAAGGTGTCAACAAGGGGTATGATTCAAGAAGGAGGCACAGACAAGGGCAGCAGAAGAGGTGCTGGTACTGGGCCTTCCTCCAGTCCTTGTCACTCCAGTTCCAGCTGGGAATATAGAGCCAGGATCATAGTACCAACAAGAAGTCAGTTTTTTCCACTCTGAGGGGGTGAGAGAGTGGACTTACTTCTAAGGACGGGGATAAGCGCTTGTGAGAGCTGTCAGGATTGTGCCTGGTGGGTCATGGGAGGCCTTCCCTGACTAGATCCTCCTTTCCTCACCTCCCTCTCCCTTCAGCATTTACCTGACTTGCTCCCTTCATTCATCACCCTGTCCCAGCTCCACAGCACTTTTAATAATGTCTGTCTCCCCTTCTAGACTGTAAGCTTGTTGTGGGAAGGGAATTTGTTTGCTGTTATATTATACTCTCTCAAGCACTTAGTACAGTGCTCTGCACACAGTAAGCACTCAATAAATATGATTAAATAAATGAATGAATGAATGATTGAACAGCTGAAGAGACAATGGACTTTCAGAGGACAGACCGTCAGGCTTTCAGGCAGGGTTTCTAGACTCAACTCTTTCTCCTTAATGAACGAGGATCCAGACCCAAGAAATCGTCCATGCCACAGTTCAGATACCCCTGCCATTGAGCCAGCGTCAGTGAATGAGGGAACGGGGCTGGATTGGGCGATGACCCTGAAGGCAGCCACTGCAATGAGATCCACTGCAGTTTTACTCTTGGTTTTCCTCATAGCTCCTTCCCTCCCTCTGATAAAGGAAATGATCAGGGGCAAGGGTCAGCTGAAAAACATTTTCTGCTTAATAGAGCATTGCAGAAAGCTACCAGAGAGGGTGGGCGGAGCCAATCAGTCAGGCCCCCTCCTTCCGTCCACCCTTAAGGAATAGCCACCCAGAAGCAGCGATTGACATCCACCTTTCTGTCTTGGATGGCTGTGGGAGAGAGTGATCTGAACCTGACAATTACAGTGCTTAGTCGTCTGAGGCAGACCAGAGGTGAGGAACTCTGGAGGGAGAGATGTTCCTTCTTAGCAACTTTTCTCCTTTTGTGTCTCTTAAAAGATAGCTTGTTTTCTGGCAACTGATGCTCATTTCATCTTCTAGAGGCTTTCTGCCCAATGCACCGCACCCCACTAACTCTCATGCCCCACCCCTTAGTCTGTGGCTCAATCAGACTGCTAATGCAGATTCAGATAGATTAAGTTCTTTCGGATAACTTTTCCAATGCTTGCCATGTCTGAGGAAAGGGGAGGGTTGGAGGAATTGTCCCCGAGAGTATGAGGCAGAAGGAGCTTCATTCTCTTGTCTTGGTGGGTCAACATCCGGATTCCCTCTCCCTTTTAGCACCTCTGCAAGCAAGGGGCAAGGAGGGGTGTTGTGGGTAAAAGCCCCTGAGTGGGTCTCACAATCCCATAGGATGCTCCATTCCATATGGGAACACCCATGCAGTCCCAGAGAGTAGGGAGGAGGAGGTGCAAGACAGGCTGACCAGCTCAGTCCAGATCCAGGACATTATTCTATTTGAAATGGCTGGAGAGCCTAGAGAAAAATGAGGCAATCCTTAATAAAGCAGGATGGACAGCCAGCCTACCTACTGATGTGTTTTTCACCCGGCTATTCCTTGAGAGTTCAAATAATTAATAAACGGTATTTATTGAGTGCTTACTGTTTGCAGAACTGTAGTAAGTATTTTGGAGAGTAGACTATAACGGTATAACAGATGCATTCTCAGCCCACAGTGAGTTTACAGTGTAGAGCCTTCATAATTATTCTACTTTATCTCCCCAACCTCCTTTAATGCTAAACTCAGAAGGTGGTCTCAGTGCAGCATCAGGCAGAAAGCAAATTACATATATATATATACACATATATACACATGCATATATATATATATACACATGCATATATATATATGTATACACATATATGCACATTTCCATAAGGTCTCTGAATGGAGGCAGTGAATAAAAATGTTCTTCCTCTACCTTAGACTGTGAACCCCATGTGGGACAGGGACCTTGTCCAACCTAATTAACTTGTATCCACACCAGAGTTAGAACAATGTTTGACACACAGTAAACGCTAACAAATACCATAAGAAAAAAAATGATGCTCCCGCCAGTGAGATTTGAACACCATAGGTGATAAGACACGAAGTAATACAACTGATGGTTCCTTCCAAAGCAGTTAATGACTGCCCCTTGGCTGCATTTTTTACCCATAGTGCCAAGTGTCAGAGAAGCAGCGTGGCTCAGTGGAAAGAGCACGGGCTTTGGAGTCAGAGGTCATGGGTTCGAATCCCGGCTCGGCCACTTGTCAGCTGTGTGACTTTGGGCAAGTCACTTGACTTCTCGGTGCCTCAGTTACCTCATCTGTAAAATGGGGATTAAGACTGTGAGTCCCACGTGGGACAACCTGATTCCCCTGTGTCTACCCCAGCGCTTAGAACAGTGCTTGGCACATAGTAAGCGCTTAACAAATACCAACATTATTATTATTAAGTGTTATTTTTTGTTTCTCCCTCTCAGTGTCATGATGATCTCAAAGGCTCTGCTCCATGGCAGTCTCCATTTCAGATCACTGCACACTGGGCTGGTCGGCCTGCGGCTGCTGTCTCCCAGCTATCTTCTAATCTTCTACATTCCCTTAGGTGTTGCTTCATTATCTCTTTTGAGCATTTCTTCTATCATCCAAGAGCAGCTGTCTGGGTTTTCCTGCCAGCATTAATTTTTCCCAAAGGCTCCACCCAGCATAGAGGTGAGTCACAGAGAGCACTGCTTCAAGGCTGGCCTCCAGACTGCATTCTGGGGCCTTGTTGTCCATGACCCCATCTTGCAGCTTGACGTTCAGCATGGCACGCAGGTGTTGTTGGAGAAATATCACTAAAAGGCACATGAGGCTTCTCCAGACCTCCCAACCATAGGGAAAGTTGGACAGTACAATTTCCTTGCCTCTCCGTCTCCCATAGGACACAATAATCTTCTTGATTTGTTTTTTTTCTTCCTTGCCTAGAGGGAAATTAATCTTCAAATATGGAAGGACACTGTGGCCTAGTAGAAAGACCACAGGCCTAGGAGCCAGAGGATCGGGGTTCTAGTCCCAGCTCTGCCACTTGTCTGCTGTGTGTGACCTCAGGAAAGTCACTTAACTTCTCCATTACTCATTACTTCCCCTGTAAAATGGAGATTAAGACTGGGAGCCCTATGTGGGACAGGGACTGTGTCCTTCCGACTATTTTATATCTATCCCAGCTCAAGGGGCAATATAAGCACTTAACCAATAGCTTTTTTTTCTTTAGAAAAGGACAAAGTGTGGAGTCTAACCTCTGCTACCTTCTCCCCACTATACTCCCACCTCCCCTTACAACCTTAGGTCAAGAGAGCAATTTATCTGTGTCTCAGTTACCTCATCTATAAAATGGGGATTAAAAGTGTGAGCCCATATGGGACAACTTGATTACCCTGTATCTACCCCAGCGCTCAGAACAGTGTTTGGCACATAGTAAGTGCTTAACAAATACCATGGTAATAATAATAATGATAAAAAGAGAGGTAAATGTTTACAAAAACTCTTGTGTAAAATGGATGTTTCATTCTCATAGGATGGGGTGGCAGACATGTGGGCGACCAATGACACGAAGCAAATACAGGCCAGAAGGACTCCAGGCACCAGAGGATCTTGGAGACCCCTGTAACATTAGTAGAGCTACAGCAGATGTCTCAACAGCCCCCTGCTTCCTGCTCTTACTACTGCCTTGTGATGCACCCCATCCCCACAGCACTTACGAACATATCCATCTATAATTGATTTTAATGTCTGTCTCCCCCTGTGGTCTGTAAACTCCTTGAGTGCAGGATCATGTCTACCTCCTCTGTTTTAGTATATTCCCCCAAGTGCTTAGAAAAGTTCTCTGCATACAGTAGGAGCTCAATAAATACCATAGTTAGATCGACAAATTGATTCCCCTACAATGCCTGTTCTTACTGAAAAATTGCCTGTGACATATATAGGACTGAGGGGTATGGGGGCTTCTAGGAAGCAGCATGGCATAGTGAATAGAGCACGGGCCTGGGATTAAGAAGACCATGGCTTCTAATCCTGCCTCCACCACTTTTCTGCTTTGTGACCTAGGGAAAGTCACTTCACTTCTTTGGGCCTCAGTTCCTATATCTGTAAAATGGGGATTGAGACTGTGAGCCCCACGTGGGACAGGGACTTTGTCCAACCCAATTTGCTTATGTCCACCTCGGCTTTTAGTACATTGCCTAGTGCATAGTAAGCACTTAACAAATACTATTATTATTATTATTATTTTTCCAGAAAGGGCAGTGAGGGTCAACTCTGGATTGTTGGGGATCCTGGAACCAATCAACCAATCAATAATATGTATTGAGCGCTTACTGTGTGCAGATCGTTATATAAGTGCTTGGAAGAGTATAATACATCAGAGCTGATAGACACGTTCACTGCCCACAGGGAGCTTACAGGCTAGAGGGGGAGACAGATATTAAAATAACTTATGGATAGCATCATCATCATCATCCATAGTATTTATTGAGCATTTACTGTGTGCAGAGCACTGTACTGAGCTCTTGGGAGAGTACAATATAACAGAGTTGGTAGACACATTCCCTGTCCACCTTGAGCTCAGAGTCTAGATGCACTATATTAAGCACTTGAAGCAGCCCCTGAATACAACCTTAATGGATCCAGGTTTGACACTCTCCCTAATCTGGAGGCATGGTGAGAGAGGGCCTTTTACATGAGCAGTGACAGTGGGTGTTTTATGGAAAACATCAGGGGTCCCCATGGAGAAAGGGAGTTCCACCACAACAATGAGTTGAGCAGCAGATGAGAGATGATCAGTGCCTGATGTGGAGAATCCTCTACAAGATCAATCAGTCACTTTCTGTGTGCAGAGAACTGTACTAATTGCTTGGGAGAGTACAATATGCCAGAGGTGGTGTACACATTCCCTGCCCATAATGAATTTACAGTCTATTGGATTGTCTGAGGTTTTGCCCAGCTCACCTCCACTATCAATCAATCAATCAATTAATCTATGGTATTGTGTACTCTAAGTGCTTAGTATAGTGTTCTGCACACATTGAGAGAACAGTAGTATTTACTGATATTGATAAATACCACTGTTTTATTGAATGAGGGCTTACTTTGTGAAGAACACAGTACCAAGTGCTTAGGAAGGTACAATGCAACACAGTTGGTAGACACGTTCCCTGTCTACTGCCACAAGCCACCTGGCCTCTGGGTTTTCAGGGAAGAGATTGAGCATGTTTCCATGAAGCCCATCACTACTAAAAATGTGATTCAAGAGCGCGTGACCTGGTATTTCTAATCAAAATAGCATTGCTTTGGGGAGGAACATTTCTGAATGTGATATCTCAGTGAGGCAGGCAGCAATAGATGGGAGAGAGGAAATGGAAGATCCAGATGAATGTGTTTGCATGTGCCTGATGCTGTAATTACCTTCCCTGATGTACTTCACTGTGCAGAGCCTAAATTGAATGGACTGCAATTCCCTGGGACAGGGCATTGTTCACCCAGCTGCAGTGTCTCTTACCAACTCCCAAACAGATTCATTAAAGGGCCATTTTGTGACAAGGGAGATGGCTCCAGGTGATGTAGCAGCACTGATGAGGCAGCACTGTCTCCCTTGCATGCAGGAGGGATGAGAACATCATCCTTCCTGGTCGGGCAGATGCACAGGGTAACGGGGGACCCCACTGGGCTAGGCCGCGGGGAAAACCAAGGGGTCTGGTTATGCAAAATGAATATTCAGCATGGTAGCCAAATGGGCTGTCTGTGCTCATTGTCAGAGTTTGTTTCTCTGGAAGGTTTTCTAGTAACAGCTGTGCCGAAGAGTTTTTGCACGATTAACTGGCAATAAGCAGGGAATGTGTCTGTTATATTGCTATATTGTGCTCTCCCAAGTGCTTGGTACAGTGCTCTACACACAGTAAGTGCTCAGTAAATATGATCGACTGAGTGCCAGGCCTTGGACACCTCAGGGAATCTCCAGCTCCCTCTAATTTATAAAGCTCACTGTGGGCAGGGAATGTGTCTACCAACTGTCATATTATACTCACCCAAGCGATTAGTACAGTGTTCGGTGTGGTGAGCCCACAACAAGCTGCCTTAGTAGTGACTGTTTGTGATCCTGCGAACAACAAGGAAGAGACTCATGAAGACACTGATGGGCTCTACCTGAGGGTAGGTGATTTCTGGCCTGTGGGGGTGGAGCATGGAGGGAGCCCAGGCTGTCTGTTCTACCTGGTAACGGGCCGGGACCAATTAATGACTGCTATGTAGAGACACAGCCGTGACATCTAAAGCAGATAAAAGGCGGTCGTTTGGGATCCCAATTGGGATTGGGATTGTGAGGAGGTCCACAGAAGGTGGCACTGAAGCAGAAGCATGCAGGAGGCATGAGCACATGCAAGAAGCATGCAGAGAGAAGCAAATCACTTCACTTCACTGTGCTTCCAATTCCTCATCTGTCAAACGGGTATGAAATTCCTGCTCTTCCTCCCTTTAAGAACAGGAGCCCTATGAGAAACAGGGATTGTGTCTGATGTGATTATTTTGAATCTACCAGAGTATTTAACACACAGTGCTTGGCACACAATAATAAATTCAATTATTGAGTAATTATTGAGTAATAACAGTACTGTGCGTGCAACAGACATACTCTGCAGTACTCTGCTCATAGCAAGCACTCAAATCAATGCTTGGCACTTAGAAGGAACCCAATAGCATGTTCTGCATACAGAAGATTCACAGTGCAGTGCCCAATTATGAGACTGGGCAAACAGTAGCCACACAGAACAGTACTTTTCACACAGTATCCACTCAATCTCTCTAGACTGTAAGCTCCTCGTGGTCTGGGAACAGATGTACCAACTCTGTTATATTATACTCTACCAAGTGCTTAGTACAGTGCCCTGGACACAGTAAGCACTGAATCAATATCATGATTGACAACAGTACTCTAAACACGGTAGGCATTCAGTAATTACACAAGGATTAACTTGGTCCCCGTTGGTACTTTCTCAAGCACTTTTCTGGGACTGCTTGGCCCCATCGCCTCATTTGTCCTCTTCACATGTATCCTCCCACTTTATTCTAAGGGACTTCTGCTTACTTGTTTTGTTTCGTTTTCTCTCTCCCCACTTCTAGACTGTGAGCCCACCGTTGCATAGGGATTGTCTCTATCTGTTGCCAAATTGTACTTTCCAAGCACTTAATACAGTGCCCTGCACACAGTAAACACTCAATAAGTACGATTGAATAAATGAATTCTCCCACCCAGGATTAAAACAGAAACAGCACCTGTCTTACTGGGGTAAGCCCATTTGCCTCACAGAGCTACCGTCAATACTTGTAACCGCAAACCATAAGAGTTTCGCTTCACGGGTGCAGCTTAGCCCTGTGATGCAAATGTCAGGTTCTAATATACAGGCATCTGTTTATAGAGCAGCCCTACATTTTCCAAGACAAATAACCCCTTTCTTGACTGCTACCTTCCAGGCTGGTTTGTCTCTTGCTTTGGTCTCTCCCATCAGTCCATTGCCCTATTACATTCTTTGAGTCAGTTTCACCAGGATTTGAAATTGCCCATTCTACCCTTCTGGCTTGAGGGTGCTCTGTCCCTTTCTGTTTACCATACAGCAGTTTCCTGAATTTATTGCAATCTTCCACTCCCCTTGTATGTCCTGTTCCATTGAAGCTGAGATGTGGTGAGCAATGCCTCATTGCTGATGAGGTGCTTGGGTATCCGGTTACCATCCATAATAATAATAATAATTTGTAGTATTTGTTGAGAGCTTACCATGTACCAGTCACTGTACTAAGTGCTAGAGTGGTTACAAGCAAATTAGGTTGGACACAGTCCCTGTCCCACATGGGGCAAGGATGAGGTAACTGAGGCACAGAGGAAGTAAAATGACTTGCCCACGGTCACACAGCAGACAAGTGGTAGATTCGGGATTAGAACCCAGGTCCTCCTGACTTCTGATTCTTGACTTCTGTCTCCCAGGCCTTTGCTCTATCCACTAGGCCATGCTGCTTCCAGTTTTCCTCTCATGTACCACCCAGTGCTGGTGTGATCAGTGGGTTCCAGGATTACCTTATTAGAAATCCTAACTGCCATTTAATTTTCTTTTACAGAATTTTTTAAACACTTTCTATGTGTCAAACACTGTTCTATGCATTAAGGTAGGTACAGGTTAATTAGGTTGGACACAGTCCCTCTCCTGCAAGGGCTCACAGGTGTAGTTGATAGAGCACAGGCCTGAGAGGCAGAATGCCATAGGTTCTAATCCGAGCTCCACCACTTGTCTGCTGGGTGGCTTTGGGCAAGTCACTTCACTTCTCTGTGCCTCAGTTAGCTCATCTATAAAATGGGGATTGAGACTGTGAGCCCCATGTGGGACAAGGACTGTGTCCAACCCAATTTGCTTATATCCACCCCAGTACTTAGTACAGTGCCTGGTACATAGTAAGCATTTAACAAATACCACAATTATTATTATTTAGGAGAAAGAACAGATGAGGAAACTAAGGCATAAATATGTTAATGACTTGCCTGAGGTCAAACAGCAAGCTCTTTGCAGAGCTGGAATTAGAACCCAGGTCCTCTGATTTCCAGGCCTGTACTGTCTCCACTAGGTCACTTTACTTCTCTATGCTGTTCAGTAGGACTTCAAAGTGAGGTGGTAAATCTGTTCAAGAAGGTGGGATTTCCTACTGTGAAAAACAATAAAGATTTTGGTCCCTTCTGTGGTGTTTAGCATTATATACCTCCAACTTGGTACTTTCTGGTTTCTCCAGGCATCATTGGAATGGTCTAAAGTTGTAGAATTCAGTGACATCAATGAGTTCTAGGTTTCCAATGAGAATGGGCAAGAAGATCTGTATCTTGGGTACCCTCACCTAGATTTTGTGGAGTGGGAGAATTTGAAGAGACATTTCATCTACTACATGTTGCAAGATCAGATTCTCAGAGTATAAAATAATGCAACTGTGTCCAGGTTTTAGTAACTGTTCTAACTGTGCTGCATGCAGTCAAATCACTGCAAGTTTGTCAGATTTGTACAAAAAAACTTTCTATGTTTCAGACATTTTCCCAACTCCCCGTAATGAAAGTTTCAGGCAGAAAGCCACATCCCTTGTGATTTTTACCAGTTTATAATCAGACCACCAATTAGCATGTACAGTCAAGGGAGGATTCTTGAGCAAATCTTCCTGACCTCTTACTTTGGACTTAAGGCTCAAGGAAAAATTATAGGTATGGAGCTGCATGCACATTATCCATAAGAGGTCTGTCTTCATAGCCACTTTCAATGTGGCCTAGTGGTGAGATCACAGGCCTGGCAGAACACAGACCTGCATTCTCATTCCCACTCTACTGCCAGTCTGCAGTGTGACCTTGGGCAAGACACCTTAACTTCTTTGGGCCTCAATTTCGTCACCTATAAAACCGGTATTAGTACCTATTCTCCCTTCTAATTATACTGTGAGCCATAAGTGGAATAAGGACTGCATCCAACATGATTAACATGTATTTACCCAGCATCTAACACAGTGTAGCCCATAGTAAATGCTTAATAAATTCTATTATCATTCTTTTTAATGATATTTAAGTGCTTACTATGTGTCAAACACTGTTCTAAGCAATGGGGTAGGTACAAGTTATTTAGGTCAGACACAGTCATTTTTCCAAATGGAGCTCACAGTCTAATTATTGTTATTAACTAGGTGAAACTATTATTAAAACTAGGTGCAATATTGGGTGGGGAAACCCACTTCTCCAGACAGAGAGGAGCATCTTTTGGGGTGGGAAGGCAGAGTAGATACTGACTGACATCGGGAGAGTTTAAAAAGGGGCAGGGGGGAAAAGGGACCCCCCACTCTAATCTCTGCACCGAGTGTTTGCCTAACCTCATTTCCTGTAATTAAATTAAATCCCCATGCCACCCAACATCAGGAGTGTGGTAATACACATAATTATTCATTAAGTCTAATTAGTTCAATTAACAAACGCACATGCCAGGGGAAAGGCAGCTTTGTGAGTCATTCGAGAGAAATATGAGTTAGATGGATTTTCTCCATTCAAAAACCAGAGACAAGAGGGACCAGAATGAGAGTGTTTCAAGGTTCCGGACAGAAGTGTGGAATGCAACACATTAGCCCTTGGTGGCCGGTGCCAGAGAAACCCTGCTTCGGTCAATCAATCAGCCAGTGGTATTCATTGAGCGTGGCTCAGTGGAAAGAGCCTGGGCTTCGGAGTCAGAGGTCATGGGTTCGACTCCCGGCTCTGCCACTTGTCAGCTGTGTGACTGTGGGCAAGTCACTTAACTTCTCTGTGCCTCAATTACCTCATCTGTAAAATGGGGATTAACTGTGAGCCTCACATGGGACAACCTGATTACCCTGTATCTACCCCAGCGCTTAGAACAGTGCTCTGCACATAGTAAGCGCTTAACAAGTACCAACATTATTATTATTATTATTACTGAGGACTTAATAGTAATTATGGTATTTGGTAAGGGCTTACTGTGTGCCAAGCACTTTTCTAAGTGCTGTGGTAGATACAAGATAATCAGGTTTTCCCACATGGGGCTCACAGTCTTAATCCCCATTTTACAAATGAGTGACTGAGGTGCAGAGAAGTTAAGTGACTTGCCCAAGGTCTCATAGTGGACAAGTGGTGTAGCCAGGATTAGAACCCATGTCCTCTGACTCCCAAGCCCATGCTTTTTCCACTAAGCCACACTGCTTCTAATACAATACAGTACAAGAGAACTTCTGGTACAATGCAATAGAGCTGGTAGACACTTTTCCTGCCCATAGTGAGCTTACAGTCTACATACCTCCTCCCACAGTATAGTGCTTCAGGGAGAGAGGGTCCTGGGATGGGCCCAGGCCCTGCTTCAGGGTGGGGGCTAAGGCTGAGGCTAGACATAAGCTTGCTGCGGATAGGGAATGTGTCTGTTAATGGTTGTACTCTCCCAAGTGCTTAGTACAGTGCTCTGCGCACAGTAAGTGCTCAGTGAATATGACTGAATGAATAAATGAGGCTGAGACTGAGACGATTGAATAAATAAACCAGGCTGCGACTGAGCCCGGGTGGGCCTCAGTGAGAGGGCTCTCCAGAAAGTCCTGGAGGAAACAAGCCAATGGCTTATCAGGAGGTGGCAGTTTTGATTGGCAGGACCAAGAAAAGTGAGGCAGCAAGGCTTAGCACAAAGAACGAGGGCCTTCAAGTCAACAAACCTGGTTTAATTTGTCAATCAATAGTTTAGCTCCAGTTGTGCTCAGAGTACTCTGCTCAGCACTGGGGAAAGCACAATAGAATTAAAAGACTTGACCCTTTCCCTCAGGGATTCATAATCAAGTGGGGGAAACAGTCCCTAAACCCAGCTCTACCAAATGACCTGCTGAACGTCCTTGGGCCAATCTCTTATTCTCCTCTATACCTCAATTTCCTCATTTGTAAAATGGGAATGAATTACCTACCTTCCCTACCTCTATGACTGTGACTTCCACAAGAAGCAGTGGGGACCAGTGGATAGAGCAAGGACCAGGGAATTAGGAGGACCTAGATTTTAATCCCAGCTCTGCCACTTATCTGCTAGTCACTTAACTTTTCTGTGTTTCAATTATCTCAATTGTAAAATGGTGATTAAGACCATGAGCTCAGTGTGGGACAGGGAATGTGCCTTATCTGATTAGCTTGTTTCTACCCCAATGCTTAGTACAGTGTCTGGCACATAGTAAATGCTTAAGAAATACCATAAAAAAAGAAATGTAGGCCAGGGATTGTGTCCAGTCTAATTAGCTTGTACCTACCCTCGTTGGTGCCTAGCACAGTGTCGGTCCACAGCAAGTGCTCAATGAAGGCCATACCTGATGGGAAAAGTCTTTGGAAGTGGTGCCCTCCAGGATTTTCCCATTCTCTGCATACTTTTGTTACTCAACTGTCAATCACAACTTGGGGAGGAGGAAGTCAGTGATGGGCACTCACCGTGACCAGAGACAGAGTTACTTTTGGTTATTTTTTCCAGCTCACTTCTCATTGTCCAAGTGGTCCCAGGTTGGCCTGTATAGCGGAGGTGGGTCCTCAGAGCTCCTTAGGAAGGTAAGCTGGGGCAGCCAGGCATGGCTCCAGGGGAACCTGACTCTGCCCCTCCCAGCAGTCCAGAAGAAGAGGTGGCAGCCCCTGCCTCAGCCCACACCTGCAGCTGAAGCCCAGCTTGCACTTCTGCAATCAGAGAATTCCCATTATGCATGGTAAATTTCTATCTGCCTCTGTTCCCTGCACAATGAGCCAGGTGGGCTGCCAGGCTTGGGTAGAGGGAGCCAGGTAGAGGCAGGGAGGGGAGCAGCCATGCTGGGCTCCCAGCCCACATTTTCAGTGGGCACCTATGGAACCACCCTGACATTTTGGGAGGAGAGTGGCTAAGGACAGATCTGGCAGATAGAACTGGATGCCAGTCTCTGAAGGATGAACCTGAATTCAAAGTTCCAGCTGAGATAGAGTGCTGGTGGAGGGACTATCCAGGCTCATATGCCTGGTATTTCATGATCTGGGTGGTCCACAGCCACTTAGAGCCAGAGCTGAAAGCTTACAGGACATCTTTAGAAGCAGGTGGAGGAGGAGGAGAAGGGAGAAGAGGAGAAGAAAAAGGAAGAGGAGGAGGAGTTGGGGGAGGAGGAGGAGGGAGACAAAAGGGGGGAGAAGGAGAAGGAAGCAAAGGAAGAGGAAGCAGAGGAGGAAGAGGAGAAGGAAGGAAAGGAGAGGGAGGGAGAAGAGGAGGAGGAAGAGGAGGAGAAGGAGGAGGGAGAGGAGGAGGGAAGAGAAGGAGAAGGGAAAAGAGGAGGGAGGAGAGGGAGGGAGAAGAGGAGGAAGAAGAGGAGGAAAAGGAGAAGGGAGAGGAGGAGAAGGAAGGGGAGGAGGAGGAAGGGGAGACAAATGGGGCCTGAAAAGGAAGAAGTCCAAGACATGAGAAAGAAAATTGACTGGAGATGGTGAAGGATCATCAGACAGGTCACCCTGGGTGCAAATGGTGGAGGACTATAGCAGGAGCTGTCCTTCAGAGGTGAGACAGCAGCCAAAGATCTGGGCCCATAGGGGCTCAAAGGCCACACCAGCTCATCCTGAAAAGATGGTGACATGGTCTTCATGGCTCCATACTGCTGCACAGAAGGAGATAGAAAGGAGAGGTATGTTCTAGTTGGAAAGAGATGTTCTGGGACAATCACTGTCGAATTATTGCCCAAGTCCTGCCGCTGGCCTAGAACACCTTCCCTCTTCAGATCTGACAATTTACATTCCCCACCTTCAAAGTCTTACTGAAAGCACATCTCCTCCAAGAGGCTTTCCCTAAGCCCCACCTTTCCTTTTCTTTCACTCCCTTCTGCTTCACCCTGACTTGCCCCCTTTATTCATTCACACTCCCAGCCCCATACCATTTATGTACATATCTGTAATTTTATTTGTCTATATTGATGTCTGTCTTCCCCACTAAACTATAAGCTCATTGTAAGCAGGAACTGAGTCTGTTTTATCAATATACTGTACTCTCCCAAGTGCTTAGTACAGTGCTGTGCACATAGTAAGTGCTCAATAAATCTGATTGACTGCCAAAGAGACTTTCTGAGAAGAAAGAAATGTTCTAGTAGCAAAGAGATGCTCTGGGAGAAAATAGAAATTAAGGAAGAAAGGAGACATTCTAATTAAAATGATAATAATGATTGTGATATGTGTTAACTTACAATGGACCAAGCACTGTTCTAAGTGTTGGGGTAGGTACGGGATAAGCAGATAAAACACAGGCCCTGCCCCCCAGGGGAATCCCAGTGAAAGAGGTAGGAAGAACAGGTACTTTAATCTCCATTATACAAAAGAGGAAACTGAGGTACAGAGAGATTAAATGACTTGCCTAAGGTCACATGTCGGGCAAGCTGTGGCATTGGGTTTAGAACTCAGGTCCTCTGACTCCCAGACCAATGCACTTTTCTCTAGGTTATGCATTTTAGAAGGAAAGAGACATTCATGAAAAAAAGAAACATTCTGGAAGAAAGGACACCTTCAGAAAGGAAAGAGACATAATACTGAAGATGATAATAATAATAATGGCAATGATAAATATTAGTAATAATGTAATATCTTCACCAAAGCAGAATGGACTAGTAAAAAGAGCATGGGTCTGGAGGCAGAGGACCTAGGATCTAATTCTGGCTCTGCCACACACCTACAGTGTGACCTTGGGCAAGTCACTTAACTTCTCAGTGCCTCAATTCCCTCATCTATAGAATGGGAAGTCAATAACTGTACTCTATTGACTGTGAGCCAAGTGGGACTTTCCTGTGTGACCCATGTGGGACTCGATTAGCTTGCATCTACACCAGCGCTTAGTACAGTGCTTGACACATAACAAGTGCTTAGTAAATATTATTATTATTGTCATTATTATTACTACTACTTACCTTATGTCAAGCAATGTATAAAGTACTGGTGTAGATTCACTATAATCAAGTCAGATACCATCGCAGTTCCATATGGGGCTCATAGTCTAAGAAGGTGGGAGATCAAGTATTTTATCCCCATTTTTCAGATGAGCTGAGGTACAGAGAACTTAAATGAGTTGCCCCAAAATAGGTGGAAAATAATGGCACTAGGATGATTGTTATTAATAATAATAATAACGATAACTATGCCATTTGTTAAGTCCTTACTATGTGCCAGGCACTGCTTTAAGGACTGAGGTAGAAAAAAATAATTGGTTTGGATGCAGTCCCTGTCCCACACAGGGCACAGTCACAGTGAAGTGACTTGCCCAAGGTCACACAGCAGACAAGTGGTGGAGCTGGGATTAGAACTCAGGTCCTTCTGACTCCCAGACCCATGCTTTATACACTAGGCCCAGTTCCTCTGATTCCCTGGCCCGGGCTATTCCACTGGACCATTCAAGGAGGAAAGATATTTCTGAGAGAAAAGAAACATTTTGAGAGGATGGCAACTTTCTGGAAGGAAATCTTCCTTCTTAGGAAGCAGTGATAAAAGTACTGGCCTGGGAGTTAGGAGGACTTGTATTCTAATCCCAGCTCCACCACTTGTCTGCTGTGTGATATTAGGCAAGTTACTTCACTTCTCTGTGCCTCAGTAACCTCATCTGTGAACTGGGGATTAAGATTGGGACCCCCATGTGAGATAGGGACTGAGTCCAATCTGATTGAGCTCATCCTATAGACTGTGAGCTCATTGTGGGCATGCATGTGACTACCAACCCTGTTGTATTGTACTCTTCCAAGTGTTTAGCACAGTGCTCTACACACAGTAAGAGCTCAGTAAATATGTTTGATTGATTGACTAGATTGTATCTACCCCAGAACTTAGTATTCATTCATTCATTTAATCATATTTATTGAGCAGATACTGTGTGCAGAGCACTGTACTAAGCGCTTGCCAGGTACATAGTCAGCATTAAGCATTTAACAAATACCATAAAGAAAACAAAAGCAACCCTGCATGGAAACCCCAGAGAATAATCCTAATGAAATGAGAATGGTTTCATTCACTTACTGCATTGATTTGGGCAGTGGTTTCCCAGGAGCTCACGAACTTTAATGTCAAGCTGCCAACACAATTCAACCCCAAGTGGGGGAAAGAGGTTCAGCTTCCATCCCTCATTCTATGCCACACTTAAGGGACAGCCACACCCCTGAAGAGTAAGGAACATGTCTGTTTATTGTTGTATTGTACTGTCCCAAGAGCTTAATACAGTGCTCTTGCCAAAATAAGTGCTCAGTGAATATGATTGAAAGAATGAGTGAATGAACAAGAGACTCCTCTCTTTCCTTTGGAGCCAAAATGGCCATATTTTCAAAGTTCTGGTGACCGTCTATCAATCAATCATTTAATCAATCATATCTCTTAAGCACCTATTGTGCACAGAGCATTGTACGAAGCATTTGGGAGAGTATACTATAACAAAGTTGATAGACATATTCCCAGCCAGCAGCATGCACTCAGTGAGCAGCTATTTTCAATCACAGTCAATTCTTTAGCTGGCATATTTCCTCCCCTTTTTCCTACCCCCATCACCCTGCCCTGGCATGAGACTGGATTCCTGGACATGCCCTGTCCCCACTGAGAGAATATGTTGGTGCCTTCTGGGATGACAGACATTATAGAAGCAGCGTGACTCAGTGGAAAGAGCTCTGACTTGGGAGTCAGAGGTCATGGGTTCTAATTCCGGCTCCCCTGCTTGTCAGCTGTGTGACTTTGGGCAAGTCACTTAACTTCTCTGTGCCTCAGTTACTTCATCTGTAAAATGGGAATTAAGACTCGGAGTCCCACGTGGGACAACCTGAACACCTTGTATCCTCTCCAGAGCTTAGAACAGTGCTTTGCACATAGTAAGCGCCTAACAAATACCATTATTATTATTATTATTATTGCAGCCAGTGGTGTGATGGCAACGTGGTGGCCACTTAGCCAGGATGCTGAGTTCCCAGGCCAGCAAAGCATCCATGCTGGCCAGATTCCCATGAGGCACTCCTGGTGGCCAATTGAGAAAAGTGGCAAATTAATGGCTCCACTCTATCTGGGTCATTGTTACTTAATAATATGGTACTTGTTAAGTACTCTTTTAAGCACTAGGGTAGATACAAGCTAATCAGGTTGGACACAGTCCCTATCAGGCATGGGGCTCACAGTGTTAATCACCATTTTACAGAGGAGATAACTAAGGTCCAGAGAAGTGAAGTGACTTGCCCAAGGTCACACAGCAAACACGGGGCAGAGCTGGGATCAGAACCCAGGTCCTTCTGAGTCCCAGGACTCTGCTCTATCCACTATGCCATGCTGCTTGCTCAAGCTACAATACATCCTGGAGGGGGTCAAGTGGATCGGAAGAATCTCTGACAAGTCCCGTGGCTCCAGGAATACCAATGCCAATATCTGGCCATCTCTCTTCAGAACCTGGTCCCCAACAGCAATCAGATTTCAGAAATTAAGGACTCTTTCTTGCTGTTGACAAATGCAGTATATGTATGCCCAGGAATACTAATCTAACAAAGGGACAACCTGATTTGAACTCTCAGATATCTAAGACTGAGAACTCATAATGGTATACAGTCAAAGAGATAAGGATCAACAGAAAAAATTCATATCCCGTGCCAAGGGAAATAAAAAAAAAATCTCTGAAACACAATGTTAGATTTGAAAGACTTTAAAGAGTGGTGGATTTTTTTTCTCCCAGAAGTAAAACAATTATAGTAGGGGAGTTCATGACTGAACAGTTATATAATCATCTGACCTGTTTTTTACAAAATCAGGAGAGTAGAAAAGCTTTTCAGGGGGCTGACAACATGGCTTAATCCAAACTCTTAGTGACTACTTGTTGGATTTTCTAATTGTCTAGGTTTCAAAAGATCAAAAGTAATCTCTTACCAGTCTCAATAACTGAAAGAGCTAATTAGAATTAAGATCAGGTTTGGGGTGACGGTTGGAATTAGGATTGGGATAAAGGATTAGGATTAGGGGTTGGAAATGTGGAACTAGGTTAGGGATTGGGTAAGGGTTAGCATAGATTTGGGAAGTGGTTTGCCACTGGATCTAGAACTAGGGTTAGAGTAAGGGGCTAGGTCTAGGGAGGGTTTAAGGTTAGAAGCAGCATAGCCTAGTGGGAAGAGCATGGACTGGGTCGGAGGACCTGAGTTCTAATCCTGACTCTGCCACTTGTTTGCTGTGCGACCTTGGGCAAGTCCTTAACTTCTCTGTGCCTCAGTTGACTCATCTGTAATATGGGGATAAAGCTGTGAGCCCCATGTGGGACATGGACCTTGCCCAATCTGAATACCTTCTACCTGCCCCAGCTTAGTTCAGTGCCTGGAACATCATAAGCATTTAACAGATACCATAAAAAAGTGTTAGGAGTTGGGATCAGGGTTGGGGTAAAGATTAGGTATTGAGTCTAAGATGGGGCTAGGGGTTGGTATAAAGGTTGGCGTTGAGCTGGTGGTTGGTTCTGGGGGGGGGTTAAGGATTAGGATTTGGTAATAGGTTGAGGTTAAGGGATAGGTATTGGCGTAATGGTTCGGTTTAAGAGTTAGGGCCTATATAATAATAATTATAATCATATTTGTTAGTGCTTACTATGTGCCAGGCACTGTTCTAAGCACTGAGGTAGGTACAAGATAATTGGGTTAGACACCCTGTCCCACACAAGGTTCACGGTCTTAATCCCCATTTTAATGTTGGTATTTGTTAAGCGCTTACTATGTGCAGAGCACTGTTCTAAGCACTGGGGTAGACACAAGGGAATCAGGTTGTCCCACGTGGGGCTCACAGTTTTAATCCCCATTTTCCAGATGAGGTAACTGAGGCACACAGAAGTGAAGTGACTTGCCCACAGTCACCCAGCTGACAAGTGGCAGATCCGGGATTCGAACCCACGACCTCTGACTCCAAAGCCCATGCTCTTTCCACTGAGCCACGAGGGAACTGAGGCCCAGGGAAGTGAAATGATTTGCCCAAGGTCACACAGCAGACAAGTGGCAGAGTTGAAATTAGAACCCATAACCTTCTGCCTCAGCAGGATGGGCAGGGGGGCTGCGGGGAGGAAGGAAAGATAATAAGGAACCAATTTTTCTCTAATCAGAGGATTGGGTCTGGGAGGGGAGTAGAATTAGTACCATCATGAACATAGATCTCAGCATGCCAGTCATACCTGACGTTCATTTCCTTGCCAGGCCAGAAGTTTCCTGTCAACCACAACTGCAGAGCTGCAAGCTTATTCCCCATCAGAAGCTGGTAGTTTTTTGGGTTTTTTTAATAGTAATTTGTTAAGCACTTACTATGTGCCAAACACTGTGCTGGGGTAGAAATAAATTAATCAGATTGGATACTGTCCCTCTTGGAGCTCACAGTCTTAATGCTCATTTTACAGAATGAGGAATTTAGATGCAGAGAAGTGAAGTGACTTGCACAAAGTCATACAGCAGATATTGGCAGAGCTAGGATTAGAACATAGGTCCTTGTGACTCCCATCCACTAGGCCATGCTCCTCTCTGCCCCTGCCCATCCAACACTCACTGAGGGATGGAGGAAAAAGACAGGTGGAACACTGTGGCAGTGATCAGGCTTTACAGGAGGAGGAAATTGTGGCCGAGGAACTGAAGGGTAACTAAGGAAGTGACATGGCCTAGTAGAAAGAGCAGGGGTCTGGGAATCGGAGGACCTGGGCCCTAATTCCAGCCCCGCCACTTGTCTGCTATGTGATCTTTGGCAAGTCACTTCACTTCTCTGTGCCTAAATTCCCCTATCTGTAAAATGGGCATTAAGACTGTGAGCCCCATGTGGGACATGGACTGTCCAACCTTATTATCTTGTATCTATCCCAGCACTTAGTAAACCCTGGCACATAGTAAATGCATAGCAAATACATCAGAAAAAGTCATTCAACTTCTTGCCTCTTTTACCACCTCTGTGGGACATGGACTGTGTCCAATCTGACTAGCTAGTATCTACCCCAGCACTTAGTACAGTGCCTGGCACATAGTAAGTGCTTAACAAATACCATGAAGAAAAAAAGTCACTCAACTTCTCTGCATCCCAGTTTCCTTATCTGTAAAATGGGGATTAAGACTGTGAGCCCTGTGTGGGATTGGGACTGTGCCCAACCCTACCCAAGCACATAGTACAGGACCTGGAACATAGTAAGAACTTAACAAATACCATTAAAAGCAAATAAACAAACAAAAAAACAAAAAAACACTAGGAAACATATCCTGGCAGCACCTGCTATCTGGAAACTACTTTCCCCAGAAGACAAAGGCCTATACTGCCTGAAGTCTTCTGGGAGTTAATTAATTCATCAGAGCTAGTCAGCAAGATGGGCTAAGTTTATAAATTCCAGAGAGGGATCTCTCTCTCTCTCATCTTCACCCTCTTTTTCTTCCTTCTCCCTCTTTCCCTCTCTATCTCCCTCTCCTGTGGTCTTTCAATACCCTTTTCCTTCTCTCTCTCTCCATGTCCTTCACCCTCTTTTTCTCCCTTCATTTTCCTACAGACTGGCAAAGACTCCAGTAACCTTGTTAACAATAATAGCATAACTTCATTAAGCACTTAGTATATACTGAGCACTGTACTAAGAACTAGAATAGATATAAAATAATTAGGTCAGATACAGTCCTTGCCTCACATAGGACTCACAGTCTAAGTAGGAGGGATAACAGATATTGAATCCCCATTCTACAGTTGAGAACACTAAAGTACAGAGAAGCAAAATTACTTGCTCAAAGTCACACAATAGACAAATAGTGAAGCTGGGATTATAATTCAGGTGTTCTGCTTCCCAGGACCATGCACTATCCACTAGGCTATGTTGCTACCTATGTATACCTCAGTATACACACGCCAAACTTTGTCTAGATATCTGGGAAAACCTGCTTGTATAATTATAAAAGTTTTTATGCAAATTAGTGCATGAATATCTTTGGTATTTAGGCATTTGGCTCTGGTTGAGCTCCTCCCTGTGTGTTAAGATCCTTTGTGTTAGGGCTGGGTTTCTGGGGTGGCCATGGAGGTACCATGGATTTTTATCAGGTTCAAAGAACCTTTGGAGAAGCAGCATGGCCTAGTGGAGAGAGCACAGCCCTAGGAGTCAGAAGGACCTGGGATCTAATCCCAGCTCTGCCAATTGTTTGCTGTGTGACCTTTGGCAAGTCTCTTAACTTTTACATGAGCTCGTTATGGGCAGGTAATGTGTCTACAAACTCTGTTGTATCGTACTCTCCCAAGCACTTAGTATGTGCTCTGCACACAGTAAGTCCTCAGTAAATGTGATTGATTGATTGATGTGCTTCAGTTTCTTCAACTGTATGACAATACCTTTTCTCCCTCCTCCTTAGACTGTGAGCCCCATGTCAGACAGGGACTGTGTCCTACGTGATTAATTTGTACCTACCCCAGAGGTAGATATCCCAAACAGTGTTTGGCACATAGTAAGCACTTAATAAATATCATTTAAAAAATTGGAAATTATTCCTGCCCCTGCCCCGACCCTAAAAACAAACTTTCGCTGCTGGACACACAGATCAGCAATGCTGCTCTGGAGCTCAAAATCGTGATCTGACATGTCTTAGTGAGTTTTAGAGTCCAGCAGGCTTTGACAGCTCTCTATCCTACCCCACAGGCCCCTACAACCTCAGTTGATGCCAAAGCTGGCCCTGGGGACCAATGCTGATGACAACAGAACAACCCACCTGCTCACAGGGACCCCAGAGCCGAGGGGAAGTTCCCTCTCAGTCACTGTATGCCTCTTCTGCTTCCTTGGATTGTTCATTTGAGCAGATCATCAGCATTGTCAATTTTCTAGATGTTTGGAACTGTACTGTTCTCTGGATATCAGCAGGAGTGGCTCAGCCTTTTCTGAGATGAGCAGTGTGGAAGGAGATTGCAGAACAGGCTGAAAAAGATGCAGTCCCTACTCCTGGGAGCTTACAGTCTTAGGAGAGAGGCAAGGGGTGATACAACAGGGCAGAGAGTGAAAGGACATATATAAATATTTGACATGGGCAACAGTCAATAAAGAAACAGGCAGACAATCCACAAGCAGAAATGGGGGAATAAGCCAGGGAAGGCTTCCTGGAGTGGGTGACTTTAGGAGGAGAAGAAAGATTTGGTTTTAGGGAACTGAGAGAGATGACCCTCTCTAGCCCTTCCCTGCTCACTCCCTGGATGGTGATGACCTCTGACCCAGCCCAGGCTCTAACCCCCAAACCCCCAATCATGTGGGTCCTTAGGGATTGTCTTGCTGTGGCCAGCAGGTACCAAAGGCAAAGGCAACTGATCTGGGAGGACAGGCCTGAAAAAGGACAAACCACCTCACTCTCCTAAAACATTTCTGGTCATTCTGATCATGACTCTCTCAACGAGAAGCAATGTGGCTCAGTGGAAAGAGCACGGGCTTGGGAGTCAGAGGTCATGGGTTTGAATCCCGGCTCTGCCACCTGTCAGCTGTGCGACTGGGGGCAAGTCATTTAACTTCTCTGTGACTCAGTTACCTCATCTGTAAAATGGGGATGAAGACTGTGAGCCTCACGTGAGACAACATGATTACCCTGTATCTACCCCAGCGTTTAGAACAGTGCTCTGCACATAGTAAGCACTTAACAAATAACAACATTATTATTATTATTACTAGTTGGGTTGGAAGGACTCAGGGCAGGGTGTCAGTTCTAGGCCACAAGAATACCCAGAGAGGCACCACTGACCCTCATTTCTTTCCCCAACTAGAACGTAAATGGGTCTTTTCTGAATTTACAGTTACCCAGAAGGTGGGAGCCATGCCTGGGGGATGCACTCTGCATGCTATGGGGACTCCTTAGAATGAATTCTCCTGGTTTCCCTTTCAAGAAAAACTGACAATGAATGTGAACACTTTGAAGAAGAGACAAGAACACAGGCCAGAGGAACCCTGACCTTAGAGTCCACTCTGGTGGGGAGGGGAGGCTGACCTCAATAAGATTCATTAGTGACTTGGAGAATGGGGAGGAAGGGGAAAATGGGGGTGAGGAAGAGGGGAATGAGAAGGCTAGGGATAGGAAGGATGGGAATTAGGAGGGTGGAGATGAGGAGGATAATGACAGGGAGGATGGGGATGGGAGGATACTGATAAGTAGGATGGGGATGACGCTGATGTTGACGATGCTGACAAGGGAAATGAAGTTAAGAACAAGGATGAAGTTGATGCTGTTACTAAATTAAGAATCCTAATTCTTGAGAAAAACCACAACAGTTCTCAGAGCAGCTGAACGTTATGTCTTTTAATAAACTGTAGAGTGAGCAGAAAAATATTTTGAAATGTGTTGTCCTTTAAAAAAATGCTTCAAATCAACCCACAAAAAGAACCTAAAACCAACCATCCTAAAAGGTATTTTTGTTAAATAAATTGCACTGGTAAAATAGACATGAAACCATATTCGAATGTCCCTGTGATTATCAGTTTCTCAGCATTTATCTGATAAACAAAGCAGCTCGAAGCAATGATTGCCACGTGAAGAAATTAGGAAAGGAAAATCAGCTATTCGTTCAGTTCCAAAGAGAGGCAGGTGCTCGCTTGGTACGGGAAACTAGTTACATTGCTGATCTAGGAGAGTGACAAACCTGTGTGCACATGGCACCACATCTGCGCTCAGCAATCACAAGGTCACTACACACATGGCGTTTCCACTCGCTCCCCTCAGCTGAGCTGGGCCGGGCTGGGCTGGGTCGGGCCATGCTGTGCCAGACTGGACTGGTGTGGGCCTGGCCTTGGCAGGATTCCTGGAGTGGCCATGCTGTGTTTTCATGAGCCCTTCTGTGGTCCCAGGCTCAAGGGTATAGCTGAGCCATATAGCTGCTGAGCCTATCCCTGGCATCCCTCCATCTCCTCCAGGGATGGACAGGGCTGAGCCCATTCCAAGCAGCCCAGGAGCAGAAGCCAAGAGTGATGTATGTCGGGTCCCAGTGGTGGTGTAGAGAGGGCCTCACCCCCCTGCTTCGAGGATGGTTTTAGTTAGGGAAGACCCCTAGCGCCACCCACCTTTGTGGGGCTGAGGCAAGAGAAGAGAAGAAAATGGTCTCCATCTCCATTTTCTCCAGGAACCAGGGGCTTGGGCTGTTCCAGATCTGGCCACAATCAGCATAGCCCTGGTGTCCAACTCTCACTGTCCTACACCCTGGAGTTTAGCTCCTGTCAGGGGCATGAGGCAAATGGTAATGACCACGAGGCAGCCAGCTGAAAAACAAGTTGGCAGCCACCTTGCCTGGGCTTTCCAGAGTTGGAAAAAGATGAGCTCATCTAGCTCTGTGTAATGCAGCAGAGTGAAAAGCATTTTAAAAGCAGAGACAGAGAATGAGAGAGAGAGAGATGGTGAAGAGAGAAAGAGACAGCTGGGAAAGAGAGACAGGTACAGTGGAGGGAGAGAGAGATGGAGGAGAGAGATAAAAAGAGACCAACAGAGAAAGTCTGAGAAATAGACAAAGATAGAGAGATCTAGTGAGAGACAGAGATAGAGACAGAAGAGAAAGAGAGAGATTTAGAGGGGGAGAGAGAGAGACACTGAGCTAGAAACAGAAACAGAGTGATAAGGAAAATGAGTACTAGGAGAGGCAGAGGCAGAGTTTCCAAATGAGACAGAAAACGTGGAGAGTTAGGGAAGGAGAGAAAGAGACAGAGAGTCAGAGAGAGACAAAGATAAAAAAAGGAGAGAGAGAGAGAGAGAAAGTGGGGAGGCAGGGGTGGATAGGAAGCTGGACAGCCTTGTGGTGGTCCTTTGTGATCTGTGATGCACAAGGCCATACCAGTTGGTCATCCTCGCCTCCTCCACAGCCCAGCCAGAACTCTCCCTTCCAGGCAGTTTGGTCCTCGGCCTCCTCATTGCTGAGCAGAACCCAAGTCCATCCCCCCTCCCGCCCTCCCTCTGCAGGCTCATAAGTGGTTATTCTTGGAGAGATAGGCGATCAGCGCCACAGCCACTCCCACGTAGATGCCCGTGCCGATGGTGATGGACAGCACAGCCAGAAAGAGCGCCCTCCTGGAGCTGGAGCTGGCTTGGTGAAAGTCTCCCTTGGCCACAGCTTTGTTGGTCTGTGGAGTGACAGAAGAGAGGAAGAGAGTCTCATCAGTGAGCAGGGAAAGTTAGAGACAACCAGAGTTTCAGAGGTCTCTTCCCCTCTGGGTCCCCCTGACTCTTTTCGATGTTTCAAAGGGTGACTCGGAGGGTGACTGTAGCACTAGGCTCTTGAAGAGTGGGGATGGTTTCATAGATGGAGGATTAGTGCTGGGAGATTCTGAGGAAAGACCAGAGAAGTTAAGTGGTACGACAACAATCACGAGGACCAATGGAACTGAGTTCTTCCGATTGACCCAGGCCCCTGTTGGAGAGAGAAAGAGAATCCTGGGCTGCATCAATCAGTTAGTCAATCTGATTAATTAATCAATTAGAGAAACCACACGGCCTAGTGGATAGATCACAGGTCCGGGAGTCAGAAGGAGCTGGGTTCTAATCTCAGCTCTGCTTCTTGTCTGCTGTGTGACCTATTACCCTATTTATGGTTACCCTATTTATTTTGTTAATGAGATGTACTTCACCCTGATTCTATTTATTTGCTATTGTTTTAATGAGATGTTCTTCCCCTTGATTCTATTTATTGACATTGTTCTTGTCTGTCTCCCCCGATTAGACTGTAAGCCCGTCAAAGGGCAGGAACTGTCTCTATCTGTACTGATTTGTACATTCCAAGCGCTTAGTACAGTGCTCTGCACATAGTAGGTGCTCAATAAATACTATTGAATGAATGAATGAACCTTGGGAAAGTCATTGAACTTCTCTGTGTCTCAGTTTCCTCACCTGTAAAATGGGGACTAAGTCTCTGAGCCACATGTAGGACATGGACTGTGTCCAACTTGATTAGCTTGTATCTAGCCCAGAGTTTAGTACAGTTCTGGCACATAGTAAGTGCTTAAAATTATCATTTAAAAAAAATCTGAATCATGGGGCTCTTTATGGATTTAGGTCCCTAGACAGAGATCTCAGGCCTTTTCTCTGCTTTCTTTTCCTCACTAATAATACAGACTCTGTCCATGTAATTAGGCCATTTACTGAGTACTTACTATGTGTTAATCAATCAGTGGTATTTATTGAGCACTTACTATTTGCAGAGCACCGTACTAAACATTCAGGAGGGTACAATACAACAGAGTTGGTAGACTCATTCCCTTTCCACTAAGAGTTTATAGACAAGAGAGGAGGAGACAAACAATATGAATAAATGATTTATAATATGTAATTTATAGACATGTACGTAAAGTGCTGTGAGGCTGAGGGAGTGGCAAACACCAGATGTCCAAAGCCCAGAGATCCAAGAGCATAGGCGATGCAGGAGAGAGAGGGAATCAGAGAAAAGAGGGCTTTTCATATCAGGGAAGGCCTCTTGGAGGAGATGTGATCTTAATGAAATTAAGCACAGTCTCAGTTCCACAATTACAATCTATTGCATTCCCATTTTACATATGAGGAAACTGAGATCCGGAGCAGCTAAGTGATCTGCCCAAGATCACTGAGCAGGCAAATGGCAAGCTGGGACTAGAACCCATGTCTCCCGGCTCCCAATCCTATGCTTGCTCCATCATACCACAATGCCCATCAATACATCCTACTAGACTCTAAGCTTGTTATGGGCATAGAACATGCCTACTAATTCTGTTGTGTTGTACTCTCCCAAGTGCTTAGTAGAGCATTCTACACAAAGTAAGTGCTCAATGAATACCATCAATTGATTGATAAATCAACAGTCCAGAGAACGGGCCTGGAAGTCAAAAGGACTTGGGTCTAATCCAGGATCTACCACATGTCTGCTGTGTGACCTTGGGCAATTCACTTAATTTCTGTGGGCCTCAGTTACCTCACCTGTAAAATGGAGATTAAGAGTTTGAGCCCCATGTGGGACAGGGATTGTGTCCAATCTAATTAACTTGTATCTACCCCAGTGCTTAGAACAGGGCTTGGCACATAGTAAGCACTTAACAAGTACCATTATTATTATTATTCCGGCCAGAGTACAATATCTTAGAGTGCAGTTTGACTAAGACTCAATGGCAGGAACCCATGGGAATGCAGTGTTGAAATGCAGCTGTGAATTGGTTGTCAGCCGCTTAGCAGGTCTGCCTACTTTCAAAAGGCTTGTTTCAAGAAGAATCAAAAGATACTTCTGCAACACTTAATGTTGGCATTTATTAAGCGCTTACTATGTGCAGAGCACTGTGCTAAGCACTGGGGGAGATACAGAGTAATCGGGTTGTCCCACATGAGGCTCACAGTTAATCCCCATTTTACAGATGAGGTAACTGAGGCACAGAGAAGTTGTGACTTGCCCACAGTCACACAGCTGACAAGTGGCAGAGCCGGGAGTCGAACACTTATGAACTCATGAGAATTGCACAGGAAACAGACTGTAACACTGTACTATCAGTTTATGGAAACTGAACTTTGAGCTGCTGCAAATTGGTTCCCTGTGTGTCCTGTAAAGGAACTAGACAAGTGTCAGAGTATAGTCAGGCAATGTGGAATCCTTGAAATAAGCTGCTTTTTGTTTTTGTTTTCCCCAACCTTTGTGAATTTCAGCTGATGTGACAGAAACCAGCCACTATTTTAATTTTCAAACTAACCTCCCCTCATTTATCATTAAATCAATGGTCAACACAATGCAATTTTTTAATAATATGGTGGGTTTCAAGAACACTACTAATAAAAATAATAATAGCGCTATTTGTTAAGTGCTTACTATGTGTTGTACTTTATTCTAAGCACTGAAGAAGAGACAAGGTAATCAAGTCAAAAACAGTCCCTCTCCGAAACAGGGCTCACCATCTAGTAAAGGCTCAATAAATACCATTTATTGATTAAGTGGCTTTCCCAAGGTCACATAGTCAACAAGTAGTGGAGCCAGGGTTAGAATCCAGGTCCTCTGCCTCCCAGGCCCATGCTTTTCCCATTAGGCCATGCTGCCCATCATGTCATAGTAGTAATAGTATTTATGCACTTACTATGTGGTGACTACTGTGCTAAACGCAGAGAAAGAGTATACAAGTGGGAATAAGATACCAACACTGTCCCTCATAATACCATGAGGCATCAGGAATCAATCAATGGTATTTATTGAGTGATTACTATGTGCAGAGCACTATACTAAGCACTTGGAAGAGCACAATATAACAGAATTAGCAGACACGTTCCCTGCCCATAACGAATTTACAGTCTTGAGGGGGAGACGTAGTAATATGAATAAATGAGAAATGTATAGCATTTAATTTAAATATATGTACATAAGTGCTGTAGGGTTGGGATTGGGGAGAATATCAAATGTCCAAAAGTTACAGATTGAAGTGGACAGGAAAACCTGTTTTGCCCTACAAAGGTTTTCCTAAAAATAAAGTCACTCAATTAATTTCACTTGGCCTTATGTTCAACCATTTGCTCTCTTTTGGGCCCTGAAGCTTCTTCAATCTTGTTTTGCTGTTCCCGCTTTCCTTCTGTCCTGGAAATTTCCTAGAAAATTTTGGAAACTGCCCTAATTCCTGTCCCTCAATTGGAGGATGAGTGAAACTGCCCTAATCCCTGTCCTTCAGTGGGAGAATGAGTGATTCACCTACTAATTAGCCTTCCTTAATTAACTGCTAACCTTGCAGCCTTCTGAGATCTCAGGAATAAGCCTGTTATATTGTTGGGTTGTGCTCTCCCAAGCATTTAGTACAGTGCTGTGCACACAGTAAGCGGTCAATAAATACCATTTATTGATTGATCTCAATCCCACACTAAGGAGGCCGGTCTGTCCCCAAACAACAGTTGAACAGTCCTGTGGGTCAAGTCTGGCTACCCA
The DNA here is from genome assembly GCF_004115215.2 of Ornithorhynchus anatinus. Taxonomy (NCBI): domain Eukaryota; kingdom Metazoa; phylum Chordata; class Mammalia; order Monotremata; family Ornithorhynchidae; genus Ornithorhynchus; species Ornithorhynchus anatinus. The sequence continues at coordinate 95,848,932 of NC_041728.1, forward strand.
CATCCCTGTGTTGGACCAGGAAAGCGTTGTGGTTAAAGATGAAACTTTGCTTTTCCTTTTCTAAAGAAACTTTGTGCCTACATTGTACCGTGCAGAGCAATGTGCCTTCAAACCAGGTAGATTCCCAAGAATATAGGCTTATTTTAGGACCACGTTTCATCTCCGGCAAATGAATTTTAATCTATCCAGCCACATATGTCACCCACATCACCCACATATTCTCAGATGCTTCCTCTTATTTGCTGGTACCTAGGCTTCTCTGATTAGAAAAGAAAGTGAAATTACTCTACTGACATCTCTATTAGGATTTCTAATGAAATAGCATCTGTCAAACACCAGTTTATTGAGATGCTGCTGTTTTAGATGCACAGAATGGTAAGGGGGGGCTTTAGAAAAGCAGTGTGGCTTAATGGAAAGGGCACGGGCTTGGGAGTCAGAGGGTGTGGGTTCTAATCCCGGTTCTACTACTTGTCTTCTAAGTGACCTATGGCAAGCCAATTAATTTCTCTGTGCCTCAGTTACCTCATCTGTAAAACTGGGATGAAGATTGTGAGCCCCATGTGAGACAACCTTATTACTTTATATCTACCTCAACGCTTAGAACAGAGCTTGGCACATAGTGAGCATTTAACAAATACCATAATTATTATTAGTAAATCTGGCTTCTGAGAGAAGAGGACATATAATAATGATGGTAATAATAATAATCACTATTATTATTATATATTAAGCTCTTATTATGTGCCAAGTACCATACTAAGTGCTGGGACTGATATAAGATAATCAAGTCCCACAAGGGACTCACAGTCTAAGTAGGAGGGAGAATGGTCATTGAATCCCATTTTGCAGATGAGGAAACTGAGGTGCAGAGAAGTTAAGTGACTTGCCCAAGGTCACACAGCTGACATGTGACAGAACTGGGATCGGAATCAAGGCTCTCTGACTCCCAGGTCTGTGCTCTTTCCACTAGGCCACACTCTTGCATTTATGTTGATGCAGTGGCCAGTTAGAAAAATGAGAGGCTGCCTAGCTGGAGTCAGACACAACCACCTTGATACCACGCCCCCTGAGATGCCGGCACCCACAAGAGCTACTAAGGTGCTGAGCCACAAGCACTTTCACAGACACAGAGGGGCACCCTCTGCAAACCACCCCCATTGCTTCGCCCTCGCCCACACCCACAGGACACCCACCCACAATCACCTACTCCTCCACCCAGCCACCCATTCTTCCCACAACCTCAGTCTCAACTACACAATCCGTGTCCCCCTCATCGACTCACTCACCTTCACCCCCCATATGCACACCTGAGCTCCAACAGCCTCATGCAAACAACCACACACAGGCGCAGAGACAATGGGGGAGTCCCCCCATGGAGAATGATGGCTGAGCCTCTTTCCTGGGATGTGAAGAATATAAATATGAGTGAACCTGACTGTAGACCTCCCAGGTTTGACACTTGCAGTCTCCTTTCTGCCAATTGTGTTCCCACTGAGGCAGGGATGCTGAAACATCCCTCCAATGCCCCTTGCCTCCATGGCCGTCCCTGGTTTGAGGAGAATGGGAAGAGTTGACTGGACTACAGACTGGTCTCTGTTCAACTGGTAGTTACCATAGCATCCATGCCATGAATAATAATAATAATAATAATTGCGGTATTACTTACTATGTGCCCAGCACTGTACTAATTGCTGGAGTAGATACAAACTAAGCTCCCCTTTTCCTCTACTCCTCCCCTCCCCATCACCCTGACTCGCTCTCTCTGCTCTACTCCCTCTCCACCCCACAGCACTTGTGCATATACATACACAAATATTTATTATTATATTTCTTTTATAAATGATGTTTACATATCTATAATTCTTACTTGTTTTGATTTCTGTCTCCCCCCTTCTAGACAGTGAGCCTGTTTTGGGGCAGGGATTGTCTCTGTTTGTTGCTGAATTGTACTTTCCAGTGGCTTAGTACAGATCTCTGCGCACAACTGAATGAATGAATACAAGCTACTCCAGGGAATAGAGAAGAGGTCAAGGGGAACTCCTTACCATAGGCTTTAAGGCACTCTATCACCTGGCCCCCGCCTACTTTACCTCCCTGATTTCCTACTACAACACAGCCCACACATTTCTCTCCTCTAATGCCAACCGACTCTTCTCACTGTACCTTGATCTCATTTATCTCACTGATGACCTCGCGCCCACTTCCTGCCGCTGGCCTGGAATGCCCTCCCTATCATATATGATGGACTAATACTCTCCCCTCCTTCAAAGCCTTATTAAAAACGTATCTCCTCCAAGAAGCCTTCCCTGACTTTCCTCTTCTCCCACTTCCTCCTGCATCATCTTTGCACTTGGGTACTCTCACAAGCATTTAGTATATGCTTTCACACAGTAAGTGCTCAATAAATGATTGAATGAACGAATGCACCATTTATTCACCCCTCCCTCAGCTCCACAGCACTTATTAGAGAAGCAGCGTGACTCAGTGGAAAGAGCCTGGACTTGGGAGTCAGAGGTCACGGGTTCAAATACCGGCTCTGCCAGTGTCAGCTGTGTGACTGTGGGCAAGTCACTTCACTTCTTGGTGCCTCAGTTACCTTATCTGTAAAATGGGGATTAAGACTGTGAGCCTCATGTGGGACAACCTGATTAGCCTGTATCTACTCCAGCGCTTAGAACAGTGCTCTGCACATAGTAAGCACCAAGCCGACCTCACTCACTTCAAATTTATCCTTTCCTGCCTTAACTCTGCCCTCTCCTCCGCCAGGCAAAGCTTCTTCTCCTCCCTCATCGACACCCATGCCCGTCACCCCCGCCGATTGTTCCGGACCTTTAACTCTCTCCTTAGGCCCCCTGTTCCTCCCCCTCCCCCATCTCTCACCCCTAATGATCTGGCCACCTATTTCCTCACGAAAATCAACACGATCAGGTCTGAGCTCCCCAAAGTCACCCCTCCACCTCTCCCCTCCCCCCCAACAACCCCCTCCCCTACTTTCCCATCCTTCCCTGCAGTATCCTCAGAGGAGATCTCCTCCCTCCTCGCAAGTGCCACCCCCTCCACCTGCGCCTCGGACCCCATTCCCTCTCACCTTCTTAAAACCATCGCCCCTGCCCTCCTCCCTTCCTTAACTTCTATTTTTAACCACTCTATCTCCAAGGGCTCCTTCCCCTCTGCCTTCAAACACGCCCACGTCTCCCCCATCCTAAAAAAACCCGCTCTTGACCCCACTTCCCCCTCCAGTTATCGTCCTATCTCCCTACTACCCTTCCTTTCCAAAATCTTAGAACGAGTCGTCTACAATCGATGCCTAGAATTCCTTAACTCCCATTCTCTCCTAGACCCCCTCCAATCTGGCTTCCGTCCCCTCCACTCTACCGAGACTGCTCTCTCTAAGGTCACCCATGACCTCCTTCTTGCCACATCCAATGGCTCCTACTCCATTCTGATCCTCCTTGACCTCTCTGCTGCCTTTGACACTGTCGACCATCCCCTCCTCCTCCATACCTTATCTCACCTTGGCTTCACGGACTCTGTCCTCTCCTGGTTCTCCTCTTACCTCTCTGGCCGATCATTCTCGGTCTCCTACGCTGGAGCCTCCTCCCCCTCCCATCCTTTAACTGTTGGAGTTCCTCAAGGGTCAGTTCTTGGCCCTCTTCTGTTCTCCATTTACACTCACTCCCTCGGTGAACTCATCCGCTCTCACGGCTTTGACTACCATCTCTACGCAGATGACACGCAGATCTACATCTCCGCCCCTGTCCTCTCCCCCTCCCTTCAGGCTCGCATCTCCTCCTGCCTCCGGGACATCTCCACCTGGATGTCGGCCCGCCACCTAAAACTCAACATGAGCAAGACTGAGCTCCTCATCTTCCCTCCCAAGCCCGGTCCGCTCCCAGACTTCTCCATCACCGTGGATGGCACGACCATCCTTCCCGTCCCGCAGGCCCGCAATCTCGGTGTCATCCTTGACTCGTCCCTCTCGTTCACCCCACACATCCTATCCGTTACCAAGACCTGCCGGTTTCACCTCTACAATATCGCCAAGATCCGCCCTTTCCTCTCCACCCAAACGGCTACCTTACTATTACGGGCTCTCGTTATATCCCGGCTAGACTACTGTGTCAGCCTTCTCTCTGACCTCCCTTCCTCCTCTCTCGCCCCGCTCCGGTCTATTCTTCACTCCGCTGCCCGGCTCATCTTCCTGCAGAAACGATCTGGGCATGTCACTCCCCTTCTTAAACAACTCCAGTGGTTGCCTATCGACCTCCGCTCCAAACAAAAACTCCTCACTCTAGGCTTCAAGGCTCTCCATCACCTTGCCCCTTCCTACCTCTCCTCCCTTCTCTCTTTCTACCGCCCACCCCGCACGCTCCGCTCCTCTGCCGCCCACCTCCTCGCCGTCCCTCGGTCTCGCCTATCCCGCCGTCGACCCCTGGGTCACGTCCTCCCGCGATCCTGGAACGCCCTCCCTCCTCACCTCCGCCAAACTGATTCTCTTTCCCTCTTCAAAACCTTACTTAAAACTCACCTCCTCCAAGAGGCCTTCCCAGACTGAGCTCCTCTTCCCCCTCTACTCCCTCTGCCATCACCCCTTTACCTCTCCGCAGCTAAAGCCTCATTTTCCCCTTTTCCCTCTGCTCCTCCACCTCTCCCTTCCCATCCCCACAGCACTGTACCCGTCCGCTCAACTGTATATATTTTCGTTACCCTATTTATTTTGTTAATGAATTGTACATCGCCTTGATTCTATTTAGTTGCCATTGTTTTTACGAGATGTTCTTCCCCTTGACGCTGTTTAGTGCCATTGTTCTTGTCTGTCCGTCTCCCCTGATTAGACTGTAAGCCCGTCAAACGGCAGGGACTGTCTCTATCTGTTGCCGACTTGTTCATGTCAGTACAGTGCTCTGCACATAGTAAGCGCTCAATAAATACTATTGAATGAATGAATGAATGAAAGTGCTTAACAAATACCAACATCATTATATGTGTAATTTATTTAATTATGTAAATGTTTGTTTCCCCCTCTAAATTGTAAGGTCATTGTGAGCAGGGAAAATGTCTACCAACAGAGCTTTGCACAGAGTAAGTGCTCAATAAACACAATTATTTGATTGATTGTACTCACCCAAGTACACAGTAACAAATACGTTTAGTGACTGATAAAGGGGACAGAGGAGGCAAAAGTGTATGTCTGTACCCCTTAATAATAATTCATTCATTCATTCAATCATATTTAGAGCATTTATTCAAGCTCTTGGAGAGTAAAATTTGGCAGTGGATAGACATGATCTCTACCCAACAATGGGCTCACAGTCTAGAAGGGGGAGACAAACAACAAAACAAGAAGACAGGCATCATTAGCATCAAAATAGATAAATAGAATTATAGATATGTACACATCACTAATAAAATAAAATAATAATTACTAATCATTATAGTGCTTGTTAACACCTACTATATGCCAAGTACTGTACTAAGAGCAGGAGTAGATACAGGATAGTCAGTTGAGACAAGCCCTGTGCCGCACAGGACTCAAAATCTAAAAGGGAGGGAGAATAGGTATTCAAACCCCCTATTACAGATGAGGGAACTGAGGCACAGAATAGTTAAGTGACTGCCTCGAGGTCACACAGCAGACATGTGGTGTATTTAGGATTAGAACTCAGTTCCTCTGACTCCCACTCCTGAACTCTTTCCACTAAGCCACATAGTTTCCCTGTGACTGGAATATGGAGGTATCATTGGGGAGGAGAGAAGGGGACTTAACCCAATGGACATAACCTTTGATCTTCTGACTCCCAGACCTGTGCTCTATCCACTGCACCATGCTTCAATCTGATTCTGCCCCCTCCCTCTAGCCCTCCTTTCTTTCTTCTCTTCTTTTATTCTCTCTTCTCTGTCTCCCTGTGTCTCTCCTGTCTATCATTCTGTCCCTCGATCTCTCTCCTTCTCCTCTTTCTCTCTCTTTATAGAATATGAGGTCTCTCTTAGCCAGGATCAGTGTCTGTTTCAACACATACAAATTCATTCATTCATTAAATCGTATTTATTGAGCACTCTGCCCCAGCCCTCAGTAAGAGGGGAGAGGGCTGGGGGGTGGGGGAGCTTGCACTGGAAGGAACTAATCAATATGACGGTGGATCACCATCTGATTGAGTTGGGGTGCCCTCTCAGAAACTGCCTGTTAGGCCAGAATCACCCAGATCTTTCTGATGACCCAGAAGACCCTGCTTTCATTCCAAGATGATTCAGTCATGTATTTTCCATTTGGTTGCCCAGGGTTTCTGCACTTAAGCACAGTTCATTGTGTTGCTTTCTCTCTTTCTCTTGAAACAAAACCTTTGCTGGGGAAATGAGAAGCAGCGTGTCTTAGTGGAAAGAGCAGGGGCTTGGGAGTCAGAGGTCGTGGGTTCTAATCCCTGCTCTGCCACTTGGCAGCTGTGTGACTTTGGGCAAGTCACTTAACTTCTCTGTGCCTCAGTTACCTCATCTGTAAAATGGGGATTAAGACTCTGAGCCCCACGTGGGACAGCCTGATTACCTTGCATCTATCACATTGCTTAGAACAGTGCTTGGCACATAGTAAGAGCTTAACAAATACCATCATCATCTCTCAGCTTTGGTCTGGGTGCCTAGTGCCCTCTTGTCCCAAAATTGTTGCTCTATACCCAGTTGTCCCCACTGGCTGGCTAGGCAGCCCATTCTCTATATCCACCTTCACGTCATCCCCAAGTTAAAGCATGACCTAGTGGAAAGAGCATGGGCTTGGGAGTCAGAGGACCCACGTTCTAATCCTGGCTCTACCACTTATCTGCTCTTTGACCTTGGATAAGTCACTTAACTTCTCTGTACCTCAGTTCCCTCATCTGGAAAATGGGGATTAAGACTGTGAGCCACACGTCAAAAGTAGCATGGCTTAGTTGAAAGAGCACAGGCTTGGGAGTCAGAGGTTGTGGGTTTTAAACTCCGCTCTGCCACTTGTAAGCTGTGTTACTCTGGCCAAGTCACAACTTCTCTATGCCTCAGTTATCTCATGTGTAAAATGGGGATTAAGACTGTGAGCCCCACGTGGGACAACCTGATTACCTTGCATCTACCCCAGTGCTTAGAACAATGCTTGGCACATAGTAAGCACTTAAATACCATCATCATTATTATTATTGTGTGGGACAGGGACTGTGTCCAGCCTGATTAACTTGGCTCATTACAGTGCCTGGCACATAGAAAGTACTTAACCTATACCATAAAAAAAAAAATACAGCTGATCTGTGTTCTTGAGCATCCTGAGTTGTTGCAATGTGAACTCTCTCTTGTAGGCAAGGAATGTGTCTGTTATATATTGTTATCCTGTGCTCTCCCAAGCACTTAGTACAATGCTCTGCACACAGTAAGCACTCGGTAAATATGATTGATAATAGTAAATTAAAGGATTACTTTGCACCAAGCACCATACTAAATGCTGGGTTGGATGCAAAAAAAATCACATCAGACATAGTCTTTGTTCAAATGAGGCTCCCAGACTAAGTGGCAAGGAAGACAGATATTGAATTCCTTTTTATAATGGTGGTATTTGTTAAGTGCTTACTATGAGCAAAGCACTGTTCTAAGCGCTGGGGGGATATAGGGTGATCGGATTGTCCCACGTGGGGCTCACAGTTTTAATCCCCATTTTACAGATGAGGTCACTGAGGCCCAGAGAAGTTAAATGACTCACCCACAGTCACACAGCTGACAAGTGGCAGATCCGGGAGTCGAACCCATGACCTCTGACTCCGAAGCCCAGGCTCTTTCCACTGAGCCACGTTGCTTCCCCAAATGAGAAAACTGTGGCACAAGTCAGAGAAGTTAAGTGACTTGCCCAAGGTTACACAGAATGCTACTGGTGGAGCCAGGACTAGAACCCAAATCCTCTGACTCCCGGGATCATGCTCTTCCCGCTAGACTGTGTTACCTTTATGAGTTAAGTGTTGTTCTCTGCTGGCACCAATCTCCTACAGATTTCCACCATTGTTATATTAAATTAGGCATCAAACAAACAGGAGGTAATACTGCAAAACTGAAAATGCTTTAAATGATTTGATTTTTTTCTAATTCCTTCAGGGACGTATTTTGGGAGAAAGAGCCTCAGGACTACCCTGGTGTTGACCAAGGGCCTGGTGGCTTGGCCTTGGGGTAGAGGAAGAGGATTTCTTGGTGCCTCAGTTACCTCATCTGTAAAATGGGGATTAAGACTGTGAGCCTCACGTGGGGCAACCTGATTACCCAGAATCTACCCCAGCGCTTAGAACAGTGCTCTGCACATAGTAAACACTTAATAAATACCAAATTATTATTAGTATAAGACCTAGGGTAGAGATGGTGAAGTGGCATACCCCCAGCTTCTCACATCCATATTCATGGAGTGAATGAGCAGGAAGTTCACATCTTCGGCGAAGACACGACTTCTTTCTTTCAGATACCTGGCTCATTACAGTCAACACTTCACCGGCGGCTATCTTTAAAGATGTTATTAAGTGACTGTTAAGAACTAAAGTGCCACAGTCTTTTATAGAACTAATAATTTCTCATCAACCCGAGGAGCATGTGACTTTGCAGGTTGAATCTCCCACCATCTTGAAATAGCAACACCCTCATCACCATCATTATTCTCCCCAACATCACTCTTACTGTTTTCCCTATTGCCACTCATTCTCCCAATCACTGTCACAAGCCCCCCGGTTCATACCAACCAGGATTTTACTGAACTGGGGGTGCCTCAGGGACATGTAGTAGAGTTCAATCCACAACTCTGATAACTAAGGTTACTTGTGGAAAGTTTTTTACTTCGTTTTAGCAACGTGCAAGGGAGTGACACATACATACATACATTCATTCACTCAATCACTCCATTAAGGACCCAATATCAGGCTGTGGTCAAAGGAGCCCTTTCTTCCAGTGCTTCTTATCTCTGCATACCTCTACGTGCCCTTTTGCTATTCAAAACGAGCATCTTTCATCTAATTTAGGTGTAGCAGCTGTGGCTCTACTTAGCACTCATTGATTGGTCCAGGCCCGTTACTGAGTATAACAGGGAGAGAAAGCCAGGCCTCCCTCCATGCTCCACCCCCACAGGCCCACAGTAATCTGTCTCAAATAAAGAGAGCTTGAGTGCCTTTGCAAAGTCTCTTCCTTGTTCCTGCGATCACAAACAATCATTAATAAGGCAGCTTGTTGCGGGCTCACCACAATCACTACTTTTATTGTTCTTCCCATCATCACCATAACTATTCCCCATTGTCACCGTCATTATTCTCACCATTGCACCACCAGGATCATCAACCCCATTATTATCACACAAAGCAACTCCAGAGGAGAGATGGTGATTACTGACTCCCCAAGTTTCCATCTGTGCAGACAAATGTCTTGTTTCCCCCTGACAACATTTTGGGCTGGACTCACAGTCTCACTTGTTCCAGGTCCCAAATAAGACCAGAAAAGTCCCCAGGAGGGCCCCCAAAACCTTGAATTGAGACTTCTTGACCCATTAACTCTTTGAAGTAGACTACCCCCTCCCAAACTACACCCTATTTGCTCCCTCCTATCACCCCACCCATTTTTTGCCTCTATCCTCAAAATGAAAAGTTGGTGCTATGATCCTTATCCTCTTCACCATGTCACTGTTCTTCCTGCCGCTATTATGACCATTATCCTCACCAAAATCACTAGACTATAAACTCCTGGAAGGCAGAAATTGGTTCTACCAACTCTGTTGCACTGCACTCTGCCCAGAGCTTAGTACAGGTCACTGCACACAGCAGCACTCAATAAATATCAACAACTGATTGCCTAATTCACCATCACCTTCATTTCCCTGCCATCACCATTACCACTGCTATCATCACTGTTATCATCATCATCATAATCACTTCATTACTATTACTACCATTTTTTGTGCCTACATTGTGGGAATCACTGAACTGGGCCCTGGAAGAATGTGGGGTTGTTATTTTAATTGTGTGCCTTGGAGGAGGGCAGACAGAGAAAAATGTATTCATTTATTAATGTCTGTCTCCCCATCTAGATTGTAAGGTCACTGTGGGCAGGGAATGTGTCTGTTTATTGTTATTTTGTTCTCCCACAAACATTTAGTGTAGTTCTTTGCACACAGTAAGTGCTTAATAAATACAAATGACTGACTGACACAGAGAATAGCTTACAGGTAAGATGATGCAAAACTTGAAATGTCAAAATAACAACAGATGAAAGAGTTTCAACAGTAGAAAATTTGAGTGGTTCAGTTAAACCATCAATGCCATCATCACTTTATCAATAATAATAATAATAATAATAATAATAACAATGGTATTTGTTAAGTGCTTGCTATGTGCCAAGCATTGTTCTAAGGCCTGGGGTATATACAAGATTATCAGGTTGTCCCATGTGGGGCTCACAGACTTAGCCCCAATATTACAGATGAGGTAACTGAGGCATAGAGAAGCAAAATGACTTTCCCAAAGTCACACAGCTGACAAGTGGCAGAGCTGGGATTCAAACCCATGACCTCTTACTCCCAAGCCCATGTTCTTTCCACTAAGCCATGCTGCTTATCAATTGATGACTAACATCTTAGATGGATGCCACTGGACTGGTTTGGGTGGGTGGAGAGTCCAGGTCCTCTGATTCTCAGGTCTCAATCAGAATGCTTCTGATCATCCTGATATGGGCCTGGAGAATGTAAATTATACTGTAGACTGTAAGCACCTTGAGGGAAGGAAACGTATCTACCAACTCTGGTCTATTATACTCTCCCAATTGTTTAGTTCAGTGCTCTAATAATAATTGCAGCATTTGTTAAACACCTATGAATCAGGCACTGTACTAAGCGCTGGTATGGATACAAGTAAATTGGTTTGGACACAGTCCCTGTCCCATGTGAAGCTAATTCCCACTTTGCAGGTGAGGTAACAGGCACAGAGAAGAAAAGTGACTTGTCCAACATCCCAGCAGATAAGTGTCTGAGCTTGATTAGAACACAGGTCCTTAAAATATCCCAGGCCCAGACTCTATCCACTAGGTCTGTTTCTCACACAGTAAACGCTCAATAAATATGCTTGACTGATGGGATGAATTTCAAAATAGGAGAGTGGGCAAGAGGGAGGGGGAACCCCAGTCTTCAAGGCCCAAGAGGATCCTGCAGACAAGATAAATCCTACTGTGATTTCCACTCCTATTCTCCTTGATTCATTTATGTCCGTGTGACACTACTCATTGGCCTAATGCTATAAAAGGGCTAAAAGTCAGATGTCATGTCCCTAGGGATTCTTTTCTGTTCCAGCACTACTTTCAAACCCAATTACACTATGTAACAAGGACAGAACCTTTTCCTTTCCTTTACACAAACCGTGGACTCAGGTCCAAGACAGGATTAACTGTTGAACTAAGCACTGAAAACAGTAGAACTTGGCCTTTGTCAAGCGGTATGATGTTGGGTTTGGGATATGAGGGGACACTAGCTCTTCTACAGAACATTTCTGTCTTTTAAAAGGACTTTTGAAGCAGTTTGGTGTAGTGGAAAGACCTAGATTCTAATCCCAGCTCTGACACTTGCTTGCTATGTGGTCTTGAACAAATCACTGCACCTCTCTGTGCCTCAATTTCCGCATCTATAAAACAGGGATTCGATACCTCTTTTCCTTCCTAGTTAGACTGGGAGCCCAATGAGGGACAGGAATTGCATCCAACCTGATCATCTTGTATCTACCCCAGGGTTTAGTACAGTGCTTACTACATATCAATACCACTAATATTATTGTATTGGAAAGTATCAACATGGCCAAACCCATAAAGACCCAAAGGGAAAACCACTCCTTCCAAGACCCCTGAATCTGGCCCATTTTGTTTCTGACTTCTCTGCTTCCCACTAAACAACAGGGATTTTTGAGAGCATAACAGGATGACAGATGCTATCATCCATTTCTTTCATTCTGTTGAATTTCCTCATATCATCTCTTTCCTCTCATCTCTCCCACTGGGTCCTTCATTCTTCCATTCCCAGAGTGGCTGCCCCCACTCCAGCCCGCAGCAGTTGAGAGAGGCCTAGAAAGTCACCAACAGAGACCCGATTATTCGAGCACGTTTACTCGTTTACTCTTGGACCTACAGCCATGACCCAGATTCATTGAGGAGAGAAGGTGGTGAAAACCAAGCAGTCTTTCCAAGTCCCATCTCCTCATTTTTCCAACAATGCCAGTTAAATAGAGTATCTACTCACAGTTAGTTAACAGACCAGGTTAGTTGAGTCTCAAGCCAAACCACCTTAAAGGGGAGGCTCTGGAAAGTCTTTCAAGACACACACACACACACACACACACACACACACATGCACACACACACCTGGTACTTGGTAAGCTCCTATTATGTGCTCAGCACTATTCTCAGCACCAATCACTGTTCTAAGTACTAGGGTAGATACAAGTTAATCAGGTTGGACCCAGTCCCCGTCCCACATGGGACTCAGAGTCTAAGTAGAAGGGAGTAGGATTTAATCCCCATTTTATAGGTGAGGTAACTGAGGCATAGAGAACTTAAGTGACTTGTCCAAGGTCATATGGCAGATGCAAGATTAGAAGCCAGGCCTCTGAATCCCAGGCCCAGGCTTTTTCCACTAGTACCTGCAGGCATTCTTTGAAGTCCCCAGGAGTTATTTCTTTTCCTTCCTAAGAGTCCTCAGGGCACTAGTTAGCCTTCAGGTGGGCTAGAGAGCTTTAATGGATAACTTGGACCTCTGGGAAGTCTCTCTCAGCAGGGAGTCCAAGGTCTTGCAGCTCTTATACAGCCAAGAGAATTTCCTCTCCCCTAACCCTCAGTCAGTAAGCTTAGTCAAGTGGAGAGTTTGAAGATGCCCAGGGGAAGAGTTCTGCATACATCTTTGGGGAAGTGGAGTGGCCCTCCTTGGGAGCTTCATCAAGCTGCACTGAGGAACCAGGCTGCCAATTCCAACTACCTGGCCTTAGGCACAATGCCCACTGCACCTGGCAGCTCACCGCATGCACAGGGTAGAGGGCAGAACTGGACCTGCGTTAAGGCCCTGTCACATCCCTTGTTACCAAAAGAAATTTACCCTGACGTCTGCTTTTGGCAAGCTGAAAATGGTGATTGTCGCCTGGTTGGGCTGACTTGCCAATGACGAAGGTGGCTCCATGGCTCTTGTGCTAAGGAGGAGGGGAGAAGGAGGAGGAAGAAAAGGAGGAGGAGAAGGAAGAGGAGGAAGAGAAGGCAGAGGAAGAGGAAGAGAAGGAGGAAGATGAGGGGAGGAAGAGGAGGAAGAGGAAAAGGAAGAAGAAGAAGAAGAGAAAGAGGAGGAGAAAAAGGAGAAAAGAAAGGAAGAGGAGGAAGAGGAGAAAGGAAAGGAAGAGGTCATCATTTCTTGCTCAACCCTCCCTTCTGTCTAGACCTTCCTGCCCATTCATACCTGGAGTCCAGTGCCCTACCCATCTTCAAAGCCCTTCTGAAGTCACCACTCTTTCCACTGTTTAAACCCTTATCTTCCCACTCTATTTCTCCTCAAACTGCCACTTTAGTACTTCTGTGTTCATCGAAGCTCTTGGGTCCTCAACACCCTCCCATACACATTCAAATGCATAAGGGACGCAGAGGGGAGAGCAGTTTGGCGAAATGAGGGTTTAATCAGGGAAGGTTTCAAAGGAGGAAGAGTGACAGTGGGTTGCACATGAAAGGGGAGGAAGTTACAGATCTGAGGGAGGATGTGGGCAATGAGTCAGCAGTGAGGTAGATGAGATCAAGGTACAGAGAGTAGGTTGGTGTTAGAGGAGTGAAGTTTGTGGGCGAGGTTGTAGTAGGAAATTGGTGAGGTAAGGAAAGAAGGGGAGGGCTGATTAAAGGCTTTAAAGCCAACGATAAGAAGTTTCTTTTTGATGTGAAGGGGGTTCGACAACCATTGGAGATTTTGGAGGAGTGGGGAGATAAAGGCTGAATGGTTTTTCAGTAAATGATATTGGCAGCAGAATTAATATGTATTGGAGTGGAGAGACTGATGGCAGGGAGGTCAAGTAGGAGGCTGATGCAGTAGACAAGGTGGGAAATGATAAATGCTTGGCTAGGCTTAATAGCCACTTGGATGCAGAGGAAAAGGTGGGTTCTACAAAAGGTGTAAAGGTAGAACCAACAGGACTCCATGACAGATTCAATATGTGGGTTGAATGAGAGGGATGAGTCAAGGATAATACCAAGGTAACAGGATTGTGAGAGAGGAAGGATGGTATTGTCTACAGTGATAGAAAAATCAGAAGAAGGCCTGGGATTGAGTGGGAAGATGCAGAGTTCTGTTTTGGACATATTAAGTTCGAGGCATTGGTGGGACATGCAAGTAGAGATGTCCAAAAGGCAGGAGGAAATGCAAGACAGCAGAGAAGTAGAGAGATCAGGGCTGGAAAGATAGATTTGGGCATCATCCCTATAGTGATGGTAGCTGGAGCTGTGGAAGTGAATGAGTTCTCCAAGGGAGTGGATGTAGATGGAGAATAGAAGGGCACCCAGAACAGACCTCTGAGGGATTCCCACACTTAAAGGATGGGAGGCAGAGGAGCAGCTAGGAAAGAGACTGAGAAGGAGCAGTCAGAGAGATAGGAGTGCTCTGGGGGCTTGGAGGTGACATAATAAAATGGGAGGATATTACTGGAAGAAGAAAACCAGCCAACAGTACCTCCTGGAGGATGTGGATATTTTAGAAGTGCTTTGAAAGTGGGGAGAGTTGTGGACTGGTAGATGTGAAGAGGTAGGAAGGAGGTGGGAGAGGTGAGAATGAGGCACAGTTAGTAGGTTGGCTTAAGAGAATCAAAGAGTGTGAGTTGGGGCATAGTGGGAGGAGAGAAGGGATAAAAGAAAGAGAGAGTTGATGGATTGCCTTAAAGGGCTGATAGCTTCTTGCCCTGGTTCCTATTGTTCAACTCTTGTCCTACTAGTGCTGCTGAGAGGGGTCCAAGAGTCCTCCACATATAGGAAGTCAAATGTTGGAAGCAGAAAACCAGAAGAAAAGTGCCCAACACTCAGAACAGGCAGCCACTCATTCAATAATATTTATTGAGCGCTTACTATGTGCAGAGCACTGTACTAAGCGCTTGGAATGAACAAGTCGGCAACAGATAGAGAAAGTCCCTGCCCTTTGATGGGCTTACGGTCTAATTGGGGGAGACAGACAGACAAGAACAATGGCAATAAATAGAGTCAAGGGGAAGAACATCTCGCAAAAACAATGGCAACTAAATAGAATCAAGGCGATGTACATTTCATTAACAAAATAAATAGGGTAATGAAAATATATACACTTGAGCTGGCGAGTACAGTGCTGAGGGGATGGGAAGGGAGAGGGGGAGGAGCAGAGAGAAATGGGGGGAAAAGAGAATTAAGCTGTGGAGAATAATAATAATAATAATGTTGGTATTTGTTAAGCGCTTACTATGTGCCGAGCACTGTTCTAAGCGCTGGGGTAGACATAGGGGAATCAGGTTGTCCCACGTGGGGCTCACAGTCTTAATCCCCATTTTACATATGAGGGAACTGAGGCCCAGAGAAGTTAAGTGACTTGCCCACAGTCACACAGCCGACAAGTGGCAGAGCTGGCATTCGAACTCATGAGCCCTGACTCCAAAGCCCGTGCTCTTTCCACTGAGCCACGGAGAAGTGAAGGGGGTGGGCGGCGGTAGAGGGAGTAGTACTCACTCTGAGCTCCCATGAGCATGGCCTAGTGGATAGACCACGGGCCTGGGAGTCAGAAGAACCTCAGTTCTTGTTAATGAATTGTACATCGCCTTGACTCTATTTAGTTGCCATTGTTTTTACGAGATGTTCTTCCCCTTGACGCTGTTTAGTGCCATGGTTCTTGTCTGTCCGTCTCCCCC
Source organism: Ornithorhynchus anatinus (assembly GCF_004115215.2). NCBI lineage: Eukaryota > Metazoa > Chordata > Mammalia > Monotremata > Ornithorhynchidae > Ornithorhynchus > Ornithorhynchus anatinus. The sequence continues at coordinate 95,864,828 of NC_041728.1, forward strand.
GATTACACTGTAAGCCCGTCAAACGGCAGGGACTGTCTCTATCTGTTGCCGACTTGTTCATCCCAAGCGCTTAGTACAGTGCTCTGCACATAGTAAGCGCTCAATAAATACTATTGAATGAATGAATGAATGAATAATCCTAACTCTGCTACTTGTGTACTGTGTGACCTTGGTCAAGTCACTTCACTTCCTTTATCCCTTGGTTACTTCATCTGTTAATTGAGGATTAAGTCTATGAGCCCCATGTGGGTCAGGTTCTGTGTCCAACTTGATAATAATAATAATGTTGGTATTTGTTAAGGGCTTACTATGTGCAGAGCACTGTTCTAAGCACTAGGTAGATACAGGGTAATCAAAACTTGTATCTTCCCCATTGCTTAGTACAGTGCCTGTCACATAGTAAGCACTTAGAAAATACCATTAAATTAAAAAACCCTCTCCTTCCACTTGAAGCAAACATCAACTTTCCCATCCCAGGAGGTGAGCCAGACTTGGTCTGGATGTGCATCTGGTGAAATAGAAACTTTGAGGCATTTTTGACTTATCTTGAGCAAATGACCCACTGAACAAGAGACTGTTGAGACCAATTCTACAAGTTAGACCTTTCAAATCAATCAATAAATCATATTACTTGAGTTCTTATTTTGTGTAAAGCCCTGTACTAAGTGCTTGGGAGAGTAATGGTAATAATAATTGTGGTATTTGTTAAGCACTTACTCTGTGCCAAGCACTCGTCTACACACTGGGGTAGATACAAGGTAATCAGGTTCGATGCAGTCCCTGTCCCTCATGGGTCTCACAGTCTTAATCCCCATTTTACAGATGAGGTAACTGAGGCACAGAAAAATGAAGTGACTTGTCCAAGCAGCAAGACAAGTAGGAGCCAGGATTAGAACCCAAGTCCTTCTGACTCCGAAGCCTGTGTTCTTTCCACTGGGCCACAGAGTTGGTAGACACATTTCCTATTTACAAGGAGGTTACAGGCTGGGAGAAAATAGATATTAAAATAAATTACAGAATGGGGAAATAGAAGCATACAAGGATGAGCACACAAGTGCTTTGGGGCTGGGGGTGGGGAGAATATCAAGTGCTTAAGGGCTACAGATCCAAGTCCATAGGTGACCCAGAAAGGAGACTGAGTAGGGAAAATGAGGTCTTGGTTACTGAGTCAAATTCCCTCCTTTTTCTAGGGGTGAAAGCTGGCAAGGTCAACTCAGAAAATATTTCATTATGAATTGGGCAGAGGGGCTTCTTGAAGCTGAACCTGTTTTTCTTGTGGCAGACGCTGCTCATTTTGACAAACAAGTGGGGCTTCCAATCTGTAAGTGAATATCCTCATTTTTAACTGCAGCAAATCTATTTGAATATTTAATGCTATAATTAAATCTTTCCAAGATAATACTCTTTACTTTCCTGATTAAAGATTCACAAGACACTCCTCCCTTCCATCTTAATTAGGCAACCTTTTGTCAGGATTGTTATACATTCTAATAAGCATTTGATAAATCTGCAGGGGAGCCTCATTACTAGGAGGTCACATTACACAAAACCCTTGTTTATACACAGAGTTCTAAATCCCCTGCTAAACGGCTGGGAATTCAATCTGAACCCAGAAGTTTAATTAATTGAGAAGCAGAGTGACCTAGTGGATAGAGCACAGGCCTGGAAGTCAGAAGGACCTGGGTTCTGACCTCAGCTCCTCCACTTGTCTGCTGTGTGACCTTGGGAAAATCATTTCACTTCTCCTTGCCTCAGTTACCTCATCTCTAAAATGGGGAATAAGACTGTGAGCCTTAAATGGGACAGGGACTGTGTCCAACCTTATTAACTTCCAGGGCTTAGAACAGTGCCTGGCACATAATAGGCACTTAACAAAAACTTTAAAAAAAGCCCAAAATACTAAGTTGGCCAGGGGGTCCCCAGTGTGGTCAGTTACTGACTGCGGGCCACTGGTGCAAGGCAGGGCTGTCTGTGGAGGGCGCTGAGTGGGGAGAGATGAGACTGCAAAAAGAGGCTATGCTACCTCCAAGCATAGCGACCACACTCAGGATTTAGCTTCTCAACCCCTTTTCATCCAAGAGCACCCCTCTGAGCTCTGCCTACTGGGGTGGGATAGGGCTCTGGGGTCCCCACACCTGCCCAATGTCTGAGACTGCACATCAATCAATCAATTAGTGGTGAACGCCACCTTCTCTCCCACCACCCAGGGTCCCTTCGCCTGGCATCTTTCTAATAATAATAATTATGGTATTTGTTAAGCACTTACTATGTGCCAGGCACTGTACTAAGCACTGGGGTGGATACAAGCAAATTGGTTAGACACAGTCTGTTGTGCCACGTGAGGTTCACACTCTCAATCCCCATTTTACAGATGAGGCAGCTGCGGCATAGAGCAGTGAAATGACTTGTCCAAGGTCACATACCAGACAAGTGGCAGAGCCGGGAGTAGAACCCAGGACCTTCTGACTCCTAGGTCCCTGCTCTATCCACTACAACATGCTGCTTCATCAATACCCTCTCAGACTCCTCCAGAGACTTTGAGCCAATTTTGTCTATTTGTTCATGTTGTGTTCCAATGTTCCATCACTCCTGATACATCTGTCTCCAATCCCATATCCCCAGTTAGAATCTTAGATTGTGAGGCCCCAGGAGGCCAGGGACCATATCTAATTCCCATCTGTCTAGTCTCTCACAGCACTTGGTATGCTGTGTCCACAATAAGGGCTTAATAAATGCTATTACTGTTATTGAGAGCTTACTTTGATAATAACCTTGCCTATATACCCATAGCACTTAGGTGAATGTTATACTATGCCTCCCCCCCGACTGTAATTTATCTTAACACAGTCTATCACACCAGACTGTAAGGTCCTTGAAAGCAGGGATGATGTCTAACCAACTCTATTGAATTGTAACAAATCAAATGATGAATCAACAGCATTTATTAAGTGTTTACAGAGTGCAGAGCTCTGTCCTAAGCTCTTGGGAGGGTATTCATTCATTCAATGGTATTTATTGAGCTTTTACTATGTGCAGAGCACTGTACTAAGTGTTTGGAATGTACAATTTGGCAACAAATAGAGACAATTCCTGCCCAGAGACGGGCTGGGTATACTACAGCAGAGTTGGTAGACACGATCCCTGCCCTCAATAGGCTTACAGTTGTCAACAGCAGTGGAAGAGTCTCCTTCCTGATCTTTAATATGTTAGAAAAGTTGGGGCTGCTTGTTCCCAGAGTCTGCAGCTGTCTAGAGTGGGGAGGAGCCCAAGGATTGGCTCAGGAGCCAAGGCTTCTCCTCTGTCTCCCACCCCCTACCTATAGGGACCCTCAAGGATCACTTCTGGGTCCCCTTCTATTCTCCAACTACTCCCATTCCCTTGGAGAACTCATTCGCTCCCATGGCTTCAACTACCATCTCTATGCAGTTAGATGATTCCCAAATCTATACCTCCAACCCAGATCTTTCTCCTTCTAGGCAGTTTCACATTTCCACCTGCCTTCAGGATATCTCTATTTGGATGTTGCACCGACACCTCAAAAGTAACCTGTCCAAACAGAACTGCTCATCTTCCCACCCAAACTCTGTCCTCCCCTTGATTTTCTCATCATTGTAGACAGCACCACCATCCTCCCTGTCTCGCAACACCATAACCTTGACATTATCCTCTACTTATCTCTCTCATTCAAGCCACATATTCAATCTAACAACAAATCCTGATTATTCAACTTTCACAAAATTGCTAAAATCTACCTTTTCTTTTCCATCAAAACTGCTACCATGTTAAGCCAAGCATTTATCCTATCCCACTTTAATTACTGCATCAGCCTCCTTGCTGACCTCCCTGCCTCCTGTCTCTCACCATTTCAGTCCATACATCAGTCTCTCGCCCAGATCATTTTTCTACAAACCATTCAGTCCATATTTCCCAACTCAAGTGACTCCAGTGGTTGCTCAATCATATCCACATCATAGAGAAACTCCTTATCATTGCCATTAAAGCACGCAATCACTTTACCCACTTCTATCTTACTTCTGATTTCATACTACAACCCAAACTGCACACTTCGCTCCTCTAATCCCAACCTACTAACTTAACCTCTATCTCATCTATCTCACCACCAACCCCTCGCCTACATCCTGTCTCTCTCCTGAAACTCCCTCACCTTTAATACATGAGCCATGATCATTCTCCTCACCTTCAAAGCCTTATGAAAGAGGCCTTCCCCGACTACAGTACTCATTTCCCTTTCTCCCACTTCTCTTCTGCATCACCCTTGCATTTGGATTTGTATCCTTTATTCAGTCCACCCTCAACCCCACAGGACTTATGTATATATCCATAATTTTTTAATTTATATTAACATCTGTTTCCCCCTCTAGACTATAAGGTCCTTGTGGACCAAGAGCATATCTACTGATTCTGTTATATTGTACTCTCCCAAGTATTTAGTAGAGTGCTCTGTGCACAGTAAGCACTCAATAAACATGACTGATTGACTGATTGACTGCCCTATCCAAATATCACTTCTTCATTCATGTTGGAGTGCTGTTCTCTTGAACTGCTGAATTCAGAACTTGATGGGAGACTAATTTTTTTCTCTTATTTCCATGTATCAGCCTTTCTCTATCTAAGATTGTGTACACCTCATGGGGTAGGAACTTTCCATTTCCTATTTTTATAGAGTTAATCAAAGGAATTGATGCAGGGTAAGCATTTAGCAAATCTCACAGGCAACAATAAAATACTAATAATGACCTTTTGATATTTCCCCCAGGATTAAATCATTTCGTGCTGATCCAACTGCTTTCAGTGAAGCAGAGTGACCCAAGGGAAAGAGCACAGGATAAGAAATCGGGAAACCTGGGCACTAATCACAGCTCCACCACTTGCCAGATGTATGACCTTGGGCAAGTCACTTAATTTTTCTGTGTCTCAGTTTCCTCATCTGTAAAATGAATATTAAATATCAGTTCACTCTACCCAATGGACTTTGAGCCCCGTGTGGGTCAGGGACTGTGTCTGATTGAATTGTATCCATCCCAGAACTTAATACAATGCTTGGTACAAAGTAAGCACTTAACAGTCACCACAACTATTATTACTAGAAGAGCTATGCAGAAAAAGGGAATGTATACAATGCCCCTCTCTTGTAAAAGACATTATTCCCGGGGAGAGAAAGGAGAGACAGTTCCATCAAGGGATCACCCTGCAATTCTTATTAAGGCAAGGCAAGCTAGAGACCTTTGTAGGTTGGTAGATAGAATGTCTACTAGGATCTGGGAACAGTACACTACCTCTTCCTTCCCTTCCTTACTAGTGAAACCCTCATGGAAACAAAGAGGACAAAATAAACACTCTAGTTGAGTAATAAATCAATCACAAGCAGCAACTAATTATCCAGGCCAAGTAAAATGACCCCAGCTTCTGTTCCCCCACCCAACCAATGCTCTCCACTGAAAATACTCCTCCAATTTCCCTTCTCAAAGAGTTTAGAAATTGGGAACAGGGGTCCTTGGTGCCAGAAGTGAAAGCTGGGAGAGAGAGAGAGAGAGAGACTTCCAGGGAGAAAAGGTCACTGCAGCTATTTTCAGAGCCAATAAAAGATTCCATTAGTTTTATTACTGCGAACACATTACCCTCCTCAGCTGTAGTCAGGTACGCCCTTAATATGGAGTGTCCTTCCCCAGTTTCAGGAGACTGGAGGAAGGTAAGAAGCTAATGAAACAAGAGGTTTGATTAGAAGGAGTTTTCGCCCACCAAGTTCCATGGCTCGGGAGGGTCAACTGTGGGACCTGGGCTCCTGTTCACCTAAGTGGGAAATCCACAGGTCTCAGAATGTTTCTGAGTCTCAGAGCTTCCCAAGACCAGGCTGGACAGGTGGCTCCTAAACCTGGTCAAGCTACAGCCGGGGATATCATCTTCAAATAGGCATGTCAGCCCTGCTGATGCCACACAAGATTATTGGCAATGAGTCCCTGACATAAAGAGGTTCGATTAGCCTATGAAGGGAATCAATCTAACAAACATTGGAATTTATTGAGTGCTTACGATGTACACAGCACTATACTAAGTGCTTGGGAGAATATGATACAAAAGAATTTGCAGACACATTTCCTGCCCATAATGAGTTTACAGTCTAGTGGGGGAGAGAGATTAAAATGAAGAAATAAGTAATTTATAATAGATAACTTAAATATATGTCCATAACTGCTGTGGGGTCGGGGGAGGGGTGAATATCAAATGTCCAGAGTGCACACATCCAACTACATAGATGACGCAGAAGGGAGAGAGAGATGGGGAAAAGAGGGCTTAATCAGGGAAGGCCTCTTGGAGAAGATGTGATCTGAATAAAGCTTTGTAGAGAAGGGGTTGAGGGCTTCCCGCATTGGGAGTACAGGGGAAGGGAGAGGGCACTACAGAGCAGGGCTAGGGACAAGGAGGTTTTGAGTAGCAGGAGCTTCCAGTGGAAAGAGTATGGGGCTGCAAGTCAGAGGACCTGGGTTCCAATTCTATCCCTGCCCCTAGACTACTGTGTGACCTTGGAAAGTCACATAACCTCTCTGACTCTAGGTATCTTCATCTGTAAAACAGGGATAAGCTATCTGCTCTACTTATTAGACTGTGAGCCCCATGTGGGACAGAGACTACGATTAATTTGATAATTTTGCTATTTGGTATCAACCCTATTGTTTGAAACATAGTAAGAACTTAATAATATTAAATACCATAAGTGGTGAAGAAAATAAAGGCTGAGTCAGAGGGTGGAGAAGCAGCATGGCATAGAGGATAGAGCTGGGCCAGGGAGTCAGAAGGTCATGGTTTCTAATCCCAGCTCTGCCACTTATCTGTTGTATGAACTTGGGCAAGTCACTTCACTTCTTGGTGCCTCAGTTCTCTCATCTGTAAAATGGGGACTGAGACTGTGATCCCCACGTGGGACAGGGACAGTGCCCAACCTGATTTGCTTTTATCTACCCCAGCATTTAGTACAGTGGCTGGCACATAGTAAGTGCTTAACAAATGCCATTATCATTATTATTGTTATTATCATTGTTATTATGATCTGCAATAGGGTAGGGCAGGGGACTGGTTGGATAGTTCTCACTCAGATCTTTTCCACCTAGCTTTGACCAAACAGATCCTTCTCAAAACCTGGATGATCTTGACTCTACCTAAATGAGTGTTTCATTCGGGCAAAATCCTTGGAGAAAGGAGATGGTGAAGTCAGTGCCATCTCTATTAGGAAGCAGTTGTTTTTCCCATATTGAAAACAGGTTAAATAATAATAATAATGATATTTGTTAAGCGCTTACTATGTGCCAAGCACTGTTCTAAGTGCTGGTGTAGATACAAGGTAATCAGTTTGTCCCACATGGGGTTCACAGTCTTAATCCCCATTTTACAGATGAGGTAAATGAGGCACAGAGAAGTTAAATGACTTGCCCAAAGTCACACAGCTAAGGGGCAGAGCTGGGATTGGAACCCATGACCTCTGTCTCCCAAGCCATGCTCTTTCCGCTAAGCCATGCTGCTTCTCTCATCCACACATACTACTGCAATTTGTCTCCTGGCATAGACCCAATCTTCAGCTGCGTCTCTCCTTGCAAATTATTATTTGGGTAATTCAGTACCCCAAACACTCTGGGGCCCAAGTATCTAGATAAATTGGCAATCAATTGATTGCATTTAGTGAGTGCTTACTATATGCTCGGCGGTCCAGTCTGAGTTCTTGTTTTCCTTCCAAGCCCTCCTTTCCTCTTCTCCTTCTCTTTTCTGCATCACCCTGAATTGCTCCATTTATTCATCCCCCCTCTAGCCCCACACCACTTAAAAACATATCTGTAATTTTTGTATTTATATTAATGCCTGTCTACCCCTCTAGACTGTAAGCTCATTGTGGACAGGGATTGTGTTTGTTTATTTTTGGTATTTGTTAAGTGCTTACTAGGTGCCGAGCACTGTTCTAAGTGCTGGGGGAGATACAGGGTCATCAGGTTGTCCCACGTGGGGCTCACGCACTTTTAATCCCTATTTTACAGATGAGGGAACTGAGGCACAGAGAAGTGAAGTGACTTGCCCACAGTCACACAGCTGACAAGTGGCAGAGCCGGGAGTCGAACTCATGACCTCTGACTCCGAAGCCCAGGCTCTTCCCACTGAGCCACGCCGCTTCTCCAGCGTGGCTCAGTGGAAAGAGCATGAGCTTTGGAGTCAGGGCTCATGAGTTCGAATCCCAGCTCTGCCACTTGTCGGCTGTGTGACTGTGGGCAAGTCACTTAACTTCTCTGTGCCTCAGTTCCCTCATCTGTAAAATGGGGATTAAGACTGTGAGCCCCACGAGGGACAACCTGATTCCCCTATGTCTACCCCAGCGCTTAGAACAGTGCTCGGCACATAGTAAGCGCTTAACAAATACCAACATTATTATTATTATTATTTTTAAATTGTACTCTCCCAAGTGCTTAGTACAATGCTCTGTACACAATAAGTGCTCAATAAGTACATATGACTGATTGATTGATCCAAATGAAAAGGAACCACTATGGTCCCAACCATTCACATGATGAATGATTCTCCATAAGCCTCTCTTGAAGATATGAGCAGGTGGGAAGAAAGGCAGAGAAGGTGTTGGGTGGAAGTTACCAGGCAGCCTCAGGAAGCTAGGGAGTGAATGAAGCCAAGAGGTTCTGGAATACAATCTAGTCCTTCTCTCCCTGAGCTCTGCTGGCAGCTCAAGTGGGTGTGTGATAATAATAATTATGGTAATGATGATAACAATGGTAATAATAATGGTACTTGTTAAGTGCTTATTATATGCCAATCACTGTTCTAAAAGCTGGGGCAGATACAAGTTAATTAAGCTGTACACAGTCCCTGTCTCACATGTGGCTTCCAGTGTAAGGAGGAAAAAATAGGATTTAATCCCTATTTTACAGATGAGGTATCTGAAGAACAGAGAAGTTAAGCGACTTGCCCGAGATAACACAGCAGAAATGTGAGAGTGTGGATTAGAACCCACATCCTCTGACTCTCAATCCCAGGTTCTTTCTACTTGGCCACACTGCTTCTGTGATCAGAGGCAGAGTCCCAGTCCCACAAACAGATAGTGTGAAGCAGACAGTGAGGGAACCCTGAAAAGGCTACACATCGATAATTTTGGAAAGTGAAAATTCAGAGAGGCTCTGCCCTCCTGGGGCTGAGAAAACTGAATGCAGAAGCACTTTATTCCCTGAAAGGTTAATGGGATCTTGGATCCCATCATACAGGAACTACATTACCCTGATCCTTGGACTCAAGGCCGAATCACATGCTGCTAAAAAGTACACTTGACATCCACACTCACCACCATGAAATGGCTCAACTCTGTCTAAAGCTGCCTTCTGATACACTAGACGATCCCAACTTGACCTGATTTACTGTATTCCTTGATAAGGTTTAGAAAATTAAAGTAGGAGATTCAACCGAAGCAAGAGAAATTTGAATGGAAAAAAAGCAGTTTCTATATCTGGTCTAGCTTGGCTACCCTAGGCAAAACTGTTTTTGCTCCCAGAATTCCTAAAGTGCTGGAATCAGCAAGGTAATTTGAAAACACCCACACTTGCATTTTCAAATGAGTTTGAAAAAGGTTTGGGTTCTGCTAGAGTATTTCCTGAGCAAAAATAAGAAGCAGGGAAAGGAGATTCAGCTCAGAACTTTGGTCCTGAGTGATTGTTGGTTCTGGGGTGATTTTCTGTAGCTGAGACACTGACCATGACCCTCTTCAACTCATGATCCTCAGATGCCTTCTCAGCTGCTCGCTCTGGCCAGCCTGTGCTTCTGATAACAGTTCAAGGCTCAGCTCAGATGGGTCTGGCTGACATTCCTAAGGCTTACAGATTTATCCATCTGAATGGTACCTGGTTTATTACTTCTCAGAAAACTTGGAATTGGCAATGCATCTACCATGGGTCAGCAGGAGTGGGATGTCAAAGCTGATGGGATCCAGGAGAGACTGGGCATCTTCTAAGGACAGCTACTCAGTGCCCACAGTGCTGAATAGCCCCATTCACACTACAATAACAGTAATAATAATAATAATGATGATGATGGTATTTGTTAGGCACTTTCTTTGTGTCAAGCACAGTTCTAAGTGCTGGGGTAGTTATGAAATAATCAGATTGGACATAGTCCCTGTCCCACATAGTCTTAATCCCCATTTTACAGATGAGCTTCTTGAGGCACAGAGGAGAGAAGTGACTTGCTCAAGGTCACACAGCCTAAAAGTGGCAGACATGGAATTAGAACCCAGGTCCTTCTGATTCCCATGCCTATGCTCAGTCCACTAAGATGTGCTGCTTCCCACAACTGAAGAGCTCAGGCAGAACCACCTTCGCTATGGGAAAGAGTGCTCTTCTGACAACACAGCTCTCCCAGGGTCACTGTTGACAGGGAATGAGTCTGCCAACTCTGTTATATTATAATCTCCCAGTGCTCTGCACATAGTAAGTGCTCAATACTCCAAGAAGCCAAAACCTTGGCTCTGACTCCTGTAGAAAGTAACTTCTGTAGTCAAAGCACTGAAAAAGGGTAAAATACCCAAATCTTATGACATTGCTGCTGAAATTGTCAAGCAGTGAGGGGTATGTAAACTGTAGAGCTTTTCCTCAACAAATGGAACACTGAAATGATGCCACAAGATTTCAAAGATTCCAATGCAATTACCACCTTCTAATAAAAAAAGAAGAGAGCTGAGAGTGGGAGCTAAGGAGGAATCTCTCTGCTTTCTACTCCAGGCAAGATTCTAACTGGAGTTCCTGTGGATAAGCAACTAAATAACATAGCTATCCACACATTACCTAAATTATAATGTGCCTTTAGTACAGCAGTTAAGATCTTTGCAGCATGGTAGTTGCAGAGAAAAAGATAGGGAGCAACTGCACTGTCTCTGTAGACTTTCACTATCCACAGACTGGAGTTCTGGCAACTGCTAAGTGCATTCAGCAAAGCTGAGAGGTTCACCATAAAGGATTGGTCGGTGGAGCCAGAGTTGAAGGTATCTCATCTGATTCTACCCCCATCACCATTTGAGAGCAGAACGGCCCCATGTTAAGTGAGGTCCTGTCCAAACTATTCTATGCCGTCATATTGGAGGACATGACAAAGGATCTGGAAGCGGTGTCAGAATCTGCTTCCTATTCACTGGGAAATTCTTCCAACCTAACAGGCCATGGGCATCATCGAGAAGCAGTGTTACCTAATGGAAAGAGCACAGGTCTGGGAGTCAGAGGACCTGGGTTCTAATCCCAGCTCTACTGTATGACCTTGGGCAGGTCACTTCACTTCTCTGTGCTGAGTTACCTCATCTATATTCTGGGTATTAAGACTGCAAGCCCCAAATGGGACATGGACTGGCAACCTGATTATCTTGTATCTACCCCAGAGCTTAGTACATGCCTGGCACATAGTAGCTGCTTAACAAATACCATTTTTTAAAAAAAAGGTGGGCAGGGGGTACCTGGGACCTCATCTCCATGGCTTAGAAGCACTGAGGTTCTGCTTCAGAGGGACCTGGCTCACACCCAGTCTGAGGTCTGGGGGCTTGGGTAGTCCACCACCATTGCAAAGGAAGCATTGCCTACTTGGAAGGACTGAAGAGTGAGTTTTTCATTCCCAAGGGCTCCTCAGGCTTCCAGAAACCTTCTAACACGCCTTCCCTGTTTTCCATGTCTCCACTACTTTGTAAGTATCTCCATCAGATTGTAAACTCCTTCAATCATTCAATCAATCAATCATATTTATTGAGTGCTTACACTGTGCAGGGCACTGTACTAAATAATTGCAAGAGTACAATAAAATAGTGTTGGTAGACAGTTTCTGCCCAAACGGAGTTTACAATCCAGATGGGAAGACAAACATTCATATAAATAAATACATTGCAAACATGTGCATAAGTGTTGTGGGCTTGAGGGTGGGTGAATAAAGGGTAAAAATCCAAGTGCAAGAGTGACACAGAAGGGAGGGGGAGAAGAGGAAATGAGGGCTTAGTCATGGAAGGCTACTTGGAGGAGTTGTACTTTTTATGAGGTTATGAAGGTGTGGAGAATGATTGTCCGTCAGGTAAGAAGGGGTAGGGAGTTCCAGACCAGAGGCAGGATGTGGACGAGGTGTTGACAGTGAGATAGACAAGATTGTAGTACAGTGATTAGGGTGACCTTAGAGGAATGAAGTGCAAGGACTGGGTTGTAGTAGGAAATCATAGAAGTAAGGTAGGAGGGAGTAATTATCCTTGAGTGCGGGGATCGTGTCTATGAACTCAATCACAGTGTACTCTCCCAGGAGCTTAGTACAGTACTTTGCACTGAGCAAACACTCAACATATACTATCTTTGTACTACAATATATTTCTCAGCTTTCCCAGAGAACCAGTGCAAACGTTCAGGCACAGGCAGGGCTGGCAACACAAACATTAGATTTCTAAAGTTGTGCATCCCTGCCCTTCGCACCTGGCATAACAGTTTCAGACCCTTTTCAGGCCATCTAGATTGTAAGCTTGTTGAGGGCAGGGAAAGGGTCTACCAACTCTGCTGTGTTGTACTCCCCCAAGTGCTCAGTACAGTGCTCTGCACACAAGAAAGTGCTCAATAAATATCACTTTGATTGATTCCTAGCACTGAATATGGCTGCGCTCGATGATCTTTGTGGGCAGAGACTTATAATAATAATAATGGTATTTGTTACATGCTGTGCCAGATGCAGTACTAATTGCTATGGTGGATACAAGCAAATCGGGTTGTTCACAGTCCCTGTCCCATGTGGGGCTCATAGTCTCAATCCCCATTTTACAGATGAGGGAATTGAAACACAGAGAAGTGAAGTGACTTGCCCAAGGTCACACCGCAGACAGGTGGCAGAGCCAGAATTAGAACTCAAGACCTTCTGACTCTCAGGGCCATGCTCTATCCACTTACACCATGGGAATGCTCCTATTTTTGATCTGGTCTTTATCCGAAAAATATGTTAGTGTAGCTCTCCTTTAAAATAGACTCATTCTTAGGTGACAAAAACAGAACGAAGAACAAAAATAGACCTCTCTCTCTCTCTCTCTCAAATCAGTACCACACTGTGTCTGAAGTCCATGTCTAGTTATGTTGAAATCTCTAGAAATGAGATTTTGGGCACCTGTAGGACAGGAGAGAATTTCCCGCTGTGACCCAGCAGAGGAAGGTAATGAATCTCAGTCCAACACATGCCTGCCAGATGGGCACATATTTGGTGGAAGGGCACATGCCTGAGGGAAGGGCACACATATGGCAGCATTCCTTCTGCTGGTTCACTGATGGCCACCCTGCCTTCCCTATCTACCTGCCTTTAATAATAATAATAATAATTAAGGTAATTTGTTAAGCACTTTCTACATGTCAGACACTGTACTAAGCGCTAGGATGGATACAAGCAAATGGTGTTGGCCATGGTCCCTGTTCTATGTGGGGCTTACAGTCTCAATCCTCATTGTACAGATGTGGTAACTGAGGCTCATAGAAGGGAAGTGATTTGCTCAAGGCCACACAGCAGACAAGTGGAGGGGGAGAATTAGAACCCATGACCTTCTGACGGTAGTCCCATGCCCTATCCCATGCTTCTGATTAATGCAACTGACTGCATTGTTGAATGCTTTCTAAGATACCTCTGTAAGACCAGATCACTCAGACCCATAGATGTGGTTTGGTGAAGATGTCTGTTATATTGTTATATTGTACTCTCCTAAGCACTTAATGCAGTGCTCTGTCCACAGTGAATGATCAATAAATGCAATTGATTGATTAGTGAAAAGAACACAGGACTGGGAGACAAGGGACCTGGGTGCTCATCCTGACTCCACCACTTGCCTACTTTGTGACCTAGGGCAAGTCACTTACCTTTTCTGTGAATCAATTTCTTCATCTGTAAAATGAAGATTAAATAATAATAAAATAATACTTGTTGCGTGCTTACAATGTGCCAAGTGTCAGGGTAGATACAAGGCTCAAATTAGACACAGTGTCCCTCGCACTAGGGGCTCACAGTCTAAATAAGAGGAGAAGAGGTAATATTAATATTAATAATAATTATATCTTTAAAGTGCTTATTATGTGCCAAGCACTGTATTAAGCACTGGTAGAGACAAGATAATCAGATTCCACATGAGGCTCACAATCTAGGTAAGAGGGACAGTAGGTATTGAATCCCCAATTTGCAGATGAGGGAACTGAGGCACAGAGAACTTAAGTGACTTGCCCAAGGTTACACAGCAGACAATTACAATAGCTAGGATTAGAACTCAGGTCCTCTGACTCCCAGACCCATGCACTTTCTTCTTGGCCATGCTGTTCCTATATTGAATCTCCATTTTACATGTATTGACCCTCTATTTTACAGATGAGGAAACAGAGGGAGAGACAAGTCAAATGTCTTACTAAAGGTCACTCAGCAGGTAAGTGGTGGGGCTGGGATTATAACCCAAATCCTCTGACTCCCCCTACTCCCCTACTCCTTCCACTAGACCACACTACTTCTCATTATAGATCTGTTCTGCCACCCCTTAGGCCATGAACTCTGTGTGGGACAGGGTCTGGGTCTGTTCTGGGTATTTTGTATCTACCACAATGCTTGGCCCATAGAACATGCTTAACAAATACCACCAAAATAATACTAATAAAAATCCCAAGAGATTAGGCGAGAGCTGAATATCACATCTTGTATTTCCTCCTGCCTCAGGACATCTTTACTTGGCCCACACTGACAACTCAAACTTAATATGTCCAAAACAGATCTCATCTTCCCACCCAAAACCTGTCCTCCCTCTGATTTTTCTGTCACCGTAGACAACACCAACATCATCCCTATCTCACGAGCTCATAATCTTGGCATTAAACGAGACTCATCTCTCTCATTCAAGCCCCACATTCAATCCATCACAGAATCTTGTCAATTCTACCTTCGCAACATCTCCAGAATCCACCCTTCCCTTTCCCTCCAAACTGCTCCCATGTTGATCCAAGCATTTATCCTATTCCACCTCGACTACTGAAACAGGTTCCTCAGTGATCTCCTTGCCTCTCCAGTACATACTTCACTCTGCCACCCAGATCATTTTTCTGAAAAACCATTCAGTCTGTATCTCCTTACTCCTCAAAAACTCCAATGGTTGCCCATCCAACTCTGCATCAAACAGAAACTCTTTTTCAATGACATTAAGACGTGCAATTAGTTCTTTCCCTCGTACCCTACCTCGCTGCACTTCTACCCACTCCTCTGACACCCGTTTGTCTACCACCACCCTAGTCTTGTTTATCCCATCACTGATCCCTTGCTCACATCCTCCCTCATGCCTGGAGAAAAAAAAATTGGTATTTGTAAAGAGCTTACTATGTGCCAAGCACTGTTCTAAGCACTGGGGTAGATACAGGGTAATCAGGTTGTCCCATGTAGGGCTCACAGTTAATCCCCATTTGACAGATGAGGTAACTGAGGCCCAGAGAAGTTAAGTGACTTGCCCACAGTCACACAGCTGACAAGTGGCAGAGCCGGGATTCTAACTCATGACCTCTGACTCCCAAGCCCGTGCTCTTTCCATTGAGCCACACTGCTTCTCAATGCTGGAACTCCCTCCCTCTTCATATCTGATGGTCCAACAGTCGTCCTCCCCCATCAGAACCCTCTTAAAATCAAATCTCCTCCAAGAGGCCTGCCAAGGCTAAACCGCTTATTTTCCCTATCCACTCTACCCTCTGTGACTGACTATGCACTTGTCTGTGTAACTCTTCACCAGTTTGATACTCACCCCAACCTCACAGCGCTTATGTGTGTATACATAAGTATATATATTTACATATGTGTGCATATATATATTTGTATATATATGTGTGTTTATATATATATATATATATGTGTATATATATATATGCATATATGTGTGTGTTTAAAACAGTGCTTGGCACATAGTAAGTGCTTAAGAAATGCCATCACTATTATTATATATGAAAGAGTACATATATTTATGTGTGTGTGTGTGTGTGTGTGTGTGTGTGTGGTGTCATTATGCTCTAGTTTTCCTTCTAACTGTAACTAATTTTAACATTGATCTCCTCCCACAGACTGTAAGCTCCTTGTGGGCAAGGACCATCTCAATCAACCCTACAGTATTGTATTTTGCCAAGTGCTTAGTACTCTGCATACCACAAGCACTCAGTACATACCACTGATTGATTGATTGATCATGAACATCTACAGCCACATCATGAAATGCACCAGCTCTAAGCCAGACTGGCTCCAGTGGGATGCTGAAGAAATGAATGTTGCCATTCATTCATTTATTCAATCATATTTATTGAGGCTTACTGTGTGCAAAGCACTATACTAGGCACATGGAAGAGTACAGTGTAACAATAAAAAGACACATTCCCTGCCTACAATGAGCTTTCAGGAGACAGACATTAAATATAAATAAAGATAAATACACAAATGTTGTGGGGCTTGGAGGGGGGATGAATAAAAGGAGGAAGTCAGGACAATGCAGAAGTGAGTAGGAGAAGAGGAAAGGTGGGTCAGGCCCTGTCCATTGGAAAACCTTGTCCAGGGGTGAGGGAGCCCCAGAACTGCTTTTCAGCCTGCTACTAATGAGTGTTTCTTGAGGGCAAGGCTCTTCTCCGCTTTGTGTGTGTGCATGTGTGTTTGTGTCTCTGGATGTCTGTGTGTTGTTGGAGAGGGAGACTCCACATAGTGTCTACCCAGAGCCCTTAGAACCACGTTAATGAGCACTAATTAATCATCCCTCAGTTCCCAGAGTACCATCAGTGCATCATGAGACACAGTCTATACAGAACTTTCCCCTTGGAAGTAACTGCACCTGAGGAGCCATCTGATAGGGGGAAGGAGCAGGAGGGATAGAGGTTAGGGAGAGGTATTTATATTCCTTAACTTTTTCCCTTTCCTGACTGTGCCTGACAGCCACTGGTTCTGGGGACTGAGCTCACTGGCCCATATTCCTAGAGCAAGTCATCGTGGCCCTCAAAATCCCCTAAAGGGCGCAGGGGTCTGGTCTCCCCTCCCATATCAATGTACCCTTAGTTTTTGAGGGGGACTCTGGGAACAGGGCACATGGGATCTGTGGGAATTTAAGTCCCACAGCCCTCTTAGGTTGTTAGACCTGGGCAGGGCCACTTTAGTGTCCAATCTATCTGATATCCACCCCAGCATCTAACACAGTTCTTAGCACCTAGTAAGTGCTTAGAAAATACCATACTTTTACTTTCCTTGATCATTCCAAGATGATCATCTCACTATTAGTTCAATCTAACTATTCTGATATCCACCTCAGCACCTAACACAGTTCTTAGTGCATAGTAAATGCTTAAAAAATACTATACTTTTATTTTCCTTGATCATTCTAAGATGATCATTTTCACTGTTGACCATCTCAAAGTAAGTAGTAGTCATAATAGTGATAAAATTCATTGGTGACTATATTTGTATCATATTTGTATTTATTTTTGGGTGTCATTGAGTGCCTATCAAATACTAAGTACTCTACTATTTGTCTGGATTGTACAGCAGAAGGATAAAAAACATTCCCTGCCTACAAGCCACTTCCATTCTAATAGTAGAAACAGACAGAGGTAAACAAGCTCAAGTACTTTGGCCTTCTCCTGCACACCTTATCTCACCTTGGCTTCACAGACTCCGTCCTCTCTTGGTTCTCTTATCTTTCTGGCCGTTGATTCTCGGTCTCCTTCACAGGCTCCTCCTCCCCCTCCCATCCTCTAACTGTAGGAGTTCCTCAAGGGTCAGTTCTTGGCCCTCTTCTGTTCTCCATCTACCCTCACTCCCTTGGTGAACTCATTCACTCTCACGGCTTCAACTATCATCTCTATGCAGATGACACTCAAATCTACATCTCTGCCCCTGTCCTCTCCCCCTCCCTGCAGGCTTGTATCTCCTCCTGCTTCCAGGACGTCTCTACCTGGATGTCTGCCCACCACCTAAAACTCAACATGTCCAAAACTGAGCTTCTTATCTTCCCTCCCAAGCCCTGTCCTCTTCCTGACTTCCCTATCACTGTGGATGGTACGACCATCCTTCCCGTCTCTCAGCCCGCAACCTTGGTGACATCCTTGACTCAGCTCTCTCATTCACCCCACACATCCAATCCGTCACCAACAACTGCCGGTCTCACCTTTATAATATCACCAAGGTCCGCCCTTTCCTCTCCACCCAAACGGCTATTTTACTGGTACGGGCTCTTATAATATCCCGGCTGGATTATTGTGTCAGCCTTCTCTCTGATCTTCCTTCCTCCTGTCTCTCCCTGCTCCAGTCTATTCTTCATTCCGCTGCCCGGCTCATCTTCCTGCAGAAACACACTGGGCATGTCACTCCCCTTCTTAAAAACCTCCAGTGGCTGCCTATCAACCTCTGCACAAAACTAAAACTCCTCACTCTAGGCTTCAAGGCTCTCCATCACCTTGCCCCCTCTTACCTCTCCTCCCTTCTCTCTTTCTACTGCCCACCCCGTAGGTTCCGCTCCTCTGCCACTCCCCTCCTCACTGTCCCCCAATCACGCCTATCCTGCTGTTGACCCCTGGCCCACATGCTCCCGCTGTCCTGGAATGCCCTCCCTCTCACCTCCACCAAACTAACTCTCTTCCCCTCTTCAAAGCCCTACTGAGAGCTCACCTCCTCCAAGAGGCCTTCCCAGACTGAGCTTCCCCTTTTCTCTCTGCTCCCTCTCTGCCTCCCCTTCACCTCCCCTCAGCTAAGCCCCATTTTCCCCCCCTTTCCCTCTGCTCCTCCCCCTCTCCCTTCCCCTCCCCTCAGCACTATGCTCATCTGCTCATTTGTTTGTATTTTTATTATCCTATTTATTTTGTTAATGAGATGTACATCCCCTTGATTCTATTTATTGCTATTGTTTTTGTCTGTCTGTCTCCCCCGATTAGACTGTAAGCCTGTCAAAGGGCAGGGACTGCCTCTATCTGTTGCTGAATTATACATTCCAAGCGCTTAGTACAGTGCTCTGCACATAGTAAGAGCTCAATAAATACTATTGAATGAATGCATGAATATAAACTTCTTCCTCTAAAATGTGAACTCCTATGGGCCGGGAGAACAGTTACAAGTCTACTGTATTGTTCTCTCCCAAGCACCTGGTACAGATCTAGGCATACAGGAAGTGCTCAATAAACCCTTTTAATTGATTGATTAATAAAGATGGTATTTTTTAAGCACTTGCTGCATGCCAGGCACCATACTAAGCACTGAAGAGGATATGAGCTAATTGGATTGGATACAGTCCCTGGCCCATGTGGGGCTCACAGTCTCAATTCCCATTTACAGATGAGGTAACTGAGGCCTGGAGAAGTGAAGTGATTTGCCCAAGGTCACACAGCAGACAAGTAGTGGATCTGGGATTAGAACCTATGACCTTCTGACTTCCAGGACCATCCTCTATCAACTACACTATACTGCTTCTCCATTTATTAATTGACTGTCACCTTCTTCTATTGCACTTTCCCAAGTAAAACAGTACAGTCCTCTGCCTCCAGTAAGTGTTTAATAATAAGAATAATAATAATTGTGGTGTTTGTAAAGTGTTTACTACATGCCAGGCACTGTATTAAAGTCTGGGAAGGAAATACAAGATAATGGGGTTGGACACAGTCCCTGTCCCACATAGGGCTCACAGTTTAAATCCCCATTTTTCAGATGAGGTAACTGGAGCACAGAGGAATGAAGTGACTTGCCCCAGGTCACACAGCAAGCAATTGGCAAAACTGCATTAGAACCCAGGTCCTTCTGACTCCCCAGCCCATCTTCTATTCACTAGGCTACACCGCATAATAAAATGCAACATGGCCTACTGGATAAATGCAGCACAGACCTGGGAGTCAACAGACTCAGTGGAAAGAGCCCGGGCTTGGGAGTCGGAGGACCTGGGTTTGAATCCCAGCTCTGCCACTTGTCATCTGTGTGACTGTGGGCAAGTCACTTAACTTCTCTGTGCCTCAGTTCCCTCATCTGGAAAATGGGGATTAACTGTGAGCCTCATGTGGGACAACCTGATTACCCTGTATCTACCCCAGCACTTAGAACAGTGCTCTGCACATAGTAAGTGCTTAACAAATACCAACATTATTATTATTATTAGTCCTGGTTCCACCACTTGTCTGCTGTGTTACCTTGAGCAAGTCACTTAATTTCTCTGGGTCTCAGTTACATCATCTGTAAACTGAGAATTAAAACTTTAAGCCCCAGTCCAAACTGATTAGCTTGGATCTACTCCAGCTCTTAGAACAGTGTCTGTCACATAGTAAGCACTTAACAAATTCCACTATTATTATTACCAAATACCATACAAAATGCTAATCACTGATGCAGTAAACCTCCCTGCTTCCCCCTACCTGAACCGACTGAGGAAGCAGGAAGCAGAAAGGGCCATTTCCAAGAAGAGAAACAGTGAGCAGAGAAGAAATATTTCCTTTACGCTTCCAGCAGCATGGAACCCACTAGGCTTCAGTTTTTCAAACACAGCAAGCAGCCCCTCTTTCCCCACCCATCCTTGCTCCTTCTATTTTGGATGGATGCAGCTTGTTGCTATAAATGAGCCCTGGAACTGTTGCTCTCTGAGGAAAATGTTCCTCAGGATCACAGGTCCAGGAAACCAGGGCTAGAGGCCCTGGGCAGCTTTCGGGGAGGAGGAGGGGCTTTGGGATCTGGGGAGGTCTCAACTTCCTCCATCATCAGGCTAGGAGGATGGGAAGCATACCAGTCTAGCTACATTTCAGCAGGCAACCAGTGCGTGGTGTGCAGTATCATCTAGATGATGTCGAGATGACTGAAACACTGTAAGAACAAAGGCTGGCAGAGATCTGGTAGGAAGGGGAGAGGCCCAGAAGTTCATGGAGTCCAGATACATGTCCTTTTTGTGGGCCTAAATCACAACCAGGAGACAGGAGTGGATTCTCTTTTGGATCAATCAGTCGATCAATCAATCTATCGTACTTATTAAGTGCTTACTGTGTTCAGGGCACTGTACTAAATGCTTGGGAGAGTACAATACAACAGTGTGTCACATTTCTTGCCCACAACAAGTTTACAGTCTAGAGGGGTTAGGTGCAATCCCTCCCTAGTGGTTCATAGCTGTAGTGTGTTAAAAATGGGTACTCTTCAGTTGTTGACTATCGACATTCATTGAGCACTTGCTGAGTGAATGACACTTTCCCACTCGCGGACGGTAGATATCCAATTTAGTTCTAGCCGACATAAACACCAAAAATGCACCTGGTGACTGAGATGGGTGAATAAAGGTCAGTGAACCCCACATTTCTTTGACTGTGCTAATCACCAGTCAGGATATCTAAAGGGGAGCAACTCGCACCACAGCTACATGGCATGGATAGCTATCAGGAGAATCAGTGCTTAGTATAGTGTCCAACACTTGGGACAGTGCCTGGTAATAATAATAATAATGTTGGTATTTGTTAAGCGCTTACTTTGTGCCAAGCACTGTTCTAAGCGCTGGGGTAGACACAGGGGAATCAGGTTGTCCCATGTGGGGCTCACAGTCTTAATCCCCATTTTACAGATGAGGTAACTGAGGCACAGAGAAGTTAAGTGACTCGCCCACAGTCACACAGCTGACAACTGGCAGAGCCGGGAGTCGAACTCATGACCTCTGACTCCGAAGCCCAGGCTCTTTCCACTGAGCCACGCTTCCATAGTAAGTGCTTAGCAAATACCATAAAAAAATTGCAAAATGCACAGAGCTAAAGCAAAGTACCCTAGCCGGGGACAGCACCTCTCCTTCGCTTACCCATCTGCTCTTCCCATGCCTTGGGCCCCCACAACTCTGGCTCATGCATACCCCCAACATCCCTGGACACTTTCAGCTCTGATGCCCAAATCACTCAAGCCAGAGGAATGAGAGAAGCCGTATTCCTTCCACTTTACCTCGTGGGACAGATAAAAGGCAGCAATTCCCAGCGGCCAGAAGCAGCAGAGCATGGAAAAGACGCTGAGCCCGAGGTGGTCCCGTGGAGGCATCATGAGGAAATTGTCTTCACTCTCTGTGTCACTCGAATAGTCGCTCTGGAATAGTAAAGTGTTGGAGGGGAAAGGGGAGAGAGACAAGAGGCTGTGGTTAGTTAGTCAGTCAACAACTTGGGCCAAAGGCAGAGGTTTTGTCTGATGCCAGATGTACAAATCTTCTAACTCTCTTGCTTCCCCCAACCTGGAATCAATCTATTTTAGTGGCTGTATCAACCACTTCATTTCCTGTTCTTTGAGGGCAACAACCATATCTACTCACTCTAATGTTTTCCCTTAAGGGCTTAGTATTCATTCATTCAGTCAAATTCATTGAGTGCTTACTGTGTGCAGAGAACTGTACTAATCACTTGGGAGAGTATACTATAACAATAAACAGACACGTTCCCTTCCCACACAAGCTTACAGTACAGTGCTTGGCTTAGAGTAAATGCCAATTAATGCTATTGATTGATTGATTGGCATAATAATAGAGGTTTTTGTTAAGTACTTTCTATAAAGCACGATATAGTGGATAGAGCACCAGCCTGGGAGTCGGAAATTCATGGGTTCTAATCCCAGCTCCACCTCTTGTCCACTGTGTGATCCTGGACAAGTCACTTCACTTCTTTGTGCCTCAGTTATCTGTAAATTGGGGGTCAAGATTGTAAGCCCTACATGGGACAGGGACTTTGTCCAACCTAATTTGCTTGTAGCCAACCTAGTACAGTGCCTAGCACAAAGTACTTAACAAATACCAAAATACCACAATTCCTTTTTTTTTTTACATATTCATTCATTCATTCATTCATTCAATAGTTTTTATTGAGCGCTTACTATGTGCAGAGCACTGTACTAAGCGCTTGGGATGAACAAGTCGGCAACAGATAGAGACAGTCCTTGCTGTTTGACGGGCTTACAGTCTAATCGGGGGAGATGGACAGACAAGAACAATGGCAATAAATAGAGTCAAGGGGAAGAACATCTCGTAAAAACAATGGCAACTAAATAGAATCAAGGCGATGTACAATTCATTAATAAAATAAATAGGGTAATGGAAATATATACAGTTGAGCGGACGAGTACGGTGCTGTGGGGATGGGAAGGGAGAGGTGGAGGAGCAGAGGGAAAAGGGGAAAAAGAGGGTTTAGCTGCGGAGAGGTAAAGGGGGGGTGGCAGAGGGAGTAGAGGGAGAAGAAGAGCTCAGTCTGGGAAGGCCTCTTGGAGGAAGTGAGTTTTAAGTAGGGTTTTGAAGAGGGGAAGAGAATCAGTTTGGCGGAGGTGAGGAGGGAGGGCGTTTCAGGACCGCGGGAGGACGTGGCCCAGGGGTCGACGGCGGGATAGGAGAGAACGGGGGACGGTGAGGAGGTGGGCAGCAGAGGAGCGGAGCGTGCGGGGTGGGCGGTAGAAAGAGAGAAGGGAGGAGAGGTAGGAAGGGGCAAGGTGATGGAGAGCCTTGAAGCCTAGAGTGAGGAGTTTTTGTTTGGAGCGGAGGTTGATAGGCAACCACTGGAGTTGTTTAAGAAGGGGAGTGACATGCCCAGATCGTTTCTGCAGGAAGATGAGCCGGGCAGCGGAGTGAAGAATAGACTGGAGCGGGGCGAGAGAGGAGGAAGGGAGGTCAGAGAGAAGGCTGACACAGTAGTCTAGCCAGGATATAACGAGAGCCTGTAGCAGTAAGGTAGCCGTTTGGGTGGAGAGGAAAGGGCGGATCTTGGCAATATTGTAGAGGTGAAACCGGCAGGTCTTGGTAACGGATAGGATGTGTGGGGTGAACGAGAGAGACGAGTCAAGGATGACACCGAGATTGCAGGCCTGAGAGACGGGAAGGAAGGTCGTGCCATCCACGGTGATAGAGAAGTCTGGGAGAGGACCGGGTTTGGGAGGGAAGATGAGGAGCTCAGTCTTGCTCATGTTGAGTTTTAGGTGGCGGGCCGACATCCACGTGGAGACGTCCTGGAGGCAGGAGGAGATGCGAGCCTGAAGGGAGGGGGAGAGGACAGGGGCGGAGATGTAGATCTGCGTGTCATCTGCGTAGAGATGGTAGTCAAAGCCGTGAGAGCGGATGAGTTCACCGAGGGAGTGAGTGTAAATGGAGAACAGAAGAGGGCCAAGAACTGACCCTTGAGGAACTCCAACAGTTAAAGGATGGGAGGGGGAGGAGGCTCCGGCGAAGGAGACCGAGAATGACCGGCCAGAGAGGTAAGAGGAGAACCAGGAGAGGACAGAGTCCGTGAAGCCAAGGTGAGATAAGGTATGGAGGAGGAGGGGATGGTCGACAGTGTCAAAGGCAGCAGAGAGGTCAAGGAGGATTAGAATGGAGTAGGAGCCATTGGATTTGGCAAGAAGGAGGTCATGGGTGGCCTTAGAGAGAGCAGTCTCGGTAGAGTGGAGGGGACGGAAGCCAGATTGGAGGGGGTCTAGGAGAGAATGGGAGTTAAGGAATTCTAAGCATCGATTGTAGATGACTCGTTCTAGGATTTTGGAAAGGAAGGGTAGTAGGGAGATAGGGCGATAACTGGAGGGGGAAGTGGGGTCAAGAGCGGGTTTTTTTAGGATGGGGGAGACGTGGGCATGTTTGAAGGCAGTGGGGAAGGAGCCATTGGAGATTGAGTGGTTAAAAATAGAAGTTAAGGAAGGTAGGAGGGCAGGGGCGATGGTTTTAAGAAGGTGAGAGGGAATGGGGTCCGAGGCGCAGGTGGACGGGGTGGCACTTGCGAGGACGGAGGAGATCTCCTCTGAGGATACTGCAGGGAAGGATGGGAAAGTAGGGGAGAGGGTTGGTGGGGGGGAGGGGAGAGGCGGAGGGGTGACTTTGGGGAGCTCAGACCTGATTGTGTTGATTTTCGTGAGGAAATAGGTGGCCAGATCACTGGGGGTGAGAGATGAGGGTGGGGGAGGAACAGGGGGCCTAAGGAGAGAGTTAAAGGTCCGGAACAATCGGCGGGGGTGACAGGCATGGGTGTCGATGAGGGAGGAGAAGAAGTTTTGCCTGGCAGAGGAGAGGGCAGAGTTAAGGCAGGAAAGGATAAATTTGAAGTGTGTGAGGTCGGCTTGGTGCTGGGACTTTCGCCAGCAGCACTCAGCAGCTCGAGCATAGGAGCGTAGGAGGCGGACAGAGGAGGTGATCCAGGGCTGTGGGTTAGTGGAGCGAGAGCGGCGGACGGAAAGGGGGGCGAGAGAGTCGAGATGAGTAGAGAGGGTGGAGTTGAGAGCGGAGACCTGATCGTCGAGAGTGGGAAGAGAGGACAGGGCGGCAAGGTGAGGAGAGATGCTATTGGAAAGACGGATGGGATCGAGAGAGCGGAGGTCTCTGTGGGGCAGTAGCGAAGATTTGCAGGGGGAGGGAGTGTGAGAGATGAGGCAGGTGAGAAGGTTATGGTCAGAGAGAGGGATTTCAGAGTTGGTGAGGGAGGAGATAGTGCAGCAGTAGGAGATGACCAGGCACTCAGTAACCACTGCCTTCCCTCCCACCACCAAGGGTCCCTGTTCTGGACATGCTCTGTGCTTGCCGGGTTGGGGATAAAACCAGCTCTTGTGTGCTCTTGGACCCCTCCATTGCCCCCTAATAACACATCCCATGCATGGTAACCATTGATTTCCTTCCCACCATTGAGGGTCCTTGCTCCCAGCATGCTTTGTACACAGTGGGTCAGGGAAAAAGCAGCTCTCTGTGCAATCAGACCCCTCCACTGCTCCTGAGAAAAGCATCCCGTCGAGGGTAACCGCCGCATTCCCTCCCATTATTGAGAGTCCCTGCTCCATACATGCTCTGTGCATGTCGGGCCAGGTATTAAAGCTGCTCCTGTTCACTCTTGGACTCGTCCATCGCCACCGAGAAAAGTACCATGGCAACCTCCGCCTTTCCTCCTACTACCAAGGTTCCCTGTTCCCAGCATGCTCTTTCTGACCTAAGCTGCTGCTAAAAGCTGCTGCTATATGCTCTTGGGGTCCCCCCGACTCAATAACCAGGTGCACCACTTCCCACGAATGAGCCCCAACTCTCCTCCGAGCCACCCAAGACACTCCATCCTGTCCTGCCTTCTGTCAGTCCAGAGGAGAGAAAAACATTCACAGCACGAGGCCTCCACAAAACGCCAGAAAGGCTGGTCATGCTGTAGTGGTTTCTATGGCTGTGAGTGTGACTTGAACTCTGATTTCTGAAGTGCCTAGAATTCTGTTCCTCTAGCCTCAGCACTCTACTGATCTTGTCTTTATTTTGTGTCTTTGTCTGCATCATGTGCTATTCTTTCAGCATTGTTCCTAATGTGTCTGTCTCCAGTCCTTCCTCCCCACTGATATCTCATATTGTGAACCCCTCGGGGGACAGGAACCATATCTAACTCCTCCTGTGTATTTTTAACATTTTCATTAAGTGCTTAATAAATACTATTATTGGTAGTATTAGTGTTAATAGGATTTATTAAGTATTTACTGTATGCAGAGCACTGGACTAAGCACTGGGTGAGAAATTAGATGGAAATTAGATGTGGTCCCTGCATCTCAGAGGGCTAATATTCAATCAATGCTACTTATTGAGTGGTCACTCTGCAGAGCACTGCATCAACCATATGAGAGGATACAACATAGCCAGCAGACATGATCCCTGCCTTCAAGACGATCACAGTCCAGTCAGGGGAGACAGATAGCAAAACAAGTAAAAAGGCAGAGGGAAGCAACATAGTTTAGAGATATGTGCATAAGTGCTATGGAATGGAGCTGGAGAGAGAGGGATTGAAGTGAGTGCCCACATGCTCGGATGCTTAAGCACAGAGGCATTGCCCTCTGACTGACAGTATTCTGAATGACCTCTGGGCATGGGGTGGGGTGGGGAGAGGGAAAATCCCTAAACTTGGATTACTCCCATGTGTATTTGTGAAAGGCAGGAAGATCTGGAGATCAAATACAGAGTGGGAAAGATTCCATCATCTTCCCCAAATAACAATAATAATAATTGTGATATTTGTTAAGCACTTACTATGTGTGAGGCACTATACTCAACTCTGTGGTAGATATGAGATAATTGCACTGGACACATTCCCTGTCCTATAAAGGGCTCATAGTCTTAATCCCCATTTTCTAGATGAGGTAACTGAGGCCCAGAGAAATGAAGTGACTTTCCAAAATCACACAGAAGACACGTGGCAGTGCTGGGATTAGAACCCAGGTCTTTCTGACTCCCAGGCCCATGCTCTGCCACTAAGCCATGCAGGGCTGCCTTTTTATCCAACAGAAAATAGGAAATTTTCAAACCGTGTGAGGAATTTTCTTCTGGAGTGTTACTAACATGAGGTTGAAGATGGACAAAGCTTTTGTGGTCAGTTTCATCCCTGCAGGCTAGTGTTCTGAGCTCAAGGCCCACAACCAGAGTTCCGGAAGCAAATGTCCAGCATCATAGGGAAGCGAAGCCCAGGTGAGAACTCATTCTAGGTGGTGGGGACAGTTGGGGCTTTCTAAAGTCGCTTGACCAGGGCCCCCCAGGCAACTGGTGCTAGATGAGGGCATCGCAAGATTAGTAGGGGCCACCGTTCACTCAGGGGAGGGCGTGCATGGCTTGGGCCACCCTACCACAGGGGTTCTGCCCAGGGTCAGGCAAGGGGTGAAATTTGGCACTTGCCTCCTCTGGCCAAGCTCTGCTCAGCTCCCATTTGCAGCTCAGAGGACCTTGGCCATCCTCATGGGTTACAGACACCAGACACCAGATGAGATATGTTGTGTGACATCACCTGTGCTATGGCGGACATGAGCCATGCTGTGTTGATATCACATATGCCTTTTGGCCAAAGTCTGTCTGAGGTCACCTTGACCAAAGCCTGCCCGGCCCAGCCTGCCCCTCCCCCCAACAAACCAGCTCCCTGCCTCACTCCTGAACCACAGAGGGACTGCCCTCTCACCACCGCCACACCTTGCTCCCAGCCTCACTCCTTAGCCACGATGTTCCCCTCCCAATTTCCTGTGAATATGGGTACCATCAAAAGGTTCATTGTCAGGAGCCAAGGTGGAGAGAGGATGGATGCTGACCCTGAGATAGATACAATAAAGCAGGTTGGGCACAGTCCCTGTCCTACATGGGATTCACAGTCTAAGAGGAAAAGAGAATCAATATTTAATTCCTATTTTAAGGATTCATTCAGCATGGCTTAGTGGAAAGAGCCTGGCTTGGGAGTCAGAGGTCATGGGTTCTAATGCCGGCTCCACCACTAATCAGCTGTGTGTCTATGGGCAAGTCTCTTAACTTCTCTGGGCCTTAGTTATCTCATCTGTAAAATGGGGATTAAGACTGTGAGGCCCACATGGGGCAGCCTAATTACCTTGTATCTCCCCCAGCTCTTTGAATAGTGCTTGGCACATAATAAGCGCTTAACACATACAATCATCATTATTATTATAATTATTTATTGAGCACTTACTGTGGGCAGAGTACTGTACTAAGCTCTTAGTACAGGGCTTAGTATAAATGAGGGAACCGAGGCACTGAGGAGTTAAGTGACTTGCCCTAAGTCACACATTTCCTTCTGAGCTAAATGCCAACTTCCTCCTTCTTCTCCTACTCATGCGACTCAGAGGGAGATGTAACAAAATTGGGGGACATGTCAGCCCGGGCTTACTTTCTGTCTTTTTGGGTGGCACTCAGTACCAAAAATACTGAAAGGGCTCAGGCCACCTGCCGAATGGCCTAGTGGAAATAGCATAGTCTTGGCAGTCGGGTGACCCAGATTCTATTCCTGGCTCTGGCACTTACCAGCTGTGTGACTTTGGGCAAGCCTTTAACTTGTCTGTACCTCACTTTAATCATCTTTACAATAAGGCATTAATATCTGTTCTCTTTCCTCTTGGGCTGTGAGCTCCATGTGGGTTAGGGACCGTATCCAGTTTGCTTATCTTGAATCTATCCCACAGCTGAGCACGGTGCTTGACACATAGTAAGGGTTTAATAAATCCCAACTCTCACTCTCAATAGCCTCATCTGCAAAAACTAAAGGCTGTTCTTCATACATGTGACCAAGACATGATTATTACCATCTTTGTTATAATTCCTGACATTCTAAAGCTTTTATAATGAACACAGCTCTGTTCTAAGTGCTGGGATAATTACACGGAAATCAATTCAGACACGGGAGAAGACAGTCCAACAGAACAAGAGAAATATAATCCAATCAGCAGTACGGGGAGTGTGGGAATAAAGGTCCCTAGTTCTCCTTGATCACACTGGTGATGACCGAAGACCACTCCAGAAACTCAGCATCTTGTATCCATGTAACATAGCCTTCTTTCAGGTGTGAAAATGACATGAAGAAAAGGTGAAAGGAAGGCAACTTTTTTAATGTTTGCTAAAAGCTTACTTTGTGCCAGGCCCTATACTAAGCCCTGGGGTAGATAAGAGATAAGTAGGTTGAACAGAGTCCATGTTATACATGGGACTCAATCTTAATCACCTTTTTACAGATGAGGTAACTGAGGCATGGAGAAGTTAAGTGATTTGTCCAGGGTGACATAGCAAACAAGTGGCACAGTGGGATTAGAACCCAGGTCCTCTGACTCCCAGTTCCATGCTCATTCCACAAGGACACACTGCTTCTCATTCTGAGAATTTCTCCCTATTAGCTCTTCAGCCCCAGTCCTTTCCCCAGGACAGCTCTCCATTCCTATCTTGAAACATGCAGCTTTTGCAGAGCAAAGTTTAGATTGGGGGCATTCCTGTGGGGACTGAGTGTCATGTAGGTTTCCTCTTGCTTGATCCTATTTTAGGGCAATCGTATTTATTCAAACATAACTGGAAAAATGAAATTTGAGTCTAACTTTCCACTGAACTTATGAATAATTCATTTTCCATTTCAATTGGGTATTCTATCTCGTTGGGAGCGCTTATCAATTTTTTTCCAAGGAAGGTTCCTGATGAGTGAATGCATGCACAAACACACACACACACCTATATACAGAGCCATCTGTCATAGTCAGAAACAAGAGCATTTTCTTGTGGGTGGATGTGGTGAAAAGACTGATGTGCAACTGATGCTCCATTCTGCATAATGTGCATGGGAAAAGTGTGCCTCGTTACGGCAATGTATTTGCAACTTGTGTTGCACTCTGAGCTCCATTAGATGTGTAGTATCACAATTCTGAGTCCCAGGGAAGCAGTAACTGCCCTTGTGGCAGGCAGAGAAAGCTGATCTGTTTGGATTGTGGGGGCAAGGACCTGACGCAAGTCCACAACCCGCTTCAGACACTCAATCAATCATATTTATTGTGTGCTTACTGTGTGCAGAGTACTGTACTAAGTGTTTGGGAGAGTACAACACAACAAACTTGGAAGACACGTTCTCTGCCTACAGTGAGCTTACAGTCTAAAGGGAGAGACAGATATCATTATATGTACATAAATGCTGTGGGGCTAAGGGTGGGGTAAAGAGGGAATGACACACAAATTTGTGAAGCATTCCATATTTTTTCTGGTCTGGAATGGCCTCCCTCCTCACATCCGCCGAACTAGCTCTCTTCCCCCATTCAAAGCCCTACTGAGAGCTCACCTCCTTCAGGCCTTCCCAGACTGATCTTCCCTTTTCCTCCTTTCTTCCTACCCTCCCCATCACCCTTACTCCCTCCCTTTTCTCTACCCCCTTCCCCGCCCCACAGCAGTGTGTATATTTGTTTATATTTATTATTCTATTTATTTTATTAATGATGTTTATATATCTATAATTCTATTTATCTATTTCGATGCTATTGATGCATGTCTACTTGTTTTGTTTTGTTGTCTGTCTCCCTCGTTTAGACTGTGAGCCTGTTGTTGGGTAGGGATTGTACTTTCTATTGCCAAATTGCCAATATTTACTATTGCCAAATTTTACTTTCCAAGCACTTAGTACAGTGCTCTGCACACAGTTAGTACTCAATAAATACCATCTCCCTCCTACCATTCCACTCCAAACTCCTTAAATGAGTTGTCTACACCCACTGTTTTCACTTCCTCCCCTCCAATTCTTTCCCAAACCACCTCCAATCTGGCTTCCCCTTCACTCCACAGTAAGGGCCTTCTCAAAGGTCAAGATTATCTCCTTCTTGCCAAATCCAGCAGCCTCTACTACATCCTAATCCTCCACAAGCTCTCAGCCGCTTGTGGTACTGTTCACCACCCCTTTCTCCTGAAAGAATTATCCAACTTTGGCTCCACTGCAAATGTTCTCTTCTGGTTCTTCTCCTATCCCTCTGGTCACTCATTCTTAGTCTCTTTCATGGGCATCTCCTCTGTCTCCCACCCACTAACTGTGGGAGTCTCTTAAGGTTCAGTTCTAAGTCCCCTTCTATTTTCCATCTACACTTATTGCCTTGGAGAACTCATTTTCTCCCATGGCTTCAACTACTATCTCTAGATGGATGATTCCCAAATCTACATCTCCAGCCTTCATATCTCTCCTTCTCTGCAGTCTCATATTTCCTCCTCCCTTCAGAACATCGCTACTTGGATTCCCCCCTCAAAGTTAACATATCCAAAATAGAACTCCTTATCTTCCCACCCAAACCCTGTCCTTCCCCTGACTCTTTTCATAACTGTAGACAACACCACCATCCTTCCTGTCTCACAAGCCCATAACCTTAGTGTTATCCTTGACTCATATTTCTCTTCAACTCACATAATCAATCTGTCATTAATTCCTGTCAGTTCTACCTTCACAACTTCACTAAAATCCTCCTTTGATCTCCATCCAAACTGCTATCATGTTAATTCAAACACTTATCCTATCCCACCTCGATTATTGTATCAGCATTCTTGCTGACCTCCCTGCCTCGGGTCTCTTCCCATTCCAATCAATGTTTCACTATGCTTCCCAGATCATTTTTCCACAAAACCATTCAATCCATGTTTTCCCAATCTCCAAAAACCTCTAGTGGCTTCCCATCTACCTCTGCATCAAATAGAAACTTCTTACCATTGGCTTTAAAGTGCCCATTCATCTTGCCCTCTCCTACTTTCCTACTTCAGCTAAACCTATACATTTCACTGCTCTAATGCTAACCTACTCACTATACCTCAATCTCCTCTATTTCACCACCACCATCTGTGCACATCCTGCCTCTGGCCTGGACCACCCTTACTCTTTATTTATGACAGATGATCACTCTCCCCACCTTCAAAGCCTTATTGAAGGCACATCTCCTCCAAGAGGCCTTCCCTGACTAAGCCCTCATTTCCTCTGCTCCCTCTCACTTCTGTGTCACACTTGCACTTGGATTTGCACCCTCCATTAACACCCTCTCAGCACTTATGTACATATCCTTAACTCATTTATTTATATTAACATCTGTCTCCCTTTCTAGACTCCTTGCGGCCAGGGACGTGTTCCCTATCTAACAACTCTGTTATACTGTGCTCTCCCAAGCACTTAATTCAGTGCTCTGCACACAGAAAGTGCTCAATAAATGTGATTGATTGATTGAGACCTTAGTTGCAGGAGGCCTCTTGGAGAAGATGTGATTTTCATAAGACTTTGAAGGTGGGAAGAGTGATCATCTGGCAGTTATGAAGCAGTAGGGAGTCCTAGACCAGAGGCAGGACATGGGCGATGGGTCGGGGGAGAGATACCCCAGACTTGAGGCATGGAAGTTTAGCTTAAAGCACAGAGAGATGAAGGCAGACCCATGCTCATAGATACTACAAGATAGTCAGCCTTCAATAGCCAGCCAACTTCCCCTCTTCGTCCCTGTTGTCCCTGTCCTTTGGATATGAGGGTAGTGTGCGGGGTAATGGGGAGGAGGAGTTGGCAGTCTCATCTGCACCTCCACTGCTGCAGAAGGGGATGAATGGCCTCGATTCACCTTGCCAAATGGCACGTGGTCTCAGTGGTGGTTCAATTTTACTAAGGTGATGGATCTGAGTCCCAGCTGGCCCAAGGGAAAAATTTATTTGGGTTCTGACACATGTCTGAGCAAATCATTCAGTGGCATTTTATTGAAGAGTTACCTTGTGCAGAGCACTATACAAAGTGCCTGGCAGAGAATAATACAATAGAGTTGGTAGACATGTTCCCTTCCCCAGGAGCTTATAGTTTATTGGATAAAATTGCCCTGAGGAATTAAATATGCCCATAATTGGAATGTCGCCATGGCAAGCACTGGTTAGAAGGGAAGTCCCGGACTATGTGCTTGGAGAGGATATTTCATTAGAGAAACTGATGTGGTCTCCTTGTTTTCCCCCAACCCCAAATCTCTGGTCTAGGCCTGCACTCTGACATGCCAAAATCTCCGGTGTGCCCTAGCAAGCCTAGTGGATATACATAGACCTGGTAGTCAGAAGGACCTGGGTTCTAATTCTGACTCTGCAACTTGGCTTCTGGGTGAGCTTAGTCAAGTCACTTCACTTGTCTCTGCCTCAGTCACCTCATCTGTAAAATGGAGTTTAAGACTTGTGAGCTCCATGTGGGACATAGACTGTGTCCAACCTGATTAGCTTGTGTCTACCCCAAGGCTATTACAGTGCCTAGAACACAGTAAGCATGAAACAGATACCCTTTAGAGAAGAACACAAAACCCACTAAACTTTGTTTTTCTCATTTTCAATGACTGCTCCTTGCTGTCCTCAGGGTGCCAAGTCTTTTTTTGGTTCAGAATCTTATTTCCATCTGATAAAATGTCCAGCTGCATTTCAGTGGGGTAATGGACCCTCTGATCACTGATAGATAGATCAGTCTGCTGTTGCAGTGGGCAGAGACAAAAGTGCAGAGTGCACACTGAGGGGCTGGTCAGTCAATTATATTTACTGAGAGCTTACTGTGTGCAAAGCACTGTGCTAAGCACTTGGGGTTCAGGGTGCAGGGTTGCATGGGAGGATGCAGAGGTGTGGGGGAAGAGAGGCTGGGACCCATTCTCTGCCCAAGTTACAGGGGCCCTTACAAACTCCATTCAGGGATCAGCAAACAGGCCCCAGACACTGAGAGTGAAATAATATTTTAACAAACCTCCCAACCGGGATTTCTATATCCACCTCAACTTGAGAGCTCCAGTTCGACCCTACAGTCTTCTGAAACCCGTGGTAGCCTTCCCAGTGCTCTGGCTATCCTTGGCATAACCACCTGGCTACAGAGAAAGAAGAACCCTAGAGTGCCTTAATCAAGACCCCTGGAAAACCCATTACCACCCACTCCTTGAACATTGGTGAAGAGCCAAGCTCTCTGTGGTTCCTGAGAGTTCAAAGATTGAGAGGGTCACAGAACAGTGTTCTTGGCTTCATCTCTAAAGAACATTGCTGATTCATGTTCAGCTTTTCCTGGAGATCAGCCCTACAAGGAGTGGGGCCAAAACCAGGAAAGATAAATGAAGACTTAACCAACTATAAATGGTGCCACTTCTCAGTGGATTTTATTGAGAGCCTACTCAGGGTGTATCATAGCTCCACTGTCTCCCCCTCTAGACTGTCAGCTCATTGTGGGCAGGGAATGTATCTGTTTTATTGTTACAATGTACTCTACCAAGAGCTTATTACACAGTGCCGGGACACAGGAGGTGCTCAGTAGATATGACTGACTGACTGACTGACTTGGGAAAATACAACAGACTGTAAGCTCCTTGTAGGGAGGTATTGTGTCTACCAACTTTATTGTATTGTGCTTTCCCAAGTGCTTAGTACAGTGTTCTGCCCATAATTAGTGCTCAATAAATACCTTTGATTGATTAATTGATTTTCAATCCAGAAGGGCAACTGTCTAAGAGTTCCTTCAAGCATCCTGGTGGCCTAATCAAAGAAAAAATACTGGGCTGGGTGGGCCATGGAACTGGCCAGGGGGGCCCTTCTCAAGCAGTGTTGCCTAGTGGATAGAGCACAGGCCTGGGAGTAAAAAGGACCTGTGTTCTAATCCCATCTCTGCCACTTGTCTGCTGTATGATCCTAGGCAATTCAGTTCAATTCTCTGGGCCTCATGGAAAATGAGGATTTAAGACTCTGGGCCCTAAGAGGGATAGGGACTGTGTCCAACCCGATTTGTCTTATATCATCCTCA
The DNA here is from genome assembly GCF_004115215.2 of Ornithorhynchus anatinus. Lineage (NCBI taxonomy): Eukaryota > Metazoa > Chordata > Mammalia > Monotremata > Ornithorhynchidae > Ornithorhynchus > Ornithorhynchus anatinus. The sequence continues at coordinate 95,899,861 of NC_041728.1, forward strand.
GAGCTTAGAGCAGTGCCTGACACCCAATAAGTACTTAACAAATACCCCAATTTATTTGTTATTGTTTTGGCTATTGTTATGTTCTAAAGTTGATCTTCATCTTTAACGCTCCCGGTCATTGCCAGAAAAACCACAGTTTCAGCTCGGGAAAAAACAATTTTGGTGGAAGTATTTTAACTTCTTCTAAAAGTGGTTCTAAGTTTTCCATGGAGAGCCGCACAGTGAAAGAATCAAGAAGCTCTCGTAATATCCTGACTGGATTATTGTGTCAGTCTCTCTCTGATCTCCCTTTCTCTTGTCTCTCCCCGCTCCAGTCTATTCTTCACTCTGCTGCCCGGATCATGTTCCTACAGAAATGCTCTGGGCATGTCACTCCCCTCCTCAAAAACTTCCAGTGGTTGCCCATCAACCTTCACATGAAACAAAAACTCCTCACTCTTGGCTTCAAAGCTTTCTGTCACCTTGCTCCCTCCTACCTCACCTCCCTTCTCTCTTTCTACTGCCCACACTGAACGCTCCGTTCCTCTGCCACTCACCTGCTCAAGGTCCCCCATTTGCACCTGTCCCACTGTCGACCCCAGCCCACATCCTAACTGTCCTGGAATGCCCTCTCTCCTCATATCCGCCAAACCAACTCTCTTCACCTTTTCAAAGCCCTACTGAGAGCTCACCTCCTCCAGGAGGCCTTCCCAGACTGAGCTCTCCTTTCCTTCTGCTCCTCCTACCCTCCTCTCCCCCCCAACACTCTGCTCTTCTCCCTTCCCCTCCCCTCAGCACTGTGCTCATTTGTATATATTATTTATTACCCTATTTATTTTGTTAATGAGGTGTATATCACCTTGATTCCATTTATCTTGATGATGTTGTCTTGTTTTGTTTTGTTCTATTTCACATTGCTGTCTCCCCCTTTTTGACTGTGAGCCTGCTATTGAGAAGGGATTGTCTCTATCTGTTGCCAAATTGTATATTCCAAGTGCTTAGCACAGTGCTCTGCACATAGTAAGCTCTCAATAAATACTATTGAATGAATGAATGAATGAAGAATGATCTCACTGCACTGTCTGTAGTAGCCCCTATGTCTCTACTTTGTCCAGACCTGACTGGACATTTGTAAAGGGTCTCGGTTCCTACCCACGTACATCTACTCCTACCTTAGCTCAACCTCCCTGAAGGAGGAAGCTGGGGGTACCTCTAGAAAATCAACCAATCGATCCAGTACCTGACCATCACTCAGGAAAGCACCGTCACAGACAGAGAAAATCCAGTCACAACCAGGGAAACCCAATCCCAGTCAGAGAAACCCAATCCCCTTCAGAACAACCCAATCACAGCATTAGAAATACAATTTCAGTCAGGGAAACCCAATCATTGCCAGGAAAACCACAATTACATCCAGGTAAAACACAATTTTAGGTGGAAGTACATTAACTCACTCTAAAAATGGTTCAAAGTTTTCCATGGAGAGCTGCATATTGAAGGAACTAAGAATGATTTCACTACCCTGTCTGATCAGACAAGTCCCTCCACTCTGGAATAGGTTCTATGGGTGTTGGGACAAGGGCTCTCAAGGGCCTGTGGTGTCTGATCAGTAAGGACAGAGTCTGCTGTCTGGGACACACTGCTCTTTTTGCCTCAGCCTCTTTCCCCATGAATACAGCATGTGATAAAGCAGCATGGCCCAGAGGAAAGAGCACAGGCCTGGGAGTCAAAGGACCTGGGTTCTAATCCCAGCTTTGCTGCATACTTGTTGTATGGCCTTGGGCCAATCACTTCACTTCTCTGGGCCTCAGTTGCCTCATCTATAAAGTAGGGATTCAATACCTGTTCTCCCTCTTATTTAGACTGTGATCCCCACGTGGGACAGGGACTGTCTCCAACATGACTAACTTGCATCTACCTCAGAATTTAAAAAGTGCTTGACAAGACTTAAATTATCATCTTGGGTCAGCCACCTGCCGATTGTGTGACCTTGGGAAAATCACTTAACATCTCTGGCCCTCTATTTCCTTGTCTGCAAAACAGAGATTCATTGCCTGTTCTCCCCTCAACTGAGACAGTGTGCCTCATGTGGGAAAGAGACTGTGATCTGATTAATTTGTATCAACCCCAGAACTTAGAACAGTGCTTGACATATAGTAAGAGCTAACCAACATAATTATAAAAAGTGCACACACAGACACACATTCAATTGTATTTCAATTGCATTTATTGAGCACTTACTGTGTGCAAAGCATTGTACTAAGTGCTTGGCACTGCGTACACACACACACACACACACATCCATTCCGCGAGTCTCTGAATAATCTCTAGTGCTTCAAAGCAGCTTGACACTGCTCCTGAGCAGCTCTTAGCCAGTAGTCAGCACTTGTCCACATAAATAATTTGTGCCACCTAACAATTGTAGCAGGTGTCCTGAAATGGTAAAGCTCCAGGGTCCCACTGCTCCTACAACTAGACTTTTCAGATCAGGATAAGAGGCCTGTCCAGTCTGGGTTAACCCTGGGGAAACAGGGCACTGAGCTATCTATAATCAAAAACCATAGTGTAAGCTTGTTGTGGGTAGGGAATGTGTCTGTTTATTGTTGTAATGTATTCTCCCAAGCACTTAGTTCAGTGCTTTGCACAGTAAGTTCTCAAAAAATTCATTCATTTAATCATATTTATTGAGTGCTTACTGTATGCAGAACACTGTACTAAGTGCTTGGAAAGTACAATTCAGCAACAGATAGAGAAAATCCCTATCCAACAACGGGCTCACAGTTTAGAAGGAGGAGACAGACAACAAAACAAAACAAGTAGACAGGCATCAATCAATGATTAGACTGTAAGCCCGTCAAAGGGCAGGGACTGTCTCTATCTGTTACCGTTTTGTACATTCCAAGTGCTTAGTACAGTGCTTTGCACATAGTAAGCGCTCAATAAATACTACTGAATGAATGAATCAATCAATAGCAACAAAATAGATAAACAGAATTATAGATATGTACACATCATTAATAAGATAAATAGAATAATAAATATGTACAAATGATTGACTGAATTAATGAATCATATCCTACTATATTTTCCTAAGTGTCTAGTCCAACAGTCTGTGCCCGGTGGTGCCCCATTACAGGGTTCTGTACCCAGAAAGATCTCATTAGAGTGCTCTGCGCACTGTAACTGTTTAATACCTATGACTCTTGACTGACTGATTGCAAAATGACTTTGAAAGAGGAAGAGTGATGAGAATTCAAAACCAGACACAAGACAGGGAAGAACCAAGCTGACAGGTTCTCATCACTACTGGAGCTTGTTCTCCGTTCATCAAAGTCAGGGCTGTTTCTCCAGTGGTAATGGAGCATCTTCAACCTAAATGGGGCCCAGATAAAAGGAAAAGGGACCAGGGATGAAGGGGATTCTCCAGTTGGGCAGCCTCAGTCAGTCAGCCAGTCATATTTTATTGAGTGCTTACTATGTGCAGAGCACTAAGTATATATAATATGTATATACTATGATATACTAAGCACTTGGGAGAGTACAATATAACAGTAATAATTATAATAATAATGGCATTTGTTAAGTGCTTACTGTGTACCAGGCACTATACTGGGATAGACACAAGTAAATCAGGTTTGGCCATAGTCCCTATCCGTGTGGGGATAACAGTCTTAATCCTCATTTTACAGATGAGATAACTGAGGCATAGAGAACTTAAATGACTAGCCCAAGGCTACACAGCATACAAGTGGCAGAGACAGAATTAGAGTGCATGACCTTCCGACTCCCAGGTCTGTGCTCTCTCCACTATGCCACGCTGCTTCCCCAGACAATAAACAGAAACATTCCCTCCCTACAACGAGCCTACAGTCCAGAGGACAAGTTTACAGTCCAGAAAATGAGCTTACAGTCCAGAGATCTGAGACATGTTGAGTTTTGTTCGGTCTGCCTGGATGAGGTGAGATCCAGGCTCCGTCAGGAAATCAACCCAGGGGCTACTTCAGGGCCAAAATGGAAATTGATCAAACCTGGCTTCCATTTTTTTGGGATGGTGGCCTATATCCCTGGAGTTTGAATCTTTCCCCAGCCAACCTTCCGATCCCAACTGAGCCATGGATTTCCATCTGCAACATCTGCTTTCCTTTTGCTGCATTTTGTATTCCAGCTGGCTATCGGGCAAACTCCCTTCCACAATGATTCTTTTAGACATTTCTTTTTCTAGAACTTCAGGATTTCTTCCCATTGTTTTTCTTTTATCTCCGGGCCTTTTCATTACTCATTTTAATTCAGTTGCTTTATTCTGTTGCTGCTGGAAAACTCAGTCTGTTACTATTGATGAGATTCAGTCTAGTTCTCTCCTTTCAGGCCTGCCAATAGATCCCTGACTAATTTGTTCATCTAAATTCCCTTATGAAGGAAGTGAGACAGGAGTCAGGAGCCTACAGGCTGGAACTGTGGCTCCATGACTGATCTAAGCTCGACTTCCAGACTGTAAGTTCATTGTGGGCAGAGAATGTGTTTGTTTATTGCTTTTTGTACTCTCCCAAGTGCTTATTACAGTGCTCTGCACACAGTAAGCAGTCAATATATATCAATGAATGAATGAATGAGTGAGTGAATTAATGAATGAATAAAGGTCTCTCACAACAGTTTGTCCTAAGTCCATTAGTGAAGTCAACATCTGGAATCTCCTTAGGTGGGCCCCAAATGGGTTTACTAACTCTATTCTATTATACTCTTTCAAGCTCTTAGTAGAGTGCTCTGCAGACAATTAGCACTCAATAAATGAGAAACAGTGTTTCCTGCTGGATAGGGCACAGCCCTAGGAGTCAGAAGGACTAATTCACTTGTCTGGTCTGTGACCCTGGGCAAGTTAGTTAGCTTCTCTGGGTCTCAGTCACCTGAACTTTAAAAGGGAGATTAAGACTATGAACCTCATGGGGGACAGCAACTTGAGTAGTTTGCACCTACCTCAAGGCTTAGTAGAGTGTCTGGCACATAGTAAGCCCTTAACAAATACCATAAAAAAAGAATAATAAATACCATTGTCAATACTCACTAGGCAAACTCCCAAAAGGGAGATTAGTCAAACTGCTCTCCATGGCAGGAGTCATGAAAAGAAGAAGTTAATAATAATAATGATAGTAATAGTGCTATTTGCTAAATGACTACTATGCTCCAAGCACTGCAATAAGCATTAGAGTAGACACAAAATAATCAGGTCAGATACAGTCCATGTCCCACATGAGGCTCAGAGTAAGCAAAGGAGAGCAGCAAAGGAGTTTAAGAGTTTTGTTTTTGTTTCTGCTGTGCCAAGAACTTAGTACACTGCTTTATGCTGAGGGGCTCAGTAAATATCTCTACTAATTGATGTTCAATTGATTGTTGGGTTAGAAGGACTTAGATGAGTAGACTACACAAGAGAAAGCTTGTACTGCATTGTATTGTACTCTCCCAAGTGTTTAAAACAGTGCTTTGTACACAGTAAGTGCTCAATAAATGTGATTGAGTAAATGAATGACAGGCTGAGGGGAAACTTTATCCCTGTTCCAGTCTATAGTGGGTGCTCGCTGACCAAGCAAGTTTGAAATAGGAAGTTTCTAGACTGAAGTTAAAACATGAGACACAAGTTGGACGTAAGAAAAACTTCCTGCATCTCAGGGTGATGATATACTACTACAGATACCAAGCCCGGCAATGGAATGTCTATTCACAGAGGTTGTGGAATAAATCCTCATCTGTCCTGGATGGTTCACTCTTCTCACCCTCATTCTCGACTCATCCATCTATCACCTAATACCTACATCTTTTTCCCTACTGTCAGTTTCTTCCCCAAACAATCCCCAGACCACCTCCTCCCCAACCTTCCCCCTTTAAAGTCCTCCTAATAAGCTTCTCCTGAGGCAGCTCCACAGTCCTAGAAAGGTCATATCACCTCCTTACCAGCCAGGGAGTATCTTGTCTTATGCCGTCGAGTTGTCTCCAAGCCATAGCAATGCCATGGAGACATCTGTCCCAGAACACCCCACCTCCATCTACAATCCTTCTGGTAGTGTATCCTTAGAGTTTTCTTGGTAAAAATTTGGAAGTTGTTTACCATTGCCTCCTTCCACACAGTCCACCCTCCCCCATGTCACTGTTGCCCAGCACAGGTGAGTTTTGACTTGTAACAGATTGCCTTCCACTCGCTAGCCACTGCCCAAGCTAGGAGTGGAAATGTCTCTGCTTGACTCTCCCTCCCATAGTGGAGACTGGTAGAGAACTGGAAACTCTCCAGTTGCAACCCTGAGAGGGGAAGGGAATATCAATATCTGTATATACATTATTGACTGTTTGATTAGTTGACTACTTTTTTATACAATTTACGCTGGTAATAGAAATATTTTTAGGGAATATCTCCTCCACAAGCTTCTAAACTTCAGGGAGGGAGTAATCATTTCTCTTCCTCCTGTTGTATTCCCCACTAGCCCAGTGTTTTGCATTCAGTAGGCACTCAATAAATAGTGATAATGACAGTAATAGTATTATTACCAATTAATTTACTTAAAAGCACAGTATTTATGTACAAAACCTTAACTTAACTTTTCTGTCCCTCAGTGACCTCATCTCTAAAATGGGGATTAAGCCTGTGAGCCCCGTGTCCAACCCTATTATCTTGTATTCATTCATTCAATTGTATTTACTGAGCACTGTACTAAGCACTTAGAATGTACAATTCAGCAACAAATAGAGACAATCCCTGTCCAAAATGGGCTCACAGTCTAGAAGGGAGTATCTATCCCAGCACTTAGTACAGTTCCTGGCACATAGTAAGTGCATAACAAATACCATTAAAACAACAAAACAAAAAGAAATGGTCTACGATGGTTCTTATGGCTCAGTGGAAAAGAGCCTGGGCTTCAGAGTCAGAGGTCATGGGTTCGACCCCCGGCTCTGCCATTTGTCAGCTGTGTGACTGTGGGCAAATCACTTAACTTCTCTGTGCCTCAGTTACCTCATCTGTAAAATGGGCATTAACTGTGAGCCTCACGTGGGACAACCTGATTACCCTGTATCTACCCCAGTGCTTAGAACAGTGCTCTGCACATAGTAAGCACTTAACAAATACCAACATTATCATTATTATTATAGTCAAGTCAAGTCAAGTCCAGAGGGAGAGGCAGAATCTAGTCCTACTCCAGGTTCGGGGGTCAGCTTTCTGAAGATCCTCCCAGTCCCATCAGGTGCAGAGACCCTGACCTCCCCACAACTACCAAGATCCTCTGGGTGCTACAGTACCCAAGCCAAATGAGCAATCAATCAATCGATGGTATTTATTGAGCACTTAATATGTGCTGAGCACTGCACTAAACACTGTCATCTCCGCCAACCCCCACCATCCCCAACCCTGGCAAGGGAAGGTGGGTGGAGGAAGCGATCCACGTCCACAGCATCGTAAACCTCTCCCCTTCCCACAGCCCTTGCCTAGTCAAAGTGGAGTCTGTTCCCAGCTTCTGACCAGGAGGAGGAAATTGGCACAGGGACACAGTTGTTCAACAAAAAAATGGTTGGTTTTATAAAGTCCGGGGAACACAGAGAAACCATGGGGGTTTCATTTGTTTCTCCACAGGAGCAGACAGCTATGGAGCAATGCAAACTTCAAAGTCAGTTTTCCCAGCAGATCAGGGGGCAGAGTGGCAGATCCCCTCCCTCACCCTCCTTCCATCCCTCCATGCTGGTGAGATTGTCTTATGGACTACCAAACATACCCTGAAATCTATGCATTTGATGAAGAGTAAAGGCAGAGTCCATTTTTAATGGGGGTTTTACCCTTTGAATTCTACCAGCCCTCTTCTCCCTGCTGTCTCCCCTCGAGGATCATTAGACAATAATTTATCTTCCATTGTCACAGCCCAGTTTATCCCTCCAAACAGCCACTGGTTGGCACCTCCCTTGGATCAGCCAGATGACTACTAGCCAATTGTGTGTGGGCATGCATCAGGTGTTCAAGGGCATGGTGATAGGAGCACAAGTGTGCACATGCATGTGTGTGGGTGAGCAGGTGTGAGTGTGAATTAGACATCCTTGCACATAACAGTATTGGCACAGGTGTGCCTATGTGCAAGTGAGCAGGTGTGAACTTGTGGATTAGGTGTCTGAGGACATGATAGTGTGAACGTACTTCATCACTGCATTTGTTAAGCACATACTATGGGAAGCAGCGTGGCTCAGTGGAAAGAGCCTGGGCTTGGGAGTCAGAGGTCATGGGTTCGAATCCCGGATCTGCCCCTTGTCAGCTGTGTGACTGTGAGCAAGTCACTTAGCTTCTCTGTTCCTCAGTTACCTCATCTGTAAAATGGGGATGAAGACTGTGAGGCTCACGTGGGACAACCTGATTACCCTGTATCTACCCCAGTGCTTAGGACAGTGCTCTGCACATAGTAAGTGCTTAACAAATACCAACATTATTATTATCATTATTATTATTATTATTACTGTATTAGAAGCAGCGTGGCTTAGTGTCCAGAGCCCGGGCTTGGGAGTCAGAGGTTGTAGGCTGTAGTCCCAGCTCTGCCACTTGTCTGCTGTGTGACTCTGGGCAAGTCACTTACCTTTTCTGTGCCTCAGTTACCTCATCTGTAAAATGGGGTTGAAGATTGTGAGCCTCATGTGAGACAACCTGATTACCCTGTATCTATCCCATCTCTTAAAACATGCTGGGCACATAGTATGTGCTTAACAAATACCATCATCATTATTATTATTAGTAGTAGTAGTAGTAGTAGTAGTAGTAGTAGTATTAACCATTAGAGTAGATAGAAGATGATCAGGTTGGACAGAGTCCCTGTCCCACATGAGGCTCACAGTCTAAGTAAGAGGGGCTGTGTGTTCTCTGGGCCTCTCTCCCCATAACTGCACCAACTTGGGCCTCTCTGCCCACTCTGGACCTCCCTCCTTGGCCTAGTGAATAGAGCAAGGCCTGGGAGTCGGAAGGACATGGGCTCTAATCCCAGCTTCGCCACATGCCCCCTGTCTAACCTTGGGCAAATCACTTAACTTTTCTGCACCTCAGATGGGGATTAAGACTTTGAGCCCTCGGTGGGACAGGGATGGTGTCCAATCCAATTGTCTTGAATCTATCCCAGTGCTCATTAGAGTACCTGGCACATAAGCGCTTAACAAATACCAAAATAATTACCATTATTATTATCCCTAGCTCCATGCCCCTAGGCTACAAGCTCCTCCCCGGACCATGAGCTTCTTGTGGGCAGAGAACATGACAGCCAACTGTTGGACTCTCGCAAGTGCTCCGCACACAGTAAGCATCAGTAAATTTCACTGACTGATTGATTGCATGGGCACAAATGTGTGTGAGCACGTACATGTGAAGGTTAAGTATCTATGAGCTCAGATGGGCTCAGGTACACATGCAGATGAGTGTGTCTGTGGGGTGAGATACCCGTGGACATGATGACCTGTGTTCATTAGCGTGTGTGAGTATGTACCCTGGCTTCCAGAGCAGAATGTGGCATTTCAGCAAGTAGAGAACAGGAGTGATGCACCCATTACCCAGGAACTGTTGAGCTAGAGTTCAGGGGGTTGGTGACCAAGACCAGTTTGATGATGAGGCTGCACGGAAGGGGAGGGAATAATAAAGACCTCACTTTGGACTTCTCAGTCTGAGACTACATTTGGCCTCCCCTGAAAAATGTATAGACAAGCATGACCTCCCCCAGCATGTCCACTCTATTCTAGGAGGAACCCCACAGCGGCAGGAAGGGGCCACTCTGTGGATGCTCCTAGAACACAGGCCTAGGAGTCAGAAGGACCCGGATTCTATTCCTGGCTCCTTCACATGTCTGTTATATGACCTTAGGCAAACCAATTCACTTCTCTGTGCTTCAGTTTCCTCATTTATAAAATAGGGATTAAAAGTTCATTTATTCATTCGATCGTATTTATTTAGTGCTTACTCTGCACAAAACACTTTATTAAGTGCTTGGGAGAGTACAGTGTAACAACAGAAACAGTTCTGCACACAATAAATTCACAGTCTAAAAGTTGGACTGTGTTTAACCTGATTAATTTGTATCTAGCAAAGTGCTTAGAACAGTGCTTGGCACATAGTAAGTGCTTGACAAGTACAATAATGATAACAATATCATTATTATTATTATTATTAATTCTCCCTGAGGGCAGGCTGCAGAGGAAGAGTGGGGGAAGCCAGGAGGTCACATCCTTGAAGCCAAGAGTGGCCTTCTGGGTAAGAAAATCCCACCTCAGTTATACTTCCTGGGACAGTCAAACCCATTGGTGCTTCAGGAGATTAAAGCGAGGTCCCCAGGAGAGGACACACCACAACCCCTTCCCAAATGACCCAGCCTCCTTCCTTTCCAAATCCCAACCTGCCACCACCATCCCCTCCCAACCCATACAGCCCCAAGAGATGGGCCCCCTCCACACCCCGGCCAGCTGACCTCCAGCTCCTGGAAGTCCTCCTCCTCTTCCACGTCATAGGAGAGGGTGTGGATCTTGATGTCATCGGCCGAGAGGTCGAGGAACTTCCCGTCAGGGTAGTCCAGACCATCTTTGGCGGGGGAGCGGTCTTCGATGAAGGTGGTCTCGCAGCAGTCCGAGGCCCCACCATCCCCCCAGGCCCGCAGCACAGTCTCCGAGTACAGGATGATGTTGGGGCGGTAGTGGGACTCCACAGTCTGGGGCAGGGCGTTGGGGTCCAGGAGCTGTTGCACCAAATCACTTCGGCCGCCGTCCGGCTGGCTAGGGGCGGCGCTGGACCCTAGCGCGTGGCTCGGGTAGGAAGGGGTGGGGAAAACAGGCACCAGGCCATCCCTCTTTTCCGCCATTAAGTTTCTGGTATTAATTAAGCCGTTCCTTTTCCCAGCTTCGCTGATTTTACTGTGCATTAGGGCACCGCTCTGTTCAATTAAACCATCCATGGTGTTCCTTTTCCCCTGCAGTGCTATTAACTGGCAACTTGACAGCGCAGGTCACGTGGGACTAATGGCTCCCCTCGGCCTAAGGACAAAAAATGCTAAAATGAGGAAGGAGGCTAGGCACTAGGAAGCACTGCTACTGTTTCAAGGAGCTTCCGCATCTGGCCCTGACGTGGGCCACTAAAGGACAGGAACAATCTGTCTGATTCACAGTGAGGAATTCTGCAGTATGCTCCCCTGCTCTGGGGCACAACAAACCAGCACATGGAAAAACTTCAGACACTTAAGACCCCAGACTGGACACCACAACCTGGCAGCCAGGGCCTTGTTGGTAGCCCCCGAGAAAGAAACATGAGCATCTGGGGGTCAGGGGAGCGACTGTAGCAAAGGAGGATATGACAACCATCCACCAATTCTAGAGAACAACCTCTTCCTCCTTCTCCAGTTTTAAAAGGAAAAGGGAAAATTCACCCCAAAAAATCTCATATGTGCAATTGATGCATCAGTGATGTTTATTGAGAGCTCACTGTGTGCAGTGCATTGTTTGAAATCCTCTACTTCCACAAGGTTGGAGAAATAATGAGAAAACATTAAGAAGCAGCATGGCCTAGTGGAAAGAGCATTGGCCTGGGAGTTAGAGGACCTGGGTTCTAATCCCAGCTCGGCCACTTACCTGGTGGGTGACCCTGAGCAAGTCACTTAACTTCTCCGGGCCTAATTTTCCTCAACTGTAAAATGGGCAATCAATACCTGTTTTCCCTTCTTTTTTTTTATGACATTTGTTAAGTGCTTACTGTGTGCCAGGCACTGGTCTAAGAACCGGTCAGTGGTAGATACAAGATAATCAAGTTGGACGCAGTCCCGGTACCACAAGGGTCTCACAGTCTTAATCCCCATTTTACAGATGAGGTAATTGATGTTCGGATAAGTGAAGTAACTTGTCCAAGGTCACACAGCAAACAAGTAGCAGAGCTGGGATTAGAACCCAGGTTCTTTTGACTCCCAGGCCCTTGCATTATCAATCGGCCAAACTGCTTCTCTACTGAGACTGTAAACCCCATGTGGGACAGGAACTATGTCCATCTTAATTAACTTGTATCTACTGCCATCCATTAGAACAGTGTCTGATACATAGTAAAGCACTTAAAAATATAACACATTTATTATTAGTAGTAATAATATAATAATAACAATACTGATAATAAACAACTCAAGCTGCAGGTCGAGGTTTAAAACTTGATTACTGGTTTGAAATGGGAGTTTGTACGGGGCAGACTTTGCCAACTCTGAAGATCTTGGGCTAGCCAGTCGCCGTGGTCCTGTGGGTATATTTGCAGAGGTGGAGATCTCCACGTCAATAGCAATCTTTCCGGGCTTTGAGTCTTTTCCCGGGAGCAAAGTATGAGCAAATAGGTAAGATCCATAACGCTGGATTTGGGAATTTCTTTCTTAAAACAAAACAAGCACAATAAATCCACCAGCTAAGTGATCATGGACTCAGGTTGTGTTCATAGTGAAAGTGTCCTACCTATAAATAAAGCTCTAGGAAGCAGTGGCCACCACATCCCTGCCCGATGCCCACTAGGGAAGCAGCTTGGTGTATTGGATAGAGCACGGGCCTGAGTCAGAAGGTCATGGGTTCTAATCCCAGCTCCACCTCTTTTCTGCTATTTGGCCTTGAGCAAGTTGTTTTACTTCACTATGCCTCAGTTACCTCATCTGTAAAATGGGGATATAGACTGTGTCCAACCTGATTAGCTTGTATCCCCCTCAGTGCTTAGTACAGTGTTTGGCATATAATAAGAGCTTAACAAATACCACAATTATTATCATTATTATTATTTTCTTCTTCAAACCAATGTGAAAGCAAGGTTCATCTTTGGCCACCTTCCATGCTGTGATCCTCCCAACATGTCCACCAGCCACTTCCCCTTGGAGCGGACCTTTTTTCCAACTTATTCTCAGCCCAAAGGGAAGATTAAAAGGAAAATGGAAAGCCGAACTTGGTGGTAAATTCTAGCCACTGATCTGGCTTGTTCAGACTGTCCCTCCAGGCCGAGCCCATCCCTATAGACTGGGTCTGCTCCTGGAGATTGAGCCTGTCCTTATAGATACTGATGACTCCTGAAGACTCAGGTGGTCCCCATAGAATCAAACTGTCCTTATAGTCTCAGATTGTCCACATGTTTCTCCAAAGGACCCTGAAGAACATTCTTCCTCACCTGAGTTGGTTCCCTCCTATGAAGGAATTCTTGCCTGTGGCATTAGCTAATTGGAAATACCCAGGGACAGACTGGGAAGCTCGTAGCTTTTACTCCCTTACCATGCAGGCCACAACAATTTCTGTCCTTCTGTGGGCAGAATCAGAGTAGATGTTCCATCCATTATATGGGATTCCTGAGTTTTAAGAGAGGATAGAATGTTGTCAAATATGATGGAAAATTTAGGTGGAGAAAAGGTTTCCAGAGAAAAACTTGCACATATTGAGCTGGAGAGGCCAGAGAGACATTCCAAAGCAGAGGTTCTAGAGGCAGTAGGAAATCTAAGATTGCAGACAAGGACAGAGGACATGGCTAGGGGGATAGATTTAGGAATTATCTGCATAGAGGTGGTAATTGAAGGTGTTGGAGAAGATAAGCTCCCCAACTGATTTACTGTGAAGGGAGAAGATAAGGGGATTCAGGAGAGAGCCTGAGGGGCATCTGCAGTTTAGAGGGCAAGAGGCAGAAGAAATGTTACCTGAAACAGACTGGTGGGAAACAAGTCTGCCAACTCCATTGTCTTGTACTGTCCCAAGCATTTAGTTCAGTGTTCTGTACATAAGCACTCAATACATAGGATTGATTGATTGGTCAGCCAGAGTGATAAGAAGGCAACCAGGAGAGTAAAGACAGCCATTAGAGTACTGGGTCAGTGCTTGACATGTAGCAGGTGTTTAATAAATATCATAATCATGGTTCTCAAGCTTCAAGCCAAATGTAAAGACCATAGAGCTTTGGTTGACAAAGTTTGATCTTCTATATGACTATGAGTCAGAGGCATATACAGCTTTTTGAATGGTTTCAGCACCAACAAACTACAAACCACATTAAACATCCCAAGGCAGATAAAGTTACCAGCATTGAATAATCAATATATTGATTGCATTTGTGGAGTGCTTACTGTGTGCCGAACATTGTACTCAGTCCTTGGGATAGTACAATATAATAGAATTGGTAGGCAGGTTCCCTGCCCATAAGGAGCTGAACATAAAAATGATAATGATAATAATAATAATAATGATAATAATGTCTTAGAACAGACATCTCCACTGGGCTGAACTGGGAGGGAAATATTTGAGAACAGGTTTCCTGAGCAGCTACTGAGTCGGGTCCTGAAAGGGCCACCTGCCAATCTGGAGGGCAGACTAAATTGATACAAAGACCTAGTGAAGCCCAATTTCCAACAATGCACTTAGCAACGACCATTTGGGAGACCACCACAACAGGCAGACCAGCCTGGTGGGCATTGCTCAGGTGAGGGGTTTGCTCTCTTTGATCCTTTATTTCCCAACTCACGTTCTTTCCTCTTCCCCAGAAAATCCTCTGGCTAACTTCCCCCTGGGTCTCATACCCATGATCTATTATTTCTCTTGCCTTTCCCTTCCCTGAAACACACTCCCCACTCCGATCTGCCAAACTACATCCTTCCAGAACTTGAAAATACTCCCTCATATTGCTCCCTCATCATGCTATCTTTCAGCCTCTTCACGATTCGTGTATAAACATCATATAATTATTCCCATGGGTCAGATATTTACAGCTCTTCTCTTGCTCTTGCATGATCTATTCTCCAATTTACGCCTATTACCCCCACTCTTCAACTAGATTCTCCTTGAAGGATTATGTCATTTACTTCTATTAATAATAATAATTCTGATATTCGTTAAGTGCTTACTAGGCACCAAGCACTGTTCTAAGCACTGATGTAAGTAAAAGATAATTAGATCATGTCTACTAACTCTATCATATTGAACTTTCCCAAGGGCTTAGTAAAGTTCTCTGCAAACAGTAAGCATTCAATAAATGCCATTGGATTGAGGTTGAACATAGTCCCTGTCCCACATGAGGCTAACAGTCATAGAGAGAGAGAGAGCAGGTAATGAATCCTGATGTTACAAAGGAGGAAACTGAGGCACAGAGACAATAAGTTACCTGCCCAAGGTCACCCAGCAGGCATGTGACACAGCTGGGATTAGAACCCAGGTCGTCTGACTCCCAGGACCAGGTTCTTTCCACTAGGCCATGCTGCTTCTCACAGAAAGATAGTTTTTTTATGCACACTTCTCTAGATTATGAGCTCCTTGTGGGCATGGAACCTATCTACCAACTCTGCTGCTGTACTGTACTCTCCCAAGCACTTTGTACAACAGGTTTCCTGAGCAGTTATTAAGTGGTGACTTGAAAGGGTCACTCACCAGTCTGGGGGGCAGACGAAATGACTGAAAGACCCAGTGAAGCCCAGTCTCTAATGATGCACTTATTAATGACCAGTTGAGAGGCCACCACAGGAGGCAGATCAGACAAGTGGGCATTGCTTAGGCAATGGGTCACTCTCCTCGCCCTTTACATCTCAATCTCAACTCACCCTCTTCACTCTTTGCCCCTCTCTTTTCCTTAGACTGTGAGTGATTTTCCTCAATTCCTACTCTCTTCTGCATCACCCTGACTTGCTCCTTTGGCTCTCCCCACCCCGGTTCCCAGCCCCATAGCACTTATGTCTATATCTATAATTTCATTTATTTGTATTGATATCTGTCTCTCCCACTCTAGACTGTGAGCTTGTTGTGGGCAGAGATTGTCACTGTTATTGTTGTATTGTTCTTTCCCAAGCTTTTACTACAGTGTTCTGCACACAATATGCACTTAAATATGATTGAATGAATAAATGAATGAATGATAGGAACTATGTCAAACTCGATTTGCTTTTATCTACCCCAGCACTTAGGACAGTGCTTGGCACATACCAAGCCCTTACCAAGTACCATAATTATACTTTGTATCATTACTCCCAAACAAACTTCTTAGACCCCTGTTTTCCCTGCTACTTAGACTGCAAGCACCCCCTGGGACAGGGACTGTCTGTTTGACCTGATATTCTTGCATCTACCCCAGGGCTTAGTACAGTGCTTGGAACATGGTCAGTGCTTAACAAATACCATTTTAAAAATTATTATTATTATTATCATTGTGAATCTGTGCTAGGACCATGGAATAGAGGATTGGACCCACACTGGACTTTTCATTCCTACCCCCAAGTGCAGCTCGCTCAAAGCAGCCAAATACTCGGGGGCAGGGGGGAGGGAGGGGCAATAGCAACTCCTAAGTATGTCTTGTCACAACATGTGTAAGCTGAACACAAAAACAAATGTCATGTTGGAAAAGACCATATCCAGGTTTAGTGGTAGATAACCAGATATGAATTCAACCAGAAAAGGTATCCTTTTAGTATTTTTTTTTTTTGGTGGGAGAGGGAATGGGGAATGGGACACTCACTCACCCTTAAGTCCCCAGCCCTGTTTTCTCCCCACCAAACACTCCTATGTGAAAACATAATCTCACTGGAGCACCTGGCCACCATCCAGTTAATCAAAGCAATAGACTCCCATACTGCATCCTGGACATTAGTCTATCACAAGGTTAGCGCAGCCTGATAAATCCACCAAGCTGTAACTGGAATTGTGCATCGGAGGACTGGCTGATGAGAAAATGAGTCAGATTTCAATTCTGAATTCCTCAGTTTAACTGAGCTAATGTATTCCTCCAACCGGTTTCAGGCTTGGTTTATTCCATGCCAGCGATGATGCTACTTTGAGACCTGGTGAAGGCCCGTGGGTGGTGGATGGGCATGAATCACAGACTCTAGGAAAACCTCTTCACTCAATGATTGCTTGGCCTGAGGTTTGCTACCAACCTACCCTTTGGCTAGCCCAGAAGGGCTGCTTTGAGAAGGCAGATCTGAACATAATTCCTACTGCAAGCTAGTCTGTCATTCGATCAATCAATAAATCGATCATATTTATTAAGACCTTACTCTGTGCAGAGCACCATACTAAGCACTTGGGAGAGTATAACTCAACAATATAACAGACACATTCCCCACCCACAACGAGCTTACAGTCTAGAGGGGAGACAGGCATTAATATATAAATAAATTATGGATAGGCACATAAGCGCTGTGGAGCTGGTGATGCAGAAGGGAGTGGAAGAAGAGGAAATGAGGGCTTAGTCAGGGAAGGCCACTTGGAGGAGATGTGCCTTCAATGAGGCTTTGAAGGTGGGGGGAGTAATTGTCAGAAGGATATGAAGAGGGAGGGCCTTCCAAATCAGAGGTGGCACATGGGTGAAAGGCCAGCAGGGAGATAGATGAGATTGAGGTACATTCATTCAATTGTATTTACTGAGCGCTTACTGTGTGCAGAGCACTGTATTAAGTGCTTGGAATGTACAATTTGGTAACAGAGAGTGTCCCTGCCCAACAACGGGCTCACAGTCTAAAAGGGGGAGATAGCAAAACAAAACAAGTAGACAAGCATCAATACCATCAAAATAGATAAATAGAATCATAGATATATACACATCATTAATAAAATAGAATAATAAATATATACAAATATACACAAGTGCTGTGGGGAGGGGAAGGGAGCAGAGGGAGGGAGTAGGGGGGATGGGGAGAGCTGAGTCTGGAAAGGCCTCCTAAAGGAGGTGACCTCTCAGTAGAGCTTTGAAGAGGGGAAGAGAGTTAATTTGGCAGAAGTGAGGTGGGAGGGCATTCCAGGTCAGTGGTAGGATGTGGGCCAGAGGTCGACAGTGGAACAGGTGAGAATGAAGCACAGTGAGGAGGATAGTGGCAGAAGAGTGGAGTGTATGAGGTGGGCTGTAGAAGGAGAGAAGGGAGGTGAGGTAGGGGGAGGGGCTAGGTGATGGAGAGCTTTGAAAGCGAGTGAAGAGTTTTTGCTTCATGTGAAGGTTGATAGACAAGCACTGGAGGTTTTTGAGGAGGGGAGTGACATGCCCAGAGCGCTTCTGTAGAAAGATAATCCGGGCAGCGGAGTGAAGTATAGACTGAAACGGGGAGAGACAGGAGGATGGGAGATCAGAAAGGGTGCTGATGCAATAATCCAGTCGGATATTATATATATATTATAATTTCCAGTCGGGATATTATTATGAGCAAGGTAGAGGTTGGATGGAGAGGAAAAGGCAGATCTTGGCAATTCTGTGAAGGTGAGACCAGCAGGTTTTGGTGACGGATTGGATGTGTGTACCGAAAGAGAGAGCCGTCTCAAGGATGACACCAAGGCTGCGGGCTTGTGAAACAGGAAGGATGGGTAGTACTGTCCACAGTGATGGAAAAGTCAGGGAAAGGGCAGGGTTTGAGAGGGAAGATAAGGAGCTTAGTTTTGGGCATGTTGAGTTTTAGGTGGTGGGTGGACATCCAGGTGGATGTCCTGAAGGCAGGAGGAGATATGAGAGAGAGAGAAAGAACAGGAGAGGAGACGTAGATTTGGGTGTCATCTGCGTAGAGATGATAGTGGAAGTCGTGGGAGCGAATGAATTCACCAAGGGAGTAGGTTGGCGTGAGAGGTGCTACGTGTATGGGCAGGGTTGTAGTAGGAGAGCAGGAAGGAAAGAAAGGAGGGAACAAGGGAATTGAGTGCTTTGAAGCCGATGGAAAGAAGTTTCTGTTTGATGAGGAGGTGGCTGGGCAACCACTGAGGATTCTTGAGGAGTGGGGAAACAGACTGAACTTTTTTTAGAAAAATGATCTGTCAGACCTTCACTTTTTCTGAGGAGGTGACTGACAATGTGACACTGATACCAATAAACCTTGTCAGCTATGTAATTTTGGGCATGTCACAACTTCTCTGTACCTCAGTTTCCTCAACTGTAAAATGGGGATTAAGATTGTGAGCACCACGTGGGATAACCTGATTACCTTGCATCTACCCCAGAGCTTAGAACAGTGTTTGGCACATAGTAAGCGCTTAACAAGTAGCAAAATTATTATTAGTATAATAGGAACCAATTGACATAGGGGATTTCCAGAATAACCCATTAGGTTTGCCCATTTCAAGAGTGAAGAGTAAGGAGGGCCTCCCCAGGGGGCTTTAAGAGTCATACTGAGATGATGCTGTCATAGTCCTTCTGGGGTCCCTAGAGGGCTGTATTCTTCTCAGATACCTCCCCCAAACTGGTGGATAGGCAAATACGGTCAGTTCTGCTATAATGTGTGTTTTCATTAACACAGTTTAGATATAATGTGATGGAAAAGTTAGGGAATGTTCTTAATAGCAATAATGATGGTATAAATTATGTGCTTATTACATGCCAAGCATTATGTTAACCACTACCATAGATACAAGAAAATCATATCAGACACAATCCCTGCCCCATATGGGACTTCCAGCCTAAGAGAGAGGAGAATCCCCATTTTAATAATGAAGAAACTGAGGCACAGAGAAATTAAGTGACTTGCCAACTTAGTAAGCAAGTGGCTGAGGAAGGATTAGAACTCAGGTCCCTGACTGCCAGTTCTGTGCTCTTTCCACTAGACTCTACTCAGGAAGGGCCAGAATCTCAGAGAGAAGGATACTTGACTATTCCTCTGGAGAGGCACGTTTTGAGCTTCCTAGTGCCATCAGTGGCGGCTGCAGGATTGAAACAAGAGAAGGAGGGGAGGGAGAGGGGAGAACAATGGGTTCAGGAGGGAAAGAAGTCCCTGCAGTCTGGTCTCTGCCAGCATCTGCAGGCCCTGGTCCCTGAGTCTAAGAAGCCAGGCAATGCTTTGAATGGAAAGCAGCCTTAACTAGTGGTAAGAACACAGGCCTGGGAGTCAGACGACTTGAGTTCTAAACCCAGCTTCTCTACTGTGTTTTTTTTTATATGGTATTTGTTAAGTGCTTACTATGTGTCAAGCTTTGTACTAAGCACTGGGGTAGATACAAGATAATCAGCTTGGACACAGTCCATGTTCCACAAGGAGCTCACAATATTAATTCCCATTTTACAGATGAGGTAACTGAGACACCGAGAAGTTAAATGAATTTACCAAGGTCACACAGACATGTGATAGAGCCAGGATTAGAACCCAGATCCTTCTGAGTCCTAGGCCTATGCTCTATCCAAGAGACCACATTGCTGATTGACCTCTGGTCGGTTACTTAACTTCTTGGTGCCTCAGCTTCCTCATCTAAATAATGGGGATTCAATACCTGTTCTCCCTCTTACTTAGACTGTGAACCTCTTTTGGGAAAGGGATGGTATCCAACCTGACTAACCCAGTGCTTGACACATAATAAGGACTTAACAAATCTTTACCTGAATTCTCCAATGAGATCTCCCAATGGTATTTCCAAGTGGGTAGCCCAACATAGCTGGCTTGAAGGTGTGACTGGGAATTGGCAAAGGGGAGCACACCCAGGTAACCACATCAGAGAGGTAGAGGCGGGGTCATCTAAATGATTCAGCCACCAGAGGCCTCTCATCCACATAGCCAGGACATCCTGCCAGCCTCTCCACAGGCTCTTGGTATGGGACGGACCAACTGGACTGATTTCTGTTTCGCAGTGACTTTTCATTCATTCATTCATTCATTCAATACTATTTATTGAGTGCTTACTATGTGCAGAGCACTGTACTAAGCGCTTGAAATGTACAATTCGGCAACAGATAGAGACAATCCCTGCCCAATGACGGGCTCACAGTCTAATCGGGAGAAACAGACAGCAAAGCAAAACAGAACAAAACAAAAACAAGACAACATTATCACTATAAATAGAATCAAGGGGATGTACACCTCATTAACAAAATAAATAGGGTAATCAATAATATATACAAATGAGCACAGTGTTGAGGGGAAGGGAAGGGAGAGGAGCAGAGAGTGGGGTGGGGAGGGGAGAGGAGGGGGAGCAGAGGGAAAGTGGTGGCTCAGTTTGGGAAGACCTCTTGGAGGAGGTGAGCCCTCAGTAGAGCTTTGAAGAGGGGAAGAGAGTTAGTTTGGTGGACGTGAGGAGGGAGGTCACAATATTATTGGTCACAATAATCCAGTGACCAAGGCACATGGCCAGTTACAGGTGAACTAACAAGAGTTTTTTTGTTTGGGGTTTTTTTTAGTGGTATTTGTTGGGTGCTTATTATGTGCCAGGCACTATACTAAGTGCTGGGGGGTAGATACAAATTAATCAGGTTGGACACAGTCTCTGTTCCACATGGGGCTCATACTTTTAATCCCCATTTTATAAATGAGGTGACTGAGGCACAGGGAAGTTAAGTGACTGGCCCTAGGTCATGCAGCTGGCAAGTAGCAGAGCTGGGATTAGAACCCAGGTCCTTCTGACTCCCAGGCCTGTGCTTTATCCACTATGCCATACTACTTCTCACTGGGCTATGCTACTTCTTGTCCCAGGGGTGGAGACAGAGACTGCTCCACAAATAAAAGGTACCCCCAGAAAAGCTCTGGAAAGGGGCCAGCTCACCACTACTGAAGTGGGCCAAGAGAATGGTTGGCTGCAGGATACACAAACAGCTGCTGAAGGGTGAAATAAAATGGTATAAAGATATAGCTGAATACAATCTCAAATAATGTAATACAAGATCAGGAGGAGGAAGAAAGGGAGCAATGTGACCTAGTGGAAAATGCACAGACCTGGGAGTCAGATGACCTGGGTTCTAACTCCAGCTCTTCTATTTGTCCCCTCTGTGACCTTGGACAAGTTACTTCACTTCTCTGTGCCTCAGTTTCCTCAACTACCAAATGTGGATTCAACAACTGTTCTCCTTCCTACTCAAACTGTGTCTCCAACATGGGAGAGGAGCTGCATCTAGCACTGAGAAGAATGCTTGACAAACATTAATAAGCTCTTGACAAGCACAACAAATACCATTAAAAAAATAGAGATGAGGAGAAAGGGTAGGGGAGGAAGGAGTAAGAAAAAGGAGTCCAACGCTTCTCCCGTTACCCCAATTATCTTGCCACCTATTATATCACTAAAATTGAAATCACCAGGCAAAACCCTACTAAAATCTTCCTCGACATCTCTAGCCCCAGTCAATGGTCCCACCCTTTGACTCTCCCATTCTTCCTAGCAGTACCTCAAGGGGACATCTCTCAAATTCTCTTAATATCTACTCCCTCTCCCTGCATCTCAAACCCCATCCCTTTGCAGCTTATTGAAACACTTCCCCTCTCCCTGATTTCCTCTCTAACTGCCATCTTCAACTGTTCAATCTCCAATGGCTCCTTCCCCACTGCTTTCAAAAATGCTCATTTATCCCTGCTCCTAAAAAAAACCCCTCCCTTGACTCAGCAGCTCCTTCCAATTACCTCAAATCATTCCTTTCAAATCTCCTTGAGCAAACTGTCTAAACCTATTGCTTCCACTTCTTCTCCTCTAATTATCTCTTTGACCCCCTGCAATCTGAATTCTGCCCCTCCACTCCATGAAAACTGCCCTCTCTAAGGTCAGCAGTGACCTTCTTGCTAAATCCACCAGCCTTTACTTCATCCAATTCCTCTTCAACTTCTCAGCTGCCTTTGACACTGTCGCCTATCCCCTTCTCCCGGTAACACTATCTAACCTTGGCTTCACTGACACCGTCCTATCCTCGTTCTCCTATCTCTCTGGCCATTCGTTCTCAGTCTCTTTCACAGGCTCCTCCTCTGTCTCCCACCCACTATCTGTAGGAGTACCTCAAGTTTCAATTCTGGGTCCCCTTCTAGTTTTCTTCTACACCCACTCCCTAGGAGATCTCATTCGCTCCAATGGCTTCAACTACCACCTCTATGCAGATGATTCTTAATTCTAACTTTCCAGTCCCCACCTTTCTATCCTTCTTGGTAGTCCCACCTTTCCTCCCTTCTTCAGGACATCTCTATTTGGATATCCCCCTTACACCTAAAATTTAACATGTCCAAAACAGAATTTCATCTTCCCACCCTGTCCATCTTTAAACACTGTCCTTCCCCAGGCCTTCCCATCACTGTAGAAAACACCACCATCCTCCCTGCCTCACAAGCCATAACCTTGGCATTATTCTCAAGTCATTATTCATTCAACCCACATATAAACACTGTCCTTCCCCAGGTCTTCCCATCATTGTAGAAAACACCACCATCCTCCCTGCCTCACAAGATCATAACCTTGGCATTATTCATTCATTCAATAGTATTTTCATCCTCAACTCATTACTCATTCAACCCACATATATGGCCTGACACCAAAGGCTGTTAGCTCTGCCTTCACAGTAGTTCAGGAATCTGCCCCTTCCTCTCCAACCAAACTGTTCTTGTTTTGTCTTATGCTGTCGAGTCATCTCCAAACCATAGCACTCCATGGGCACATCTATCCCAGAATGCCCCACCTCCATCTGCAATCATTTTGGTAGTGCATAACCAAGTTTTTAACAATCTGATAATAATACACTATTTAATAAGCACTTACTATGTGCCAAGCACTGAACTAATTGCTGGGGTGCATACAAACAAATTGAGTTGATCCAAGCATTTATTATTTCCCACCTCTACTACTGCGTCAGACTCCTTGCTTGAACTCCCTGACTCAAGTCTTTCCCCACTCTGGGCCATAGTTCACTTCGCTGCAAGGATTATTTTTCTAAAACACTGTTCTGTACATATCTGCCCATTCCTCCAAAACCTCCAATTGTTGCCCATCCATCTTCACATGAAACAGAAACTCCTTACCATTTGCTTTAAAGCACTCAATCAGCTCTTCTTCTCCTACCTGGCTAATCTACTACAACCCAGTTTACTTACTTCACTCCTCTAAATGCCGAGCTATTCATTCTAACTTGATCTCCTCTGTTTTGCCGATGACCATCTGGACTAGAACTCTCTCCACCTTCAAACTCATACTTCATACTTCATAGAGAAGCAGTGTGGCTTAGTGGAAAGACCTCGAGCTTGGGAGTCAGAGGTCATGGGTTCTAATCCCAGCTCCGCTGCTTGTCAGCTGTATGACCTTGGGCAAGTCACTTCACTTCTCTGTGCCTCAGTTTCCTCATCTGTAAAATGGGGATGAAGACTGTGAGCCCCACGTGGGACAACCTAATTACCTTGTATCTCCCCCAGCAGTTAGAACAGTGCTTGGCACATAGTAAGCACTTAACAAATGCTATCATTATTATTATTATTATACTCGACAGACTACCACTCTTACCATCTTCAAATCCCTACTGAAATCATATCTTCTCCCAGAGGCCTTCCTTTACGAACGCTTCATTTCCCCACCCTCTTCACTTTTCCTTCTGCATCACCTATGCACTTGGATCTGTACCTTTTAAGCACTTTGAAATCCCACCTCCAAGCCCCACAGCACTTATGTACATATCCTTATACTTTGCCATTTCCCTATCTGCAATTAATTTTAATTTCTGTCTCCCCAACCAGTCTGTAAGAACAATGATGGCAGATGTATGTCTACCAACTGTATTGTACTGGTATTTCCCAAACACTTTAGTCCAGTGTTCTGTACATTGTAAGTACTCAGTAAATACAAATGATTGAAGAGGAGGGGAAAGAGGAAGAGAGGAGGAGGAAGATGAGAGAAAGGAGGAAGAGAAGGAGGAGGGGGAGGAAGGGAAGGAATGGGAAGGAGGAGGACAAGGAGGGCAAGAAGGAGGAGGATGAAGAGGAGGACGGGAAGGAAGAGGATGAGGAGGAAGAGGGGAAAGAGAAGGAAGAGAAGGAGGAGGCAAAGGAGAAGGAGGAAGAGGATGAAGAGGAAGGGAAGGAGGAGCATGAGGAGGAGGAAAAAGAGGAGGAGAGGAAAGGAGAATCACTGTATGACTCCAGGAATGACTGCTACAGAGGTAAATTTGAGCTACCCCCAAACACGGCACAGCCTGGAAAACCCCTCAGCAGGGTCCTGGAAACATCAGCAGCAGCAGCAGCAGTAGTGGGAAGCAGGGAAAGAGGGAGTGACTCACCCCGCCCCTACATTCCTTCTCTACTGCCACCATCCATTTCTTGCATGGCTCCTGCTGCAGTTGCAGATCTCCTCCAGCGACTGTGTGTACCTGTGTTTTGGGGGTGTTTGGGGAGAGGGTGTTTGTGCTCTGGGTGCAAATTGTATGATTTTGTAAACAAGGTATAAGCCATACATGTATTGTGCGAAGTTGGTGTGTGCACATGTGCTCTGTCTGTTGACTGCATATGTCACATGTGATATATGTATTGACCACCCTGCTGGGTCTTTCTCTGCTTGTCTACCTCTCTGTTTCTGTTTCTTCTGTTTTTCTCTCTCCTAAACTCTATCAGTGTCCCTTCCCCGACTGGAAATTTTGCTCCATCCCCTTGAACATCCAGGAATGTGGTCTCCTATGTCTGGCTCTATCTGTGACTCCCCTGGGGGCCTCTCTGTGGCCACCAGTCCTCTCCACTTTCACCCAGAGCAGAGAAGTGAGCACAGTCTTCCTGTCTGAATGGGGAGGCTAATGGCCTTCAGGTGGCCACCAGCAGCCTTCAGTTGGCCACCACCTGCCTACACGGAGCTCTGTGACCTCATCTTGCCCCAGTAACGTGCCTCCAATACCCAGCCAGAAGAATGCCAGTCAGACCCCCACACAGTGACAGGATGACATGATAAAGTCTTCTTCCTTTGCTCCTCACCTATCTCCTGTTCTCCCACCCTGCACCCCTTTTCCTCTTCTAACACCGTTCTCCTCTCCCGTTCCCTCCCCTCTGCATCAAAAGGGCTGGCACCACACAGGAATCATCTCGTCTCTCTGGAACCCCACCGCCAAATTCCACCAGGGCCAATGGCTCCATGTATCTCTCCGAGAGGACAGATTAAGTGGTACAGGCTGTCCTGTGGAAGGCATTCTGGAAGCAATGCTCAAACCCTGCAGTATTGTCTGTTCTGGGAGGCTTTGTCTCTCCCACAGCCTGGTTTTGTAGCATCACGTGGGCCTGAGTCAAGATTGGCCCCACTCCCCATGCCACCATCCCTGGAGAGACCTCTCGGAAGTTGCTGCATTGCAGTCAGAGCTGCCAGCAGGGCAGGCCCTCCTAGGCTCACTTAGGGAGGGTTCCCCCCAGTGAAATGTTAAACAGCATCTCATTCCAGAGGAGCTGTGCACTGGGGTAAGTAGAGGGAGAAGAGGGTGGGTAAGTAGGAGGAAGAGGGCAACAGCAAGACCTTGGTCCAAGGAGCTCTTAGGGCAGCTTTACTCTTGGAGAGACCAAGAAATGAGGTGCAGTTGGAGAATAATAATAATAACAACAGTATTAATTATTAATGATAACAATTGGGGTATTTGTTAAGCACTTATTATATGCCAAGCACCGTACAAAATACAGGCATAAGTACATGGGAATCAGGTGCCACATGGGGCTCAGATTCTGAGTAGGAGGGAGAACAGGTACTGAATCCCTGTTTCACAGATGAGGAAACTGAGGCACAGAGAAGTTAAGTGGCTTGTCCGAGGTCACACAGAGGGCAAGGGGCAGACTTGTGACTCCTAGGCCCGTGAACTTTCCACTAGGCTAAACATCAACAGAATGTCCTGGCTTGCCAACCCTATTTTAACTCCGTTATTTAGTACTCTCCCAAGCACTTATTGCAGTGCTCTGCACAAGAGTAAGCACTCAAAAAGTACAATTGATTGACTCTCCTCCCTCATTGAATCCTGTGCCCAATGACCTCACTGACTGTTCCAGATCTTCAACTCACTCCTTAAGTCCCCAGTACCCTACCCCACGACCTCCCCTCTTTCTTGCCCCTGATGACTTGGCCAGCTACTAGGCTATCAGGCATGAACTCCCCTCAGACCATTCATTCATTCAATCGTATTTATTGAGCGCTTATTGTGTGCAGAGCACTGTACTAAGCACTTGGAAAGTACAATTCGGTAACAGATAGAGACAATCCCTACCCAACAACGGGCTCACAGTCTAGAATGGGGAGACAGACAACAGTATTCCTCTCACCTCAGCAACTCCCTTCCTCCCCCACATCCCCTCTCATCTTTCCCAGCCATCTCTCAATCTGGAGATCTCCAGCCTGTACTTAAAATCCACTCCCTTTCCCCATGCCTCAGCCCCCAATCAACTTCACCTTTTCTAAATACTTGTGCCCACTCTTCTCTTTCTGAACACTATCTTCAACCTCTAATTTTCTGATGGCTCTTTACCTTCTGCTTACATCTCCCCTATGCTAAGAAAACTTATCTAGATCACATTGCACCATCTCCTGGGACTGTTCTCTCCAGAGTCTATAATGACCATCTTCTTCCCAAATTTCAGACTTTTTCTAAGCTTAATCCTCCTCTTCCTCTCAGCTCCAGGTAACACAGTGGCCCACTCCCTTCTACTGGAAACCTCATCTAAACTTTGTGTCATTCTCTGTTTTCTTCTTTTCTCTCAGTCTCTTCTTCCTCAGTGTCTTTCCCCAGCTCTTCCTCTACCTCTCGTTCCCTCATGATAACTGGCTGCCCCTTGAGACTGAGTTCTGGGTCACTTTCTCTTCTCCCTTTACACTCACTCCTTTGGGATCCCCAGCAATCAATCCATCAACCATATTTATTGATCACTTACCACTGTACTAAATCTTTGAGCGAGTACAATGTAACAGAGTAGATAGACACATTCCCTGCCTACAAGAAGTTCACAATCTAAAAGGGGAGACAAACATTAATATAAATAAATTAATTAAAGCTGTGTACATAAGTACTGTGGAGCTGAGGATGGAGTGAATAAAGGGTATAGATCAAAGGGAAATGAGGGCTTAGTCGAAACCTCAGCCATTCCCATGGCTTCAACAACCACCTCCCCCGCCGCAATGCAGATGATTCCCAAATCTACCTTGCTAGCCTTGGCGTCTCACCTTCTCTGCAATCTTCCATTTCTTCTTGTCCACCTGTACCTCAAGCTTGATACTTCCAAAATTGAACTCCTCATCTTTCTCTCCCAAATCCTCTCTGCTCCATCTAACTTTTCCATCACAGTTGATAAGCACGGTTGGGAAGCAGCCTAGCACAGTCGATAGAGCACAGCCCTGGGAGTCAGAAGGTCATGGGTTCTAATCCCGGCTCTGTCACTTGTCTGCTGTGTGACCTTGGGCAAGTCACTTCACTTCTCTTTGCCTCAGTTACCTCATCTGTAAAATGGGGATTAAGAATGTGAACTCCATGAGAGACAGGGACTGTGTCCTTCTCCATTTGTGTGAATCCACCCACCGCTTAGTACAGTGCCCAACACAAAGTAAGCATTTAACAAATACCATTATTATCATTAATATTATTATAACAACACCATCCTGCCTATCTCTGAAGTCCTCAAACTTGGCACAGTTTTTGACTCCTTCTCTGGCAATCTTCACTTTGAGTTTGTCACCACATTCTGTAATTTTTCCTCTGCAGTATTTCCAGGATCTGCTCATTCTTCTCCATCGAACTGGACTACCACACTGGACCAGAATTTATAATATCCCGGCTGGTCTACTGCATCAGCCTTCTTATTGGATGTTAGGGCTTCCTCCCTTTCTCGCAACCACACATAGTTCACTCTTCTGTCCCCATCACTTTTCTAAAATGCTGTTTTGTACACGTTTCCCCATTCCTCAAAATCCTTTAATTGTTGCCCATTCCCCTTCACCTTAAGCAGAAATTCCAGAACATTGACTTTGAGGCAATCAACTCTCTCCCTCCTACTTAACCACC
Organism: Ornithorhynchus anatinus; assembly: GCF_004115215.2. NCBI lineage: Eukaryota > Metazoa > Chordata > Mammalia > Monotremata > Ornithorhynchidae > Ornithorhynchus > Ornithorhynchus anatinus. The sequence continues at coordinate 95,928,491 of NC_041728.1, forward strand.
CTCTTCTCCCACTACATCCCAACTCTCTCTTTTCATTTATCTATCATTCTGATATTTGTTAAGTGCTTACTATCTGCCAGGCACTGTACTAAGCACTGACAGTCTCTAGGTAGTTTACTGGGCATTGTTCTCATATCTCCCACCTCTGACCTCTTGCTCCTGCCCTTCCCCCTCTATGAAACTCATTTCCCTCTTCCAATTTGCCAGATCACATCTCTCCCCATCCTTAAAGCCCTTCTGAAATGACATCTCCTCCAGGAAGCCTTGTCTGATTCATTTATCTCCCCCTGAGTTATAATGGATAGAGCATGGGCTTGGGAGTCAGTAGGTCATGAGTTCTAATCCCGATCTGACACTTGTCTGTTTGACCTTAAGCAAGTCACTTCACTTCTCTATGCCTCAGTTACCTCATCTGCAAAATGGGGATAAATACTGTAAGCCTTTTGTGGGAAAGGGACTGTGTCCAATCCAATATGCTTGTATCCACCCCAGTGTTTAGAACACTGCTTGACACATAGTAAGTGCTTAAAGAGTGGCATAATTTCATTTATTTTTTTACTACTTCAACCCTTCTACACCAAAAATGTACTTGTCACAACTCTCCAAAGCACATCTTTTAATGATAATTATAATATTATTTACTAAGTATTTATTATGTGCCAAGCACTATACTATGCACTGGGTAGATACAAGAATATCAGTTACCACATGGGGCTAACAGTCTAAATAGAAGGAATAAGAGGTATTAAATTCCCATTTTGCAAATGAGGAAACTGAGAAGTGAGAACTGAGGAACTGAAAAGTAAAGTGAAGTGAGAGAAACCAGTTCCTCTGACTCTGGGACCCCTGCTCTTTCTACTAGGTAGCATTGCTTCCCCTGCAAACCCTATTACTTCAACATTTACAATAGTGTTTGATACATAATAAGCATTGAACAAATATCACCACAAAGTGAAAGCATTGATTCATTTATATGTCCACTTCTCCTTCCTCTTATCTATGAATTATTTTAATTTTTTTTGACCATTAGATCATATGCTTCTTGAGAGCTTGGAGCATATCTGCTAACCCCACTGGACACTCCCAAATACATACTGTGGTGCTCTGCAATGCCCCCATCCCCCTACCCTAGAACCAGCCAGCCAGCTATTCTTCCTCCCTGGGGATTGTCCATAGTTCACTCTGCCGCCTAGATAGCTTTTCTAAAATGCTATTCTGTATACATTTCCCCACTTCTCAAAATCATTTAATGGTTGCCCATTCTTCTCCACCTTAAGCAGAAACTCCTGACTGTTTACTTGAAGGCAGTCCATCAGCTCTCTCCCTCCTACTTTCCCACTTTCTCCCACTACATCCCCATTCTCCCTCTTCATTCCTCTCTAATTGTGGTATTTGTCAAGTGCTAACTATGTGCCATAAAGGAGACTCTATCCCATCCTGCCTTCCTCCACCCTTTCAGGAAAGAGAAAAAACACTCCCAGCATGAAGTTTCCACAAAACCCAGGAAAGACTGGAGCCCGCTGTAGTGGTCTCTGTGGTTTCATTTGTGCCTTGGAACCAGAGCCACAAGGAGCCTGAAAGTTTCTCCTTTAGCCACAAAACCCTGCCAATTTTTGTTTTTATTTCTGTGTATTTTTCCTTGTCTTTTATGTTTTAGTTTATGTTTTAGTGTTTTATTGTTTCATTGCTCCTCTGGGTTTGTCTCTAGTCTCTGCTCCTCCATACATTCTTGGATTGTGAGCCCCTTGAGTGCCAGAGACTGTGTCTAATTCCCATCTATGAATTAGTTTCCAGCATTTAGTACAGTGCTGTGCTTATAGATATGATTGATTGCTTAAACAACTCCTTTGTGCAGAACACTGTACTACATACTTGGGAAACTAAAAGTAGAAGTAGATTATGTAAAAGACACAGTCCCTCTTTTCTGGTGTGAGTTAAATGGATAAATATACAATACTTAAAAGAAAATAAAGAGAAATAATAGACAAGATAGATAGCAATAAATGAATGAATGACTAGAAAGGTAAAGGGCTTAAAAGTTAATTTAACCTCAAGGAGTCAACTTTTTACTAGGGTTTTGAAAGAGAAAAGAGGTGTGGTTTGGTGAAGTTGCAAATTTTGGGAAGAGAGGAAAGGCATAAGCAAGGAGCTGGAGGCAGGGGAGGCAAGAAAAAGAGGCAGTTAAGAGGATAGCTTGAGAGAGGCAAAGAATATGAACTGGGGTATAGAACAGAAGAAGGCAGAGGAGTAAGAGAGAAATAGCTGGAGAAGAGGTTTGAAACCAACAGTTAAGAGGGTTTACATAGTATGGGAATATATAGAGAGTCCCTGATGGTTTCTGAGGAGGGAAGTGATGGGATCCAAATGGTTTCTTAAAGAAGAGGACAAGATTGCTTTCATGCTCATTTTTATAATCTTACCATTTCCTTCCCACTGTGATATCTTTTAGCTAGATGTTAAATTCCTTGAGAGAAGGGACCGTGTCTACTAATTCTTATGTACTCTCCCAAGTGCTTAGTATAGTGCTAGGCCCACAGGAGGATGATCAGTTAGTACTCTTGATTAATTGATTGAGTCTTTGTACCTAGTATAAATTGAAGGGGAGTGAGGAAGACTAGCAAGGACAGTGTTACATCAGGTGGTGGCCATGAGGTGGAAAGGAAGAGGTGGACAACGAAATATTATAGAGAAAGAACCAGCGGGACATGGAAACAGACCAAATGTGGAAGGTAAAGGAAGGAGAGGAGTAAAAAATGACATTGAAATTGCAAGCTTCTCAGACAGGGCCTTGAAAATGTTGACTGTGATGTGAAAGTGAGAAGGAGGAGTAGTTATAGGAGGTAAAATCATTTTAATTTAGACAAGCTCAGGGTAAGGTGCCAGTGGGACCTCCCCATGGAGATTCATTCATTCATTCATTCAATAGTATTTATTTAGCTCTCACTATGTGCAGAGCACTGTACTAAGTGCTTGAAATGTACAATTCGGCAACAGATAGAGACAATCCCTGCCCATTGACGGGCTTACAGTCTAATCGGGGGAGACAGACAAAAACAATAGCAATAAATAGAATCAAGGGGATGTACATCTTATTAACAAAATAAATAGGGTAATAAAAATATATACAAATGAGCAGATGAGCACAGTGCTGAGGGAAGGGGAAGGGAGAGGGGGAGGAGCAGAAGGAAAGGGGGGAAAGGGAGGCTTAGCTGAGAGGAAGTGAAGGGGGGCAGAGAGGCAGCAGAGGGAAAAGGGAAGCTCAATCTGGGAAGGCCTCTTGGAGGAGGTGAGCTTTCAGTAAGGCTTTGAAGAGGGGAAGAGAGTTAGTTTGGCGGAGGTGGGGGGGGGGCATTCCAGGACAGTGGGAGGACGTGGGCCAGGGGCAAGAGGAAATGGGAGATTGGCTAGCACGAGAGGTCTGGGCTAGTGAAGGGGATTTCAAGTGATCCTCATAGAGGTGGTAACTGAAATCACAGGAGATAATGAGTTCCCCTGAGGAATGTGTATAAGCCAGCAGAGTGAGGAGCCCAGAATAGAAACTTGCATAGAAGAAAGGAGGGATGAAGAGTAGTCAGTGAATGAGGCTGAGAGTCAGAGAGAAAGGAAGAGAGCCAGAAAGGTAATGTGTTGGAGAAGGGCAGGGAGGAGTTTGTCTTGGCATTTGGTTTCAAGACATGTGAATGGAGAAACTACCAGAGGCATGAACTTAACCTCTGTAAGATGCCCTTCCTAACATCCCAAACCAGACACTCCTCACCCCAAGATTTAAACTAAAACAAACACGTACCTCCTCAAATGCACCTCTTGGCCCACACCCATCGGCTCCCAGACAGGGTCCTCGGCTCTTGGCAGTGTCCACATGGAGCTAAAAGAAGGCTACTGTGACCCAAGGCCCAAGTTCTCTACCTCAACCCCCCAAAGCCCTCTTTCATCACCTCCACCACTACCATTCATTCATTCATCCAATAGTATTTTTGAGTGCTTACTATGTGCAGATCACTGTACTAAGCACTTGGAATGAACAATTTGGCAACAGATAGAGACAATCCCTGCCCAGTGATGGGCTCACAGTTTAAATGGGGGAGACAGCAAAGCAAAACAGAACAAAACAAAAGCAAGACAACATCATCAAGATAAATAGAATCAAGGGGATGTACACCTCAATAACAAAATAAATAGAATAATAAATGATATATACAAATGAGCACAGTGCTGAGGGGAGGGAAAAGGGTAAGAGCAGAGGGTGGGAGGGGATGGGAGTGGAGGGGGAGCAGAGGGAAAGGGGTGCTCAATATGGGAAGGCCTCTTGGAGGTGGTGAGCTCTCAGTAGGGCTTTGAAGAGGGGAAGAGAGTTAGTTTGGCGGATGTGAGGAGGGAGGGCATTCCAGGACAGTGGTAGGACGTGGGCCAGGGGTCAACGGTGGGATAACTGTGAACGGGGGACAGTGAGGAGGTGAGTGGCAGAGAACCGGAGTGTATGGGGTGGGCAGTAGAAAGAGAGAAGGGAGGGGAGGTAGCAGGGGGCAAGGTGATGGAGAGCCTTGAAGCCAAGAGTGAGCAGTTTTTGTTTCATGAGGAGGTCGATAGGCAACCACTGGAGGTTTTTGAGGAGGGAAGTGATATGCCCAGAGCGTTTCTGTGGGAAGATGATCCAGGCAGTGGAATGAAGAATAGACTGGAGTGGGGAGAGACAGGAGGAAGGGACATCCGAGAGGAGGCTGACACAGTAATCCAGCTGGGTTATTATGGGACATTATTGTATCAGCACGATAGCCCTTTGGATAGAGAGGAAAGGGAGGAACTTGGTGATATTGTAAAGGTGAGACCGGCAGTTGTTGGTGACAGATTGGATGTGTGGGGTGAATGAGAGAGCTGATTCAAGGATGACACCAAGTTTGTGGGCTTGTGAGACGGGAAGGATGGTCGTGCCATCCACAGTGACAGGGAAGTCAGCGAGAGGACAGGGTTTGGGAGGGAAGATAAGGAGCTCAGTTTTAGACATGTTGAGTTTTAGGTGGCGGGCAGACATCCAGGTGGAGATGTCCTGGAGGCAGGAGGAGATACGAGCCTGGAGGGAGGAGGAGACAGCAGGGGAGGAGATGTAGAGATGATAGTTGAAGCAGTGGGAGCAAATGAGTTTACTAAGGGAGTGAGTATAGATGGAGAAGAGAAGAGGGCCAAAAACTGACCCTTGAGGTACCCCTACAGTTAGTGGATGGGAGGGTAAGGAGGAGCCCGCGAAGGAGACCGAGAATGACTGGCCAGAGAGATAAGAGGAGAACCAGGAGAGGACGGAGTCCGTGATGCCAAGGTGAGATAAAGTGTGGAGAAGAAGGGGATGGTCGACAGTGTCAAAGGCAAACCCATATCAGGGGACTCAGAAAGGCAAACCCATTAGCTACGAGCCAGACCCAAACAGGAGTGCCCTAGATCATCTGGAGGGAATAGGGATCTCTTTGCCCTTCTGCCATCCTGGCCGACTCTTCTCTGTCTTCCAAGAGTTCAAGCCCCCAGGTCCCACTGGCCTTGAGGTCACTGATGGGATGTTTCTGAACTCCTTGAGCCACTCACCTTACCAAGTCTAAGTCTGAAGGAACCACTGGCGTGTGTCACATTCTAATGAAAACCCCCCGTCCTCTCCTGAGGGGAAGAGGAAGCATTGGGTTATCACACTCCCAGTCAGGGACCCTCCCTCCCTGCCGGACTTAAGCAAGCCAAGTAAATTCCAGCTCTCGACCATGCAGTTTCCAAGAATACAGCAGTGTCATGAAGCAATGTCAGCAGTGCCATTTCTGGGTGTGACATGCTCTGATCTTGGAGGGTGATAATCCCTGGGGTGACCTAGCAAGGGGACACCAAATGTCCTGGTAGTCTGAGCATCACAAGGTGCACAGGAAGAGCTCGGGCTATGGGAGTTGTATGCAGTTCTTAAATTCTGACTGAATTTGGCCCTTAGCCCATGGGAGCTGGGTCAGGGAAGGGCCCCCCCTTGGTCCTACCCCCAGCCCCTGATGTAGGCTGTCTCGTTTTTTACCTTCAGCTGCATCCCCTCCTCTCCTATTCTTCCCCCGGCCCCTCCCCCAGGGTGCTGGACTGCATGTCACCTAATGTCTCCATCAGTAGCTGGCTGGCCACCCTTCTTGTGGCTCCAGGCACCCTTTACATGGACCCCAAAAGCTCGCCATCACCATGGCTCTCACCACTGCCACCCCTCTCCCTCAGCCCCTGAAATCCTTCTTGCCTCAAGAGGAGGAGAAGGAAGAGTAATGATAGTAGTAACAAAGCTTGTTGTGGGCAGGGAACTTGTCTACCAATTCTATTGTGCTGAACTCTCCTAAAAATTTAGTGCAGTGCTCTGCACACATTAAGCCCTCACTCCTCCTCCCCTTCCCATCACCCCTACTCCCTCCCTCTGCTCTGCACCCTTCCCCGCCTCACAGCACTTCATTCATTCATTCAATAGTATTTATTGAGCACTTACTATGTGCAGAGCACTGTACTAAGCACTTGGAATGTACAAATTGGTAACAGATAGAGACAGTCCCTGCCCTTTGACGGGCTTACAGTCTAATCGGGGGAGACAGACAGACAAGAACAATGGCAATAAATAGAATCAAGGGGAAGAACATCTCATTAAAACAATAGCAAATAAATAGAATAAAGGTGATGTATATCTCATTAACAAAATAAATAGGGTAATTAAGATATATACAGTTGAGCAGATGAGTACAGTGCTGAGGGGATGGGACGGGAGAGGGGGAGGAGCAGAGGGAAAGGGGGGAGAAGAGGGTTTAGCTGCGGAGAGGTGAAGGGGGGGTAGAGGGAGCAGAGGGAAAAGGGGAGCTCAGTCTGGGAAGGCCTCTTGGAGGAGTTGAGCTTTAAGTAGGGATTTGAAGAGGGGAAGATAATTAGTTTGGCGGAGGTGAGGAGGGAGGGCATTCCAGGACCGCGGGAGGACATGGCCCAGGGGTCGTCAGTGGGACAGACAAGAACGGGGGACGGTGAGGAGGTGGGTGGCAGAGGAGCGGAGTGTGCAAGGTGGGCGTAGAAAGAGAGAAGGGAGAAGAGGTAGGAAGGGGCAAGGTGATGGAGAGCCGTGAAGCCTAGAGTGAGGAGTTTTTGTTTTGAGCGGACGTTGATAGGCAACCACTGGAGGTTTTTAAGAAGAGGAGTGACATGCCCAGACCGTTTCTGCAGGAAGATGAGCCGGGCAGTGGAGTGAAGAATGGACTGAAGTGGGGAGAGAGAGGAGGAAGGGAGATCAGAGAGAAGGCTGACACAATAATCCAGACGGGATATTATGAGAGCCTGTACCAGCAAGATAGCCATTTGGGTGGAGAGGAAAGGGTGGATCTTGGTGATATTATAAAGGTGAGACTGGCAGGTTTTGGTAACGGATTGGATGTGTGGGGTGAATGAGAGAGCCGAGTCAAAGATGACACCGAGGTTGCTGGCCTGAGAGACAGGAAGGATGGTCGTACCATCCACGGTGATAGGGAAGTCAGGGAGAGGACCAGGCTTGGGAGGGAAGATGAGGAGCTCAGTTTTGGTCATGTTGAGTTTTAAGTGGCAGCAGACATCCAGGTAGAAACGTCCTGGAGGCAGCTGGAGATGCGAGCCTGAAGGGAGAGGGAGAGGGCAGAGATGTAGATCTGTCTGTCATCTGCATAGAGATGATAGTTGAAGTTGTGAGAGCAGATGAGTTCACCGAGAGAGTGAGCGTAGATGGAGAACAGAAGAGGGCCAAGAACTGACCCTTGAGGAACTCCAACAGTTAGAGGATGGGAGGGGGAGGAGGAGCCTGTGAAGGAGACCAAGAATCACCGGCCAGAGAGATAATAGGAGAACCAGGAGAAGACAGAGTCCGTGAAGTCAAGGTGAGATAAGGTATGGAGGAGAAGGGGATGGTCGACAGTGTCAAAGGCAGCTGAGAGGTCAAGGAGGATTAGAATAGAGTAGGAGCCATTGGATTTGGCAAGAAGGAGGTCATGGGTGACCTTAGAGAGAGCAGTCTCGGTAGAGTGGAGGGGACAGAAGCCAGATCGGAGGGGGTCCAGGAGAGAATGGGAGTTAAGGAATTCTAAGCAGCGAGTGTAGACGACTCGTTCTAGGATCTTGGAAAGGAAGGGTAGTAGGGAGATAGGGCGATAACTGGAAGGAAAAGTGGGGTCGAGAAAGGGTTTTTTTAGGAGGGGGAGACGTGGGTATGTTTGAAGGCAGAGAGGAGGAAATCATTGGAGAGTGAGTGGTTAAAGATAGAAGTTAAGGAGGGGAGGAGGGCAGGGGTGATGGTTTTTATAAGGTGAGCGGGAATGGGGGTTGAGGCACAGGTGGAGGGGTTGGCACTTGTGAGGAGGGAGGAGATCTCCTCTGAGGATACTGCAAGGAAGGATGGGAAAGTAGGGGAGACGGTTGGAGGGGGGAGGCCGAGGGGGAGGGGTAACTTTGGGGAGCTCAGACCTGATTGTGTCAATTTTTGTGTATATTTGTACATATTTATGATTCTATTTATTTTATTAATGATGTGCATAAATCTATAATTCTATTTATCTATTTTGATGCTATTGATGCTGGTCTACTTGTTTTGTTTAGTTGTCTATCTACTCCTTCCAGACTGTGAGCCTGTTGTTGGGTAGAGATTGTCTCTATCTGTTGTTGAATTGTACTTTCCAAGTGCTTAGTACAGTGCTCTGCACACAATAAGTGCTCAATAAATATGATTGAATGAATAAATGAATGAATACCATTGATTGGCTGATTGATTGATTATTGAGCACTCATTTGGAGCAGTGCAATGTACCAGACACTTGAGAAGTACAGAATAAAGCAGTGACATATAAGTGCTTAATATAGTGCTTTGCACACAGTAAATACTCAATAAATTCGATTGAATTGAATTGAATCCCCCGCCCACCATGAAGGTTATACTCTAATCCCTGTTCTGCTACTCACCTGCTGTGAGACCGTGGGCAAATCACTTAACTTCAATTTGCCTCAGTTTCCTCATCTGTAAAATGGGGGCTTGATACTTGTTTTTCTACCACATAGACTGATTACAAGATAATCAGATAGACCACAGTCCCTGTCCCTCATGGAACTGTCTGACCTGATTATCTTGGCTCCGTGTAACTCAGGGCTTAGTGCAGTGCTCAGCTTATAGTAAGTGCCTAAATTTCAAATTATCATTAATAATAATGATGATATTTGTTAAGCTCTTACTATGTGCATAGCACTGCTCATTACTATTATCATCATTACTATTATGGAGACAACATAAAAATACTTACAACTGGGCAGTCAAAATTAATAAATTAAGTAGGAATACAAAAATGAGTGTTAAGAAGGGTGTAGGTAAATTCATAAGTACCAGGGTATTTTACTGAGAATATTTTGTTTTACTTTCAGCACTGCCCATGAGTAAATTCCAGGAACTACAGGTTCCAAGGACTAGAGGTCTCAGTGCTCATTCATTCAGTTCCTTCAGTTGTATTCACTGAATGTTGACTGTGTGCAAAACACTGTAATAATAATAATAATGTAGGTATTTATTAATCGCTTACTATGTGCCGAGCTTTGTTCTAAGAGCTGAGGTAGATACAGGGTAATCAGGTTGCCCCACGTGAGGCTCACAGTCTTAATCCCCATTTTACAGATGAGGTAACTGAGGCACCGAGAAGTTAAGTGACTTGTCCAAAGGCACCCAGCTGACCGGAGGCAGAACCGGGATTAGAACTCTTGAGAGTACTATACAAACAACAAACAGATACATTCCCTACCCACTACGAGCGCACTATCTAGAGGGCTGAAGCGCTAGTGAGATAGTCTGGGGCCTTAAGCAACATTTCTTCAATTGAAAACTTTTGAGACCAGAAGACCGCTTTGATCCATCTGAGCACTTTCCCCCAAAATTACTTTACACAGTTCGATCTATATTCTTATTGAATTTGTCCAAATATATTGAGAATGAATACATCGCTGAGACTATTATTACACTATATTATTGGGAATAAACACCATCGTCTTCTCTAGCCAGCCTTAAGTCTCTTAAAATAGACCCAGAGCTAGTCTCACATTCCTACTTGGCACTTTGTCAGGCATGTTGATAATCCTTTGTTCTAGAGCGCCGAGCTGATTTAACAGCTGACAAGCCCCTTGGGTGTCTGTGGAAAGTCAGAGCCCCCTGGGCAGAGTGCCAGGCCCTTCCTGAGAGGTGGCACTCTTTTACCCAATGTCTTAGTAGGTTTGCTAGGATTCCCTGTGGCCGTGCACATCTGAGAAGGGTTGAGGAGGGAGGAAGTTCTGGGCCATCACTGAATATCTCCCTCCTTCTCAGGCACCTGTGAGCAGAGGAGGGCAGCAGAGAGTGAGACACTCAGGACAGAATTAAAACAATTGTGGTTTTGGTTAAGCACTCACTATGTGCCAAACAATATACCAGCAGCATGGCTTAATGGAAAGAGCTGGGCTTGGGAGTCAGATGAGGTATGTTCTAATGCAGGCTCCACTACTTGTCTGCTGTGTGACCGTGGGCAAATCACTTAACTTCTCCATGCCTCAGTTACCTCATCTGTAAAATGAGGATTAAAACTGTGTGCCCCACGTGGGACAACTTGCTTACCTTGCATCTACCCCAGGGTTTAGAACAGTGCTTGGCACATAGTAAGTGATTAACACATACCATAATTATTATCATTATTAATTATTACTAGGTGCTGGAGTTGATAAACATAAGCATTTTGGACACAGTCCCTGTTGCACATGGGGCTCACCATAGGAGAGAGAACAGAAGGACCTGGGTCCTAATCCCAGCTAGACTACTTATCTGCTGGGTGACATTGGGCAAATCACTTCACTTCTCTGTGCCTCGGTCACTTCATTTGTAAAATGGGGATTAAGACCACGAGCCCTTTGTCCAACCTGATTAACTCGTATCTGCCCTAGTTCTAGAATCATCAATGCTGGCATCAGTAAGACTCAGAATTGTCAGCTGGGATGGGGGAAGGGTCTGGGGCAGCAAACAAGGTTGCCTGGTTGGGCCACCCAGCAGCACTCACTCTGGCTTTGCTGGACTGTCATTCTCCAACTGTATTCCCCTCTCTGCTCTCTGGGTGGCCTCTCAAGCTTTGCCTCTGGGGAAGCAGCGTGGCCTAATGAATAGAACATGCACCCAGGAGTCAGAAGGACTAGGGTCCTAATCCCATCTCCACCCTTTGTCTGCGGTGTGACCTTGAGCAAATCACTTAACTTCCTTGGGCCTCAGATACCTCACCTGTAAAATGGGGATTAAGACTGTGAACCCCATGTGGGCAAGAGCTAGGGTCCAACATGATTATCTTGTAACTACCCCAGCGTTTAGGACTGTACCTGTCACATAGTAAGCACATAACAAATACCACAATTATTATTATTATGATGATTATTATTCTGGGAGGGTCTGCCCGGGATGTCGTAGTCTGGGGCCTGAGGTTTCTGGATGAGTACCACAGTCAGGGGAGCTAGCACTCTTGGTTGTACTTCAATCGTGGTGGCACGTGTGGCTGGAATCCATGCAGCAACAATTTAGTAACTGCCCGTTTGTTGCGAGCCTAAGTCTTCACCAGTGGAAAACAGCGGGATCCGAGGGGTCGAGAGCAAAAAGTTGGAAGGGGGCCGGATGGATTTCTGGCTATTCTCCAAATGCAAATGCCACCTCTCCCTCACAGTAGAACTATGGAGAGTGAGACTGGTCCACTTGGCAAATAAGGCAGAAAGAGCTTGCCCTTTGGCACCAAGTTCTCCACTCCAGGCCTCTGCAGCATTGGTCCTGGGGAAGGCTTCTCTGGACTTGGGCCCAGGAAGGCTAGCACAGATCCGACAGTCTGCCCTCCCATTCTCCAGTACCCAGCTGACAATGTGTGAAGGACTGATAGTGACATGGGAACATCCCTCTTTCTCCTCCACCCCGTCACCCTTCCGTCTTTACAACCCACCTGCACTCCTATAGTCTTGCCCTCCTAGGCCAAAGGGTACCATGGTGATGGACTGACTTGGTACCTGGCCACAACCCCCGCTTCAGACCAGGATGTGTCAGAGCTGAGGCACAGGAAGTCAGCTCCATCTGGACTAGAGGCCCAGCAACCATCTCTGAGATGAGAAGCTTTGTCATCCTCTGAATTTTCCTTCGAAACTGACACCATCATGGCCCTGGGACCCGAGACCTCTGAGCCCACCGGGGTCTGCACCCCAGTGATGCTCAGAGGGCCAGGTGTCAGCAGCCATCCCCCCTTACAACCTCCCAAAAGCCCAGCATAACCCAAGACATCATCTTCGCTCCCACCTTATCCTCAGAGCCCATAGTGATGATTCGAGGCAAGCCTGGCAGGCAGCTCAGAGGTGGGTCAGACCATCCTGGTGGGGAACAAATGCTCTTTCCAAACTTCGCAGGGCAAATATGCTTGTGAAGGGAGGCAAATAGCCAGCCTTCTCATGACTTTTTCCCTGAAGCCAGACAAAGCCGGAGCACTCAACCCGGACCCCGGCAGCTTGTCAGACCTCCTCTGCCGCTGGACTTCAAAGAAGGCCCTGCCGGACTCCCAGTTGAATATTCAATCCCTTTTAACCTCCACCACAAGGATCCTCTGCTAACGGGCCAGTGGAAGGGTCAACCCACTACCGTGGGTTCATTTGGGTCTAGGAATACCGGTCCGCAGGGATCTGCGATGTAAAGGGCAGGCGCTCCTCACAGCTTGAGGGTAACTCTGCCTCGAGGACAATCCCTGCATTCTCATTCCTTCTTTCATTCGATTGTATTTATTGAGCACTTAAGGGGTGCAGAACACTGTCATAAGCACTTGGAAGGTACAATTGGGCAACAGTTAGAGTCAATTCCTGCCCAACAAGGGGTTCCTTCCCTGAACGCGGGGCAAGGGTGGGGGGAAGGGGCTGGAAAGGGAATGGGGGGATGTGAGGGGCGGTCTCCGGTTTTTGCAATGAACCAGCTCCTCCCCCACCGTGTCCAAAGAATCCCTAAATCATCCCCAGCCTTTCCCCCCACCGCACTAGGGCCCTTCCTCCCCAGGGCAATGTAAGAGGTGGAGGCATAATAATAATAATAATGTTGGTATTTGTTAAGCGCTTACTATGTGCAGAGCACTGTTCTAAGCGCTGGGGTAGACACAGGGGAATCTGGTTGTCCCAGGTGGGGCTCACAGTCTTAATCCCCATTTTACAGATGAGGCAACTGAGGCACAGAGAAGTTAAGTGACTTGCCCACATTCACACAGCTGACAAGTGGCAGAGTCGGGATTCGAACCCATGACCTCTGACTCCAAGGCCCGTGCTCTTTCCCCTGAGCCACGCTGCTTCTCTAGTCCCCCACCGCTGGTCCCCCACCCCAGCCCACCCTAAGGGCCAGCGGGCCCCGTCCTGGTCGCCCGTCCGGGAGAGCGCCGTCCATGCGGGCCCCCGCCTCTCTCCCCTCTGGCAGCCGCCGCAACTCCTGGACGCCTCTGCCAGCCATCACCACACACCCTCTGCCAGCCACCACCACACACCCCCTGCTCCTCGTGGAGAGACATCACCGGCTGACCCGCAAGGGGACGAGGGTCACCTCGGGGCCCGGGGATGGACGGGGGAAAGGGAGTGGGAGGGCTGGGGCAGGAGGGGGGGGAGGAGGGAGCTTGGGGCAGGAGGGAGAGGGGAGGGGCAGGAGGGAGAGGGGAGGGGCAGGAGGGGGAGGGGAGGGAGGCTGGGACGTGAGGGGGAAGGGAGGGGGAGGGGAGGGGGAGAAGAGAGGGAGTTTAGGGCGAGGGGGGCGGGGGCAAGAGAGGGAGGCCTGGGGCAGGAGAGAGAGGGGAAGAGGGGCCCTGGAGCAGGAGGGGGAGGCGAAGAGGAGGAAGTGGGTAGGAAGGGGCAGGGGAAGGGGGGGACCAGGGACAGGAGGGAGAGGGGAAGAGGGGCCCTGGCGCCGGAGGGGAAGGGGAATAGGGGCCCTGGGGCAGGAGGGGGAGGGAAGGAGGAGGTCCGGGGCAGGAGGTGGGGGTTGCTGGGGCAGGACTCCAGCGTGTTTCCTCACGCGTGGTGCAGGGCGCAAGTGATGGGACAGTGGGCGAGATCACCGACCTCCCCCACCCCCCTCCCCCCGCCCCCCGCAGTCACCAATCCTCCCAGCTCCACCCCTCCAGTCCCCCCGCAGCTTTAAAGGAAAGCACTGAGTTCCCAGCAGCGGGGCGACGGGGCGGGGGACGGGTCCCCGGATAGAGCGGCAACCCCCCCGCCCCCCCGCCCCCCGCCCGAGGACCCCTCCCCCACCCCCCTCCGCGCCCCCGCTAGTTCCCCGCGCCTGTCCGTCTCTGCCGTCCGAACGGGAACGCAGACAAGTTTCTTCTCAGCCATGGCGGGGCGGAGGGGGGCGGAGGGGGCCCGGGGGCCCGAAGGGACGGAATGGGGTGGCGGGAGGAGAGGGCCGAGCGGGCCCCGGGGGTCCGGCGGGAGGGAGCGTCCCGAAGGGGCAGAGAGGGCAGAGAGGGCTTCCAGCCTGGGGCTGCAAGCCCTGGGCATCCAGCTTCCAAACCTCCCCAACCCCAAACACACACACGCACGCAAACACACACAAACACGCATACACACACACCCCGGAGACCATCCCCCAACACCCCAGAGAACATCTCTAAGCACCCTACTGACACCCCAGTGAGGATCTCCGAGCACCGCAGAGAGCATCTCCGAGCACCCCAGAGAGCATCTCTGAGCACCCCGGAGAGCATCTCCCAGCACCCCAGAGAACATCTCTGAGCACCCCAGAGAGCATCTCTGAGCACCCCGGAGAGCATCTCCCAGCACCCCAGAGAACATCTCTGAGCACCCCGGAGAGCATCTCCCAGCACCCCAAAGAACATCTCTGAGCACCCCAGGGAGCATCTCTGATCACCCCGGAGAGCATGAAAGCATCTCTGAGCATCCCGGAGACCATCTCCCAACACGCCGGAGACCATCTCCTAGCACCCCAGAGAGCATCTCCGAGCACCCCGGTAGAGCATCTCTGAGCACCCCGCAGAACATCTCCCAGCACCCCGGAGAGCATCTCCTAGCAGCCCAGAGAATATCTCCGAACACCCCGGAAAGCATCTCCCAGCACCCCGGGGACCATCTTCCAGCACCCCGGAAAGCACCTCCCAGGACCCCGGAGAGCATCTCCGAACACCCCCATCTCCCAGCACTCCGGAGAGCATTTCCGAGCACCTCGGAGAGCATCTCCGAGTACCCCGGAGAGCATCTCCAAGCATCCAGGAGAGCATCTCTGAGCACATCCGAGACCATCTCCGAGCATCCCAGAGAGCATCTCCAAGCAACCCGGAGAGCATCTCTGAGCAGCCCAGAGAGCATCTCGGAGCGTCCCCGACAGAGGCAGCACGGGAGGGGAAGCCCTGCCTCCCGCCCCTTTCCCCGAAACAAATCTGGTGGCTCCGCGGTCTCCCAGCCCCCTCTGCCTCCTCTGGTCCCTCCGGCCCCCGCAGCCCATCCCGCTGCCCTCCCCGGCCCCCGCAGCCCCGGACCCACCTCCGTCCGCTGCCGACATCTCCGGCCGCCGGAGCCGGTGCCGGTGCTGGAGCCGGTGCCGGGCCGAGCGAGAGGGAGGAAGGGAGATGGGGTAGGGAGTCCGGGAGATGGGAAAATCAGGAAAGCAGGAAAACGGTCCCGGCAGCCCCCCAAGCGCTCCCGGTGGCTGGCAGCCGAGCTGCAGCAGCGCTGGGAGCCCGGGGGCCGGGGCACGATGGGCAAGGGCAGGATGGGCCAGGGCAGGACGGGCCAAGGCAGGACGGGCCAAGGCAGGACCGGCCAGGGCAGGATGGGCAAGGGGAGGAAGGGGCGCGACGGGCGCGGGGACCGAAATCGCCCCCTCCCCCCGGACCCAGACGGCCGCCCCCGGCTCCGCCCCCACCCCACATCCATCCCCGCCCCTGCTCCACCCCCTGCACCCCAATCCCAGCCAAGGACCCCCGCCCCGGCTCGGAGGGGAGGAGGAGGAGGAGGGGAAGGGAAAGGGGGAGACCCTCGGGATGGGGAGAGGAGGGGAAGGGAAAGGGGAAGACCCTCGGGATGGGTGGGCCAGGGGAGCGGCAGATCAGCAACAGGGTTCTTTCCCCAACTCTCCCTCCCCATCCCGGACACTGGTGCCAGGACAGTCCGGCCATTCCAGGGACCCCTGCAGCCAGCTGCCAACTGCGTTCCCTCCAAGGAGCTTGAGGGAAGGGACCGAGGGTGAGGGGGTCCAAGCCAAGGAGAGCACGGAACGGGTTGATACCAACTCTCTTGGACCCTCCCAAAGAATCGCTGGTACTTACTGAGCGCTTACTGTGTGCAGAGCACTGTACTGAGTACTTGGGAGAATACCTTGCAATAGAGTTGGGAGACACATTCCCTCCCATAGGAGCTTATAAATCCAAGTGTTCAGTACTGTAGGAAGCAGCATGGCATAGTGGACGGTGAACGGGCCTGGGAGCCAGAAGGTCATGGGTTCCAACCCTGGCTCTGCCACTTGTCTGCTGTGCGACCTTGAACAAGTCACTTCACTTCTCTGTGCCTCAGTTCCCTCATCTGTAAAATGGGGATTAAGACTGCGAGCCCTAAGTGGGACAGGGACTGTGTCCACTGATTAACTTGTATCTAAACCCACCGTTCAGAAGGGTGCTTGACACAGAGTAAGTGCTTAACAATACTATATCATTTCTATTATTTTACCATGTTCTGCCCGCTGGATCCCTTGTGGGCAGGAATCATGTCTACCAATTCTATTGCACTGGACTCTCTCGAACACTTAGTACAGTGTTCTGCACACAGGAAGCATTCAATAAATGCCATTGGTTAATTGATTGAGGGGGCGGGAGAGAAAGAGGAGGAAGGAAGGATCTGGGAAACAGAAGAGGAAGAGGGGGACAGAGAGAGAGAGGAGTGGTGGAATAGGCTCCCTAGCAATGTCCTCTCTGCTGCCCATTTGCCCCTTGCCCATCCTCCAGGGCAGGAAGGTGGTCAGAACAGTAGCCTAATGCCCCAGGCCCCATTCCAGGCTGGCCTAGAAGTGGTGACTGCCCTGGGGACGAAGTGAGAGACCCCTTACTAACTGGTCAGGCTAATCTTCCCAATCTCCATGCAGTCCCCAGGGGTTGGGGTTTCAACTGTCCCTTCCCCCCAGCCCCTCAGGGTGCTTCTGAAAGAGGTTGGAAAGCACTGACTAATCACCAGCAACTCCTCACCACCTCCAACTTTGAATACCACCCCAACAAGTGGCTACTGCATCAGCCTCTCCCTGGTGCAGTCCATAACGTCTGGATCATTTTCTAAAAAAATTGTTCTGTGCACGTCTCCCTTCTCCTCATAACCCTCCAATGGCTGCCCATCCATCTCTAAATCAAGCAGAAATTCCTCTATCCCTCAGCCCCACTCCCCATCCTTATCCCCCAGCCTCACACCTACCTCCTCTCCCCCTCTGCCACCTCATATTCCTCTGCCCCACTCTCACCTCCTATCCTCCATCCCAAATTCCTATCCCCCAGACCCAGTTCGCTTCCCCCAACCCCACTCTACCTCTTCTGCCAATCCAATCTCCACCTTCTCCATCCCATATCTCCTCATCCTCAACCCTGTCTGCATCCTGGTCCTCCTCAGGCCCTTTCAGAGAGGGTCTGCAAGACGGAATCTTGCCAAATTGTTGCCGAATTATACATTCCAAGGACTTAGTACAGTGCTCTGCAATAGTAAGCACTCAATAAATACGATTGAATGAATCCTCAGGGCCCAGAGCAAGTGGCTGGGCGTTTTCATGGGACGGACATAAGAGGACCTCATTCTTCTTTGCACATTGATTTCAGGTGAATGGTGAGATGTGATATCTGGGAACAAGTTCAGGCCGGGGGAGGGTCAAGGAGAAGGAGAGGGCTAGAGGGATGGAGGGAGAATGGCAGGAGCAGGAGGCAGAGGCAAGATACACAAAGACCCTATCTGTCCTGCCCCTGTGTCATGGGTTCTAACATCTTGTGTGAAACAATATACCCTGTTCTTTCCAAGGCTGCAATGCCCCACTCTGGAATAATTTCACTTGAATGGTTGAGGACTTCCCCTCAGGCTGATCTTACTATGTGCCAAGCACTGTTCTAAGCAGTGGGATAAATAAAAGGTAACCAGGTTCTTCCATTTGGGGCTCACGGTCTTAATCCCCATTTTACAGATGAGGTAAATGAAGCACAGAGAAGTTAAGTGGCTTGTCCAATGTCACACACCAGACCAGTGGCGGGGTTGGGATTAGCACCCCTGACCTTCTGACTCCCAAGATCGAGCTCTTGACACTAAGCCAAGCATGGGCCCCATTTGGGTCAAGGACTGTGTCTGATCTGCTTTCATTCATTCATTCATTCAATCGTATTTATTGAGAGCTTACTGTGTGCAGAGGACTCTACTAAGCACTTGGGAGAAAACACTATATCAATGAACAGCCACATTTCCTGCCCACAATGTTCATCTCAGTGTTTGGTACACAGTAAACACTAATGAGTAATCTAGCCAACTAATGGTCTCACCTTCTGTACAGGAACAACCATGGATGGAGTGGTCATTTTAGAATCAAAGGATCCTAAGTTTTTTTATATTTATTTTTGGTATTGGTTAAGTGCTTAGTATGGGCCAAGCACTGTACTAAGTGCTGAGGTAGATACAAGTTAATCAGGTGAGACATAGTTCATGTCACACATGGGGCTCACAGTCCCCCATTTTACAGATGAGTTAACTGAGACACAGAGAAGTTAAGTGACTTGTCCAAGGTCACACGGCTGACAAGTGGCAGATCTGGGATTAGAACTCAGGTCCTTCTGACTCCCAGGCCTGTGCTCTATCCATTAGGCCACGCTGCTTATCTTGTTGTCATTACTTGGTTTGTTAATTATCAAAATATTATTTATTATAAAAATCTACTGCAGATTTATCCAGCTCACACCCTTCCACCCACTTAGCCTAGGAATTGTCCATGTCGTAGGAGTCCAGCAACAGGAAGTCCGCCACACTGTATCTATCTCCATCACTGTTTACTGTCACTCATTGGTCATACTGAGAGTCATTCGGCCTGATTCTCACATACCTTGGTATTAGAAAATAAAGCCTACATCTCCCTTAAATACCCGCCCTATTCTTGTGACATACTCACTCTGTCCACTGAGGTTGTGGGAATAACCCTACCATCTCAGTTGTGGGGTCATACTCAGAGCAAACCACAATGGGAAAATGCTTTCAGGAATCTTGGGCTGTGATCAGAAATGTTCCTAGCTATTTGGGTTTTTTTTTGTTCCTGAAAAATTAAGCCTTCCTCCCTCCCTGGATTTGCCCCTCTAGGTCAGCAGGATCTGTAGAGCCTACTGGAGACTGTACTTCTGCCTTATAGCTACTCTCAATTGAATCTCCTGATAAGTAAATAATGGTAGTACTTGTTAGCACTTACTATGGGCCAAACACTCTACTAAGCTCTGGGGCAGATACAAGATTATCAGGTCCTATATGGGGCTCGCAGTCTAACAGGGACTGTCTCTATCTGTTGCCGACTTGTTCATTCCAAGCACTTAGTACAGTGCTCTGCACATAGTAAGCGCTCAATAACTACTATTGAATTGAATGAATGAATAAATAAATAGGAGGAAGAATCTCCTCTAATGGTGAGATTTTTATCAGTGTTGGCAGGCATGGCTGAGGAGAGAAGTGTAGGACTACTGAGTGTAGTGCAGTTTGTTTCATAAAGCACAGCTGCTTCTGTTCCCCACACTGCCTGGTGCTATTTTAGTTTCACTCTCTTGGTGTTACTATCTTCCCAAAGCCTCTGCCCCAAGAAAGTCACACCCCATTTCTGCTTACTGCAAGCCAGGCTGGCCTGTCTTCTGACACTGTCTCCCAGCCTGCCACCAGTATGCCAGATTTGCTTCAGTTCATCTCTGAAGTCCTTCTTCTGACCACTCTGTTCAAGTTTACTTCATTGTCTTGTCTTATGCCGCTGAGTCATCTCCGACCCATAGCAACACTATGGTATGGAAAAATATGATAAAAATATGGTTTTATGTCATGGTAAAAATATGGAAGTGGTTTACCATTTCTTCCTTCCGCGCAGTAAACTTAAGTCTCCACACTCAACTCTCTCCCATGCCGCTGCTGCCCAGCACAGGTGAGTTTTGACTTGTAGCAGATTGCCTTCCATTCACTAGTCACTGCCCAAGCTAGAAATGGAATGGAATGGACAAGCCTCTGCTTTACTCTCCCTCTCATAGTTGAGACTGGTAGAGTTCTGGAAGCACTCTAGGTGTGACACATACCTCTTCAGAGCCACATTCCAAATCCAGAAGTGTCACCGATGTTGGTAGGAATCACTGAAGTCTCTGAAATCACTGCAAATGCAATCCTGCCAACCTTGACTATGAGTATCATAGACCTAAAAGTCACGGCAGATTTAAATGGCTTTCTTTGCTCCGTGAGGTCCATTCAAGTGGTTTCAATGGCATCTCTGGTACTCAGGCAGAGGGAAGCAGGTATGTCTTTCTGGGAAGCCCCCAGAGGGCGAGGGACCCCTGAAACAAGTGAATACCCCAATTTTCTACCTAGCCTGGCCCTTATCTCTCTGAATGGGCTTAAGAAGACCAATTTAATGGAGCGTAATTATTCAAGCCCAGTTTCCTTTCTGCCTGCCTGAAACTGAGACCTATGGATTCCTTCCTTCTTCACACTGCAAATGTCAATAGCATTATCTGAAGAGAAGTGATTCCCTCAGTCCAGCTGGGGTCAAGGCCAAGTTGGTGAGCACAAAAACTGGCATGCTTTGGGATGGAGCCTGGTCAGCCACATAATAGTAATAAAAATGATAATAACAACAACAATAATTATGATAATGTCTGTTTGCACTTACTATGTGCCAAACTCTATGTTAGGTACTGGGGTAGATACAAGGTAATCAGAATCTACACGGTTTCTACATGGTTCCTGTCCAGTATGGGACTCAAAGGGGGAGGGAGAACAAATATTGTAGTCTCATTTCACAGATGAGTAAACTGAGGAACAGATAAATTGACTTGCTATGACACCTTAAAAAAGAGGAAGGAGGAAGCCAGGAGAGCCACTCCATGGTTCCCCTCCCTGAAAGAAGTGTAATTGCATAGCTGAATCAGAGAGAAGGATTGGGGAGGAAAGTAGTAAGACCAGGAGGTCGGAGAGCAAGACTCTCCCCTATCTTGAGGTGAGAGGTGGTGAGCCGTGTACCTGGAAGAGTAAAACACAGGGAGAACTCTTGCTATGACCCTAGACATACACAAGGCACAGGAAGCGATCGAAGAGGATTCCAGTTTCAGTTTAGGATACCTGGATGTTCAGGTTTTTAACATTTTTTTAAGGTATTTGTTAAACGCTTAAGAGCTTATTCTAAGTGCTGGGGTAGATATGAAGTAATCAGGTTGGACACAGTCCCTTGTCCCACATAGGACTCACAATCTTAGTCCCCATTTTAGTGATGAGGTAGCTGAGGCACAGGGAAGATACGGGACTCGCCCAAGGTGACACAGCAGACAAGTGGTGGGACCTGGATTAGAATCCAGGTTCTCTGACTTCAAGGCCCATGGTCTTTCCACTAGGCCATGCTAGTGTTATAGACTGAGAGAGATGGGAAAATTAGGAGGGGATATGTGTTTAGGAGGAAAGGTGAGGAGTTCCATTCTACTCATAATAAGGTTGAGGTGCTAATGGGACATCCAAGTGGAGACACCCTGGAAGAAAGGAGATGAACCATAGGTCTTTCATTCATTCAGTTGCATTTACTGAGTGCTTATCATGTGCAAAGCACTGTACTAAGCGCTTAGGAGAATACAATATAACAATAAACAGACACATTCTCTGCCCACAATGAGGGGGAGACAGACATTAATCTGAACAAATAAATAAATAAATCACAAATACATACATAAGTGCTGTGGGGCTTTGTGAGTGGGTGAGCTCCCCTAAAAACTGTAGAATGAGAGGAGTAGGAAAATCAAATAGAGCCTTGGGGTGTCACCACAGTTAGAGGAGGAGAGGCAAAAGAGCCAGAAAATGAAACTGAGAGGGAGGGGTCATTGAGAAAGAAGAATGGAGTTGTCTCACAAGCCTGCAACCTTGGTGTTATCCTTGACTCTGCTCTCTCATTCAACCCACATATCCAATCCATCACCAAAGCCTGCCGGTCTCACCTTCACAACATCGACAAGATCTGCCCTTTCCTCTCCAAGTAAATTGCTACCTTGTTAGTATAATCACTCATCCTATTCCAGCTGGATTACTGCATCAGCATCCTTTCTGATCTCCCAACTTCCTGCCTCTCCCCACTTCAGTCTGTTCTTTACTCTGCTTCCCGGATCATCTTTCTACAGAAACGCTGTGAATATGTCACCCCTCCACTCAAAAATCTGGCTGCCTATGAACCTCTGTATCAAGCAAAAGCTCCTCACTATTAGCTTCAAAAGCTCTCCATCATCTTGCCCCTTCTTACCTTACCTTCCTTCACTCCTTCTACAGCCCAGCCCGCACACTCTGCTCCTCTGCTGTTAAACTCCTCATTTTGCCTCATTCTCACCTGTCCTTCTGTCGACCCCCACGTCCTAACTCTGGCCTGGAATGCCCTCCCTCCTCCAATCCACCAAACTAGCACACTTCTTCTCTTTCGAAGCCCTACTGAAAGCTCACCTCTTCCAGGAGGCCTTCCTAGTTTAAGTCCCCCTTTTCCTCTGCTCCTCCTCTCCTCCCCATTGCCATAACTCACTCCCTCTGCTCTACCCTCCCTCCCCCCCCACACACTTGTGTATATATGTACATATTTATTATCTTATTTATTTTATTAATGATGAGTATATATCTATAATTCTATTTATTTATATTGATGCTATTGAGGTCTGTTTACTTGTTTTGATGTCTGTCTGCCCCTTTTAGGCTGTGAGCCCATTGTTGGGCAGGGATTGTCTCTATTTGCTGCTGAATTTTACTTTCCAAGCACTTAGTACAGTGCTCTGCACCCAGTAAGCGCTCAATAAATACAATTGAATGAATGAATTGAATCAATGAATAAACGGTTGAGGTTTGATAGTATTTCCAGAAAGAGGAAGTGGTCAGTGGGATTAAAAGCAGCGGAGAAGTCATGGAGGATCAGGATGTAACATAAGCCTTATTGGACTTGGCTATAAGGAGATCATTGGTCACTTTATAGAGTGATGTCTTGGCTTAGTGAAGAAGTTGAAAGCCAAATTTCAGAGGGTTGAAAAGAGAGGTGGAGGAGAGGTGAGAGGAGGGGAGGGAAGAGGGAAGGGAGACCTACTCTTAAGAAACAGCTGGGAATAAAGAGGAGGAAGAAGAAGCAGTAAGGTGTTGGAGTGATGGGGAAATTTTGAGAAGTTCAAGTTTGATGGATACAGATTTATCAACTAAGCAGATGTTCATCATCATCAGGAAGGAGGAAGGTTGGGGGGTGGTTGGGGGCTTCAGGAGAAAGTTGTAGGTCTGTAAAATTTGTTGGAGGTTATGGGTATATGAAGAAATGAGGGAGGAATAGAAGAATGGTTGAGCAGAGAGCTGAGTTATAGCCTGACAGTCTGAATTTATAGTGGCAGAGCCTAAATTTCCACATGCTACATTCAGGTCTATGGTCATAAGAGCCGAATAATTGGATTGTGGCAGTGATCCAGAGCTGAGGGTGCGAGAGCATCGAAGGGACAGGGGGTGAGAGAGTTAAGGTTAGCGGAGAGGGTGGAGTTGAGGCTGTGTAATTTCTCAACTATGGATAGAAGGGATGAGAGAGAGTCCATCAAAAAGAAGGAAATAGTCTGGGCTTGTCTAAGCTAAAGACAAATTTGAGGATCAGAAAGTGTGGAGGAGATGGCAGGTAAGAAAGATGTAGTCAGAGTAAGTCAGGGATGGTGAGGTTAGAGATGAGGCATTGTTAGAGATAATTAGATCTACATAGAGATGTATATAATATTTCTTATTTGTGTGCATATATATAACACACCACACAGATAAATCTCCCGCTATGTACAGTTAGATAGACAGTTAGATCACACACATGAAAGAAGTGTGGCCTAGTGGAAAGAGCATATGTCTTAAGATCAGAGGACCTAGGTTTTTTGCAGAGGGCATTTATGGTATTTGTTAAGCATTTACTATGAGCAGAGCAGACAAGTGGTGGGGTGTGAATTAAAACCCAGGTCCTTCTCACTCCCAGGCCCGTGATGTAACCACTGGGTCATGCTGCTTCCCTGGATTCTAAACCCAGCTCTGCCACTTTCCTGTTGTGTGACCTTGGACAAGTCATTTAACTTCTCTGTGCCTCAGTTACCTCATCTGTAAAATGGTGATTAAGGCTGTGAGCCCCACGTGGGACATGGACTATGTCCAACCTGAGCAAGCTGCATCTACCCCAGCACTTAGTATAGTGTCTGGCACATAGTAAGTGCTTAACAAATGTCATTAAAAAATACAGAGAGAGAGAGTGAGAGAAAGAGACAAACAATGTCATAGGTACAATTCTTGTATAATAGAGTTGGTGAACATGATTCCTTCCCAAAAGCTGTAGAAAGAAGAAAATGTGAGTGGGCTTCACTCTGGGAGAACCCTGAAAGCAAGGCAGGTATCCCAGAAGACAGTGCTGATTACCTCTAACCCTCTCTGAGACATCCTTGCTGATCTTCTTCCTGCCTGAAATGAAACAAGGTTTTGTTTTCCCTGCTGAACAAAAGCACTTGATGTACTTGTGCAGCTATAACATAATGAACAACTAAACAGCTTTTCCCATCTAGAAAATGTTGCTGGTGCAGAACTTGGTATCTAAGCATGTCATTAATTATTTGCATGATTTCTGGCATTTTCTCAGAGAGAGAACTAGTATTTTGCACAAGAGGGTGATTTTGCTGCCCTTGCTGTTTTCTGAAAACTAGAAAAATAAGGATTTTTTTTTCCAGAAATAACCACTTCCACTGTAATTTCACGGGATCGTAGCATATGAGGGGAAACTCCAAGGTGAGTGATTTTGCTTTTGCCCTATTTGTGAGAAAGAAAGGGCAGAGTGTCAGAGACTTAAGTTCTGCCCTAGCTGTGTGACTGGGGCAAAGTTATTGAACCTCCATAGACTGTGGTCTCCCTGCTCTGAAGTGGAAATAATAATTCTCCTCTCTTCTTACCTCTTAGGGAGACAATGAAGATTGTCTCTCAACAGTACTAGCACTCATAGAGGCAATCTCACATCATCGGCATTTTCAAACGCCTCCACCTCAGAGGACAGCTCAGGATACAGTAGCTATTTATAGTCCTGAAGGAGGTAGAGGGTGGAGCAAGAAGGAATGAGCAGGCAGTGGGGCAGATCCAGTGCAGCACTGGGAGCTTTTTGTGTGTTTTTTATGGCATTTGTTCATCAATCAATTGTATTTACTGAGCACATACTGTGCAGAGCACTGTACTAAGTTTGGGAGAGCAGAATATAACAGAGTTGGTAGACACATTCCCTACCCACAGTAAGCTTAATCACTTAACATGTGGTAGGCACTGTACTAAGCTCTGGGGTAGAAACAAGCTAATCAGCTTGGACACAGTCCATATCTCACATGGGGCTCACAGTCTTAATTCCTATTTTACAGATGAGGTAACTGAGGCATAGAGAAGTTAAGTGATTTGTCTACGATCACACAACACACAAGTGGTAGAACTGGAATTAGAACCCAGGTCCTTCTGACTCCCAGGCCCGTGTTCTATCCTCTAGGGCCCACTGCTAGTTAGCTGAAGTTGGGTTCAGAACAAGGGTGGAAATTAGGGGTGTCAGTGGGAGGAGCCAAGTTAAGCCTTTGGAAAGGCTGTTATATGGGGGTTAGAGGTGGGGGTGTTGGTGGAGGGAGCAGCTGTCAGAGAAGCATTATGGTCTAGTTTTAAGAGGATAGACCTGGAAGTCAAAAGACCTGGATTCTAATTTTAGCTCTGCCACCTCCTGCTGTATGACCTTGCACAAGTTACTTAACTTCTCTAGGCCTCAGTTTCTTCATCTCTGGCATGGTGATTCAATACCTCTCCTTCCTCCTATTGAGACTGTGAGCCCCGTGTGGAATTAGGGCTATACCTAATAACTGATCATCTCCCTCAGTACTTGGCACATAGTAAGCACTTTACAAAAACATTTATTATTATCCTATCTGAACTGCACCTATCCTATCTTAACTGATGGTGACTGGTTTCACATCTCTATCCACCTGCAGACACAGCACATTGCGAGTCACCTGCAATTCGTTCCAAGCCTTTAATTCAGAACTTCAACTTCTTATTTACAGGCGATACTATCAATGCAATAAAAACAGTAAAACCAAGTTAGCTAGAAGGACCAAGAATCTATGCTGGCCTCAGGCCCAGGCATGCTGGCTTATCAAGTTATTACTTGTATTTTTATCTGCAGATTCACTCACAAGCTCCAGCTGGCAGTGGGTAGGGAAACGGGGAGGTGGCACCTCTTTTCCAGAAGGGTGTCATGACTTGTGTGTCCAGAATGCTCCTCCCAGATCCTCCAGACTTTTGTTTGAAGTCTTGCCTCCTTCTTGATTGGTAGTGCCTGCTGGGGAAGAGGAGGGGGAGGGAGAAGAGAGACAGGAAGGAATTTCATCTGCACTAAGTGCTTGTCTTGTTCTGGTTCCATGAGTTTATGCTGTTTATATTTCCATTTACCTCCCTGCATTCCCTCACTCCTCTCCCACTACCCCCCAGATTGCCTGCTGCACTCCTCTCAAGTCAACCTACTCACTGTGCCTCATTCCCATCTCTCTTGCCACCGACCCCTTTTCTGTATGGAATTCTCTCCCCCTTTACATCCTGCAGACCTCTGTTATCCCCATCCTCAAAGCCCTTCTGAAATCACTGCTTCTCCAGGAAGCCTTCATTGACTAATTTCTCATTTCCCCACCCTATTTCCTCCCCTATGGCCACTTGAGCACCTCCTGTCACATAAGCAATCAATCAATGGTATTTATTGAGCACTGTGTGCAGAGAATTGTACTAAACTCTTGGGAAAGTATAATGCAACAGAGTTGGTAGACATATTCTCTGTCCACAACAAGCTTACAGTCTAGAGGATTTGGGTTTTCACCCCAGCCTTCTGTAACAGCAATTAGCTTGCCATGTCTTTTGCTGTCAAGACAAAGAAGAAGCAGAAGAAGACGCTGGAGAAGCAGCGTGGCTCAGTGGAAAGAGCGTGGGCTTTGGAGTCAGGGCTCATGAGTTCGAATCCCAGCTCTGCCACTTGTCGGCTGTGTGACTGTGGGCAAGTCACTTAACTTCTCTGTGCCTCAGTTCCCTCATCTGTAAAATGGGGATGAAGACTGTGAGCCCCACGTGGGACAACCTGATTCCCCTATGTCTACCCCAGCGCTTAGAACAGTGCTCGGCACATAGTAAGCGCTTAACAAATACCAACATTATTAAGACATCTTCGACCCATAGTGACAGCATGGACACATCTCTACAAGAAAGCCCCACTTCCAACTGCAATCGTTCTGGTAGTGTATCCTTAGAGTTTTCTTGGAAAAATTTGGAAGTGGTTTACCATTGCCTCCTTCCATGCAGTAAACTAGTATCTCCACCCTTAACTCTCTCCCATGCTACTGCTGCCCAGCACAGGCGAGTCTTGACTTGTAGAAGATTGCCTCCCATTTTCTAACCACTGACCAAGCTAGGAATGGAATGGGTCTGCCTCTGCTTGACTCTCCCTCCCGTAGTCAAGACTGGTAGAATACTGGAAACTCTCCAGGTGTGACCCTGAGAAGGTCAATAGCAATTAGCACCATATCTTTAATCTCTGTTGCTTTCTCCTATCTGTAACTTTAGTGTCTGTCTCTCCAACTAGGCAGCCAGCTCCTTGAGGGCAGGAATCATGTCTATTTCTATTTTATTCTCCTAAATTCTTAGTACAGTGCTCAATAAATGCAACTGATTGATTTAGGATGCATGTTGTTTTGCATGTTACTTTTCTGAAAGAAAAACTATCATATTTTGTTTATTTTACTAAATTCAACTCCCCAAATAGAGCCCATGTTAGAATAGGAGTTGAAGTCATTTCCCACAGTAAACTGACTCCTGCCTCCACAAATTAATTCGTTTACAGTAATGTCTGCCTTTTGGCTAAATCTAAAACATTCTTTGTCTTCATTCTCAACCTCTCATAAGCCTATCACAGCCACCCTCTCCTCTTAGAAACTTTCTCAGACTTTTGCAAAACTGACACAAGTCTCTCCTGGTTCTCTTCCTCCCACCCTCACCTTTCCTTCTCAGTCTTGTCTCCTGGCTCTCCTTCCTCCCTCACCTTTCCACTCTGAATGTCCTACAAGGCTCTGTTCCAACTTCTCTACTCTACATTCACATGACCTCAGTTACCACCAAATCTCTTTCCCCATCTCTGCCTTATCACCTGCTTTATAATCTTGCATTTCCTCCTGTCTCCAAGGTATCTCCCCCAGATAACCTGCCAGCCCATTAGTCTCAATATAGCAAAAACTGGACTCCTCATCTTCCCTCCTAACCACATTCCACATCTTAACTTCCCCATCCTCCCTGCCTTATAGCTCACAAAATGTCATCTTTGACTCCTCTATGTCTTTTACCTCTCCCATTCATTCTGTCTTTAAATTCCTTTTGCTTTTTCCTCCACAGTATTTCACAAATTTACCCCTTTCTCTCCATTCTTACTATTCTCAACTGGTCCAAGCCCTTGGCATCTTCCAGCTGGATTGCTAGAACAGCCTTCCTCTTGGTCTCCATGCCTCCAGCCTCTCCCCTTTTCAATCTATCCTACACTAGGCTGTCCAGATCATTTTTCCAAAATGCCATTCATAATATGTCATCTCCCTTCCTCCCCAAGCTCAAAAGGCTTCCCTTCTCTGTCCAACTAAAACAGAAACTCCAGGCTACTGGATTCAATACTCTCCACTAGCCTTTTTCCTTTCATTTTTCAATCATATCCTCTCCCTTGCCTCCCACACCCCACCCACTCCCTACCCCCTACTCCATGAGCAGGAACTCATGTTTCATTTTGTCTGATAAAGGAAGTCCTTATAGACTGGAACTTGGCTTCTACTGTGTGTACCTACCTATTCCAGGAATCCATCCCCTGGATTTGGAAAGGCAATAGCCCACGCTGCCCATTTCGAGTTTATAGGAAAAACAAAAGCTGGAGAAAGAAAAAGAATAATGTCTTTAACTGGTTTCCAAAGTAAAACTTGGAAATTTCTCCCACATTTTAACATCCTTGAACAGAATTGGGAAGCATCGCCTGCCATGACTTTGGACAATTTCACATTCTGCCAACTTCTCCATCTTGCAATTGAGTAATTCCATTGAGAACTAAGAGCGAGTTTCCCAGGGATGGGTTAAGGGGAGTGCTGGGGTAAAGAAATGAAAATTCCCTTTATTCCCACTTCAGTAGAACCCACTAGAACCCACCAGTAGTGGGTGTCTGGATTAACTTTGCTTGCTAAATGCCTTGGGCACCCAGAACACTGAACCCACACCCTCCTGCCAATGGACCGAGTGCCCATTGCATTCACTGTTCTGAGCCTTTGGGTCTTCACCCAGAAAAGGCTGGTCACCCCTGATCTGGACTACAGAAAGGTAGTTTCAGTGCTTCTCTGGTGACAAATCCAGTGTCTTGCTCTCGAGGAGCCAGGGACAAGGGAAGGTAAGGGTAGTCAGTCTCTGAGAGGTTTTTTTAAGCTATGACCTCTGTTATGTCCAAGGTATGCTGACTTTGCCTTTAGGTTTGTGTCAGAAAGGAAATGCAAAGGGTTAGAGTTCTTTGGGAGTCTTTCAGGAGGTTAGGGCTGTGACTCTGACCAAACCCAAAACCCAGCAGCCCTCATTTGTCCTCCCTTCCAATCTCGGCCTCCTCCTCCCCTACAAGCCTGAACAGAGGGTTTCCCCAGCATTTTGCTGTGACCACAGAGTCCTGGATTACTTCCCCTCCACCATACATGGGAAAGCTTGATTAAATCAGGGACGTTTCAATGTCACCAACTCTGAATCTGTATCAAGGCTATGGATTCTTATTTATTGCCATTCAATTGGGAAGCATAAATTGTCCATTCCTGATGGTCGCCATATATTTTCCAACCCAAATTTTAAAGTAAATAATCTATCAGAAAACCAGCAATGCTCCAAATCACAAAGACGGGCAATCCATAGACATCAATAAAAATGGAGCTGACCTTTTTTATTCATCATACTTAGTGACTTCCTTGAGACTGAGGAGATTTATGGTCATCTTTTGGGCAAACGCACACACCCTCACACACACACACACGCCACACACACACACACAACACACATTTCTTCTTCACCTGCCTTTGTCTTTTCCCAGAGCACAGAGAAATGTCAACTGCCTGAAGAAGATTATTGGAAGTTCTGGTGATTATTGACAACTGATTAAAAGGTTCTTTGAACCCATCCGGGTGATCTATTCCAGGACATCTGACAGATTTTATGAGGGAGAAGGCACTAAATGTCTCTGTAGCCTTAGGTAATGAACCTCTCACCTAATCTATTTTAATTGGTTGTTTCACTGTAATTTCCTTCAGGACACCTTAAGCACGCCTAAGGCTTTTGTGTGTGCCTGCAAGTCTTTCCAGAACCATCAATTGAGGAAATAGAATTTTCCACCATCGTGGAAAGTGGAAAACAAGGGGTGTTATAAGTTCTCACTCAGTCTCTTTGGCTCTTACCTGGAGAAACCTCCAAATCCTAAATTATTTATGTTACTGTCCTCTATGGCCTAAGGTGGCAATGAGATTCTTAGGATTCTGTTTAGGATCTTGCTGGCAGTGAAGAACCAGCCATTATCGATTCCACAGTCATTTCTTTCACCTATTCTTTAATGGTGATGGTAATGGTGGAACTTAACATGCCCAAAACAGAACTCCTTATCTTCCCACCAAAAACCAGTCCCCTCTCTGACTTTCCCATCACTGTAGACATCCCCAGCATCCTTCCTGTCTAACGAACCTGTAAATTTGGTTCTATCCTTGACTCCTCTCTCTCATTCAACCTACATAGTCAATCCATCACTAAATCCTGTCAGTCCCACCTTCTTAACATTGCTAAAATCTGCCCTTTCCTCTCCATCCAGACTGCTACCACATTAATACAATCACTCATCCTATCTCGTCTGGATTACTGCATCAGCTTCCTTGCTGATTTCCCAGCCTCCTGTCTCTCTCCACTCCAGCCCATTCTTCACTCTGCTGCCTGGATCATTTTCCTGGAGAAATATTCAGGATAAGTTTCCCTCACTTCTCAAAAACACTTCAGTAGTTGTCCATCCATCTCCGCATCAAAAAATAAACTCCTCATCATTGGCTTTAAAGCACTCAATCATCTTGCCCCCTCCTACTGCACCTTGCTACTCTCTTACTACAACCCAGCCCACACACTTCAGTCCTCTAATACTAACCTTCTTACTGTGCCTCGAACTTATCTATCTTGCCACAGACCCCTCGCCTGCATGTTACCTCTCTCCTGGAATGCTCTCCCTCCTCAAATCTCACACTCTCCCCCATTTCAAAGCCTTATTAAAGACACATTTCATCCAAGAGGTCCTCCCTTCCCCACAGCCTTAAGTACATACTATAATTTATGTATTTGTATTAATGCCTGTCTCCTCACTGTACACTATAAGCTCACTGTGGGCAGGGAATGTATCTATTTATTGTTGCACTGTACTCTCCCAAGCACTTAGTATAGTGCTCTGCACACAGTAAGTGCTCAATAAATGCAACTGAATGAATGAATGAACCTGGGTTCAAATCCCAGCTCTGACAGCTCGTGTCTCTGTGCAACCTTGCGCAAGTCACTTAATATCTCTGTTCCTCATTTTCCTCATCTGTAAAATGGAGATTCAATACCTGACCTTCCTTCTACTTCAACTGTGAGCTCTGTATGGGACATGGGCTTTGTCCAACCTCATTAAGGTTTTTCTACCCCAGAGCTTAGTAAAGTGCTTGATACATAGTAAGCATTTAATGCCATTAGATACTGTTATTGATAATAATAATGGTGATTCTTAAGTGCTTATTATTTGCCAAGCACTATTCTAAGTGCTGGGGAAGGTACAAGATGATTGGGTTAGACACAGTCCTTAATCCCCAGAGGGCTCACAGTCTTAATTCCCATTTTACAGATGAGATAATTGAGGCATTGAGAAGTTAAGTGACTTGTCCAAGATCACATAGCAAGCATGTAGTTAAGCCAGGAATAGAACCCAGGATCTCTGACTCCTAGACCTGTGCTCTTTCCACTAGGCCATGCCCAGCAAAGCCAAAGCCAAAAGAAGAAGTGGGGTCATTTATATGTCATCTGAAGAGTTTTTCTGACACGTGATGCTGGGATACATTACCGGGGGTGGCTGTGGAAACCACTTTGATTTCAGGAGGGAGTCCCATCCGTGGGGCCTGAGGTGGCCTAGCCAGTTTTCAACTAGCCCAAATGGTTCATTTCCCTGGAAGAGTACACCAGGGTAACTGCAGGAAATCCCCATGTGTGGCTATTTGATAGTAGTAGCATTTACTGATCACCCATTTGGTGCAGGGCACTGCACTAAGCAGTCTTCTAGACTGTAAGCTCATTGTAGGCAGGGAATGCATCTGTTATACTGTCGTATTGTACTCTCCCAGATGCTTAGTACAATGTTCTGCATATAGTAAGTGCTCAAAAGGTCTGATAATCTGACTGACTAGGCACTTGGGAAGTACAGAATAGTTAAGTGACACATTCCCTGTCCACAAGGAGCTTATACTTTAATGTGAGAGACAGACGTACAAATATTAAAACTGTCAAAATAAGTAAATAAAAACCCGAGTGCTGAGGAAGCTGAAAAGTGTTAATGATGACAATTCTTTGGTGCTTCTCCAAGTCTGCAGACTCATCAGAAACACTTGGCATCAATGGAACGCGGAGTTGCTAAGTAAGTTTGGCTGCCCTGAAGTATCACTGGAACCTAAGATTAGAACACATCAGTATTTCAGGCTGCATCAGGATTGGAGGATTTGTCCTCATCTCCAATGGAGTAAAGGGAGGTTGTGTGTTAGGTGGTCTCTCACTTAACCTATCCTACACAGCCACGCTCAAGGGAACAACAAGGTCACGTCTTCCCCAAGAGGCCTTCCCCAAGAGGCCTTCCCCAGTTAAGCACTCTTTTCCCAGGCTTGCACTCTCTTCTGTATCATTTTTGCACTTCAATCTGTGACCTATGGACACTTGATATTCTCCCCATCCCCAAACCCACAGCAGTTATGTGCATATCTTTAAATTATATATTGTAAGTTCTCATTCATACTAATGTTCATCTCTTCTTCTGGACTGTAAAATCATTATGGACAGGTAACATGCCTGCTAATTCTGTTGCACTGAATTCCTCCAAATGCTTAGTACAGTGCTATACACAGAGTAAGTGCTCAATAAATATGATTGATTGATTGAGCAACAAGCTACTGGGAACCTGGTGTCATGATATCATTCCGATCCTCTGAGAGACTATTAACTCAATCTGCTTAAGCATCATGGAAAATCATGGAATTACTCATCCCGGAGCTCTTCTTTCCTGATGACTGAACTGTGAAATCACAGTGACGGGATGGTATGAAGATCAATCAATCAATCGATGGCATTTATTGAGTACTTAGTGTGTGCAGAGCACAATACTAAGTTCTTAAGAGAGTACAGTGCTTTGTACACAGTAAGAGCTCAATAAATATGATTGAATGAATGAATGAATACCATACAATGGAGTAGATTGACACCATCCCTGCCCACAGGGAGCTTACAGATTTGAAGGGAAACAGACATTGAAATAGCAGTCAGTCAGTCAATTGTATTTATTGAGTGCTTACTGTGGGCAGAGCACTGAACTAAGCTCTTGGTAGTGTACAATGTAACAATAAATGGACACATTTCCTGCCCAAAACAAGCTTACAGTCTTGAATAGTAGTAATAGTATTAAATGCTTACTGTGTGCAGAGCACTGTACTAGACACTGGAAGAGAATATAAAGGTGAGACTTGGACATGATCACTGTCCTTCATAGCACCTCACAATCTAAGAGTATAAGTGGAGAGAAGAGACTGGAGACAGACCCAACAGGAATGATGAAACCTTACAATATAACACAGACAAATGAACAAAATAAAACCCAAAACAGTAGAGTTCTGTAGCTAGGGGAATAGAATGACATGCTCCTCAGGATTCAGGGCTCAGTACTCAACAAGTGGTGGAGTCGGGATTAAAACACATTATCTTCTGACTCCCAGGCCCATGTTCTAACCATTAAACCATACTGCTTCTAGGTGGCAGGAAGAAGGTTGGCAGTTAGCACGGTGCTTTTCTCGGAAGCAATGGTGGGGTCTGAGGGCACACAGGAGCATTTTTTATCCCTGGTCCAGCAGACACAGAATATATCTGGAGTGGCTATCCTCGTTAGCCGGAGGGAAATTGGCAGGTACCATGGATGCTTTCCTCGGCCTCCAGAAGAGCATCCATGATATGGGTACAAGTGCTGTGGGGGTGAGGTGAAAATCAAAGGGATTAAGCGGTACAGCAACAAGTACTTAGGTGTTGTAGAAGGGTGCGTAAATGGGGGAATTGAGGGTTAAGTCAAGGAAGGCCTCTTGGAGGTGTACTTTAGTAGGACTTTCAAGATGTGTAGAATCTTTAATTAAGCACTCTTTTCTCCAGCTTGCACTCCCTTCTGTTTCAATTTTGCACTTCAATCTGTGGTGTTCTGCCAGTTATGTAGAGGGAAGGAGTTCCAGGACACAGGGAGGATCTGAGCAAAGGGTCAATGGTGAGAAAGACAAGATTGAAGTACAATGACTAGGATGGCATTAGAGGAGTGAAGTATGTGGGCTGGGTTGCAGTAGATCATCAAAGTAAGGTAGGAGGGGGAGAGCTGACTGAGAAGCAGTGTGGTCTAGTGGATAGAGCACAGGCCTGGAAGTCAGAAGGTCATGTGTTCTAATCCCAGCTCCACCCCTTTTCTGCTGTGTGACCTTGGGTAAGTCACTTAACTTCTCCAGGTTTTAGTTCCCTCATCTTTAAAATGGGATTAAGACAGTGAGCCCTATGTGGGACAGGGACTATGTCCAACCTGATTACCTTGCATCTACCACAGCACTTAGAGTGGTGTCTGGCACATTACTATTATCTAGTGCCATCGAGTCATTTCCGATTCATAGCAACTCTATGGATATATTTTCTCCAGAATGTCCTGTCTTCTGCCATAATCCGTAACCTGGCTAATGGTTCTTCCATTATAGTTCTTATGGTTTCTATCCTTCTATCTGCTGGTTAGCATCTTAAATGTTTTCTCTACACTTTTCCTAACTTTTCCTAACATTAGTGTCTTCTCCAGAGAATTAGTCCTCCTGATTCTATGTCCAAAATATATTAATTTTCGAGTCATTTGGCCTTCCGAAGACCACTTTGTCTTAGTTTGCTCCAAAATCCATTTGTTTGCTTTTTGGGCAGTCCATGATATTCGCAAAAGCCTTTTCCAACACCACATTTCAAAAGAATGAATGCTCTTTCTATCCTGTTTTTTCACTGTCCAACTCTCGGATCCATACATTGTCACACTGGAAACACCATAGAATTGACAATTTGTACTTTTGTGGCAATTGTTACATCAGCACATTTCATGACTTTTTCCAGACTCTTCATAGCAAGTCTTCCTAACATTAGTTTTTGGCATATTTCTTGACTACTACTTCCTTTACTATTATCGATCCCAAGAGTGAAAAATTGTCAACTATTTTAATCTTCTCTCCATCCACTACAAATGTGTTAAAGCTTCCAGTTGTGATAATCTTTGTTGTCATTACATTTAAATGTAGGTCTATCTTTTTACTCTGTTCCTTAACTTTTAATAATAAGCCCTTCAAATCTTCTTCACTTTCTGTCAGTAGGGTAGTAATCATCAGCATAACGAAGGTTGGTTATATTCCTTTCTCCAATCTTTACTCGCCAATTGTCTTCATCTTGTCTTCTTAGAGAAGCAGCGTGGCTCGTTGGAAAGAGCACAGGCTTGGGAGTCAGAGGTCATGGGTTCCAATCCTGGCTCTGCCACTTGTCAGCTGTGTGACCATGGGCAAGTCACTTAACTTCTCTGTGCCTCAATTACCTCATCTGTAAAATGGGGATGAAAACTGTGAGCCTCACGAGGGACAGCCTGATTACCCTGTATCTCCCCCAGCGCTTAGAACAGTGCTCTCTGCACATAGTAAGAGCTTAACAAATACCAACATATTATTCATCCAGTCTGGTTTCTCTCATTATGTATTTGGTATAAAGGATGAACAGATAAGGTGATAAGATGCATCCTTGACTTGCACCCTTACTAATGGGAAACCATTCTGTTTCTCCAAATTTGTTCTCATTGTATCCTCCTGTTCGGCATAAAGGTTCTATATTAATGAAATTAAACGATATGAAATGCCCATTTTCCATAATGTGCTTCAGAGCGTCTCATGATCCTCCCAGACAAAGACCTTACTTATTATTATTATTACTGAGTTCCTTGAAGCAGTGGTAAGGAGGTTTTGTTTGATGCAGTCTGGGGGTTGCATAACTAGGATACTCAAGCACCTAGTCTACGGTGAGCTAACTGGGCTGACCACCAACAGGGTGGATAGAAGAAAAGCTTGCAAGTGCTTACTACAGTGTTCTGCCCACAGTAAACACTCAATAAATACTATTGACTGATTGACTGACTGAAAGGCACAACCAAGCAAATATCAAACGTTGCACTGTAGCCAGTTGGAAACCAGCCACAGTAGTTTCATCTAATGTAGTCAGAAATAGGAATATACTCAGAGAACTAGGTTTCCAGAAAATCACAACAATAAAAGGCTGAAATGGAAACAGCAACAGGCAATCAATCATTAGGATTTTTCCAGCTCTTAATATGTGCAGAGCACTGTACTAAGAGCTTGGGAAAATACAGTAAACAGGGTTGGTAGACACATCCCTGCCCACAAGGAGCCGAGGGTAACTACCAGGCAATCTTTACACCCTCACAAAGTCAAAGGTATTGTTCATGGGCTTTGATTTTATCATTCACATTTGTACAAGCTGATTAAATCTCATCTCAAAAAGCTTCTTCTCTGAGCCTCAGAGAATGACCTTGCATAGGCAATGTATTCGAACTCTCCTGGAGCCTAGATAAAAAGGAATCCACAGATTGGATTGGTTTACACACACTCCCAGTATTATTCCAATCCACAGCAGGGGGTGGGTGGAATATACATAGCATCTTAAAGCAGTTTGATTTGATTTCAAGATTAATAGCCCCCAACCCCCAATCTCTGCAGGATTATCAAAGAGTGCAGTGGATTTATGATCCATAGGGCCTGTGGTTCAGAGTGGAAGGAATACAGGGGAGGGAGACTCAATTCTTCTAGTTTGTAGGGAAGGAGACCAGCAATAATGAGCCACTGAAGCCATATCCTATGAAGCCTGTCCATGGGAAACACCTGTGGTGACAGATGGCCTAAGGCCAGGCCCATCCTGTCTGCTTGGTTCATTGAGCACTTAGCACAGTGCTCTGCACACAGTAAGCACTCAATAAATACAACTGAATGCATGAATCACCAAATGTTCACCCCCATATGTCTGTCCATTTTTTACTGTTGTGGTCTTTGTTAAATGCTCATTTTGTGTCAACCACTGCACTTAGTGTTGGGATAGAGAGACTAGAAGCAGACAGGACAAGGTCCCTATCCCACCTGGGGGTCACGGTCTAAGGGAGGAAGAGAACAGTTATCTTAACTCCATTTTTACAAATGAGGAAACTGAGATGCAGAGAAGGTAAGCAATTTGCCCAAGTCACAGATCAGGCAATTGGCAGAACTAGGATTAGAATCCAAGTCTCTGGATGTCCTAGGCCCAGGCTTTTCCCACTAGGCCACAAAAGTGATAGACAGAAATCATACATGAAAACATTCCAGAGAATGTCACAAAAATGCACTCATGTGACATCGCCAGAGGAACAGGCTCATGTAAACAAGTATAGACACTCAATGAAAAAAAATATTCAGAACCATTCCATTGAAAATATAGACAGGCACACTTGGAAAAAATTCCTTAATTCACACATGAAAAGATTCTCAAGAAAACACACACATAAAAACTGAGTCAAAAACAGAGGACAACTACACTCAGCAGGGAAAAGGACCAAACGTGAACACTCCATCTTGTAGAAACATTCCTCTTGTCTCAAATATACCATGTAGAACTTTGGAATTGATGGATGATTGACCTGTGGACACGAGGCTAAAGATCATTATTGCTCTTCTATCCACCCCTCCTGTTCCCAGCAATGGGGGCTACTCTCTCATGCTTGGATACATAGAGGTCCACTTCTCGCCACCTTCTAATTATAATAATAATGGTATTTGCTAAGGTCTTCTATGTGTCAAACACTGTTCTAAGCACTGGTATAGACACAAGCTTAATCAGGTTGGACATAGTCCCTTGTCCACATGGGGCTCACAGTCTTAATCCCCATTTTACAGATGAGGTAACTGAGGCTCAGAGAAGTTAAGTGACTTGCCCCAGGTCACACAGCAAAGAAGTGGTGAAGCTGGAATTAGAACCCAAGTCCTTCTGACACCTAGGACTGTGCTCTATCTTTCCTGCGTGAGCCCCTTTCACTGCAGTGTCTCCTAACTACTTACTGATGGCCTGTTCTTGCTCTAGGGTATTTAACAACTGTTGCCCACACTCCCTAGACTTGGTGGGACTCATGTGCCCAGAGAGAACAATACAGCCAATGTTCCATCATTTTGTGCTATCAATCAGTGGTATATATTGAGCATTTACTATGTGTAGAGCACTGTAATAAGCACTAGGGAGAGTTCCGTATAACAGAAATTATATCATTATGTCATATCATTTCCTTATCAGTAATAAAAAGAACTATAGTATTTGTGAAGCACTTACTATATGAATTATACTTTCCAAGTGCTTAGTACAATGCTCTGCATACAGTAAATGCTCCATAAATACTATTGATTGAATGAATATGTGCCACTGTAATAAGTGCTGGGGTAGATCTAATACAATCAGATCAGACACTACCACTCCTTTCCCATATGGGGCTCACAGCTTAATGGGAAGGGAAGACAGTTATTAAATCCCCATTTTACAGAGGAGGAAATTGAGAAAGATTAAACAATGTGCCTGAGGTCACACAGGAGCTACATCAAGGAGCTGGGATTAGAACCCAGATATTTGGACTTCCAGTCCTGTGGTCTTTCCTCTAGGGCACCCAGGAACCAAATTCAATAGTATTTTTTTTCATTCAATAGTATTTATTGAGCACTTACTATGTGCAGAGCACTGTACTAAGTGCTTGGAATGTAAAATTCAGCAACAGATAGAGACAATCCCTGGCCAATGATTGTCTTACAGTCTAAACAGGGGAGACAGACAGCAAAGCAAAACAGAACAAAACAAAAACAAGACAACATTATCAAGATAAATAGAATCAAGGAGATATGCACCTTATTAATAAAATGAATAGGGTAATAAATAATATATACAAATGAACAAAGTTCTGAGGGGAGGGGAATGGGGAAGAGCCAAGGGTGGGGGAAGGGCAAAAAGGAGGGGAGCAGAGGGAAACCAGACTGAGCAGAGGGAGGGCTCAGTCTGGGAAGGTCTCTTGGAGGAGGTGAGCTCTCAGTAGGGCTTTGAAGAGGGGAAGAGAGTTAGTTTGGCGGATGTGAGGAGGGACGGCATTCCAGGACAGCAGTAGGACGTGGACCTGGGATCAACAGTGGGATAGGTGTGAACAGGGGAGAGTGAGGAGATGAGCGGCAGAGGAGCGGAGTGTATGGGGTGGGCAGTAGAAAGAGAGAAGGGAGGTGAGGTAGGAGGGGGCAAGGTGATGGAGAGCTTTGAAGCCAAGAGGAGGAGTTTTTGTTTCATGCAAAGGGGGATAGGCAATCACTGGAGGTTTTTGAGGAGGGGAGTGATATGCCCAGAGCATTTCTGTAGGAAGATGATCCAGGCAGCGGAATGAAAAATAGACTGGAGTTGGGAGAGACAAGAGGAAGGGAGATCCGAGAGGAGGCTGACACAATAATCCAGTCAAGATATTATGAGAGCAAATAATACGAGAGCAATTATGAGAGCAATAATACCAAATGTCAGAGAGTCAGAGGGAGGGCCTGAATGCTCACCAACAGTCCAACAGTCTCAGGCATCCTCCTGGCTGATTTAGTGACAACAATCCCCAGACCCCATTGACCCGGGGCTGGATTCAAATAAAGGATCTAGAGAGCCAAAGACTCAGAGTCCCAATTTAAGGCCAGCCTCTTCAAGAAAGAAGTAGTGCTGCCCAGTGAAAAGAGCCTAGACCTGAGAATCAGACAACCTAGGAGCTTAATCCCAACTCTGTTGTTTTTTTTCTGGTATTTGTTAAGTGCTTATGATGTACTGTACTAAGTGCTGGGGTAAATACAAAGTAATCAGGTTGGATAGAATCCATGTCCCACATGGGGCTCCCAATCTTAATGCCCATTTTCCAGATGAGGTAACTGAGGCATGGAGAAGTGAAGTGACTTGCCTAACGTCACATGGCAGACAAGAGGCAGAGCTGGGATTAGAACCCAGATACTCTGATTTCAAGGGCTGTGCTCTATCCATTAGGCCACGCTGCTTGCCTGCTATATGATCTTGGGCAAGCCACTTCACTTCTCTGTGCCTCAGTTTTGTTATTTGAAAAATGGGAATTCAACATCTATTCTCCCACCTACTCAGAGTGTGAGACCCATGTGGGACAGAGACAGTATCTGACCTCATTAACTTGTCTAAATCCCTGCATTGAATATAATGTTTGGCATAAAGCCAATTTGTACATTCTAAGCACTTAGTACAGTGCTCTGCACATAGTAAGCGCTCAATAAATACTATTGAATAAATGAATGAATGAATAAAGCAAACCCTTAACAAATGCTGCTATTATTATTATTAACATTATTATTTTCATAATTCCTTCCCAAATCCCATGGCATCTTGGTTCATTTTGCAGCAGTGGCAAGCATGCTGAATCAGGACCAGCTCGTTCTGCAGAGCATTAGTGTGTGCTCTGATTAGTGCTCCTGAGCTCACACAGTAACCCAAGTCAATGATCACATTCGATAGCAGGTAGTGGCTGGGAAAAGCTACTTGTCACGGAATTCCCAACTGGACTTCTAGGTGGCAGCATGGCCTCACCCCGCCTTGGAATGCAGTTGGAGTTTCCCCTGCAGATGGGCAGGGTAAGGCTGGGCCTACTGAAGTGGAGGAGACAGAGCCAGCAGGGTGGGTTGCCTTATGCCTAAAGCATTATCATAATAATGATAATAATAATTGTGGTACTTGTTAAGCTCTTACCATGTGCCAAGAACTGTACTATGTGCTCAAGTAGATACAAAATAATCAGGTTCTACATGGGATTAACAGTCTAGGAGGGAGAACAGGCAGTGAATCCCCATTTTGCAGATGAGGGGATTGATGCACAGAGAAATTAAGTGACTTGCCCAAGGTCACAGAATAGACATATGGAAGAGCTAGGATTAGAACCCCCATCTTCTGACTCCAGGCCCGAGCTCTTTCCACTAGGTCACACTGCTCTACTCTTTGCTGGTGCTGAGGTAAATACAAAGTTATGTGTTTGGATAGAGTCCTTATTCCCCATGGGGCTCACAATCTAGCTCATCCCCATTTTACAGATGAGAAAGCTGAGGCCCAGAGAAGTTAAGCAACTTTCTCAGGGTCACAGTAGCCCAGGAGCAGAGCAGCCTCTTCAACCCAGACTTTGGGATTCCCAGTCCCAGGCATGAACCAGGGAGGATCAGAAAGCGGGGAGCTCCCTGCACCATCCCAGGTCCCTCCAAGCTGCCCTTGTCAGGCTCCTATGATCCTCCCTGTTCTGGGAAAGCCTGGCCACTTCTCCTCTGGTGCTGATTTCTCACCAGCCTAGGAGGACTGACACGACATAATTTGAGTCCGCTCTGCTCGAGGGGTTTCTTTAGATCAGAACAGATGACAAAAGACCCACTAACTTCCCACACAGATATGGAAAACCAAGCCAACTTCTGGGCTGGCTTTCAGTTGTATCAACTGGCCATATGTTTCTACATTTTGGGTGGATTCTGTATCCAACATCAGACTGTGGGCAGTCTCTGCGGAAGCTAGTGGAGAGACGGAATTAAAGGCACTTAAGATCACAAATACAGTTGTGTTCAGCTTGCCAGGGAAGTCAAGGTGGCTCCCACTGAAATTCAGATGTGACTTTTGGAGCTGGGAAAAATGAATGGAAGAGAGAAAACACAGGGGAGAAAAAAAGAGAGAGATCAAAACAAAAATAGCTATTGAAGAGCTTCATCATTTTTTCTTGTAGTCTTCTTCATTGTCTGTAATTAAGCTCTCTCAAAGCTCTTGATTGGATACCTTTCAAAGCCATGTGGCTTGATGCTCAGACAAGGAGCATTTTCGAGCACTCAAAGCACTTCTTTAAAATAAATGTCATTTAGCACATCTCCAAACTTTTAGAGAGAACATTTTTAGAAAACCTTGGGCATCATCACCCCTTATTTTTGCATTTGGTTAAATGTGTTAATTTCTTTTGAGTGGTTTCAATCTGCCATTTCAGCAACAGACAGGAGCTCCAGAGAACAGAGAGGAGGGAGAAAACATGTAACGTAATCCGAAAAAGGGATTAAAATCAGGGCTTGGAAGTGCCTGGAACAGAACACATGCTGTTTTCCTGCTGTCTAATTCTGCACCAGCAGGATGAGAAGATGCACACAACTCGAAACTCTTTTTTTGAACGGCTCACACCATCCCAGGGAAATTAAAGCAGAGTGCTGGTTAGTGGTTCCGAGACCTAAACATGGGAAAGGGTCCACCAGCCACAAAGACAAACAGGCAACCAGTCGTGCCAGGCTATTTTAGAGCCACAATGTGGTCCCATTCACTGCTTCCACATGCCATTTCTTTCAAATCTTATACTACAGAGAAGCAGAGTGGATAGAGCACAGGCCTGAGAGTCAGAAGGACATGGGTTCTAATCCTGGCTTCCCCACTTGCCTCTGTGTGAACTGGGGCAAGTCACTTAACTTCTCTGTACCTCAGTTACCTCATCTGTAAAATGGGGATTAAGACTGTGAGCCTCATGTGGGACAGGGACACTGTGTCCAACCCAGATACCTTGCATGTCTACCCCAGTGCTTAGTACAATGCCTGGCACATAGTAAGCACTTAACAAATACCATTTAAAAAGAAGCTAGAGGTCTTTTAATAGACACCAAAGAGACTATTTATCATCAGTATTCAGCTTCTTCTGGGTAA
Source organism: Ornithorhynchus anatinus (assembly GCF_004115215.2). Lineage (NCBI taxonomy): Eukaryota > Metazoa > Chordata > Mammalia > Monotremata > Ornithorhynchidae > Ornithorhynchus > Ornithorhynchus anatinus. Next base: position 95,971,910 of record NC_041728.1, read on the forward strand.
GAGTGGTAAAGACATTTGATAATCATTTGGAACACGTTGTTGGCAGCTCCACAGTGAAGACTTGTAATGATTACGAACTGCCTCAGAATCATTACAGTGCTGTGCACTGACCACAGTCAGTCAGTGGTATTTATTGAGCACTTACTATGTGCAGAGAACTGTACTTTGTACTTGAGCGAGTCTGAAGAAAACTGAGGTTAGGCATCAGCTAACCTTCTTTTCCCCCATCCACCCAGACTGTAAGCTAGTTGTGGGCTGGGAGGGTGTCTGCTATATCTGTTGTACTGCATTCTCCCAAGCACTTAGTATACTGCTTTGCACCTAGGAAGCACTCAGTAAATACCATTGAAGGAACAAATGAATGAATATAAAAAAGCCTGCATTCAGAAAACCTTTCGTGTGTCCCATAAGATTTTTATAATTTCATCAGTAACATGGAACCACATGCCAGCACCAAATTCTGCACTAACCAACAATGCACAGATAATAGTTGTGGTATTTGTTAGGCACTTACTATGTGCCAAGCATTATACTAAGTTCTGGGGACAGATACAAGATAATCATGTCCCACGTGGGGCTCACAGTGTAAGTAGGAGGGAGAACAAGTGTTGAATCCCCATTTTGCAGATAAGGGTTCACAAAGTTAAGTTACTTTGCCAAAGTAACATGGCAGACAAGTGGCAGAGCTGGGATTAAAACCCAGGTCCTTCTGACTCCCACACCCGTGCTCTCAAGCCCATGCTACTTCTCAGCTAAGAGACAGTCAGTCAAGTCATATTTGTTGATTACTTTCTCTGTGCAGAACACTGTATTAAATGCTTGGAAGAGTACAGTATAACAATAAACAGACACTTTCCCTGCCCACAGTGAGCTGCCAGTCTAGATCTTACAGTCTAGAGCTTGCAGTTTACATAGAAGATGGAAGAAAAAGAGGCAGGCATAACTTTGGAGAGACTGACTCAGATTTTGGCAGTCCTCTCATTCCAAGATTAATTCATATATGACTACCCTGCATCTGAGTCCTATCCAGGCAAATTGTAGCTGTGAAAATCAGTGCTGCATTCATGCTCCTAGCCATTTTAGAGCATCGTTACAAGTAAGGTTTGATTGTTGTGCTTATGAGAAAGGTTGCGGTGATGTTTTATCTCCCATATGGCATGGGAGCTGGGGAACTCAGTACATAATAATAATGATAATAAGTGTGGTATTTAAATGCTTACTATGTACCAGGCACTGTACTAAGTGCTAGGGTAGATACAAGGTAATCAGGTTGGACACAATCCCTGTCCCTCCTAGGGCTCACAGGATTAATCCCCATTTTACAGATGAGGTAACTGAGGCACAGAGAAGTCAAGTGACTTGCCTAAGGTCACAAAGCAGACATGTGACAGAGCCAGGATTAGAACCAAGGACCTTCTGACTCCCAGGCCCATGCTCTATCCACTAGGCCATGCTGCTTCTCTTCATATGGCTTCTAGAGCAGTTGCACAAGTGTCATCTACAAATCCTATTCAACAGCAAATGGCAAGATTTCTTGTTCTGATGCCTGTCTCCCCCATTCTTAACTGTGAGCCCACTGTGGGCAGGGATTGTCTCTATTTGTTGCTGAATTGTACTTCCCAAGCCGTTAGTATACTGCTCTGTGCACAGTGATTACTCAATAAATACAAATGAATAAATGAAAGATGAGATGATCAACAACCAGGGTCTAGAATGTGGTAAGCTCCCCAGCAGTACCTATATAATGCAGCTTTAATTGGCAGGACAGATGGGAGGGCATGGGAGTGAGATACAATACTCTTTTATATTGTGCTCTTCCGAGTACTTAGTAAAGTGCTCTGCACACAATAAGTGCTCAATAAATACCACTGAAGTACCCAAGAAACTAAAATATGGAGATCTGAAAGAGGACACCTCCTCACTCGCCCACAAGCCAGGGCAAAGCAATATACAGTTTAAGGTTGCAGCATGGCATAGTGGATAGAGCTCGGGCCTGGGAGTCAGAAGGTCATAGATTCTAATTCTGCCTCCACCACTTGTTTACTGTGTGACCCTGGGCAAGTCACTTTACTTCTCTGTGCCTCAGTTCCCTCATAGGTAAAATGTGTATTAAGACTAGGAGCCCAACTTGGGACAGGGACTGTGTCCAACCCATTTTGCTTGTATCCACCCCAGGGCTTAGTACAGTGTCTGGCACATAGTAAGCATGTAACAAATACCACAATTATTGATGCAGTGAAGTTGGGTTTCATATAATGGACGGTTGGAGGGCCACTGAAGCAGCAGAAGAGCCCAGCAGGCTGCTGCTGGGACAGGATTTGCTCTTCTTCATCAAAGGCTCTCTGAAGATAAGATCAAGGGCAGAGTCCAAAACCTAGAAGGCTGCTGAAAGAAACAAAATCATTGGCAAAGCAGGGATCTGTCATTCCACACGCATAATGTAGAAGGGATTTTCGATTATGCATCGCTCTCTTACGTGGTAGTATTTTTTCATGTATCCATTTCTGTAGGGGATATATTACTGAAATATTAATTTGGGAACTTTTTAAGTGAAACCTGAACTCCTTTGCCTATCTGATTGGGCACTTTCAATTGTGACATAGTAATAATATGTAGTAATTGCTTTTGATGTGCTAAGCACCATGCTAGGCATTGGGTAGATATAAAGGCAATAAGATCAGACAAAGTCCCTTTCCCATGGGGGACTCACAGTCTACGTTGGAGGGACAACAGATATTGAATCCACATTATATACATGAGAAAACTGAGGCATAGAGAAGTTTAGTGATTTGCCCAAGGTCACATGGAAAGGTAACTGGTGGAGCCAGGATTAGATCTAGGTCCTCTGACTGAGATCCATGCTCTTTCCATTAGGCCAGGCTTCTTCTCAGGCCATACAGGAGGGGATGTTGAATGTTCCAAGGGCTAACCATCTTGTGAGGATCAGGAAGCATGTAGCCTCCTGCTGCAGCCTCCCAGAGGTCACTGATGAGCCCAACCCCATCAGGGACATAGTTTGGTAAAGATGAGTGAGAAGCCAGACCAACTTCGGCAGTGAACCAGTTTCTAAAGCCACTTGATCTAGTGAAGGTCATCATCTCTTGTCAACATGTGTGCGGCAAGTGGATGAAGGTCAGGGCTTTGTGAAAGAGTGAGTGGACAGTCTACCTTCGAAATGGGAACTCAGTGGACCAGATCTTTCTCCTTCAAGGAGACGTGTGGATGAGGGGCTATCCAGCATGGACAAGGAAGTAACTGTTTCTGCAGGGAGTCTTCATGTTGAGAGGCATTTTCATGTTGAGAGGCACCTGGGCCTCTGTCTCCAAGGAAAGGCCATCTGTCTAATCTCTTCTCAGGGCATTCTGGCCTCCCAGCCAACAGTGACACTTGTAGCACAACCTCCTCCTTACCTCCTCTTTTCCTTCCCCCCTCTTCCCTTTACAGCAATAGCAGAGTGGCCTAGCAAAAAGAACTTGGATCTAGGGGTCAGAGGACCTGGGTTCTAATTCCAACTCTGCCACTTGCCTGCTGTCCTTCACTTCACTTCCCTGTGCCTCAGTTTCCTCATCTGTAAAATCAGTTCTCCCTCTTACTTAGACTGTGAGCCCCATGTGGGACAGAGACTGTGTCCAACCTGATTAACTAGTATCTACCCCAGGGCTAAGAACAGTACTTGGCATATAGTAAGTGCTTAATAAATGCCATAAATGCCACTTCATCAGCAGAGCTCAACAGGCCCCCTAAGTCCTTGGAGGGGACCTCTACCAAGGAAATGTTTGATTCCATGCCACTCTGGGGAAAGAATGTATCAGTCATTGAGAAATCGCCTCAGGAAATTTTACGAACAGCCTCCCAGCTGCTATGCCTTCTTAATCAATCAAGCTCCAGCAGGCCGTGTAGGTGCCTCATTCATAAAAGGAAATAGCATCTTAAAAGGCAGCAGAAAGTGTCTCGCAAAGGGAAATCGATGACCCTGAGCATTAAAATGACTCCTTTTGGTGATGCAGTTATATCTTCCAGGGACATTTCTGGCAACAGGCAGAGGGGTTTGGGGAGAAGCATCCCCCATCCCACGCTGGTGCCATTCTGGGACATCTGGGGTGGCCTCTCTATAAACCTAGAAAAATGATGCAGAGTTTAGATCCCTCAGGGACTGGAAGCACAGACTAAATTGATGAGCCAGCACAGGCAGCAGAGAATTGCTTCTGCAAATACCATCAATAACAAGAAATACTCAAAAAGCTCTTTTAGGAATTCTAAGAGTGGGAGGCGTCATTTTTAAGAGACCTTATAGAAGTCATTCATTTTGTGGGCTGAGGATGAATGGTGGCCAATGCGATGGGACAGAGCTACCTATTTCAGTGTTCTTCATTTGGAATATTTTCTCTTTAATTGCTTCTTATTATTCTTTGTACTTTATTGTTGTTGTAATTTCTCCTTATAGCTCCACAAGTCTCTCTCCCCATCCTAAAGGGTGAGAGCCTTGTAGCAGAAGGTCTGGATCTTATTCTTTACCTCTGATGTACCCCAGCATTTAATGCAACACTTAGCACATAGTAAGCACTATAACTTTGGTGCTATCATTAATAATAATGAAAAGATATTGGCATCAGGGCAGGGCCTATTAACCCCTATAATTGCAGACTAGGGGATAGGACATTCTATTTCTACCCCTCTAGATTGTAAGCTCATTGTGGGCAGGGACCGTGTGTGCTAACTCCGTTGTATTGTACTCTCCCAAGCACTCACTATATATTGATTGATTGATTCCATAAACTTCATTTAGATTTGGAAGACAAATCTCGGAAAATCAAATCACATATTCAGGCTCAGACAAAGGAAATGGTTTCCAAGCATTTGAAGCCTGAACACTGAGCAGCTTTCATAAGGGAGACAATTTAGATACGGTCCTGTTCAGGGCCTGAAGAGACTCTTCTATTTTTAATGGGTGCTTTCTCCCAAAAGGACTTTAGATGTGTGTCCAAAGGGATCCATGCTTCTTTGATTTAATTTATGGCCCAAAAGAGTGCAGAAACAGATCCTCCCTCTAGCCTCTCAGCAGGACTCTCTCCCCATAGAATGTGTTGCTGTCTGGTCTGAAGGCATCTGAGCTGTTACTCTCAGAAATCAACTACAGTCCAATGAGGATGGAAGCAGGGAAGTTAATAAATGTTACTGACCTTATGACCCCCAAATTAGCTTCTTATTGGATTTACAGGCACTTTTATGAGCGATGTTATTTCACCAAAGTCCAGCCTCCTAGGATGATGTTATTCCTCACCATAACAATTATAATCTTTACAGTTCAGGTATTTATTAAGCCTTTGGTATGTGCCAAGTACTGTATTAAGTACCTGGTAGATGCAAGATAATCATACCCCGGTTTCATTGGGAATCGAGGGAATTTCCTGACTAGAGAGATGCCTCCTCAGCTTCCCTGCATTCTCCTCCAGAGACCTGCTCTCTCCAAGAGATAAATGGGTTTCTGCTCCACATCCCCAGATTCCAAATCAAAGTCTGAAGCTTTCAGATCATCCAGTTTCTGACCATCCACCATTTCTGACCATCCAACCCCTATTCCAAATTCCACTGACATTTTCAGAGAAAAATAAAGGTACAGGCACCAAACCAGGTACTAAGGTAGACAAAAGACAATCAGGTTAGACACAGTCCCTGCTCCTCCTCATCATCATCAGTGGTATTTATTAAGCATTTACTATGTACAGAACACTGTAATCAATTAATCAGCCAGTCATATTTACTGAGTGTTTCCTGGGTGCAGAGCACTGTAATAAGAGCTTGGGAGAGTATGATATAGCAATATAGCAGTTGGTAGACATATTCCCTGCCCACAATGAGTTTACAATCTAAAGGGGTTCACAACCTTAATTTCCATTTTACAGATGAGGTAACTGAAGTATAGAAAAGTTAAGTGAGTTGCTCAGGATCACACAGCAGACCAGTGGCAGAGCTGGGATTAGAACCCAGGTCCTCTGACTCCCAGGCCCATGTTGTTTCCACTAAGCCACACTGCTTCCTGGGGTTTCAATGACTGTTCACAACAGCAGCCACCGAGTCCCCCACTCCCTGTTGCTGCTAGTTTTGACAGCCTCATACGAGTCTCTAGGCCAGTAATCCGGACCAACAGGCCTTCTCCGGGCACAGAGGGGCTGTAGCATTTAGTCTACTAGTTGGGCCATTTCATTATTTATGAAATCATGAAAAAGTCCTTGGGCAATGAATTCATGTTTATCCAATACTCTCTTCTTTCCTCCCAAGGAATCTTTAAGATGTACCTCACTCTCCACACTCCTGCCGCTTTCTCCTTACTTACACTGCTCCTTACGTTCTACAACAGACAGATCACAGCTCATTCATGTTCAAATCCTCTGCTCCAACAAAATTTCCCTATCCATGACTTCTTTCCCACTGCTTTCAAACATGCTCAGGTCTTCTCATCCCACAGAAACCCCCCTCAGCTCCCTTCAGTTATTGCTCCATCTCTCTTTTACCATTCCTCTCCAAACTCCTTGAGTGAGTTGTCCACTTCCTCTCCTCCAATTATCTCCTAGATCTGTCAGCTCCTCCTTGGCCTCTCAGCTGCCTTCAACACTGTTCATCATCCCCTTCACCTGGAAACACTTATCCAACCTTGGCTTCACTGACTCTGTCTCCTCCTGGTTCTCCTATGTCTCTAGCTACTCCTTCTCCGTCTCTTTCACAGGCCCCTCCTCCGCCCCTACCCTCTCTGACTGTGGGAGTCCCTCAAGGCTCAGTTCTGGGTCCCCTTCTTTTTTCCCCTCTAACCTGACTACCTAGGAGAACTCATTTCTCCCTTGGCTTCAACTACCATAATTTATGAGGATGATTCCCAAACTTACATCTCCAGCCCTAATTTTTCTCCTTTTCTGCTGTATCATATTTCCTCCTGCCTTCATAATATCTCTACTTGAAGCCCCGTCAAGCTCTCAAACTCCAAAACAGAACTCCTCATATTCCCACCCAAGCCCTGTCTCCCTTCATGACCTTCCCATCACTACAGATAGCATCACTATCCTCCCTGTATCACAAGGTGGTAACCTTGGCATTATCCTTGAAATCTCTCTCATGCAACCCACATAGTCAATGAAATCCATTCAGTTTAACCTTCACAACATAGCTAAAATCTGCCCTTCCCTCTCCATTCCAACTGCAAGGACACCTAACCTATCGCTTCTTAATTGCCACAGCAGCATCCTTGCTGTCCTCCCTGCCCCCAGTCTCTCCACACTTCATCGCGTACTTAACTCTACTATCCTGATCGTTTTTCTGCAAAACCATTCATTCTATGCTTCCCTTCTTCTCAAGAACCTCCAGTGGTTGAATATCTACATCAGCATCCAAAGTATATTCCTCACCACAGGCTTTAAAACAGTCCATCAGCTTGTCCCCTCCTACCTTACCTGATTTCCTATTACAACTCAGCTAGCACACTTTGCTCCTCTAATGCCAACTCATTTACCTTGATCTTGTCTAATTCACTGTTCACCCCTTGTCCCAATTTTGCCTCTGGCCTGGAACTCTCTCCCTCTTCATATCTGACAGATGTTCTCTCTGCCCACCTTCAAAGTCTTATTAAAAGTACAGCTCCTCCAAGAGTCCTTCCCCAAATAAGCCCTCATTTTCTCTGTTCCCTCTCCTTCATTCATTCATTCAATCGTGTTTATTGAGTGCTTACTGTGTGCAGAGCACTGTACTAAGTGCTTGGAAAGTACAATTCAGCAGTAATGAGAGACAATCCCTGCCCACACTGGGCTTACAGTCTAGAAGGGGAGAGAGACATCAAAACAAGTAAACAGGCAATATAATACAAATATATACACTCTCTATATCTAATAATATAAACAAATGTAATTGTAGGTATATACATATCAAAACAAGTAAAAAGGGATCAATATAAATACATGCAATTATAGATATACCCATATATACATAAGTGCTATGGGGTGGTGACTGTGGGGGGAAGGGCAAAGGGAGCAAGTCGAGGCGATGTGGGAGGAAGGGGGAGCTGAGGAAAAGGGGGGACTTAGTATGGGAAGGCCTCTCCCTTCTATGTCACCTCTGCACTTGGATTTGCATGCTTACTCACCCCTCCCTCAGACCCAAAGCACTTATGTACATATCTATAATTTAATTTGTCTGCTCCTCTGGACTGTAAGCTCACTGTGGGCAGGGAACATGTCTACCAACTCTGTATATTATATTTTCCCAAGTGCTTAGTACAATGCTCTGCATATAGTAAGCATTCAATAAATGATTGATTTATTGGTCAATCTCCTAGCACTCTGAGCTATATGATCCCTTCAGCCAATTCTACCTCTTAGGAACTGATTTCCAACCCCCTCACCACTCATGTGTGTACATGTGTGTACATTACACTCAAGTTTTCAATATTTTTATGTTTGCCTCCCCCATTAGAGTGTAAGGACCTTGTGGGCTAGGATCATGCCACTGCTTTATCCTGTCCTTCCCAAGCCACTAGTAGAGTGCTGTATTCCAAGTGGGTGCTCAATAAATACTGCTTCTACTATCACTACTCTTGACCATTCATGATGTGTTTAGCCATTATGGGATTTTGAGTCAAAGGACATGGGTTCTAATCCCAACTCTGCGACTTGTCTGCTGTGTGACCTTGGGTAGGTCACTTGCGACTTGTGTGACCTTGGGTAGGTCACTTCACTTCTCTGTGCCTCAGTTACCACATTTGTAAAATGGGGATTAGGACTGTGAGGTCCATGTAGGATAGAGGCCACGGGTGGCCTAATTACCTTGTATCCACCCCACTGATTAGAAAAGTGGTTGATACATAGTAAGCACTTAACAAATACCGTTATTGTTATTAGGAATCTAAGGAAATTTACAGTTCTGTATTCAAATATTGGTCCCGTGATTGGGTAGGAGAATGGGGAATATTCTGGTTTCAGTTATATGGAAGAAGTGCCTGCCAATCTGGATTGTTACAGGTAAACACATCCTTTGCCAAAAATTTGTGTGGTCAAAAATTTTCTCCGTTAGCAGAGTTTTACTGAGGGCTTCCAGACCTACCCAACTTGGAGCTCTCTTAGAAGCAGCATGGCATAGTAAATAGAGCATGGACTTGGGAGTAAGAAGGTCATGGGTTCTAATCTGAGATCTGCCACTTGTGTGCTGTGTGACCTTGGCCAAGTCACTTAACTTCTCTGAGGCACAGGCCTCAGATACCTCATCTGTAAAATGGGGACCAAGACTGTAGGCCCCACGAGGGGGCTGTGTCCAACCTGATTAGCTTGCATCCATCCAGCACTTAGTACAATGCCTGGCACACAGTAAGTGCTTAACAAATACCATTACTATTATTATTAGAAAGAGGAGGATGTTTCTACTGACCCCAGGCCACAGTGTCAGCAGGAATCCCTCAGTGTCAGGAAAGAAAAATCCAGAATTTTTTTGGTTTCATTCAATAGTATTTATTGAGCGCTTACTATGTGCAGAGCACTGTACTAAGCGCTTGGAATGTACAGATCGGTAACAGATGGAGACAGTCCCTGCCCTTTGACGGGCTTACAGTTTAATCGGGGGAGACAGACAGACAAGAACAATAGCAATAAATAGAAATAAACAGAATCAAGGGGATGAACATCTCATTAAAACAATAGCAAATAAATAGAATTAAGGCGATGTGCATTTCATTAACAAAATAAATAGGGTAATGAAACTATATACACCAGGAGTTGATGAAGGATGGGGCGGGACAATTCACTAGAGTCTGAGATTGGACACTGTGGAATGAACTATAACGTTCATGCCTAATGCCATCACTGTCTTGTTACCATGGGCAGAGGGTGCTTAGTCAGCTTAATGAAAGAAGCTCAAGCTTTAGGAAAATAAGAATAAAACATCCCGTGTCCCCTTGCCCCTTTTCTGTCCCTGCACCCCTACTCTTGTTTCCCACTCATGAGAACATTTAGTAAGGTTTTAAGGAAATACAAAAGATTGACTTTCATTCATTCAATCGTATTTACTGAGTGCTTACTGTGTGCAGAGCACTGCACTAAGCTGTTTTCAAAGAGCTTAGATGGCTCTAGGCGGAAGAGACTTGTTATGAGAAGAGATGTGTTTCCATCCGAGGGAATGGAATCTATAAAGCCCCTAAAATCATTTCTCTAACTCTGCCACCAGACTCTCATTCCAGGTGATCTTCACGCCTGATGCCTGCTCGCCTAAATTTGGCTCACATCACCCTTCTTCTCCCCTCCAGCCCTGACCCCTGATCACATGCTTAAATAGCAAATGGAGGTAACTACTGATAAAATTAGCCTTAAAAAAAGAGATAAATGATAGATTTAAATCTGAGGGCTCAAAATTATATGGCTCTGTGCCTTTGAATGAAATGTGACAATTAAGACTGTTTAAATCATTTCTCCTCAGGTAATATTGGCTAACTACAGCATAGATGGGGCTCGTGTGATTAGATGCTGGATTTAGGGCTATGGGAAAAAATTGGTTTAGCAGAAAAAAGAGGGGGCAATCAAGTGGAAGGAGGAGAGGAAGGAGACTGTGCTGTTCTAAGCAGCTGCATGCCAAATCCTCCCCAAGCATTTAAAATCATCTGTTCTGGCAGGACCCAGTTCCAGAGATGGTTTTTCAGTGCCCCACATCGCTGGGTTAAAATGAAGAACTCTGTGATATGACACAGATCAATGAGCACAGCTCTCTTTTCTATCATTTCAGATTTATTATTTAGAGTGAGGAATTCTGAGTGCTTTGGTTCTCCCCAGATGCTGGGCTGCTGAAGCATAAATCCCCAAGCTTCAAGAAAGGGTAGAGCAGCTGAATTCAGAAGCGCCCAGTTCACCGGGGATGCGCACGCATGTGCATGTGTGTGTGTGTGTGTGTGTGCACGCACATCCATCTGTCTGGGATTCGCTGGGTGTGCCCTTGGATTTGAAGGTTGTTTTTCCACCTGGTTTATTGTAGGCTGGTGAGATCAACCTAAGCCACTCTGGAAGTGAGTGTTGCTAGCTTTCCTGCTCTGCAAACTTTGTGCTGGTTAAAAGCGGTCAACCTAAGAATAATAGTAATAATTATGGCACTAGTTAAGCACTTACTATATGCCAAGCACTATTCTAAGGGCTGAGGTAGATACAAGTTAGTCAGGTTGGACACATTCCCTCTCCCACTTGGGGCTCACAGTCTTAATCCCCATTTTACAGATGAGTTAACTGATACGGAGAAGTTAAATGACTTGCCCAAGGTCACACAGCAGACATGTAGTGGAGTTGGACCAGCAGGTCCTTCTGACTCCCTGGTCCGTGCTCTATCCACTAAGCCACACTGCTTCTCCAGAAACCATAATAGAAGCCCTCAACAACTCTTCTCTTTCTGAGGGCAAGCTGTATTTGAATCCTAACTGTAGCAGGGAATGATTAGGGAGTGGGGCTAAACTCCTGTCTCTGAAAGGGCATCTCATGGAGTCAGCTGAGTTCTTACACTTCCTATGTATAAAGCACTATAATGAGGACTCACTATGCAGCCTCCCTCTGCTCTACCCCTTTCTCCTCCCCACAACACTTGTGCATATTTGCATATATTATTTATATTATTATATATTATGTTATATATAATATATATTATTATATTATTACAGAAGCAGCATGGCTCAGGGGAAAGAGCATGGGCTTGGGAGTCATAAGTCATGGGTTCTAATCCTGGCTCAGCCACGTCAGCTGTGTGACTTTGGGCAAGTCACTTCACTTCTCTGGGCCTCAGTTACCTCATCTGTAAAATGGGGATTAAGACTGTGAGCCCCATGTGGGACAATTTGATGACCTTGTATCCCCCCCAGTGCTTAGAACAGTGCTTGGCACATAGTAAGTGCTTAACAAATGCCATCATTATTATTATTATTTATTACTCTAGTTTATTAATGATGTGTATATATCTATGTTTCTATTTGTCTATTTTGATGGTATTAATGCCTGACTACTTGTTTTATTTTGCTGTCTCTCTCCCCCTTTTAGACTGTGAGCCCAATGTTGGGCAGGGATTGTCTCTATCTGTTGCCAAATTGTACATTCCAAGTGCTTATTACAGTGCTCTGCACACAGTAAATGCTCAATAAATATGATTGAATGAATGAATAAATGAATAGTGGATAGAGCATGACCCTGGGAGTCAGAAGGACCTAATCCTGGCTCCAAGACTTGTCTGCTCTGTGACTTTGGGTAAGTCACTTATCTTCTATGTACCTCAGTTACTTCATCTATTAAATGGAGATTAATTCTGTAAGCCCCAAGTGGGACAGGGACAGTGTACAACCCAATTTGCTTCTATTGAACCCAGTGCTTAGTACTTGGTACAGAGCTAATGTTCAACAAATACCACAATTATTATTATTATCATCATTACCATCATCATTATTATTTCCTGTGTTCAGAGATGTGCACTAGGTATTTTGGAGAATGAGACGCAATTCCTTCCCTTGATTATTTAGCAACCTAGTGGGGGGAAATTACTGCTTGGTATTTTTCTCCCCACTTTCCAGAGATTTCACTGGCCTTTAGATCAGGACAGACATCCGTTTCTCCACACTGATACTGGCATAATCATTCACCAGGGAACTTAGGAGAACTTATGAATGGCAGTAGTTCAGTGCCAGTAAAGGAATCGATTCAAAGCATGTAGATTCAGCAACACATGATAAGTCAGCATTTGACACTAACTTAAAATTGGTTTTTGACCCACATTCCCTAGCCCTGTGGTAAGATAAAGGGAAGGAAACTCTCATGAATAGCAAAGAAAGGAAAAGGTCATCTGAAAGTAAAAGTGGGAAAAGGTCTAGAGAGAAATGGGAAAGTAACTGCATTTTCCAGAGGACAGAGTGGGTTGGAGAGGTGCCTTTAGGGAGTGGGGCCCAAACGACCAGAAAATCAACCAATCAGTGGTATTTATTAAGTGCTCAGTATGGGCATGGCACCTTACTATACTCTTAAAAAGAAGAGAAAATGAAAGAGGAAAACAGAGGAAGAAACAGAAGAGGGGGATAGAGAGAGAAAAGGAGAGAGAGAAAGCGGGAGAAAGAATGGCCTTCTGACTCCCGGGCCAAAGTTCTGTCCACTTTGCTATGCTGCTTCCCCATAGAGAAACTGAATTGGAGAGTGAGAAAAAAGAGAGACGGAGCCAGAGAGTCAGGTATACAAACAAAATCAGCTGCGGAGAGAGGGAGCTAATCATAGGGAGAAGCAGGGAGAGACTGACAGAGATGCAAGGATCAGATAACGGGGGAGAGACAGAAAAACACAGGGAAAAACAGAGAAAGGGAGGAAGACAGAAACACAGCCATGTCATACAGGGACCAAGGTACTTTTCCTACCTTGGGCTGTAGGAAACCTGTATTCATTCATTTATTCACTAAATTGTATATATTAAGTGTTTATTGTGTGCAGAACACCATACTAAGTGCTTGAGAAAGTACAGTGCAGCAGTGAAGAGTGACAATCCTTGACCACAACAATCTCACAGTCTAGAGGGGGGGGAGAGAGACATCGGTACAAATAAACAGACATCGATGTAAATACATAAAATTACAGATGTGTACATAAGTGCCATGAGGTGTGGAGAGGGGGGAAAAGCAAAGGGAGAAAGTCAGGGTGACACAGAAGGGAATGGAAGATGAGGAAAAGTGGGGCCTATTCTGGGAAGGCCTCTTGAAGGCGATATGTCTTCACTAAGGCTTTGAAGGGGGGAACAGTAATTGCCTGGAGGATTTGAGGAGGGAGGGCATTCCAGGCCAGAGGCAAGACATGAGTGAGGGGTCAGCGGTAAGACAAGAGAGATCGAGGCACAGTAAGAAGGTTAGCACCAGAGGAGCTAAGTGTACAGAAAGTATAAGAATGAAAGGCTTTAGGGAGACAGAAGAGCTTTAGTCTAGTTCCCATCGCTTTATTTTCTATTATCCTCAGTGAAGGAGACACTGAAAAGCAACTCAATCCAGGTGTAAGATAATGGAGAAAATAAGTGGACCAAGCCTTCAAGCTGACTGAATTAATAATCCATCATAGTTTGCTTAATAAAGCACTAGCACATCAAACCTCTTGCTTGGCATTCTGACTTCCATAAAATGACTGAATGGTTTTTACCACCGAAGCTAAGGTTATTGAATTACATCGGCATGCATTTCCATGTGTCAACGAATGCGATTTACAATGGGAGGGAAATGAACCCTCTACCGTAGGAACAAGATAAATGCAACCACGTTCGAGGCAATAATCAAAAGAAAGTGTGAGATGGAAATACCTTTACCCACAGCCTGTTATATGTCTCATTCTGCAGCCAGGCCCACAGCATGCTCGGCTTAGGGTGGTACAGGAGTCAAGGAAGCAGTTCTGTTGAGTATATGTTTGATGCAAACCTCCAGGGGGAAGTTCCCTGCCGAATTGATCCATAGAATTGATTAATTCATTAATACATTCAATCATATTTACTGAGGCTTACTGTGCATGCAGAACACTGTATTAAGTGCTTCGGAGAGCACAATACAGCAATAAAAATATGTGTTCCCTGCCCACAGTGAGCTCCCAGTCTAAAGGGAGACAGAATGTCTCCAGGACGTCTGGGGTTTGGATAGGGGAATGTTCCAGATGGTACTTTGAGAGGCTGGGATAGAAGTTATCTAAAGAGCCAGGCTTCTGGATGTTCAAGGCTAGGGCACTCATTTCATCCCACTAAGTAACAGAGTTGCCTAGTGGAAAGAGCATGGGCCTGGGAGTCAGAGGACCTGGGTTCTAATGCTGGCTCCACCACTTGTCTGATGCATAACCTTGGACAAGTCACTTCACTTCTCCCTGCCTCCGTTTCCTCTTCTGCAAAATGGGGATTTAGAGTGTGATCCCATGTGGGACTGTGTCCAACTTGATTAGCTTGTATCTACTCCAGCATTTAGTAAAGTGTCTGGCACACATTAAGTTTTACCAAATACCACAAAAAAGCATAATTTCTCCCACAAACCATCAAACAATGTTCTTATGTTTGAGCCATCCCGTGGTAGCCCAAGATGAAAATAATTAGACCAGTGACCCTCCCACAGGCTAGGGAAGGGCTTTTTAGCACTGGGGATGGGATCCAGGAATTGGAATGATGACTACCATTGTGCCCGCATCCCAACCCTATTGCTAATTCTGCCTCAGACTTTTGGCTGCTCATCTGTGACTCTCTGGCAGTCTGTAGCAGTCCAGCTCCCAGATATCACTCTTTCTCCGGGCTGTGGTAATACTGTTAAATCTCCGATTTGAACCTGCTCACTGATTCCTTAAAAACGGGGACCACTGCTGGATGTTGGCTTCCTGGATGCCCATTTCTTTCTAACCCTATGGTAATAGAAGCAGCACTAGTAATAGCACCCTCAATCCCACTGGCTCGACATTTTTTAAATGACATATTATAAATTACTTACTCATATTACTGTCTGTCTCTCCATTTAGACTGTAAGCTCATTGTAGGCAGCAAATATATCTACTAACTCTGTTGTATTGTTCTCTCTGGACATAGTAAACACTCAATATATACACTGACTGATTGATTACTAATGACTAATTATTAATTGATGATTAGTAATCACATTTATTAAGTTCCCTCTGCACAGTGAGCTCAGCACTCTGGTAAGTACAGCAGAAGCACAAAGCATAATACCTGCCCATAAGAAGCATATACTCTAACTGCGAAGAAAGACAAAATGTCTGTGGGTGTAGGATACTTTACAATTGGTCTCGGCATCCCCCAAAGCCTGCCCAAGTTGTGGGGGCCATCCTGTGCATGAATGGAGGAAAGCTTCATTATTTTAAACTTGATGCTCTCTAGTTGTTACTGGCAAAGCCCAGGTAAACAGCTCAGTAATCTTCATTGCAATATCAATTCCCTCAAGACAAGATCCAGTTTTCTGGCCAGGATCCTCGTCAGGTGGCCCTGATTCTATTCTTGTTTCTCCCACTGATGAGCAAGGTCACCTTGACCAAGTGACTTTTTTTCCCCTCTCTGCTGTCAGTTTCTCCACCCAGCCCAGGACAGTCAGACTGCTGGGAACAACCACCTATAAAGAAAGATTAGGCTAAATCAGTGGCCCTGGTTGGTTAGATTTTTTGAAGGAGGTCCCAGGCAGGGGCCCCTGCTGCCTTTTCACTGTTCAATCTGTTTATGAAAGGTTACAGATGCAGGATTTTCAAGGATAGTTAGCCTGCCACAGACACAGCTCACAGTGACCCCATGCGCTTTGTAAGTTTTATTTCCAGCCATTTGTTGTCGAGCCAAAGTGGCTTTTGAGGTCTGCTGCTATTAGTCACCAAAGAGGCCCCCAGGATTTGCCTCTTCATAAAAGCTGTAAAGCAACAATTATTTAGCAATTGCTCCCAACAGTAATGGAATGAACAAGTCCCCACCAAGTCAGATTCATTCTTTCCTCATCGCCGGACATAGAGCAATGTAAGTCACAAATCCAATTTGACCCACTGACTCAGAACAAATAAAAACCAAGAGCAAATGGCGAGTGTAAAGTCACATCCAGTATCCCAACAGAATGAAGAAAAGTTAACTATGTCGCTAACCACCCAGTACACACTGGATGAAGAGTTCTCTCCAGATTTCAATAGACTGTTTGGCTATTAATGGATATTGCTTAACTTGACTTTTACTCTGCAGTGATCAGAGTCAACTGACTGGTGCCAGAAAAGACCACAGGAGTCCAGAGAAAAGGCTGGTTCCTGGAGACTGCAGAAATACTTGGTGTGGAAAGGGGAGGAATTTGAGGAATCACTGCCCTGTGGGAATCCAAATGACCTAGGAGCAGGTAGTGTTTTTGTTTGTTCTGGTTTGTTTGTTTTATGGTATTTGTTAAGTGTTTACTATGTGTCAAGATATGGACAAGATGTGGACAAGTAGACAAGATATATGTCTACTTTGTGGTAGAGATGAGTTTATCAGGTTGGACACATTCCCTACCCAACATGGGTCTCACAGTCTAAAATGGATAGAGAAGTGTTTAATCCCCACTTTACAGATGAGGTAACTGAGGCACAGAGAGGTGAAGTTCTTTGACTCATTCATTCAAATGTATGTATTGAGTGCTTACTGTGTGCAGAGCCCTGTACTAAGCATCTGTGAGAATTCAATATAACAGTAAACAGATACATTCCCTCCCACAACAAGTTTACAGTCTAGAGGGAAAGACAGACATAAATATAAATAAATAAATTACAGATATGTACATAAGTGTTGTGGGGCTGGTGGGAGAATGAATAAAGGGAGCAAGTCAGGCTGATGCAGAAGGGGGTGGAAGAGGAAAGGGGAGGCTTAGTCTGGGAAAGCGTCTTGGAGGAGATATGCCTTCAGTAAGGCTTTGAAGAGGAGTAGAGTAATTATTAGTTGGCTACAAGGAGGGAGAGCATTCCAGGCAGAGGCAGGACATAGGCCAGAGGTCACTGGCAAGATAGACAAGACTGAGGTACAGTGAGAAGGTTAGCATTAGAAGAGAAAAGTGTGAACTGACTTGCTCAAGGTCACACAGCAAGCAATTGACAGAGTTGAGATTAGAAACCAGGTCGTTGAGATTAGAAACCCGGTCCTCTGACTCCCAGGCCCGTGCTCTTACCACTAGGCCATGCTGCTTCCCTACATAGTTGGGATTTTAAACCTGGAACAAAACTGCTACCATGTTAATATGATCACCCATCCTATCCTGCCTGGATTACTGCATCAGCCTCCTTGCTGACCTCCCAGCCTCCTATCTCTCCCTACTCCAGTCCATAATTCACTTTGTTGCCCGGATCAGTTTTCTGCAAAATGCTCAGGACATGTCACCCCCCACTCCTCAAAAAACACCAGTGATCATCCACCTCCTCTTCAAACAAAAACTCCTTACCATTGGCTTTAAAGCCCTCTACCACCTTGCCCCCTCCTACTTCACCTCCCTACTTTCCTTCTACAATTCGGCCTGCATACTTCACTCCTCTAGTACTAACCTCACTGTGCCATGATCTCACCTATCTCACCACCAACCCCTAGCCCACATCCTGTCTATGGCCTGGAATGCCCTCCCTCCTCAAATCTGACAATTACTCTACCTCACTTCAAAGCCTAATTGAAGGCACATCTCCTCCAAGAGGCTTTCCCAGCCAGGCTAAACCCCCACTTTCCTCTTCTCCCACTCCTTTCTGTGTCACCCTGACTTGATCCCTTTGCTCTTCCCCTCTCCCAGCCCGACAGCACTTATGTGCACAGCTGTCTTACTTCTGGCCTGGAATGCCCTACCTCCTCAATTCCGTCAGACAATTGCTCTTCCCCTCTTCAAAGTGTTACTGAAGACACGTCTCCTCCAAGAGGCCTTCCCAGACTAAGCCCCACTTTTCCTCATCTCCCACTCTCTTCTGCATCGCCCCAACTTGCTCCTTTTCCTCTTCCCCCCTCCCAGCCCATCAGCACTTATGCATATATCTGTAATTTTATTTATTTGTACTGATGTCTGTTTGTTTTGATATCTGTCTCTTTGTATTGATGTCTGTCTCTCCCGATCTAGATTGTGAGCACGTGGTGGGCAGGGATTGTCACTGTTTATTGTTGCATTGTAGTTTCCCAAGCACTTAACACAGTGCTCTGTACACAGTAAGCACTTAATAAATATGAATGTATGAATGAATGAATCTGTAATTTATTGATATGCATTTATATGTATTGACGTCTGCCTCCCCCTCCACAGACTGTAAACTCATTTTGGGCAGGAAATGTGTCTATTTTGTATTGTACTCTCCCAAGTGCTTAGTAAAGTGCTCTGCACACAGTAAGCGCTCAATATGATTGAATGAATGAACCAAATGTTGTCAGACACCAGGAGAGTGGAGAACCAGCTGCCTCCTCCATATAATGAACATCACCATCCTGGGGGCCTCATCCCCATAATCATTGGAATTTATTAAGTTTTTATAATGTTGGTATTTGTTAAGTGCTTACTATGTGCCGAGCACTGTTCTAAGCGCTGGGGTAGACACAGGGGAATCAGGTTGTCCCACGTGGGGCTGACAGTCTTAATCCCCATTTTACAGATGAGGTAACTGAGGCACCGAGAAGTTAAGTGACTTGCCCAAAGTCACACAGCTGACAATTGTGTATTGTGTCTATTGTGTAAAGAGCACTGAAATGGGTGCTTACTGAGTGTATATCTATGTATTAGACCCCTACTGTGCATAATAAGGGACTACCTTTTTGTGTGCTCAACATGGTCAGGACTGTGGATCCCCCATTGGCTTTTTCAGCCATTCATAGGTGAATAATAATAATAGTAATGGTACTTGTTCAATACTTACTATGTGCAAAGTACTGTACTACATACTGAGATAGACACAAGATAATCCAGTCAGATTGAGTCCTCATGCCACATGAGGCTCACAAAATCTACGTAGGAGGGAATAGAATTTAAACTCCATTTAAGAGACTAGTAAACTGAGGCCCATAGAAGTTAAGTGACTTACTCGAAGTCACACAGTAAAGTAGTGGAGTTGGGATTAAAAAAATAGATCGAGAGAGAGAGAGATGTTTCAGTGGGAGAAGGTGTGTTAATACCACCCAAATGCTGTAACCATCTCTTTAGAATCCCCTCCTTGCTCTTGTGAGCACCTATGTTTGTGTGTGGGGATCCACATGCATTGGGACTGATGCTTAGAAGTCTTTGGTTTGTTTTCACACACATGCGACACAGTGCACTGCAACACAGAGGAGATAACACAACGATTGACTTTAGCAGAAACATCTAACTTTTTAATCAGTCAGCAGCTAGTCGGGACAGAGCTGTACTCAACTCAGGAGCCAAACCTGAATTATTCCTTCAGTGATGGTTTGTCCTGTCCCCTCTCAAGCCTCCCTTCCTGACAAATGTAAATTTACTCAGTTGTCACAAAGCTGCCACAACCCAAGCGCCAGAGGCGCCCACTGACAACTGCTCACATATTCCTCGGCAAAGGATCCAGGGTGGCCGTCTCAAATGCATCTCAGCCTTTCAATATGCGGGCAGTGTCCGATGCGGGTACATAATTACTAATGGAATCTCCCAACCCAGAGAATCAGGCCATGATTTATTCATCGGCAGAAAATGAACATTCATGCAACTCTCTGGGAATGGTAATATCCGAGTCGGACAGCTATTAGGCACGTCGGCATTGATTTGTTAGAAATCAGGAAGCAAATTATTAAACATCTGTGGCACTCTCCTGGTCAGCTTGGAGGAGGAGATGGCTTCCCTTCTGGCTGGTCCAGGCTGGCATCACTGTCTTTTATAGGAAGAGAAGGCTCACCAGCAGCTGGCAACAATTTGGGAAGCAAATAGTCCCTTTAAAGCCAATGACTGAGTAAGATGGCTAGCAGGAGTCAATATTTGTTCAGCAGAAGATGGGATGTGAAGGGTGGAGGGAGGGAGAATGAAGAGCAAGATGTTTCCCTACTTTCTCCTTTTTCAGAGCACTGGCCAGGAAATTGCTGTGCATTCTCACTGTTCCAGAGAGCTGGGCTGCAATTATCTGGGTACAGTAGGCTGGGTGACAGGGGGTTGAGGGGCATTGGGTGGGCAGTACTGAGCTGGGGGGCAGTTAGCTAGCAATGGCCGTGGAGCTAAGCAGCAGTGGGCTAAGAAGTCGTGGACTGGGCAACAGTGGGATGAGTGGCAGTGGGCTGGGCAACAGTGATCTGGGTGGGAGGGACCTGCAGAGAGTAAGTGACCTGGGCACCATCAAGGTGGTTGTTAGTGAGCTGGGTGGCAGTGGGCTAGTTGGCAGGAGCAACATGGTATAGTGGCTAGAGCAAGGGCCTGGGAGTCTGAAAGTCGTGGGTTCTAATCCCAGCTCTGCCACTTATCTGCTGTGTGACCTTGAGTAAGTCTCTTCACTTCTCTGGGCCTCAGTTACCTCACCTGTAAAATGGGGATTAAGACTGTGAGCCTCACATGGGACAACCTGATGACCCTGCATCTACCCCAGTGCTTAGAACAGTACCTAGCTCATAGTAAGCATTTAACAAATACCAGTAGTATTATTATTGTTATCTGAGTGGCAGTGAGTCAGGTGGCAATGAACTGAGCATTGTGGGCTGGGTGGCAATGGGCTGAGTGACAGTGACCTGGGTAGCAGCAAAATGAGTGGCAACAGGCTGAGTGAAGGAGAAAGGCTCAAACAAAGGGCCGACAATCTGAACCAACTGAGCCCCCACCCTTCAGGTCCTGTTCGGTGAGGATGCAGCCTGGGGATATCAGAACAACTGGACAGGGAGTCGTAGATCTGGAAGGGCTCCCAAATTTGCCCTTGACCCCCTCTGCAGCCTGGGTCATTCTCTCACATAGGCAACTCTATTACCTTTCATTCATGTATGTTTTCATTCATCATATTTACTGAATTTCTACTGAGTGTTAACCAACCCCACAACATTACGTACCTATTTCTACGTTATACATTATAAATTATTTATTCAAATTAATGTCTGTCTCCCCAACTAGACCGTAAACTCATTATGGGCTGGGGATGCCCTACTAATTCTCTTCCATCGTACTCTCCCAAGCACTTAAGTCAGTGCTCTGCACATAATAAGACAGGGCTCAGCACATAGTAAGCACTCAATAAATACCATTTATTGATTGATAGTATTTAAGTGCTAACTCTGTGCCGAATACTAAATGCTGGAAGAGGGTACACAGGTGGGTGTTAAACATGGTCTCTGTCCCTTGTGGAGCTCACAGTGTAGGTGCCTAATGTGTTTAGAGCACTGTACTAGGCTCTTGAAAGCAGAAAATAAAAGCAACAGGCTTGGTCCCTGTCTTCAAGGAGCCTGCAATCTAGCAGGAGAGATAGACAATCTGTATGCTTACATTGGTTATTGGGGAAAAAACATCAATGCAACTAGTGAACACATGGAAGAATGGAATGAATAAACCTTCTCTGGCATGTGGGGTCCTCAGTCTTTGTAGGTAGAGAATCTTCACCCAGAAGGCTTCTAGAATCTGAGCAAAAAGATGGTGAAGCCATACGGAGTTTTAGAAAGAGCTCTGGTCCTCCTTTCCCCTTTAAATATAAGGGTAAATGAGGTGACATCCTTCTAAGTCGCTCACTCAGAATCAGCAAGATATTTCGAGCTTGTTGCTCATTACACAACCCACAGGCCAGTGGATGATATTTAAATGGAAAGATGGAAATTAGTAAAACCAAGTCCCGGAGAGCTGAAGACTTCAATTAGCTCCGGAATGCCTCTCCAGAAGAAACTTCCAGGAAATCTGCCTCCTCAGTCTTCATCCTACTCCATCTCCCTGGATGTCACTTCGTGGGAAGAGGTTTGGGAGGGTTGGAGTCCTGTGGGGGTGGGTGAGATGAGCAGAATGTTCCCACTCTTCCATCTGTGAGCCCCCCGAGGAACAGGGACAGTGTCTAATTCCCAACTGGATATTCTTTCCCAGCACATATTACAGTGCTCTGCACTCAATAAGCACTCAATAATTACTGCTCTCTGGGCATTAAGGAGGAAAGAGAATCAGAGACCCTTCAAGAGAAGCAGCAAGGTCTAGTGGATAGAGCACAGACCTGGGTGTCAGAAGGGCCTGGACATTAATTTCAGCCCTGCCACTTGTCTGATATGTGACCTTGGAAAAGTCACTTCAATTCTCTGTGCCTCCATTACCTCATCTGTAAAATAGGGAGTAATACTGAAAGGCCCATGTGGTACGTAGATTGTGTTCAACCTGATTATCTTTTATGTACCCCAGCAATTATTATGGTGACTGGCACATAGTAGGTCCTACACAAGTACCATAAAAAATGAGGAGACAGATGGGGATGAAGGCTGGGGGGACTGAGACCATGACATAAAAAGACAGGAGAAGAGGAAATCATTCTTCTTTCCCTTATTTTATATGTTGATGGATGGTGGCTCTGTGGCTTGCAAGCACGCAAAATGACGAGAGAAAGAGTGAGAGAGAGTAGACAGAGGGACAAATAAATACAGAGAAAAGCAGCTTCTGTAGTTCAGGGCAGCTCTTGGGCTGAGTCTTTGTTCATCCCCTGATCCACTCCCTGCCTTCCTTGTGCTCTTACATTGGGATTATACTCTGAGAGGACATGCATAAAAGTATAGCCTGTGTTAATTTTCTCAGATAAAGCTGCTGATGGGGGCCTGATCCTGGTTTGCAATAATAATGATTATGGTATTTCTTAAGCACTTACTACATGACAGGCATTGTTCTAAGCACTAGGGTAGATGCAAGATAATCAGGTTGGACACAGTACCTGTCCCACATAGGGATCACTGTCTTATTCCTCATTTTACATATTAGGTAACTGAGGCACAGAGCAGTTAAGTGACTTGCCCTAGGTCACACAGCAAACAAGTGTGGAGCCTGGACCTATGCTCTTATCCAGTAGGCAATGCTGCTCTCATACTGCTTACAAGTGTGGCTGAAAGTACTGGAGAGTGACTGGCACTCTCTTTCACATTATTTGCACATAAAGAAGGTCAGGAAACATTTATGACAGCTTTTCTAGGCCTTACCACATTCACGGTGGTCTAAATGGGCTGTTCGGGGTATTCATAGTGTAGTCAAATGACACTGCTGCAATCACTGGGAAATGAATGATCTATATCCTGTCAATACAATGACCAATGCAGTCTCAAGAAGGAGTCAGCTATTATAATCAATTATGGAGTTAAGGGTAGAGTGAATATCCAGTACTTAGAGGGTACAGTACAAGTGCGTAGTTTATACAGAATGGAAAGAGAGTAGAGGAGATGAAGTCTTAGTTGGAGAAGGCCTATTTGAAGGTGGGGAGAGTGGTGGTCTGCTGAATAAGAAGGGAAAGGAGGTTCCAAGTCAGATGAAAGATGTGGTGAAGAGGTCACAGGTGAGACAGAAAAGATGGAGGTACACTGGGTAGGTGGGCATTAGAGGAGTGAAGTACGTGGGCTACGTTGTAGTAGAAAATCAGCAGGTTAAGGTAGGAGGAGAGCTGATTGAATGCCTTCATCCAATGGTAAGGTCTTTCTTTTTGATGCAGAGGTGGATGTGAAACCACTACTTCTTGAGGAGTAGGGAAAAACTGACTGAACCTTTTCAGAAAATGATCCAGACAGCAGAGAGAAGCTTGGATTGAAGCAGGGAGAGGCAGAAGACCAGGAGGTAAGCAAGGAGGCCAATGCAGTAGTCAAAGCAGAATATTATGATGAATCCTTGGATCAGCATAAAAGCAGCTTAGACTGAGAAGAAAGGGCTGATTTTAATAGTGATGTGAAGGATCAACAGGATTTGATAAATTGAGTACCTAAGCTGAATGAGAGAGATGAGTCAAGTATAATGTCAAGTTTACTGACTTGTGAGAAAGGGAGGAGAGTGGTATTGTCTAAAGTGATGGGAAATACAAGGGGAAGAGTGGGTTACAGTCAGAAGATGAGGAGTGTTGTTTTAGACATGTAAAGTTTGAGGTGTCACTGGGACATCCAAGTAGAGATGTTCTGAAGGCAAGAGGAAATGAAAGACTGCAAACTTAGTAAGTGCTAACTATGTGCCAGGCACTGTACTAAGTTCTGGGGGAGATACAAGACAATCAGGTGGGACACAGTCTGTCCCACATAGGGCTCACAGTCTTAATCCCATTTTACAAATGAGGGAACTGAGACACAAAGAAGTAAAGTGACTTCCCCAAAGTCACCCAACAGACAAGTGGCAGAACCTGGATTAGAACCCAGGTCCTCTAATCCCCAGGTCTATGCTCTTTTCACTAGGCAACACTGCTTCTCAGGGCAGAAAAGTAAAGAGGTCAGGGCTGTAGAGGTAGATTTGGGAAGCATCAGTGTAGCGATGGTAGTTGAAACCATGGGAGCAAATAAGTTCTTGAAGGGAGTGAGTGAAAATATAAGGGAAACCTAGAACTGAGCCCTGAGGGACTCCTACAGTTAAAAGGTGGGAAGCAGAGGAGGAACCTGCAAAAAAGACAGATAAGAAGCAGCTAGAGAGATAGAACAAGAGGAGGACAATATCAGTGAAGCCAAGGTTAGAAATGATGTAGGAGAAGGGGTAGGTCAAAAGTGTCAAAGGCAGATGAGAGTTTGAGAAGGATTAGGATGGAGAAGAAACCATTGGATATGGCAAAAAAGAGGTCACTGGTGACCTTAGAGAGGGAGACTTCCATGGACTGAAGGGGAAAGAAGCCAGATTGGTTTGGGGCAGGGAGAAAAATGGAGGCATGGAAGTGGAGGCAGTAGTTGCAGGTGGTTCGCTCATGGACTTTAGAGAATGGTAGGAAGGAGCTGGGGCAATAACTTGAAGGTGCCTTGAGGTCGAGGGAGGTGTTTTTTTAGGAGAGAGGATTCATGAGCAAGTTTGAAAGCAGTGGGGAAGAACCCATTGTAGGTTAAAGAGAACAGTCAGGGAGGGAAGAAGAGAGGGGGTAAGTGTTCCGATAAGGTGCAGTGAAATGAGGTCAAAGGCATAGGGGATTTAAATCTCTCCTAAAATCCCATTTCCCCAACAAGATTTCCACTATTAATTTCCCAGTACCCTTCACCCATGTCATCCCTTCTGCCAATTCCAGTCCTTATCAACGTATTTACATCACCCTTAGCATTCATGTATGTCCATTCAATGTGTATTTAATATTTTTATGTATGTGTCCCCATCTGAATGTGGAAGCTCCTTTTGGGCAGGGAATGCCATTTGTTATTCTGTAATTCCCACACACCTTCAAGAGTGAACCACACCATGTGAGTACTTCATAAATGCTACTACTTCTATTGCTGATACTATTACTAGAGGGCTTTTGTCTAGGGAAGAGATGCAGCATTTGCCATCATCCTCAGGACTCATGCTTGAATTGATTTCTCAAGAGTGAAGGTGGTCTGTGAGGGTTAATCCACACTTCCTCACCCAATCCCTCTTTGACCAGCAGCTGATTAGGGTTAGGGATATCTTGACCTGGGGATTAACATGGCATTCATCTTTATTCAACAGATTAACTACCCTTGGGGTTGTGTGGTATTAAATTTCCTCTGCCTTAATGACTTCTGACCCAAATTCATTTATCAATAATATCTGGTTTTCTGTTAAGAAGTTTTATTTTTCCAAAGTGCTTTCACATCAATCACATGCATTTATCCTCACAACCTTCCTGTGAAGTAGGGAGAAGCAGGTGTTATCATCAAATTAAAAAACTGAGAAGCAGAGAGATTTAATGACCATCCTTAGGTCACATGCCAGTCAAGTGGCAGAGCCTGGATCAGAACCCAGGTCTTCTGACTCCTGGTCCCATGCTCTTTCTACTGAATCACTCATATTAGACAACACGTCACACTAGTCAGCCAGTTGTTGGTTTGGAAGATCCAAACAAAGTGATGGTGAAAGATGAAGGAATTTTCCAATGAGGATGGTGGAGGATCCTTGGCCCTGAAACTTAAGGACCGAGAAATATTAGGAAGGAATTAACTGTAGTGACAGTGATTTGCTTGGTGTCACACTCACTAACTCCTGTTGCCGCTGGGCCATGGAGAGTAGCGAGTGAGTGGGGAGTCAGGGTGCTGATCATTTCCAATGCCCACGAAGGAGATACTGCCTCCTTCTTCACCAGAATTGCAGATTCTATTCTTGGATGGGAGTCAGTGATGTCAGATGTGGCTCAGCTGAGACTGGAGGAAGCTAGATTTGGTCCCTCTGCCCCAAAGCCTTGAATGCATTTCATTCAGGGAAGTGAGACCAGCTAAATCCCCAGCTGCAAGCAGAGCCTGCTAGCTAATGAGATGGACAGCTGTTCTTGAAGCCCATACGCATGTCTGAAAAGCCTGTCTAGTGAGCCCACTTAGAGAAGCAGAGTGGTCCAGGGTAAAGAACACTGGTCTGGGAGTCAGAGAACCTGGGTTTGAATCCATTTAATCCATTTATCCAATAAAGTCATTTAACTTCTCTGGATCTCAGTTTCCTCATCTGTAAAATGAGGACTTGATATGTTGTTCTCCCGCCTACTAAGAATGTGAGCCCTGGGACAGGGACTGGCCCCAACCTGATTGTATCAACCTCAGCATTTAGTGCAAAGCTTGACATGTAGTAAGCATTTGGCAATGACCACAGTTATTGTTATTATGGTCAATGCTTCTCACGAGATCATAGAATCCCACATATTCATGCAGCATAAAACTTCCAATTACAGGCTTACTTGTTTTACATTCATCTATACTCTAGTTTTCCCTTCCAACAACACCTTTATGAAAAATGTCTTTTTACTCACGATGGTGCCATGAAGATTGTTTTCAAAACTTGTTCCACGGGAGTTATGATCAGTTTCTGCAAGGAATAATCATCCAACTAAAAGAACATGGCTTTTTGTTGCTGCTGTTGTTATAAGCTAAGACTTGGGCTAAAGCCTCCTTATCTACTAGAACAGATTAGTCCTTTAGTCTCTGTCACTGACCTAGACAAAGTCCCTTAAACTGGGAGCCCCATGTGGGACAGGGACTGTGTCCAACCTGATTATCCTGTATCTACCCCAGTGCTCAGTATAGAGCCCAGGCACAAAATAGGTATTTAAAAATATTATTATTATTATCCACGAAGACCACTGGCCTCTGCTTCAATCACTGACTCTGATTCTCATCCTGGTTTGGAAGCAGCCACTGAGATTTTGATTTCTCTCAGTATGAAAAGACTTTAATCAACCAACGCTTCATCCTGTCAGATTCTCGCTGATGACATTCCTTCTAAGATCCCTATTGGAACAGCTGATGTCAAGAATGATATGTACGCAAAGGAGCAGGGCTCCCATCACCAATTGCTGCTTCCTAGTAAAAGAAATGGAATGTGTTTCTTTAAAAAAGGGAATTGCATATGGTGAAGATAATAATCCCCACATCAACTGAAAATGTGTCCTTTTTCCACATGAAAGAGGCAGAAAGCCTTTCCTGTCAAAAGCAGAGCAGAGGCTGCCAGCTGGGGCTGACACTTGTACAAGCATGGCTTTCCAGCTGATACATACACACACACACACACACACACACACACACACACACACCCCACACACCCATTGTTAAATCATCGCAGTATTTTTTTTCCTTTTTTAAGTAACACAAAGGAAAAGAGAGACAGTTTTCTTTGCTGCACTTTGCTACTGCTGCTTGGCTTGCCCCCATATCAGACATGAAGGTCTTCCAGGAGAGGAAGTCTTTCCAGGGGAAAATATCTAGAATTCTGGATTTCAGCCAACAAAACCCCATTTTCAGGCCACTGCCCAAGATGCTTGTTCTAATAATAATGTTGGTATTTGTTAAGCACTTACTATGTGCCAAGCACTCTTCTAAGCACTGGGTAGATACAAGTTCATTAGGTTGTCCCTTGTGGGGCTCACAGTCTTCATCCCCATTTTACAGATGGAGTAACTGAGACACAGAGAAATTGTGATTTGCCCAAAGTCACACAGCTAAGTGGCAGAGCCGGGATTAGAACCCACGACCTCTGACTCCCAAGCCCGGGCTCTTTCCACTGAGCCACGCTGCTTCTAAAAATGGTGGTATTTGTTAAGCACTTACTAAGTGCAAATCACTTCCTAAGCGCTGGGGGATCAGGTTGTCCTACGTGGGGCTCACAGTTTTAATCCCCATTTTCCAGATGAAGTAACTGAGGCACAGAGAAGTTAAGTGACTTGCCCAAAATCACACAGCTGGCAAGCGGCCGAGGAGGGATTAGAACCCACAATCTCTGACTCCCAAGCCCTGGCTCTTTCCACTGAGTCATGCTGCTTTCTCATAGCACTGTGGGTAAGAATGAGTGTGGGGCATGAGGCGGGAATAGTTAAGTCTCATAAATAAGCTGTTTCCTTAATTTTTCAGGGGCTGGGTGTCTTTTCAAGGAAGGTACCCCCTGAAGGAAGAAAGGAGAGCAGCAGGTGAGTTGGTTCAGTCATTCATTCATTCATTTAATTTATAGTATTTGTTAAGCACCTACTTGGGCAGAGCATTGTACTATGAACTAAGGAAAAGTACCTTCAGTTCCCTTGTGATGCAAGAATTGCATTATCGAGTAACCACAGGAAAGGAAAATTCACAATGAAGCACATGTGGGAACAGATTTTTTTTTCCCAACACCACACTGTGCTATATCCAAATAGAAGTCCATCCCAGGAGGAATGTTCCCTAGTCTATAGTCATATTCTAGCCAAAACCCATAGTGAAAATAGGATAATCAAAGGTGATAATTCAGACATGGTCCCCTTGCCGATAGGGGGCTGGCACTCTAAAATAAGGAGAGGTGGGGATCAGAGGAGTGAGGTAGGGACTGGCAATGGACATCTGAGGAAAGACAAAAAGAAATAAATAGCTAAATAGAGTAAGAGCTACAGCAAATACTGAAAAGCTCAAAGGATTAAAGCAACTGTGGTCTATTGGAAACAGAACATGGGCCTGGGAGCCAGGGGACTTTTGTTCTAATCCTGACTCTGCCACTTGCCTGCTGGTGACCTTGGGCAAGCCACTCAACCTCTCTGTGCCTCAGTTTTTTCATCTGAAAAATGGAGATAAAACAGATCATGAGCCTCCCGTGGAACAGTGACTGTATAGGATCTGACAGCCTTGTATTTACACCAGCACTTATCACATAATTAAAGCCACTGAGTGTAGTAGAAGAGCTAAAGTGAGAGCTTTTGTTTCCTTTCCCCTCCATCTGCCAAGCAATGCCTGGGGTGGTCATTGTCAGCCAAACTCAGTGACCAACCCAGATGCAAGAGTCACACGTTATATCGCATGTGTCCAGCAGGTTTATGCAGCATAATGTAATGACATCATTCGGAACATTTGGCGGAAATCCTCATTTCATTAATTCATTCAGTCATATTTATTAAGCACTTACTGTGTGCAGAGCACTGTACTCAGTTCTTAGGAAAGTACAATACAACAATAAACGATAACATTCCCTACCCACAATGAGCCACAGAACCAAGAGTCTGTGCCAGGGAGTCCCCAGACCACCACCATTACTCCAGACCCATTACATTCTCCTTCCAATTGCCTGTATTCATTTTACCATTCATTTGATTGAATTTATTGAGCACTCACTGTGTGCAGAGTGCTGTAGTAAGTGTTTGAGAGAGTACAATGTAACAATAAGCAGATACATTCCCTCCCCACAATGAACTTACAGTCTAGAGACGGAGACAGACCTTAATATAAATAAATAAATTACAGATATGGGAATAATTTCTGTGGGGCTGGGACAAGGGATGAATAAAGAGAAGAAGTCAGGGCAATGCAGAAGAGAGTGGGAGAAGAGGAAAGGAGAGCTTAGTCGGGGAAGGCCTCTTGGAGGAGATGTGCCTTCAATAAGGCTTCAAAGTAGGGAGAGTAACTGTCAGATTTGAAGAGGAAGGGCATCTGCAAACATAGGCACCACTTTTGAACCACGGGACTCAGGGGCAGGAGCCGAGGCACGTTATAGGTGGATGTTTCAAATAAGAATACCAAATCCAAAAATATCTTTTGCATACCCATAGGAGACAGGGAATAGGCCAGCTTAAAAGCAGGCTGTCGGGTATAAAAATTTAATATGTAAATCACTGGAGAGAGGCAGATTATTGAGAAATGAATGCAGTGCCAGCAGTCCTCATACCAGGAAACACCCGAGTGCAGCTGGCCAGCCGCTGCCCCTGTGGATGTGTTCGCCATCCACAGGGAGATATAAACTTAAATTTCAAGGTCCTGTTCCTACTTTGGTTTCTCAGGATGTGCTTGTAATATTCTTTCCCTAGGATCAGAAGAAACACACAAACCTCAAAGGCATCTCCAGCCCACAGTAGTTAACATTCTATTGGCATCTCAGTGATGAACAGGGTCGGTTGAGGGGGGGCAGGCCGAAGCCATTTTAAATGACTCTGTCATCCTGTCCAGCAAAAACATTTCCAACAGCACCTTGGGGGACAACTACACTTCATATATTTCAGATGCTGGACTGCTTTCCTTTTCACTGTTTTTCAAGTGAATTTGGAGGCCATCTTTCTCCAAAAGAACCGCACATATACCACATTCCACATATACCATGGAAGGTTTCTGATTGGCATGTGAACAGTCCCAGGGTGGTGATTGCCTGAAAGAGTTAGGGTTGGGGGGTGGCTGGTGCAGTCTCCCTGCCCTAAGGATACCCCTGCTGCTTTCCTTGGTCCTGCCTTTCTGGGGAGCAGGGCTGCCATAAAACACAGGGGCGCTATTTAACTGAATGAATTACAGTTTGATGCTGCTGCAGATGAGTGAGAATAGGTTCTGTTGGGGTGAATTGATCTGGAGGGCGTCACAGAGTGAGATGAAGTCTGGGTGTTTCAATAAGGACGGGACTCTATTTTTAAACTTTCTTTGGAGTTTCTTCCAGGACACACACACTTTCAATTGAAATGCATCACAGCGTGTATTCAAACTCTCTGCCCACAGCAAAGCTATTTCCTTTAGCCCTCTTCTGGGTTTTGAACCACGGCTCATTATATTGAACTGCATATATTACTGAGCTGGCCCAGCTCTTTGACTAGCCAGGTCATTTTGAATCTGACAGAGTCGACTGCATCCCCTTTTGGGTTTATTAGAGAAGTTCATCATATTGACCGTCTCTGTTCATTTTCCAGGACTCTGAATGAAAAGCACCTCTTCTTTTCTTGATCCAATGAAGGTCTAGTGTGGGGAAGCCTCATTACCCCCATCAAAACCATGAACAGGGAAGGGACCCCAAGAAACTTACTCACAGGGACCCACAAGGACAACTAACTCTTTTAACAGCAAAGTCACATGGGAAGCAAGCCCCATTTCCCTTACCTTTGCCCATACCCAACAAGTCACAGAGAATTAATACTTCTTCCAGTCCTTTGATTTCCTTCTGATAGGATTCCTGTCCCCTTGACCCTTAATGCCTTTTACCTCCACCCTACTTACCCACCTCCTTTCTTATCCCACTCTCTTTCTTCCTTCTACAGACTTAAGACTTTCCTCAGTCTTTGCCTCTTTCCCTGAAATAGAACTGTTTACAATTGTATTTGTTACGCACTTACCATGCATCAAGTGCCATTCTAAGCACTGAGGTAGATAAAAGTTAATCATTTTGGGCAGAATCCCAGTCCCACATGGGGCTCACAGTCTAAATAGGAGGGAGAACGGGTATTGAATTACCATTTTACAATTGAGAAAACTGAGGCACTGAGAAGTTAAGTGATTTGCCCAAGGTCATGTAGAGACTAGTGGCAGAGCCAGGATTTCTTCCCAGAATCTCTGATTCTCAGACCTGTGCTTTTGCATACTATAGGCACTCAGTACAGTGTGCTACACAGCATGCAAATACCAGACTTAGAATTAGAACTCAGGTCTTCTGACTCCCAAGCCTGTGCTTTCTCCAAACTGCCTAATTTCTCTCTCTCTGTCCCTTACTTTCTCTCTTTTATTCTTTCTCTAATTCTCTCTCACCCCTTCTCTCTTTCTCCCACAAACACTTTTTCCCATGTGGAACTAATAAGAATAAGGACTGTGGCATTGTGAGGAAAGGAGGTGGGGAGGGTGGGAGAGAGACTCAGGGAAAAGGATGTCCCACTAGGATAGCCATTCCCTTCATATTCCCTTCAGTTCCAGGAGTCGTCGATCCAGGTGTGAATCTGTGAGTCCCATATAAAACACGGACTGTAACCAACTTGATGAACTTTTATCCACTCCAGTGCTTAGAACAGAGCTTGACAGTTGCATAGTAAAGGCTTAGTAAATACCATAAAAAAAAAATCTAGAGCACCTGGTCAAGAATGAGAGAAGCCACCAACAAGATAAGGAAGGCCATGGGGACAGGAGACCCCAGTGAAGATTGTAATGGCTACCTGGGCCTGAGTGGGTCTTCTTTCCAGAGCCTTACAGACTTCATTAGCACCATAAACTCCTGGAATTCTCACCTTGCCTCTAAAATCAGATAGCCCCAAAGTCTCAACCTCATTTTTTCCAGGGAGTAGCTGAGGTCTTGAGAATTCAAGTGGTTTATCCATAGACCATAAGCCAATTACTAGCAGAACCAAGAGGGAGTTATTCTCTGAAGGAAAACTTCATCCTTTAACCTACTCCATAACTTTGACTTTTTTTAGTGGTATTTCTTAAGTGCTTACTATGTGCCAGACACTCTACTAAGTGCTAGGTCAAATCCAAGCTAATCAGTTTGGATACAGCCCATGTCCCTCATGAGCTCACAGCAGCATGGCCTAGTGGCAAGAGCATGAGCTTGGGAGTCAGAGATTGTGGGTTCTAATCCTGACTCTTACACGTGTATGCTGTGTGACCTTGGGCAAGTCACTAACTTCTCTGGGCCTCAGTTGCCTCATCTGTAAAATGGAGATTGAGACTGTAAGCCCCATGTGGGACAGGCACTGTGTCCAACCTGATTACTTTGTATCTATCCCAGTGCTTAGAACTATGGTTGGCACATAGTAAGCCCTTAACAAATACTGTAATTATTGTTATTATTGTTATTATGAGGGAATTGAGGCATAGAGAAATGAAGTGACTTGCCCAAGGTCACACAGCCTAATTAGAACCCAGGTCCTTCTGACTCCCAGGACTGTGCTTTACATACTAGGACATGCTGCTCAAGATGTAAGCAGTGTTAACTTAAAATTTACATTCTGGCATGATTTTCAGACACATAAATTCTGAGTTCACAGCATCTGCAGAGACCAGTTTATCAATTTGAGGGAGGAAGACAGCTCAACTGGAAAACCTCCAGGTGCAACCTGCAGGAAGAAAACCTTTGTATTTTATTTCAGTTAATTCCCCACCGTAATTGATTGTTGAAAAGTGGCCTCTGCAATTTCACTGTAGATGTCTACATTCTGTCAGTGCCACAATTTAATCAATCAGTGGCATTTTTTGAGTGCTTAATATGTGGAGAACACTAAACAGTCCTCTAGGCTATAAGCTCATTGCTGGCAGAGAACATGTCTATCAACTCTGTATATTGTACTTGCCCAAGTGCTTAGTACAGTGCTCTGCACACTATAAATGCTCAATAAATATACGTGATTGTTCTAACTGCTCAGTTTAACATTCTATTAACTCAGTTGACTGTAAATAAGATTGCAGGGACAATTATCCAAATCTTCAGATCAGTCTCCAATCTCCCTTTCCATGCTTGAGATGACCCTGGGTAAATTGGCATTCCCTTTCCATCTTTTGAATCACAATCCCCCCAGGAGAGATGGAATCTGGTTAGGTAATCCAGGATGCTCGTCTGGATCACAAATGATTCTCACTGGACATGACTCCTTGACTCTCATTTTCCTGTTGGGAAAACCAGAAGGACTCTGATTGCTACAGGAGAGGCTGACTTATGGCAACTCTAGGGAATGTTTGCTGGTGAAGAGGAATGAAGCAAAACACAATTCAATTTCGATATAATGTTCCTGGCAAAGCAAGGCCTGAAATCATTGCCAAAACCAATGTATCAGTCCCACACATTTAAGCCAGCTGGTCGCCCAGTGTTGATAAAGCAGTACCCTTTTTGTCCTAACTGGCCCATTAGCATTCAGCTCGCAGCCATTCAATGGGGAGAAGCTCCAGCCAAGGATGAGGAATGTCAAGCACCAGGGGAGTTTATTTTCTCCTCTTTGATCTTTTTGTGGTACATCACTGAGAATGGCATTATACCTTGGAAATATTTTGCCATTAAAGTATTCCACACAAACCTCCTAGTTATAGGCTGTGTCATCCTTTCCAGACATGAATCAACCTTTTCCTCACTCAGCACTGTGGAAGCATTTCATGAGGACTCACTTTTATATAAGAAGAGCATGAAGTTCCTTCAATCAGTTTTATTCTTGAGCGATTACTGTGTGCAGAGAGCTGTATTAAGCTGTTGGGAGAGCACAGTATAACTGAGTTGGTAGATACATTCCCTGAATACAATAGGCTTACAGTCTAGAATTTCCTTCTAGAAATTCCTGCCACCTGATCACCTCAAGCCTGAAATTTGGAGGATATAGAGAGAATACTTGAAAAAGCTCTCCCGGGTCTCAGCCCCTTCTCTCGAATAGATTGGAAATTAGTGATTTTCCCAGCAGGAATAGGCAGATGATAGACACATAATGAGCTTCATTCAAAAAGCTTACTCAATATAATAAATGGCTGATCAATATGAATAGGGATTCTATTTTCTTGTGAAAAGACTGATCGATTAAAGTATGTCTCGAAGATTTAATTCATTGTGAATTCAGTAAATATTGTATGCACATAGCCATGTAGAATTTTCATTTAAACTCAAATTGGATTAATTCCAAAATAAATAGGCTGCTCCCCTCCAGGTATCTCTTTGATCCCCTGTAATCTGGCTTCCACCCCCTTCAGTGCATGGAATTTTGCCCTATCCGAGGTCACCAATGATCTTTTTCTTGCCAAATCCTACAGCCTCTACTGCATTCTAATCCTCCTCGAAATCTCAGCTGCCTCTGACACTGTCAACCACCCCTTCTCTGGAAACATTATCCAACCTAGGTTTCACTGACCATTGTCCTCTTCTGTTTCTCCTCCCATCTCTCACTCATTCTCAGTCTCTTTCTTGGGCTTCTCTGCCTCCCACCCCTTAACTGTGGGAGTCCCTCAAGACTCAGTTCTGGGTTCCCTTCTATTCTCCAACTATGCCCACTCCCTTGGAGAACTTATTCACGTCCATGGCTTCAACTACCAACCCTATGCAGAAGATTCACAAAAATACCTCTCCAGCCCTGATCTTTCATTCATTCATTCAAGCATATTTATTGAGTGCTTACTGTGTTCAGAGCACTGTACTAAGAACATGGGAGAGAATGATACAACAATGAACAAATGCATTACCTGCTCACAACAAGCTTATAGTCTAGAAGGTGGGGGAGACAGACATTAATATAAATAAATTATCGATTTGCACATAAGTTCTGTGGTGCTGGGAGTGGAGTGGGGAAGAAAGAAGGGAGCATGTCAGGGCAGAAGGGAATGGGAGAAGAGGAAATAGGAAACAGTCTGGGAAGGCCTCTTGAGGAGATGTGTCTTCAATAAGACTTTGAAGGAGTGGAGAGAAATTGTCTATCAGATTTGAGGAGGGAGGGCATTCTAGGCCAAAGGTAGGACATGGGCAAAGGGTCAGCGTAAGATAGACAAGATCGAGGCACAGTGAGAAGGTTAGCATTAGAGGAGCAAAGTGTGTGAGCTGGATTGTAGGAGAGGAGTGAGGTGAGGTAGTTTGGGGCAAGGTGGTAGAGTGCTTTAAAGTCAATGGTGAGGAGTTTTTGTTTGATGTGGAGGTGGATGGGCAATCACTGGAGTTTTTGGAGGAGACAGTTGAAAGTTTTTGAAAGTTTTTGTAGAATTATGATCCTGGCAGCAGAATGAAGTATGGACTGGAGTGGGGAGAGACAGGAGGCTGGGAGGTCAGCAAGGAGGCTGATGCAGTAGTCCAGGCAGGATTCCCTGGATAATAATAATAATGTTGGTATTTGCTAAACGCTTACTATGTGCCAAGCACTGTTCTAAGCGCTGGGGTAGACACAAGGGAATCAGGTTGTCCCACGTGGGGCTCACAGTCTTCATCCCCATTTTACAGATGAGGTAACTGAGGCACCGAGAAGTGAAGTGACTTGCCCAAAGTCACACAGCTGACAAATGTCCGAGCCGGGATTTGAACCCATGACCTCTGATTCCAAAGCCCATGCTCTTTCCACTGAGCCATGCTGCTTCTCTATGCCCACAGCCTTGTATTTCCTCCCATCTTCAGGATATCTCCACTTGGTTGTCCTGCCAACACCTCCAGTTACACTTGTACAAAACAGAATTCCTCATCATCCATTTCAAACCTCTCCTCTCAGCAACTTTGTCATCACTGTAGACAACACTACCACTCTCCCTGTCTCACAAGCCTGTCACAAGGTCACACAGCAGACAAATGGAGGAGTCAGGATTAGAACTCAGATCCTCTGGCTCCCAGGCCCATACTCTTTCCTCTAAGCCACAATGCTTCTCTATCATCATCGTCATCATTATTACTATTATAGTACTATTGTCACTACCGACACTTACTCAGTCCTTGTATTACAAACCAAACTTCTTAACCATTCTGTAGTTAGGGAAGCTGCTTATATGAATACCAACAATTCAAACATCAGCTTTTAGTCAAGTCTACCTTTGGCCAAGAAGACTTCCTGACTAACCTCTCATTCCCCCACACTATTCCCCCTTTATTCTGTGTCATCTATTCACTTGAGTTTGTACCCTTTAAGCACTTTGATGCTACTCTCAGCTGCACATCGCTAACAAACGTATCTTTAGACACTGCCACTTTCCCTATTCCCACTCCTGACCCTGAGAAAACCATCTGTGGTAACTGCTGCCTTCCCTCCCCCCACCAGAAGTCCCTGCTCCTGCTTTGCCTATGTGTGCAGAGACAGGGATGAAAGCTGCTCCCATATACTCTCAGACCCCTCCACTTTGGCTAAGAAAAGAATCCGTGTGCTCTCCCTGTGCCTGCTGCCTCTCTTGGGGCTCTGCTCCTGGCATGTCCTGTGCACCATGGGCGATCCATGTGGACTCAAGGTACCACTGATTGTATCTGGAATATCTCCCCAATCATCTCTGAGACTCCTATTTGTTAAGGGTTTACTATGGTTTAGTTGAGGCAACTGAGGCAGAGAAAAGTTAAGTGACTTGTCCAAGGTAACATAGCAAGCAATTGGCAGAGCCGGACTTAGAACCCAGGCCTGTGCTGCTCCTCCACTAGGAGGCCATGCTGCTCCTTCAGATACCTGTCCCCTCACCTCTTACCATTGGATTGTGCTTTCCCAAGCACTTAGTACAGTGTTCTGCACTCAGTAAGCACTCAGCAACATTATTGCTCAAATGATTGATATTTCAAGAGCCCCAGATTAACAGTCGGCATTTTCAAAGATTTGCAGTTCCACAATCAGCAGTTTTTCTGGGGTTGAATCAAAATGGGCCTGGGAGTCAGAAGGTCATGGGTTCTAATACTGGCTCTGCCACTTGTCTACTGTGTGACCTTGGGCAAGTCACTTAACTTCTTTGTCCCTCAGTTACTTCCTCAATAAAATGGGGATGGAGACTATAAGCCCCAAGTGGGACAGGGACTGTGTTCAACCTGATTTGCTTATATCCACCAGAGTAATTAGTACAGTGCCTGGCACATAGTAAGCACTTAATAAATACCATAAAAATAATAATAATAAAATAAGGAAAAATCCTTGTCATAGGGCTCCTAAATACAATGAAGAGTCTAAAAGGAAGGAAAGATCCAGTGGATGTTTGGTTTGTTATTGATGTTTGGTTTGTTATTCTGGCACCAGGCAAGGTGTTGCCCCTGGAGATAGGACTTTGCCCTCTTTTCTTCTACTCCTTCTCCCTTCTGTGTTGCCCTTGCACTTGGATTTGTACCCTTAATTCACCCCACCCCTGGTCCCACAGCACCTATGTACATATATGTAATTATTTTAATGTCTTTCTCTCCTTCCAGGGACTGGGTTTACCAATTCTGCTATATGGTTCTGCTATATGTTTCTCTTCCAAATGCTTAGTACAGTGTTCTGCACATAGTAAATATAATTGCTTGAGTTATTTGTGTGTGTTACTAATGTGCTAGGCACTGTAATAAGCACTGGGGTAGTTACAAGCTAATCAGATTGGACACAGTTCTTGTCCTATATGGAGCTCACAGTCTTTTTACAGGTGAGGCACCTGAGACACAGAGAAGTTAAAGTAACTTGCCCAAGGTCATCCAGGAAATAAGTAGTAGAGCCAGGATGAGAATCCAGTTCCTCTGACTCCCAGGCCTATGCTCCTTCCTACTAGGCCACAGTGCTTCTCAGGGTGACTGATTGATTGTAGAAAGCAAACCTCTGATCCAACAACTCAGACATCTCTATCTGCTCTCTATCCCTGCCCCTCCAAGCATCAGTCAAGAGACATTCTTGAATCTGATTCTTTTTCCCCAGTGGTAAAAGCACAGAGCATGCTTCCATAGCCCTGTGACTTGGGAGTCACCTCAGCCATCACTCTTCTCTCCTCTCTTATATCAGGATTAGACTAAACTTTATTTTTCTCTGCTGATCAGATATAGTGAGCAGATTGGCCTAAGAGGAGCAGAGTGTGCGAGATGGGTTGTAGTAGGATATCAGGGAGGTATGGTGATTGAGTGCTTCAAAGTTTATGGTAAGGAGTTTCTGTTCAATGTGAAGGTGGATGGGCAATCTCTGGAGGTTCTTGAGGAGTGGCAAGACATGGACTGAACATTTTCAGAGAAAAATCATGAAGGCAGCAAAGTATGGACTGGAGCAGGAAGAGACAGGAGGCAGAGAGGTCAGCAAGGAGGCTATTGCAGTAATCAAGGTGGAATAGGATAAGTGATTGGATTAACATGGTAGCACTTTGGATGGACTGGAAAGGGCAAATTCTAAAGATGTTGTGAAAGTAGAACTGACAGGATTTGTTGATAGATTGAACAGGAAGGATAAATGAGATAGATCAATCAAGGATATGCCAAGTTTACAGGCTTGTAAGGCAGGGAGGATGCGGATGCTCTCTACAGTGATGGGGAAAGTCATGGGGGAGGACAGGACAGAGAATATGAAGAGCTCTGTTTTGGACATGTTAAGTCTGAGATGTTTGGAGGGACATCCAAGTAGAGATGTCCTGAAGGCAGGAGGAAATATGAGACTGCAGAGAAGAGGTGAGATCAGGGATGGAGATGTAGATTTGAGAATCATCTGCATAGATGTGATAGTTGAAGACATGGGAGCAAATGAGTTTTCCAAGGGAGTCGGGGTAGATGGAAAATAGTAGGGGACCCAGAAATGAATCTTGAGGGACTTCCAGAGTTAGGAAGTGAGAGACAAAGAAGGAGCCCACAAAACAGACAGAATGACTGACAGAGAGGTAGGAGGAGAGCTAGGAGAGGACAATGTCAGTAAAAGTCAAGGCTGGATAATGTTTCCAGTAGATGGGGGGTTGACTGTGTCGAAGGCAGTTGAGAGGTAGAGGAGAATTAGGATGAAGTAGAGGCTGTTGGGTTTTGCAAGGAGGAGATCATTGGCAATTTTTGAGAGGGTAGTTTCTTTGGAGAGAAGGGAGTGGAAGCCAGATTGGAGGGGGTCAAAGAGAGAACTGGAGGAGAAGAAGTGGAGACATTGGGTGTATTAGCTTCAAAGCTCTCCATCACCTTGCCCCCTCCTACCTCACCTCCCTTCTCTCCTTCTACATCCCAGCCCACACACTGTGCTCTTTTGGTACTAACCTTCTCACTGTGCCTCGTTCTCACATGTTCCACCATCGACCACTGGCCCAAGTCCCACCTCTGGTCTGGAATGCCCTCCCGCATCAAATCCTCCAAACAATTACACTTCTCCCCTTCAAAGCCCTACTGAAGACTCATCTGCTTCAGGCGACCTTCCCAGACTAAACCCCACTTTTCCTCTGCTCCCCTCCCCTTCCCATCACCCCAACTCGCTCCCTTTGCTCTATCCCCCTCCCCACCTTGCAGCACTTCTATATAAATGTACAAATTTATAATTATTCTATTTTTATTAATGGTGTATATATATCTATAATTCTATTCATTTATATTGAGGCTATTGATGCCTGTGTACTTGTTTTGATCTCTGTATCCCCACTTCTGGACTGTAAACCCATTATGGGCTGGGATTTTCTCTGTTGCTGAATTGTACTTTCCAAGTGCTTAGTACAGTGCTCTGCACACAATAAAAACTCAACAAATATGATTGAATGAATGGACAACCCACTCTAGGAGTTTTGAGAGTAATGGTAGGAGGGAGACATTGTCCTGTGGAGATGGAGCCTGTAGGGTCTACAAGCTCTATGCCTCCAACAGCAAATGTACTGGAGGAGACACACTGAGCTTCAAGAGCAGCACTATCTCCACAGCAACGAGGTCCCAAAATGCAGTCCGTTCCCCTGCACTGAAACAATGCTCAGCACATCTTGGTTCTGCTGGGCTGGACATGAGAAGAATGGACAGTAGTAGTAGAGCCATGCAGCTACTATTTCTGGAACTGAAAAGGGGAACACAAAAACCCAGAGAAAAAGAAAAATGTTTTAAAGATGCAGTGAAGCCCAGGCTCACACAACATGACATAGTAGTAGCCTGTTAGAGACCCCTGCATCTACTGGGCAAACCATTGAGGACTTTTTATTTCATGAATTTATTCATTATTCATCTGTATAATTTAATTTCAACTATTTACCAAAATTCCATAGCAATAAGGGCAGTTAGCAAGACTTCTCTAATCTTCTGATAAAGTGGGAAAGTGGAAATGATGCATGGTAATTGGGATCATAAATGGAAAAGAACAGAGAAGAGATATGAAGATCAAGACACTCAGAAGCCAGAGACCTCTTCAGGACCCCAATTTAAATTTATGTATCTCTAGCACCTCTCCTTTCAGCTGGAAGAAAACTGAATTCAATTCAATTTAGTTTGCTTTCCATTCAGATTTGCATATCACCTCTACACCTTAGGTCGCCAGGACT
The DNA here is from genome assembly GCF_004115215.2 of Ornithorhynchus anatinus. Taxonomy (NCBI): domain Eukaryota; kingdom Metazoa; phylum Chordata; class Mammalia; order Monotremata; family Ornithorhynchidae; genus Ornithorhynchus; species Ornithorhynchus anatinus. The sequence goes on from NC_041728.1 coordinate 96,013,484, forward strand.
AAGTTTCATCTTACAAGAATGGATACACACACACACACACACACACACACAAAAACAAATGAGCAAACACATTGCAGTTCTCCCATAATACATGTTTTCATTGTATTTTAGATCAAACATCATTGAGGATTTAGGGAATATTTTTCCAACAACATGTGTCCATGAGTGAGACACAATGAGATGTTGGAAAAGGTGGTTGTGCACATATTCATTCATTTGTTCATTAAGTTGTATTTATTGAGCCTTTACTTTGTGCAGATCACTATACTAAGCGCTTTGGAGAGTGCAATACAACAACAATAAACAGTCATATTCCCTGCCCACAACGAGCTTTACAGTCTAGAGTGGGGGAGACAGGCATCAATATAAATAAGTACAATTACAGATATGTACATAAGTGCTTTGGGACTGGGAGGGGGGAAGAGCAAAGGGAGCAAGTCAGGGTGACACAGAAGGGAGTGGGAGATGAGGAAAAGTGTGGCTTAGTCACAGAAGGCGTTTTGGATGAGAAGTGCCTTCAATAAGGCTTTGAAAAGGGGGAGAGTAATTCTCTGTCGAGTTAGAGGAAGGAGGGTGTTCCAGGCAAGAAGTAGGACATGGGCGAGCAGTCTGTGGCAAAGCAGGTGAGATGTTAGCACTAGAGGAGCCAAGTGTGCACGCTGGGTTGTAAAAGGAGAGAAGTTATGTGAGGTATGAGGGGACACAGTGGTGGAGTGCTTTGAAATCAATTGTGAGGAGGTTTTTTTGATGTGGAGGTGGATGGGCAACCCCTAGAGTTTTTTGAGGAGAGGAGTGACATGTCCTGAAAATTTTTTAGAAAAATGATCTGGGCAGCAGAATGAATTCTAGTCTGGAGTGGGGAGAGACAGGAGGCTGGGAGGTCAGCAAGGAGGCTGATGCAGTAATCTAGGTGGGATAGGATGAGTGATTGTATTAACATGGTAGCAGTTTGGATGGAGAGGAAAGAGTGAATTTTAGCTATGTTGTGAAGGTGGAACCGACAGGATTTAATGTTGGAATTAATATGTGTGTTGAATGAGAGAGAAGAGTCAAGGATAAACCCAAGGTTAAGGGCTTGTGAGACAGGAAGCATGCTGGTGTCACCAACAGTGATGAGAAAATTAGGGAGAGGACAGGGTTTGGATGGGAAGGAAATGAGCTCTGTTTTGGACATGTTAAGTTTGAGGTGACTGGGGAACTGGCAAGTAGAGATGTCTTGAAGACAGGAGGAGATGCGAGACTGGAGAAAAGGACCGAGATCAGGACTGGAGATAGAGATTTGTGTATCATCTGCGTAGAGGAGGTAGTTGAAGCCATAGAAATGAATGAGTCTTCCAAGGGAGTGGGTGCAGATGGAAAATAGAAGGGAGTCCAGTAATGTACGTTGAGGCACCCCCACAGTTAGGGTTTGGGAGGCAGAGGAGGAGCCCTTGAAGGACACTGAAAATGATTGTCCAGAGAGAGAAGAGGAGAACCGGAAAGGAAAGAATCAGTGAAGCTAAGGTTGGATAACATTTCCAGGAGAAGAGGGTGTTCCACAGTGTCAAAACCAGCTGAGAGGATGAGGAGGATCAGGATGGAGTAGAGGCCATTGGATTTGGCAAGGAGATCTTTGGTGAGAGGGCGGTTGCAGTGGAGTGAAGGTGATGGAAGCTAGACTGAATGGGGTTAATGAGAGAATTGAAGGAGAGGCATATGATACAGTGGGTAGAGGCAATTCACTCAAGGAGTTTGGAAAGGAATGGTAATAGGGAGATGCGATAGCTGGAGGGAGCTGTGGAGTCAAAGAAGGGGTTTTGTTTTAGGATAGGGAAGACATGGGAATGTTTGAAAGCAATGGGGAAAAAAGCCCTGGAGAGCAAGTGGTTGAAGATGGCTGTTAGGGAGATAGGAAGAAGGGGGTGAGGGTTTAGATAAGGTGCAAAGAAATGGGGTCAGATGCTCAGGTGGAGGGGACTGAACAAGTAGCATTTATTATACCCTGAAGTGTGCTTAATGCAGGGTATTTCTGGATTGTAATCCCTATGTTATAGGGAAAATGTGTGTGTGTGTGTGTGTGTGTGTGTGTGTGTGTGTATTTGTATAAATTCATCCTCTAGACTGTTAGCTCACTGTGGGCAGGGAACTTGTCTTCCAACTCTGTTGTACTCTACTCTCCCAAGCACTTAATACAATGCTCTGCACACAGTAAATGCTCAATAAATATCACTGATTGACTGATACGCCTGCTTATACAATCCCATGCATATAAACAATGTGGGTGTATTAACTTTCATTTGAAGATATTACTGAGAGTGAGATAATATACACACACTCAAAAAGCCTCAGAAAATATTTCTAGGTGGAAATAGATTTCTTTGGAAATTTCTGGCACATGGCTGGCTTGCTGGGTGTTCTTGGTCTTATAAACAGGCCAATGCACTATTTGTTTCATTTACCAGTCAGGTCCAGGCAGACACTTGGCTGTGTGTGTGGAACAACTTTATTTACTAGACATGGCTATGGGGTATTTATGGCCTATAAATTCTAAATAATAATAATGATGAGAACCAGCAGACTCCTTTCTGCTGAGTAATTTGCTGTCCCGCTTGTAATTCACACTTGAATGCGAATCCTTTTCAGCCTTCCCACATATTGAGCAATCGATCTATTTAATGTAGCGGCTTCATTAGGATGAGGGGGAAAGCTTCCAAGAAGAGACAGCTCTGGACAATCATCATGAATGCCTGCCATGGTTAGGCTGACAATGACACAGAGGAGGGCATCATTCATTGAGGTTCAGGAGGCTGTCTCCCAGACATTTACACGATTCTCCCACAGGCAGGAGAGAGAAGAAAACAGAGCATGAGCCAGGCATGTTTGGCCTGACGGGCTCTGCTGGCCCAGGTAAATTGCTTATCTGAATTGCTCATCGTCTCTGTGCTCCATCAGACAAAAGAGGATGGTGCAGTGCATAGAGCCTACCTGACAGAATGTCGGTAGGGATAATGAAGCTTGGAGTTTCTCTTGGGAAAGTCCTGAAGAGACAGCAGAGTCTCTGGGGAATTTGACTTGCATTCAAGCCCCATCTCCATGCCTGAATAAATTGCTCATGTTTCTCCAATCCACCCTCACTGAACCTCATTTTCCATCTGGTACACCAAGAATAAAGCAGAATGGAACCATGTTTGTCTAGCACTCTGAGCACTAGGGCAGACAGGTCCCACTGGCTAGCAATCTGAAGTGGAATTATTATTGCCCTTTATCCCTCAGCCCTTCCATTAATATTTAACCCATCTCACGCTTCCCAACTCAGGGGACACTGACATTCTTCATTTTATTCCTCCCTTATTTTCTGTCTCCTAACACTTTAAAATTCAGCCTGTTATACATTTCAGTTTTGCATCGGCACTTTTCAATTCTAAGTAGCCTGCTCTAGACAGGTAGCCAGCAGCAATGAACCCAAATTCAAACGACGAGCCCCATCTCATTCCTAATGTCTGGGGGATCAGGTGCCCAATGGAGACTGGAATCCAGGGAAATATTAGAAGCATCTCTTTCCCAGTCCTAAGAAGATATCCAAGGAAAGGTCCCTGCGTGGCACCATTAGTGCAAATTTGAAGGCCTGATTTTTGTACATGTATTGTCCATTTGGGAAAATCTACAATTGAATTCACTGTCCCAAGAGTGAATGGAAGATTCAGGAGTTCTGTTCCTTCCCAAGGTAGGGACCAGAGAATGTTTCCTTTTCCCTTCCCCCACAAAGGCATCTTTTATCAGGCAATTAGAGCTCAGTAGGATCCTGAAAGTAAATCATTCCAATGGCCATCTCTCCATCTCACTGGTCTCTTACCACAACCCAGCTCTCACACTGTGCTCCTTTAATGCCAACCTACTCACTACACCTCGAACTCATTTATTTCACTGAGGAGCACTTGCCTATGTCCTGCCTCTGGCTTGAAACACCCTCCCACTTCATATCCAACAGACAATTCATGCATTCATTCATGCAATCATATTTACTGAACACTTACTGTGTGTAGAGTACTATACTAAGCGTTTGTAAGAGTACAATATAACAATAAACTGCCACATTCCTGCTCACAGTGAGCTTAAAGTCTAGAGGGGGAGACAGATATTAATATCAATAAATGAATTACAGATATGTACGTAAGTACTGTGGACTGGGAGAAGGGGAAGAACAAAGGAAGCCCCCTGATTCTCCCCCACTTCAAAACCTTACTGAAGGCACATCCCCTCCAAGAGGTCTTCCCTGACTAAGCCCTCATTTCCTCTTCTTCCACCTTCTGCAGTGCCCTTGCCCATAGATATGCTCCTTATATTCACCCCTTCCTCAGCCCCAGGACACTTACTTACATATCTGTAATTTATTCATTTATATTAATATCTGTCTCCCACTCTAGACTGCAAGCTTGCTTTTTGTTTGTCTGTTTCTGCTCACTACTTGTCAGGCACTATACTAAGTGCTAGAATATGTATGAACAGGTCAGGTTGGACCCTGTCCATGTCCCACATGGGGCTCACCGTCTCAATACCCACTTTATAAATGAGGTAACTGAGATGCAGAGAAGCAAAGTGACTAGTCCAAGGTCACAGACAAGTGGCAGAGCTGAAATTAGAGCTCAGGTCCTTCTGACTCCCAGCCCCAGGCTCTATTCACTAGGCCATGTTGCTTCTCATGCTGCTGATCGTGGGAGGGCAGGGAACATGTCTACAAACTCTGTTATATTGTACACTCCCACATGCATAGTTCATTTCTCTAGACACAATTTGCCCTCAATAAATACAATTGATTGATTGACTGATTGATCATCTTGTATGTTCCCTAACATTTAGAACAGAGCTTGGCCCAAGGTAAGCACTTATCCAATACAGCAACTAATGCAATTTATTAATCTTTCAGGATAGCAGCCTGCGATTTTTGAGGAAAAGTCCCTATGCATCCCCCAATGCAGCAGACGTTTCTGGGTCTTCACCAGCATCCTTCCCCCCTAAGTGCAGCCTTTGTTTCTGTTCTTAGAAGGCTTTGGCATCTGCTCTTCAGGTTTTGTAAGGGACTACTGTCCCAAAAGTGGCCTACATGGTGGGAGAGCTGGGTCTCTGGAATAATCTTTCTGCTTCCATTAACCATCTGCTGGATCCTGATGAGCTCTGATTTGGTCTCTAGCTGCCTTGTGTTTTTCAATGGATCGATTCCCTTGAGAATGGAGGATTTTGGGTCATCTTTCGAAATTTGGATTGCACCAAAAACAAACTCCAGTTTGTGATTCAGCCCTTGTGCGGAGTCCTCGCCCTGCTGTCGTTCTTAAGGAGGTATCTGACAGTCATGCATTTCTTAACCAATTGACTCCGAAGCAGCATGGCCTAATGGATAGAGCATGGAACTGGGAATCAGAAGGACTTGTGTTCTAATCACAGCTCTGCCACTTGTCTGCGGTGTGACCTTGGGCAAATCACTTACCTTCTCTGTGTCTCAGTTACCTTACCTGAAAAATGGAAATTTAGATTGCAAGCCCCATATGGGTCAGGGACTGTGTCCAAAATGATTACTTTGTCTCTACTCCAGTTCTTTGAACAGTAAGTATGTAGTAAGCGCTTAAATATCATAGAGGAAAAAAAATGAAACACTCTCAGGTACCAGAAAGGACAAGTTTCTTTCAGGGAGCACTGACTCCCCTGTCCCCCCCACTCCCAACCCCAATCCTGATTCCCCTTTGACCAGAAAGTTGAGTGGGGGCGGTCTCTCTGGGGAGCTGGGGTACAGAGGGCAGTGGCACAGACACCCTCTTTGAGAGAGGATTGATTCTAGCCTCCTTCCCCAGAGAACTGATCTGTTCTTCATAATACAGAGGGGCTGGTGTGGGGCAGAGAAAAAGGAACCCACTCTCTATCGATTTATCAATCAATCAGTGATGTTTAGTACAGTGCTCTGCACACAGTAAGTGCTCAATAAATATGACTGAATGAATGATGTTTATGGAGTTCTTATTGTATGCAGGGCACTGTGCTAAGCACTTATTCAATTCATTCATTCATTCAATAGTATTTATTGAGTGCTTACTATGTGCAGAGCACTGTACTAAGCGCTTGGGATGAACAAGTCGGTGTTCTCTCCCTTCCTCCTGCACCACCCCTTTCCCAGTTGCTAGGAGAGTAGAAATCAACCCAGGTTTGAAGAAGAGAATAATTACTTTGCAAAATAAGTATGCTAACTTGTGAAAAATAACCCAAGACATGTCAATCGCTTTTTCAATCATATACATTTAATGCCTACTGTGTGCAGAGCACTGTACTAAATGCTTAGGAAAGTCCAATATAACAGAGTTGATAGACACGTTCCCTGTCCAAAATGAGCTTACAGTTGGCTTGACCATCACGGTCAATCATAGATTTTCATCATGTCCCAGCTCCCTTCCTCTTCCCAAATGTCCTGGAAGAATGCGTGGGGATAGAATCAGTGGCAGAACTGACAGACAGAAAGAACTCAGGCCTGGGAGTCAGAGAACCTGGTTTCTAATCCTGGTTCTACTATTTGCCTGCATATGACCTTGGACAAGTCACTTCACTTCTCTGGGCCATTTTCAACTATAAGATGAGGATGAAGTGCCTTTTGTCCCACCTACATAGACTGTGAGCCCCATGTGTGACAGAGACTGTGTTCTACCTGATCAACTTGTAACTACCCCAGCGCTTAAACCAGTGTTTGACACATAGTAAGCACTTAACAGATGGTATAGAAAAGAACTGAAACCAGGCTGTTAACGGCCCTTAAATTTAGCGCCAGTCAGGTATGTCTTCTGAGCTGCTTTCTAGGGTGGTAAGTAGTCTGGAGAGTAAATTCCAGGAGGTTTCTAGAGTAGATGAGACTGCCACTCTCATCAGCAGTGTAGAAAATGGATCAGGGCTTAGGTAGGTCTGATGCTAGGGAAGACAACATCCAAGAATTTTGGGCTCAATAGTCCCAGAGAAATAATGATAACTGTGGTATCTGTTAAGCACTTATTATGTGCCAGGCCCTCTTTCAGGGTCACACCTGGACAGTTTCCAGTACTCTATCAGTCTTGACTATGGGAGGGAGAGTCAAGCAGAGGCCTACCCATTCCATTCCTAGCTTGGGCAGTGGCTAGAGAGTGGAAGGCAATCTGCTGAAAGATAAAACCCACCTGTGCTAGGCATCAGTGGCATGGGAGAGAGTCAAGGGTGGAAATTCAAGTTTACTACATGGAAGGAGGCAATGGTAAACCACTTCTGTATGTTTATCAAGAATACTCTATGTCTACAGTACGAGAATGATTGCAGATGGAGTTGGGGCATTCTGGGAGAGATGTGTCCAAGGCAATGCTATGGGTCGGAGATGACTTGACAGTAAAAAAACAAGACCATGTGCCATGTACTGTACTAAGTGCCATGGTAGATACAAGCAAATGTTGGACACAGTTCCTGCCCCATGTAGGACTCACAGTCTCAATCTCCATTTTACAGATGAGGTAACTGAGGAACAGAGAAGTGAAGTAACTTTTCCAAGGCCACCCAGCAGACAGGTGGCAGAGGCAAGATTAGAGCCTACTAAAATCCACCACTTCCTTTCCATCCAAACTGTTATCACATTAATACAGTCACTTATACTATCCCATCTGGATTATCGCATCAGCCTCCTTGCTGACCTCCCAGCATCCTGTCCCTTCCCAATCCAGTCCACCCTACTTAAAACTCACCTCCTCCAAGAGGCCTTCCCAGACTGAGCTCCTCTTCTCCCTCTACTCCCTCTACCGCCCCCCCCCTTCACCTCTCCGCAGTTTAACCCTCTTTTCCCCCCATTTCCCTCTGCTCCTCCCCCTCTCCCTTCCCATCCCCTCAGCACTGTGCTCGTCTGCTCAACTGTATATATTTCCATTACCCTATTTATTTTGTTAATGAAATGTACATCGCCTTGATTCTATTTAGTTGCCATTGTTTTTACGAGATGTTCTTCCCCTTGACTCTATTTATTGCTATTGTTCTTGTCTGTCTATCTCCCCCGATTAGACTGTAAGCCCGTCAAATGGCAGGGACTGTCTCTATCTGTTGCCGACTTGTTCATTCCAAGCGCTTAGTACAGTGCACTGCACATAGTAAGCGCTCAATAAATACTATTGAATGAATGAATGAATACTTCACTCTGCTGTCAGGTTCATTTTTCTCCAAAGTTTTCAGTACATGTCACTCTACTCTGCAAAAAACTCTAATAGTTACTCATCCACCTCTGTATCAAACAAAAAACTTGTCATCATCTTTAAAGCACTCCACCACATTGTCACCTCCTACCGCAACTTGCTACTCTCCTTCTACAACCCAGCCCACACACTACTCGACTAAATTCATTCATTCAATAGTATTTATTGAGCGCTTACTATGTGCAGAGCACTGTACTAAGCGCTTGGAATGAACAAGTCGGCAACAGATAGAGACAGTCCCTGCCATTTGACGGGCTTACAGTCTAATCGGGGGAGACGGACAGACAAGAACAGTGGCAATAAATAGAGTCAAGGGGAAGAACATCTCGTAAAAACAATGGCAACTAAATAGAATCAAGGCGATGTACATTTCAAAAACAAAATAAATAGGGTAATGGAAATATATACAATTGAGCAGACGAGTACAGTGCTGAGGGGATGGGAAGGGAGAGGGGGAGGAGCAGAGGGAAAGGGGGAAAAGAGGGTTTAGCTGCGGAGAGGTGAAGGGGGGGTGGTAGAGGGAGTAGAGGGAGAAGAGGAGCTCAGTCTGGGAAGGCCTCTTGGAGGAGGTGAGTTTTAAGTAGGGTTTTGAAGAGGGGAAGAGAATCAGTTTGGCGGAGGTGAGGAGGGAGGGCGTTCCAGGACCGCGGGAGGACGTGGCCCAGGGGTCGACGGCGGGATAGGTGAGACCGAGGGATGGTGAGGAGGTGGGCGGCAGAGGAGCGGAGCTTGCGGGGTGGGCGGTAGAAAGAGAGAAGGGAGGAGAGGTAGGAAGGGGCAAGGTGATGGAGAGCCTTGAAGCCTAGAGTGAGGAGTTTTTGTTTGGAGCTGAGGTCGATAGGCAACCACTGGAGTTGTTTAAGAAGGGGAGTGACATGCCCAGATCGTTTCTGCAGGAAGATGAGCCGGGCAGCGGAGTGAAGAATAGACTGGAGCGGGGCGAGAGAGGAGGAAGGGAGGTCATTAATAATAATGTTGGTATTTGTTAAGCGCTTACTAGGTGCCGAGCACTGTTCTAAGCGCTGGGGGAGATACAGGGTAATCAGGTTGTCCCACGTGGGGCTCACACACTTTTAATCCCCATTTTACAGATGAGGGAACTGAGGCACAGAGAAGTTAAGTGACTTGCCCACAGTCACACAGCTGACAAGTGGCAGAGCCGGGAGTCGAACTCATGACCTCTGACTCCGAAGCCCAGACTCTTTCCACTGAGCCACGCTGCTCCACTGTGCCTCACCTATCCCACTGTGGACCTCTTGCCCACATCCTTTCTCTGGCCTGGAACGCCCTCCTTGCTCAAATCCAACAGGCAATTACCCTCCCTACCTTCAAAGCCTCAAGCAAGGGGCTTTCCCAAACTAAGCCCTACCTTTCCTCTTCTCCTACTCCCTTCTACATCACCCTGACTTGCTTGCTCCCCTTGTTCTTCTCCCATCCCAGCTCTACAGCACTTATGCACATATTTCTAATTTATATTAATGTCTGCCTCTCCACCTCATCTAGATTGTAAATACATTTTGGCCAGGGAATGTGTCTGTTTATTGTTGTATTGTACTCTCCCAAGCACTTAATGCAGTGCTCTGCACACTGTAAGCACTCAATGAATTGAATGAATGAATGAATCTTTGGCCTTCTGACTCCCAGGGCCATGCTCTATCCACTATGCAGTCTAGCAAAGGCAACATGCAAATGTCACTGGTCAAAAGGGAACAGGTGGGAGAACATAGATGACTCAGAGCAACTCCTCATCACTACAACTACTACTAATAATAACAATTGTGGCGTTTGTTAAGCGCTTACTACATGTAAGGCACTGGAATAAGTGCTGGGGTAGTTACAAGCTAACTAGATTGGACCCAGTCCTTGTCCCATTTGGGCTCACAGTCTTATTCCCCATTTTACAGATGAGGTAACTGAGGCACAGAGAAGTGAAGTGACTTGCCCAAGGCCACAGAGCAGACCAGTGACAGAACCAGGATTAGAACCAATGACCTCCTGACTCCCAGGCCTGTGCTCTATCCACTACGCCACACTCCTTTCCCTGAAACTAGTAACCTACCCCACCAATCTGTCCTCCTGAAGTTGGGCTATCAGTTTCCACAGTGTTTTTCCAGACTTTGTTTTCCAGACTTTGTTCTACAATAGGTTAATGATGCATCAGTCAGTCATAGAGAAGCAGCGTAGCTCAGTGGAAAGAGCACGGGCTTTGGAGTCAGAGATCATGAGTTCGAATCCCAGCTCCACCACTTGTCAGCTGTGTGACTGTGGGCAAGTCACTTAACTTCTCTGGACTTCAGTTACCTAATCTGTAAAATGGGGATTAAGACTGTGAGCACCATGTGGGACAACCTGATTCCCCTATGTCTACCCCAGCGCTTAGAACAGTGCTCTGCACATAGTAAGCGCTTAACAAATACCAATATTATTATCAGTTTGTCCTGAATACTGTCCCAGGCATTGGAGAAGAAAGATGTAACTTGTAGCATCCTACTTAAACCGTATGAATTAAAGTAGTCCATTTTAAAAAATCTGTTTATTATTCTGACCATTCACTAACATGCCGACCTTCATTTGTATTTTAAGCATCTCTGCCTGCTACAAATAAAGTTGATCCCTTTAAGTACTTGATATTCACACCATCCTCAATACTTATGTACATTTCATAATTTAGTTTAATATCTATCCCCTTCTCTAGACAAATTGCTGGAGGGTATGGAATAGGTCTACCAACTGGTAGAAGCAGCATGAGAAGCAATGTGTCCTAGTGGATAGAGCACTGGCCTGGGAGTCAGAAGGACCTAGGTTCTGATTCCAACTCTGTTACTTGTCTGCTGTGTGACCTTGGTCAATTCATATATATATAACTTCTCTGTGCCTCAGTTCCCTCATTTATAAAATAGGGATTAAGACTGTGAGCTTTATGTGGGAGAGGGACTATGTCCTACCCAACTATCTTGTATCTTCCCCACCACTTAGAACGATGTCTTGCACATAGTAAGCTCTTAAATGTCATCATTAAGATTATTATTATTATTATTATTGTCCTTTCTCAAGCCCTTTCTGCAAGGCTCTGCATACAATAATTGATTGATAGATATGAAACTCACCAACTGCTTTATCAATTGTTTTGATAGACTGTAAGCTCCTTGTGGGCAGGGAATGTCACTCTTTTTTGTTCTATTGTACTTTCTCAAGCACTTAGTACAGTGTTCTGCACACAGTAAGCACTCAATAAATACAATTGTGAATGAACTGAGGCACAGAGAAGTTAAGTGACTTGGTCCTTAAGTGAACTTCTCTGTCACTACACCCCAGCTAGCAAACCCACTCCCACTTCCACCCACCTTGGTTTCCCAAGCATTAGTGTAATGCTCTGCACTCAGTAAGTGTTCATTAATTGATTTATTGATTGATCTGAGTGGCTCTAAAACTTTCAGCAGGCAGCTGGAGAGAATTCAAAGCAGGGTGCAGTGAGGAAGGATACGAAAGTGTTAGTTCAGGGACCCTTCTCCCCAGTGTAGTTGTGAGTCAGGCACCCCACCCTGGGAAGCAATGCAATTTCCATGATTATGGACCTTCCCTGCCTCTCCCGGAACTCTGATTCATCTTAACTGTGAATAGGGACACTTTTATTTATACCCCAGAAATTCTCTTAAAAAACATTTAAAAAAAAAAAACCAAAAGAACTTTCAAAAAGTTTGAGAGAATTAAAATAATGTTCCTTCTCAATGGTACACGAATGACCTATCCATGAGTATGTCTCCATCTCTCTGTATAGCCAGAGGAGTGTTGGATGCAAAAAATGCTTGCAACTGGTGGAAAGAAACCTCAGGTAATGAAGCATTAGAATCCAAAACCACTGGCTGTAAAGAGGATGATACATATTAAGTATTCGATAGGTGGGAATGGAAGTGGGATTGCTAGCTGGGGTGTAGTTTGCTTTGTTTTCATTTGGGAGCTTTTTATGGTATTTGTCAAGCACTTATTATGTGCCAGACACATACTAAGAGCTGGGATAGATACAAGCTAATCAAGTTGGATACAGTCTGTGTCTCACATGGAGCTCACTGTCTTAATTCCCATTTTACAGATGGAAGTGACTGAGGCCTAGGGAAGTTAAATGATTTGCCCAAGGTCACACAGCAGACATGTGGCAGAGACAGGATTAGAACCCTAGTCCACCTGACTCCCAGGCCGATGCTCTTTCTACTAGGACAAGCTGCTTCTCTGTAGTTGGTTCACTTAACTTCTATGTGCCTCAGTTTTCTCATGGTAGCAAACTACTGGTAAAGCAGTCACTGAGCTTCATATCATTCATTCATTCAATAGTATTTATTGAGTGCTTACTATGTGCAGAGCACTGTACTAAGTGCTTGGAATGTACAATTCGGCAGTAGATAGACAATCCCTGTCCAATAATGGGCTCACAGTCTAAACAGGGGAGACAGACAGCAAAGCAAAACAGAACCAAACAAAGCAAGTAATGAGGAGAGCTTCAGAATCCTTCCCCTGCCCCACTCCTGCCCCCATCCCCAATGCAGGGAAAACACCCTGAAAACCAAAGATCCTATCCACCTGATAATTTCTGCAAAATGTGTTTTGGGAGAGGGCAGTCCACACTCCTCCAGGGCTCTGCTACCACCCCCGCACCACTTCTGCTCTTGCTGGTACTCATGTGCTCCATACCACCTTACAGTCCTTCTCTGAGACTTTAGGGGATGAAAGATGCCAGGAGAAATAAGCCCTTTCCCCCTTCTCCTACAAGAAGAGTAGAAAAATAATTTTACATTTTGAAGAAATTATCAGATGGAATGAGTCTTTGCTTTTCAGGGTGCTTCCTCCACCCACCCAGTCATCAATTCTCTCCAGCTGTCCACTAAAAGTTTTAAGGCCATTTAGATCAATAAATCAATGGTATTTAATGAGCATTTAAGAAGTACAGAACACTGCCTTAAATGGTTGGGAAAGCGCTGTGAATGGGGTTTGTGGGAACAAGTCACTTAACTTCTTTGTGCCTCAGTGTTCTTATGATAAAGCAATTGAAAATGTGTAGTAGCCAGAGTTTAATTATCCAGGGGGAAAGGAGCTGGGGAAGGGTGAAGGGCACTAGGGATTATGTCATGTTCATTTAGTTGTATTTATTGAGTGCTTAAATGTGTGCAGAGCACTGTACTAAGTGCTTAGGAAAGTAGAATACAACACTAAACAGACACATTCTCTTCCCTCAAAGAGCTTACAGTCTAGAGGGGGGACTGGGGTGGGTGGAGAGAGGGAGCCTACACTAGGTAGGAGAGTAATTCAACTGCTTCTCCTTGAGATTGGTATCAATCAATCAGATTTAGTGAGCACTTACCATGTACTAGGCACTGTAGTAAGCACTGAAGAGAGTACATTATAACAAAGTTGATAGATGCGTTTTCTGCCCATAAAAAGCTCTCAGTCTAGAGGGGGAGATGGGCATTAATATAAATTAATAAATTATGAATATGTACAGAAGGACTGAGGGAAGGGTGAAACAGGGTGCAAATCTAAATTCAAGGGTGCAACAAAAGGGAATGGGAGAAGAGGAAATGAGGGCATAGGCAGGAAGGCTTGATAGGGCTCCCAGACAACCTCAGGGATCAACCATAGGTTGATAGGCCCAACCATAGGCCCAACCCCACTCTAAACAAATCCTAAGCAAGTAGGTGGTCCAGGATATTGGACATTCTGTCCCTGAAGAAGCCACAGCTGTACTCCTTGCCATCCTGTATGTCTGGGCTGTTCTATTTAGGAATGCACTGTTCACCCTAAATAAAGAAGAGGACCTAAAAATCACTTCCCTCCCACATTTCAAGAACAGCCTCATCAGAGAACCGTCTGGTGAGGCCATAATCAATAGGAATTGAACACATTTTCATGCACATAGTATGCGTACTTATCATTTGAAAATTAATTTTTGAAAAAATGGTTTGAACTCAGGCTAACAGCCCAGGGAAGATGAAAAATCCAGATGGAAATCAGATTGATTCAAGGTGCTTTGTTTTTAATTGATTTTCACTTCAAAGCTCTTCTTATAGTAAAAATGAAATAAAATAACATTTATTAAGTGCTTTCTAAGAGCCAGGCACTGTACTAAGTGCTGGGGCAGATGCAAGATAATCGGGTTGGACATAGTCACTGTCCCACATAGAGCTCACAGTCTTAATCTCTATTTTACAGATGAGATAAAGCAGCATGTTGGAGAAGCAGTGTGACCTCATGGAAAGAGCACGGGCCTGGGAGTCAGAGGATCTGGGTCTACTGTGTGATCTTGGGCAAGTCACTCAACTTCTCTGTGCCTCAGTTCCCTCATTGTAAAATAGGATTGTTCTTATTCTACCCCAGTGCCTGGATCTTAGTAAGTGCTTAACAAATACCATGAGAAAAATACAATAAGTGCATCTGTGGACCTAACAGTCTGTTCTATTCTTGGGGTGGAGGGGTGGACAGAAACTAAGAGAGACAGGAAGGAGGCAGAGTGATAGCTAGGAAGAGGTAAAGGTCAAAAGATGAGATAGAGGAGGGTTCAGGAAACAGGAAAAGTGAAAGGCATACAGAAAAAGATGGGAAGGTAGAGTGAGAGATGAGAAATAGAGGAAAATGGAATCAAAGGAAAGTGCACAAACCAAATCTAATTACATTTTCTGCACACTTTAAGTACTGCAATGATTCCCTTCATACCCCAAATCATAAAAAAAAGTTTCAGCTACTTCCATACTCCTCTCTCAAAGAGAAAATAAAAGCATATCTGGGAAAGAGAATTTTCCTTTGTAGTTCAGTTAGTATATCCAGGGGAAAATGAGGATTTCCATACAACCACTGTATGGACAGGCTTGGGAAAGGATCCTTTTGTATTTTTGACTTCTGCTGAACAAACGGCCCAAATCATGGGTGATCTATTTGTTCCATTTCAACAATACATTCCAGGTCTAATAGCTGGCATTTACTGAAAACTAATCATTAGAAAATGTCAGCTGAAGCCCAGGATAATGTTTACCTATGAACCTATTTCCTGAACATCAATAAAAAACTGCTCATTAAAATCCTCGGGTAGATAAATAACAATTAGCAATGACATTTTCCGTACACAATTCCAGAAATGATCATAATGGCATCACGCTTACTTGCGTTTATCAATCTGGTCAGGTCTCATTTGCACTTAGGTATAAGAGCCTCTTTCAGTGTACCTGGGAAATAGATATGCTCACTTGAAGAGCAATCATAATAATAATTTTGTCATTATTGCTATTATTATTGCATTTATTAGTTGCTTACTATGTGTCAAGCATTGTACTAAGTTCTGGGGTAGCAACAATATAATCAGGTAGGACACAGGCCGTGTCTCATGTGGGGTTCAAGGTCTAAATAAGATTTACATCTCTCTTCTCTTCTCTGCTACAAAACACGCAAAAACCATTTGCGTCAGTCGCTGGTCATGAACAGTATTGCTTCAATACTCCTAACCAGGACCCAAGATCAACCCAACGGAGGAATAAACTAATAAACCAATGGAATTTATTGATCTCTTTAAGTGCAAAACACTGTACTAATCAATCAGTGTTATTTCCTGAGAACTTACTTGGTGCCAAGCACCCTAAGGTCTTGGGAGAGTGAAATACTAGAATTGGTAGACACAATGCCTACCTTCAAGGAGCCTAAACTCTAAAGGAGAAGGCAGATGTTAAAATAAATTACAGATTGGAGAAACAACAGAGTGTACTGATATGTATGTAAGTGCTGGGGTGGGGAGGGAGGGGAGTGTCAATCATCTGAATAAATGAGGAGTAACATGGTCTTGTGGAAGGCCCGGCTAAATGAAAATCTCCTTCAGGAAGTCTTCCTGGACTAATCTCTTTTCTTACCATCCGGTTATCCCTCCCTCCTGGGTCACCTATGTACTTGGGTCCAAATACTTTAAGCCCTCTCATATGTAGCTTTTCTTTTGTCTTTCTCAGGCTCAGGCTTCTTGGCAAAGAGTTTGAGCCCTGGGCTACTTCCACCATGGAGCCTACATTATTATAGCCTGCCTGCCACCTTCCCGCTTATAATAATAAATCACAGTAATTATGGTATTTGTTGAGCACTTACTATGTGCCAGGAACTGTACTAAGCATCTATCATGGTGTGTTCTCCCCACCCCACCAGTGGATACTCCAGAGCCCTCCGCATAGATCTTCTGCTGCCATGGGGCATCCCCTGACTGCTGCAGCCACTTTTTTCCCCACTCCCTCCCCTCCCCAGTTCCAAACCAAGGTCTCAGTTGAGCTCCACGGTGTGGAGAGTAAGCTCCGAGCTGCTTCATCAACAATGTGGTGTGGAAAGGGAGGTCCAAGCCGCTCCATCAGCTCCATAGGGTGGAGAAGGAGCTCCAAGCTGTTTTATCAGCTAAATGTTGTCGAGAGTGGGGCCCAAGCTGCTTTGTCATCCACAAAGTACATGGTGAGCCCCATAGCTTAGAAAGGGGGTTCCAAGCTGCCTCCACCATGGAGCCATCGTGCCCCCTTCCTCCCACTGTCCCCTCTCACCTGCAGCTCACCCCGATGGCCTGAACTGCCACCACTACGGACCACCTCCATGAAGATCCGGGGTCTCTGTGCCCATACTCAGCACCCCTCTCTAGTCCTCGAACTCAACTCCACTGTCGGACTGACTCCAGCAGCCCAGGATCGCTGCCCACTTCCTATATACACCTCAAGACCACAGGCCATGGTGCATCCCCCAGCTCCTGCCCTGGAGCACAACCCACTGCATCTCCTGGAGCGCTGTCACTACACAACACCTCCAACTCTCATCCTATCACAGCTTGGGATTGAACCAAAAGCCGTACTTTTCCCCGCAACTTGCTATTTTGGGAGTGCCTCCCTACCCAACTCGGGCCACGTGGCTTCAAGATGGCGGATCAGGCCATGAGGTGGAGAACAATAGACAGTTGCAGGAGGGACTAAGTGCAATGAACTGGGACCACTGGAGAACAAGGGATGACAAGTTCCTGCTTAACCACCGATGAGAAGTCATGGAACTTAACTGTCATTCATTCATTCACTGTGTGCAGAGCACTGTATTAAGCACTTGAGAAAGTACAAAACAGCAATAAAGAGTGACAGTCCCTGGGCAAAACGAGCTCACAGTCTATAGGGCACTGTCAGCACAGGGACTAATAATGGTTCACTTCGTGGGGGGAGGGGGACCATCCTTGGGAGGGACAAAGGAAACCAACTGTGTTAGCCTGGATGGTATCACATGAATGGATGGAAATTCATTCATTCATTCATTCATTCATTCATTCAATAGTATTTATTGAGTGCTTACTATGTGCAGAGCACTGTACTAAGCGCTTGGAATGAACAAGTCGGCAACAGATAGAGTCCCTGCCGTTTGATGGGCTTACAGTCTAATCGGGGGAGACAGACAAGAACAATGGCAATAAATAGAATCAAGGGGAAGAACATCTCGTAAAAACAATGGCAACTAAATAGAATCAAGAAATGTTAGAAGCCCACCTGTGTGAGCACACCACGCTCAATACCTGGGCATGTGAACACAAGCTGAGACCACCTGGGAGGAGGTGGGATTAAAGGTGCCTGATATGGAGGGTCCCCTCTCAGGGTCGCACCTGGAGAGTTTTCAGTACTCTACAGTCTTGGCTATGGGAGGGAGAGTCAAGCTTTTCCGTTCCTAGCTTGGGCAGTGGCTAGTGAGTGGAAAGCAATCTGCTACTAGTCAAAAATCACCCATGCTGGGCAGCAGCAGCATGGGAGAGAGTCGAGGGTGGAAACTCGAGTTTACTGTGCTGAAGGCAGAAGTTGTAAACCACTTCCATATTTTTACAACAGGAACTCTCTGGATCCACTACCAGAAAGATTGCAGATGGAGAGCAGGCCATTCTGGGAGAGATGTGCCCCTGGTGTCACTATGGGTCAGAAACGACTTGACAGCATAAGACAAGATATGGAGGGAGCTGCTGTATCTGTGTTCCCTACACAACACCTCTCTAGGAGTAGCAGCACTCCTCCCCTGCCCCCTCCAGCCCCAGAGCACTTTTGTACATAAGCTCTTAGTACAGTAAAAATAACAACAACAACAATTGTGGCATTTCTTAAGCACTTAGTATGTGCCAGGCATTGTACAAAGTGCTGGAGTGGATACAAGTGAATCGGGTTGGACACAGTGCCTATCCCATGTGGGGCTCAGAGTCTTATTCCCCATTTTACAGATGAGGGAACTGAGGCTCAGAGAAGTTAAGTGACTTGCCCAGGGTCACACAGCAGACAAGCACACAGCAGACAAGTGGCAGAGTCTGAATTAGAACCCATGACTTTCTGACTCCCAGGCCCAATGTCTATCCACTTAACCATGCTGTTCTACACATAAGTGTTCAGTAAATACCTTTGACTGATTTATATTCTGTTGCTCTCTCAACTTGCAATTTTTTCTAATGTCTGCCTCCCCAACTAGACTGCAAATTCCTGTATTGTCATGATCATGTCTACAAGCTCTATTGCATTGTACTCTCCTAAGCACTCACTATAGGGTGCTGGATACAGTAAGCACTCAGTAAATACCATTAGTTGATTGACTGAAGAGCTTACACTTTTCATAAGCTTTTATTGGATTCATTCATTCAATCACATTTATTGAGCACTTACTAAATGCAAAGCACTGTACTAAGTAGTTGAGAGAGTACAATACCACAAAGGGACATATTCCCAGCCCAAAACAAGCTAACAGTCTAGATCAAAGCCTTGCTCACAACCACATAAAGGCAGCAAGTATATGTGACAACTAACCTGGGGTACAGCCTGTCACACAAGGCCAAGACCTTAGTGACTAGATTTCAGATTCAGAGGGAAGCCCAGAGAAGTGAGACAGGAAACAGGGCCTAAGCCCCTGCTTATGCTGCCTCCTCCCTGGGGCCAGGAGAAGCCTCTCCTCCACAGCCGCAGAGGTTCCACCATTTGGCTTTGATCTATCAGTGTTTGCCTTGATAATGCAGCCTAATCAGCACATATA
This sequence comes from Ornithorhynchus anatinus, assembly GCF_004115215.2. NCBI lineage: Eukaryota > Metazoa > Chordata > Mammalia > Monotremata > Ornithorhynchidae > Ornithorhynchus > Ornithorhynchus anatinus. The sequence goes on from NC_041728.1 coordinate 96,032,728, forward strand.
GAAAATCAATCTTTCAGCCTAATTAACACTCTCTTTGGGGGTCTCTGTGCAAATTAAGCTGAAACTCTTCATCCTGTTTCTGGAAGGAAGTCATGCATGCTTGAGGCAACACACTGGACAGTTTTATAAAGGAAAATTACATAAAAGGAAGAATAGTTTGGGTGATTGTCATACAGATGTGGGATTCCAAATTAAGCATTAACAAGAAAGATATAGGAATGTGTCCCTAATATACATTGAGGTGGGAGGTAGAGGAGCGAAGGAGGAATCCAGGCTCCTGTGTACATTCCTGCACTGATAGCTCGATGTGGCAGAGAATGTTTACTGTTGCATTGTACTTTCCCAACTGCTTAGTACAGCACTCTGCACACAGTAAGAACTCAATAAATACAACTGAATGAATGAATGAGCTACAGACATGGTGTGGAGTGAAGACTCCTCTTCTTCAGACCCTCTTCTTCAGACCCTGCCACAGATGTGAGATTTTCCCACAGTTAGTGACTCAATAAATAATGAGAAGTGCTTAATAAACATGATTGAATGAATGAGACAGACATTAATATAAGTAAATACAATTACAGATGTGTACATAAGTGCTGTGGGGCTGGGAGTGGGGAATGAAACAAGGGAGCAAGTTAAGGTAACACAGAAAGGAGTGGGAGAGGAAAGGAGGCGTTAGTCAGGAAGCCCTCTTGGAGAAGATATATGTTCAGCAAGACTTACACAGTCTCCCTTCACTTGGATCCAGGGATTAATTTGGATGGCTGGCCAGGGGCACTAGCCCTTCCCTACAGACCCCAATCCCCCTCCTCAAATACGAGGGAGCACATCCAGGGGAGAGAGTAGGAAACTTCTCTAGACTGTAAGCTTGTTGTGGTCAGGGACTGTGTCTGTCAATTCAGACATTCATTCATTTGTATTTATTAAGCACTTACTGTGTGCAGAGCACTGTACTAAGCACTTGGGAAAGTACAGTACAACAATTAACAGTCACATTCCCTGCCCACAACAAGCTTACAGTCTAGATGAGGGGGAGACCTATATCAATTAAAAATTAGTAAAATTACAAATATGCACATAAGTGCCGTGGAGCTCAGAGGGGGGAGGATCAAAGGGAGCAAGTCAGGGTGACTCAGAAGAAAGTGGGAGAAAAGGAAAGGGGTGGGGGCTTAGTCTGGGAAGGCCTCTTGGATGAAATGTGCCTTCATTAAGGCTTTGAAAGAAGGGAGAGTAACTGTCTGTCAGATTCGAAGAGAGAGGGCATTTCAGGCTTTAGGCAAGACATGGGCCAGGGGTCAGCAGTGAGACATGTGAGATGGAAGTGCAGCGAAAAGATTAGCACAAGAGGAGTGAAGTGTGTGGGCTAGGTTGTAGGAGAGAAGCAAGGTGAGGTAGGAGGGGGAAAGCTGATGGACTACTTAAAAACCATTGGTGAGGAGTTTTTGTTTGACATGGAGGTGAATGGGCAACCACTGGAGTTTTTGTTGTACTATACTCTCTCAAGCACTTAGTACAATGTTCTGCACACAAATGCTCAATAAATACCATTGTTTGATTGATGATTTTTCAAGCAATTAGTAAGATTTTGATATTATTCACTGCTGCAATAGAAGTGCTTTGAATTTGTATAGTGCTTTTCCTGCACCCTAGAATTTTTATAATTCTTGCCTCATAGAATGCAGGTTTGTTGGGGGCAGGGAACATGTCTACCAACTCTGTTGTAGTGTACTCTCCCAAGCACTTAGTATAATGCTCTGCACCCAGTGTTCAGTAAATACCATTGACTGATTGATTGATTGATGACTGATTTAATCCACCAAACAGCTGTGATAGGGAGAGCTAGATATCATCGCCTTTTTACAGCTGAGGTCCCCAGTGTTTGACTGTAAACTCACTGTAGGCAGGGAATATGTCTATTGTTATACTATACCCTCCCAAGCACTTAAAACAGTGCTGTGCACACAGTAATATGCTCAAAAAATACAATCGAACTATTGAAATGACTTACTCAAGTCCCGTGGCTAAGAAGAACATCCATATCTCTCTCCTGACACCCAAACCGGTGATCTCTCTCAAGAAGGGAGCTGTTTCCTAGCCCAGAAAGCACTGCTTGTGCTGCTCCTGCAATAGCAACCCACTGTTTTCAACAAGATAACACAGAATCCCAGGATGATTATCTGGAAATCCTCTCCCAGGGAGACCTTGAAGTCACTGCCATTGCTTAACATTTTAAGAAAGAGCAGAGTGAAAAGAAACAGCCAAATGCAAAAGAGGAAAGCTGCTCTAAATTTCCTTAGCCATTAGCAAGAGGCACAGAGCTGAGGGTTGTAAGATGGAAACTGAGGTGCCCTGCTCCCTCCTTCCTTAACATGTCTCTTTCCCTGAAAAAAAACATAGACATCATCTGCCCTCTTCCTGTTCTCCCCACTCCCATTGGAGTTGAGAAGAGTAAGTAGGTCATGTGGTAGAAAGCTCAGGTCCAGGAGTCAGGAAAATTTACCACTGTACTGCTTTGTGACTTTCTGTAAATCACTAAACCTGTTTCAACTTCATCTACTTCACATATAAAATGGACATTCTAATACCTGCTTCTCACTACTCCACAAAGATATTGAAGGCTCAAAATGAAATAAATGATACAAGAAAATTCAGAAAAAAATTTGTGCTATAGGTGCAGGTGTTATTATATCCGTCGGAAACAATCTGTGATCCCCGGAGAAGGAGTTTGATCAGTGAAGAAAAGCGACTCTGCTAGAATGAAAGTCTGGAAAATATACTAGAAATGGCATCAGGATAAACCGGAGATGCCATTTACCCATTATGTAGAGTCACTAAACGCATTTCAATGAGTCGAGTCTCTCTCTGGTAATCATCGTAATTAAGTGGGTGTGCTGTTTCAGGGTGCCAATTAAATGGATTCTCTTTTATGGACATTACTCTCTAATGAGCCTATCCGGCTGATCGAGGCGTGATAGGCATCATAGGGAATTTGGGATTTCCTGGTCTTTGGCAGTAAAGGTACAGACACAATTGACTGCCTAAAAAGGAAAAGAGGTTCAACATTTTCCCGCTGCCCTCAGAGCTGATAAGGGGACCAGGGTCATTCATTCATTCATTCAATTGTATTTACTGAGTGCTCTCTGTATACAAAGCACTGTACTAAGTGCTTGGGAGAGTGCAATACAACAACAAATAGACACATTCCCTGCCCACAACAAGCTCACCACCTACAGGATTCTGCTAAACCCTCTGCTCAACTTCTAGTGGAAAGAACATGGGCTTGGGAGTCAGGGGATGTGGGTTCTAATTCTGATTCTGCCACTTGTCTGCAGCATGGCCTTGGGTAAGTCACTTAACTTTTGTGCCTCAGTTACCTCATCTGTAAAATGCAGATTAAGACATGAGCTCCACGTGGGACAACCTGATTAGCTTGTATCTACCCCAGCGCTTAGAACAGTGCTTGGCATATAGTAAATGCCTAACAAATACCATTATATTATTATTATTATATCATCACCAATCTGGGCAGGAATGCAAAACATCAAACACTGAAACCTGTGCTAAGAATTTACTGAGGGAACTACTGCTTGAGTAAGGGCCGAGGGCTTAAGCCCTGAGAATGCATCCTACTGCATCACTCAATCAGTGGTAGTAATTGAATGCTTATTGGGTGCAGAGTACTGTAATGAGCACTTGGGAGAATGCTATAGAATAGCTAGATATGATTCCTGTCCTCAAGGAGATAGCAATATAGAAGGGTACGGTATGTGGCTGGAAGTGTAATCTTCCTGACATCACAGCCACCACTGACCAAAAATACCTACAATTGTTGGAAATTACTTGCCTTATTCCAAGCCCCAAGATAAGTCCAGGCAGGGCATAATGTCTAGAGGACACCTAGCACCCACATCCATCTAAAGAGAAACTTTGGGTCCAAATACCTTTTCACTCCAAACTGCCAGACTTCACTTTCCTGGTTCTTTCCATTAGTTCAGTGACAAGCAGTGAGAGATGGTTGGGGTCCAGTGTGGATTCAAGGCCTGAGATTCTGGCTGTAGCCTTGCTCACTTGCTCAGCTCTTCAACCTGTCAGCCAGAGCTGACATACATTTTTCCAAGTTTCTTGACACCTCCCATTTGCACAATCACTCAACCAATTAATGGTATTTTTTGAGCACTTACTGTATGCAGACACTGAACTAAGTATTTGGGAGAGTACGATGCAACATAGCCAGGAGACACAGGTCCTGTCCATGAGAAGCAGAGTGGGCTAGTGGATAGACCATGGGCCTGGGAGTCCAAGGACCTGGATTCTAATCCTGGATCTGCCAAGGGTGCGTTGTGTGACCTTAAACAAGTCACTTAACTGCTCTGTACCTCAGTTTTCTCAGTGGTAAATGGGGATGAAATGCCTGTTCTCCCTCCCTCTAGTTTTGACTGTGAGCCCATTATGGACAGGGATTGTGTCCAACCTAAATAACTTGTATGTACCCCAGTGCTTTCAACAGTGTTTAACAAATAGGAAACCCTTAACACATACCATAAAAAGAGAGTTTACAGTCTTGAAGGGGAGATAGTAAAATAAATTACTGATATAAACATAAGTACTGGGAGGATGGTGGAGAGATGAATATCAAATTGCTTAAGAGAAACAGCCAGGTTCATAAGAGACACAGAAGAGAGGACTAAGACAAGGAAGTGAGAAGGAAGGAAGTGAGGGGTTAGTCAGGGGAGGCCTCTTGAAGGCGGTGTGATTTTTAGGAGGACTTGAGTGCTTACTGTGTGTAGAGCACTGTACTGAGAGCCTGGGAGAGTACAATACAACAATAAACAGACACATTCCCTGCCACAACAAGCTTACATTTTAGAGTTGGGGAGACAGATATCAATACGTATAAATAAATTACAGCTCTGTATAGAAATGCTGTGGTATAGAAGAGCCTGGGAGAGTACAATACAACAATAAACAGACACATTCCCTGCCACACAAGCTTACATTTTAGAGTTGGGGAGACAGACATCAATACGTATAAATAAATTACAGCTCTGTATAGAAATGCTGTGGGGATGGGAGTGGGGAAGAACAACAGTGAGAAGGTGGGTGTTAGAGGAGTGATACATGTGGTTTGGGTTGTAGTAGGATGTCAGCGAGGTAGTAGGAGATCATGAGATTGATTTCTGAGAAGCAGCATGGCCTAGTGGATAAAGCACTAAATTAGAAGGGCCTGGGTTCTAATCCCAGCTCTGCCACTTGTCTCCTGTGTGACCTTGGGCAAGCCACTTCATTTCCTCTGTGCCTCAGTCACCTCTTTTGTAAAAGGGAGATTAAGACTGCGAGCCCTATGTGGTATATTGAGTATGTCCAACCTGATTAGCTTCTATCTTGCCCACTGCTTATTACAGGGCCTGGTACATAGTAAGTGCTTAACAAATGCTATTAAAAAAAAAAAACTTCTCTCCATATTGGTTCCTGGAAGAGACATTACTTTTCCCAGTCACTACTCAAATTGTAGATTCCCTGTCACATACATTAATGGTGATAGATCTGACATTCTCCAGATGGTGCTTTGTTATGTAAATTCCAGGCTGCCATTTGATTAAGACTTTAGGTTCTTTATTAATAAACAGTTTTGATTACATTTTCACTGCAATCTTTTCCCTAAGCATTTGGTTTCTCTTCAACTCAAAGCCGGAACTGAATTCCTTGTAGCCAGCAAATACTGATTCATTCATTCAATCATATTTATTAAACATTTACTGTGTGCAGAGTATTGTACTAAGCACTTGGAAAAGTACAATACAACAATAGTCAGTAACAATCCTTGCCCATAACAACCTCACAGAAAAGATGGGGCCAGGCTACCAAGCCACTCTCAAGCAAACTCAACAGTGGTTCTAAATGGTAGTGTGCTAGCCTGAACTGCTCTAAAACAGTCCTTGTTAAGTGTTTATTATGTGCCCAGCACTGTTCTAAACACTGAGGTAGATTCAAGTTAGGATGGACGCAGTCCCTGTCCCACATTGGGTTCACACTCTTAATCACCATTTTATAGATAAATTAACCTAGAGAAGTGAAGGCCCAGAGAAGTGAAGTGACTTGCCCAAGATCATGCAGCAGACACGCGGTGGAACCGGGATTAGAACCCATGATCCTCTGACTCCCAGGCTGGTGCTCTATCTACTAAACAGGTTTCAAGTCCAATTCACTATTTCTCCTCACAGGCTGGACACATACCATGATATAGGCTAATCCCTATGGCCCAGGCCTGAAAGAAAGCAGACTACTGGCAACTAAGAATAAAAATAGAAAATGCAATGGACCACACTGATGCTATACACCACCACCAGTGTTTGGAAATTGTAAATCTACTTTAGCCTAAGGGTGACATTGATAAAATGCTGATGTTTACTCTTGCGGTTGATGATTTGCCAGAAATTCCATGGAATTAAAGTTGTATTACATTTGGAAGTGACTTTGACAGCAGCATCTTTTGAATCTCAAGGGCAAATATGAATCTGTGTATCCGTACAACCTAACCATATGGATAGGTGTGTATATGAATGAGTATATATACTTGTAAACATAAGACTGCATACAAAATGATTTTGTATGCATCATAAAGCTGTCTTGTTTTCTAAGGTGTACCTTGTTTTTGGTGTTGTTTCATTTTGTGATATTTGTTAAGCACTTGCTATATTCCAGGCACTCAACTAAGTACTGGGGTAGATACAAGATGATCAGTTTGGATACGGTCTATTTCCACGTGGGGCTCACAGTCTTAATCCCCATTTTACAGATGAGGTAACTGAGGCACAGAGAAGTTATGTGACTTGCCCAAGATCAAACAGACAAGTGGCAGGGAGAGGATTCACTTCCTGACTGGCACACCTCAGGCAGTTGAGTTCTGGCTGTTGTTGTCTCTCACTAGAAGCGGCATGGCCTAGAGGATAGAGAATGGGCCTGGGGGTCAGAGGACCTGGGTTCTAATCTCAGGTCTATCATTTGTCTGCTCTGTGACCTTGGGCAAGTCACTTAATTTCTCTGTACCTCAGTTACCTTGTAACAATTAATAATAACTGTAGTATTTGCTAAGTGTTTACTTGAGAAGCAGCGTGGCTCAGTGGAAAGAGCACGGGCTTTGGAGTCAGAGGTCATGAGTTCGAATCCCAGCTGTGCCACTTGTCAGCTGTGTGACTGTGGGCAAGTCACTTAACTTCTCTGGGCCTCAGTTACCTCATCTGTAAAATGGGGATTAAGACTGTGAGCCCCATGTGGGACAACCTGATTCCCCTATTTCTACCCCAGCGCTTAGAACAGTGCTCTGCACATAGTAGGCGCTTAACAAATACCAACATTATTATTATTATTATTTGCCAAGCACTATTCTGAGCCCTGAGGTGGATACAAGCAACAAGTAAATCAGGTTGGACACAGTCCATGTCCCACATGGGACTTGTAGTCTTAAACCCCATTTTACAGATGAGGTAACTGAGGAACTGAGAAATTAAGTATCTTGCCCATGGTCACTCAGCAGACAAATGGTGGAGCCAATTAGAATCCAAGACCTTCTGACTCCCAGACCCTTGGTCTATCCACTAGGCCTCACTGGTCATCTGTAAAATGAGGAGTAAGACTGTGAACCTTGGAATATGGATTGTGTTCAACCTGATTACCTTGAAGTTACCCTAGTGCTTAGTATAGTGCCTGGCACATAGTAAGCACTTAAATATCTTTTAAAAAAAAGCCTGCCACTCCACCTCAGTGTTGGGCACTATGTCCCACTGGTTCTTTAAAATGCTTGCTCTGCCTTTCTTACTTGAATAGGTCTTCTTCCAGTTCACCAGTGAGCAGCTACTTAAATATCTTGGTATGTCCTGTCCAACAAAACTGTTTTGAGGTGACCTTTGTCTGCATACTGACCAACTGTGGCTTCATCCCAAGATTCTATTTCTTGTCCTGCAACTTGAAATTGAATGAGTATGGCTTCAAGGTAACACCAGTGAAAATGCAGCTTGGCCTAGTGGAAAGAGCATGCACATCAGAGTCAGAGAACCTGGGTTCTAATCCCAGTTGGACCACTTGACTGCAGTGTGACCTTGGGCAAGTCACTTAACTACACTTAGGACCTAAGAGGTCTTAGTTTCCTCACCTGTAAAATGGAAATTTGGTGCCTGTTCTCTCTCCTACTTAATCTCTGAACCCCATGTGGGAAAGGGACTGTGTCCAACCTGATTTCCTTATATTCCTTAGCACTTACTACAGTTGTTTGGCACATAGTAAGTACTTAACAGATGCCACAGTCATTATTACTATGCAAGAAGTCAAATGTGTCCTCACTATCAGCATGATGTAGTGGATAGAGCATGGGCCTGGGAGTCAAAAGGTCATGGGTTCTAACCCCAGACCCACCACTTGTCTGCCGTGTGACCCTAGGCAAGTCACTTCACTTCTCTGTGCCTCAGTTCACTCATCTGTAAAATGGGGATTGAGACTGTGAGCCCTACATGGGACAGGGACTGTGTCCAACTTGATTTGCTTGTATCCTCCCCAGCTCTTAGTACAGTGCGGGCACATAGTAAGGGTTTAACAAATATCATCATTATTATCGGCATACACTGAGCACCTACTATGTGTAGCTCACCAATACATTTTTGGAAACATACATCAAAAGTAGAAGAAATGTCCCCTGTCACCAAAGAGATTAACTAATTATATGGACAATAAGCAGATACAAACCATCAAAAACACAATTGAAATGGGAGTTTCATGTGGGGAGAAAGACAGGGGCAATGGGTTGCAAATGGGGAGTCATGAGTCAGGTGCAGTTGGGAAGCTACCTGGGTAGAGTAAAGAGAGTGAGCTGAGATGTAGTATAGCAAGAGAATGGATAACTAAAAAGGAGTCAGAGGAGGCTTTTAAACCCAATGGTTATATATTTTGTTTTTATGGGATTTGTTAAGCACTTACTATGTTCCAGGCACTGTCCTAAGTACTCAGTAGATACAAGCTAATCAGGTTGGACACAGCCCATGTCGCATATGGGGATCACGATCTTAATTTCTATTTTACAGATGAGATAACTGAGGCAGAGAGAAGTGAAGTGACTTTCTCTAGGTCACAAAGAAGACAAATGATGAAACTAAGATTAGAATCCACATCTTTCTGACACTCAGGCCTCAGCTGTATTTACTAGGCTATGCTGCTTTTTGGAGTTTAATGTAGAGTGAAATAGTTATTGGAGGCTTTAGAGGACAGTGTTCAGGAGTAGATAGAATCATAAAAACAGAGAGAGTTACACAACTGAACTCATGGCAAGAAGGGAAAATAATAAAAATAATAGTGATGGGTTAAGAACTGGACTGAACATACAATAATCAAATCAGGCATAGTCCTTGTCCCACATGGGGCTCACAGTCTAAGAAGGGAGACCTTGAAAACCTTTTTTTTAAAATGGTATTCATTGTAGTGCTTACTATGTGCCAGGCCCTGTGCTAATTTCTGGGGTAGATACAGAGTAATCAGGTTGGACACAGTCCTTGTCCCATGTAGGGCTCACAGTCTTAATCCCCATTTTACAGTGTAAGTAACCAAGGCACAAAGAAGTAAAGTGACTTGTCCAAGATCACTCAGCAGACAAGTGGTGGAGCTGGGATTATAACCTAGGTCTTCAGACTCCCAGGCCCATGATCTTTCCACTAGGCCACACTGAATTTATCCCCATTTTACAAACAAGGAAATTGAAGCATAGAGAAATGATGTGACTTGCCCATTTATGTAAATAGGTCTATGTCTTGTTCTACTGAATATTTTTGTGAGTTGAGACTAAGAACTTTGCCTATCTTCCATCTTCTGCCTGTTCAATAATCTCCCTTGCATTCCCTAAGTAGTCTACTATTTCCTTCTTTTTTTGTGATTCATATATCATTTTATCTGCTCTGTTGAGTAACTGATGTAATAAAATTTCTGCAAATGATGTATTGTGTTTATTTAATAATGCCAAAGGTCCCCCATACTTAAAGTCTTTTCTGTTCCCCCTTCTTAAATAGGAATATGAGCAATATGTGTGTCACTGACTTATCATCTCTACTTTCCACATAACTTTTGAGAACTCTGGCTAAGGTTACTCAGTTTTTTATAGAAATGTCCTGAGAATACTGAAACTCCTAACTGTGAGTTCCCATTTCTAAACAACCTATTTCACCCTCAACTTTTCAAGCATTATTTCTGCTTCAAATTCCTCAGCTTCATTATGTTCGTTGTATCCATGAGTTCTTCAAGGTTCTAAAGTGATTCACCCTAGAATTGCCACTCTTTATCTGCTGCCCAAATCATTTTTCTTCAAAACTGTTCACTCCATGCTTCCCCACTCCTCAAACCCCCTGCAGATGCCCATCTACTTACATATCAAACAGAAGCTCCTTACCACAGGTTTTAAAGCACTCAATCACCTTCCCCGACACCACCCCCCTCCACCCCCCCATCTACCTCATCTCATTGATTTCCTACTAAGTCCCAGCCTGCACACTTCCCTCCTCTAATGCCAACCATCTTTCTGTACTTTCATGTCATCTCTTTTTCTAATGACTCTTTGCCCATGTCTTGCCTCAAACTGTGTGACTCTAGAGACTGTGAGTCTCTAGACGGTCTCTGGACTGTCACCTCATCCCCTAGACTGTCACCTCATCTCTAGAGTCACCTTGTGTCTCGGCTCCCTCTTTATATCTGACAATCACTCTCCCCACCTTCAAAGTCTTAATGAAGGCTCATCTCCCCAAGTAAGCCCTCTTTTCCCCTTCTCCCACTCTCTTCTGCATGTCTCTTGCACTTGGACTTGAACTCTTTATTCATCCCTCCCTCAGCCCCATAGCACTTATGAATCTACCTGTAATTTATTTATTTATATGAATGTCTGTCTCCCCTTTGAGACTATAGACTCCTTATGGGAAGAAAATGTGTATACCAACTTAGCTCTATTGTACTCTCCCAAGCGCCTAGTATAGTGCCCTGTAAACAGTAAGTGCTCAATAAATACAATTGATTAATTGATCATCATGGAGGATTTTTGAATGTGAGTAGGTAGTGATGCTGACCCTTGAGAAAACATTACTGAACCAAGCTAAACAGTGGTCCAATCAGAGGGTGTGATCAACATCATTTCATTATCAACAATACCAACTTTGGTCTTTCACATAAGAGAAAGTCACTGTGGTTGTCCTCAAGGTCTAGGCAGTGGTGTCTTATTCATTAAAATACTGTGCAGCTGAAGGTCCTAAAGGATATAATAATGATGGTATTTGTTAAGCACTCACTATGTGCCAAGCACTGTTCTAAGCACTGGGGTAGATACAAGGTAATCAGGTTGTACCTCGTGAAGCTCACAATCTTAATCTCCATTTACAGATGAGGTAACTGAGGCACAGAGAAGTTAAGTGACTTGCCCAAAATCACACAGTTGACAAGTGGTGAGCTGGGATTAGAACCCACGACCTGATTCCCAAGCCCGTGTTCTTTCCACTAAGCCATGCTGCTCCACTGCAGGTGATCAGTGCAAAGTCCACTTTTAGAGCCCCTATCTTTCCAATACCAAATGCTGGGTTGACCATCACACAATACATTACAATAATTCAAACATTTCCCAGTTTAAATCCCAATTTCTGGAGAATGAGGACACCTTCAAGGAGTTCTGAGACAATATCACAGCAGCTCTCCCAGAGCATAGAAATGTACCTTTAAAGTCTGTGGATGACAGACACTACATGATTCTATTTAGTGGTAAATGGTATAAGAGAGAGTATAAGCTGATTATGTCAGCCAGATTTGGAGTAGAGTATGGACTGACCAAGCTTGCATTGTAAATACAATCACTGTATTTTACAGATGGATATGTACATAAATGCTGGGGGAAGGGTGACTATCCAAGTGCTTAATAGGAAGAGACTCAAAGTGACACAGAAGGGAGGGTTAGACAGAAAAGTGGGGGCTTATTCAGAGAAGGCATTTATGAGATGTCAAAAGGAGGGGATGAGTAGGGGTAAAGAGGAAAGAGTTATTTGTCAAAAGGAGAGAGTTGAGGAGGTGACTTCCTTTGCAGGGGCTGGAGGGAAGGTGGGGAATGAAGTTATGCATATCTATAACTGCATTCTTTTTTAAAGAGAAGCAGCCCCTTTTAATAAAAAACTAATTTTCCTTCAAATGGTTTGCAATCTTAACTAATTCTACCTATTCTCCAACTCCCCTTATCTTTTTTTTTTTATATTTCACTGTTTCTAGACTTTTCACATAATCCACTCTTAGACTATCTTTCCAAAAGCAAAGGCACAGCCGGGATTCACGGAGGCAGTGGCTGCCCTAAGATGAAGTTCATTCCCCTATCAGGGAAGTTGGCAGAAAAGAAATCCACCACAGTGAAATTTCTTCCGCCTGCCAACTCCAATCCCAGCCTCTCTGCAGGAAGTGATTTTGCTAGTAGAATAATAGGGCTTCAGCTAGATTCGCCGGAGACTTACTGACTCCTCAGGAGAAATTCTGCAGATGCACTAAGTAAACACCAAAAGATAACCTGCACGTACCAACAGGAATCAAATATTTACACAAAAGGCTTTTCCCACTTAAAAAAAGCCAAGGTGGTAACGTTTTTTACACGAATTCTTGCATCTTACAAGTTGGGAGTGAGAGGAGAAATGGGGGAAGGTAACTGGCAGTAGTCACTGCAAAAGCCCAACAACAATTACCTCAACTGATTGCGTGCTACACAGGGTTTCAATAAGTCTTGTTCATGTCAATGACATCCTTGTTTCCCAGGCAACCAAAATACTTTAACAAGAAACAAAAAAACTAAACAATCCAACAGTGAACTGAGCTCAATAAAACAAATAACAGAAAAAAAAAGAACGAACCATGGTAGTTGTGGTATTACAGATAAGTTGGGTTAGTGTTCATTCATAAGAGATCTAACATACCAGGCTTCCAGCAATAAATACTGCCTATCTAATAATTGTGGTATTTAATAAGCACTTACTATTTGCCAAGTGCTGAACCAAGGGCTGGGATAGGTACAAAATTGTCTGATAGGACACAGTCACTGACACACATGAGGCTCACATTTTAAAGGAGAGGAAGAACAGGGATTGAATCCTAATTGGATACAGAGAAGCTGTGACTTTCCCAGCAGGCAAGTTAGAACCCAGGTCCTCTGATTCCCAGGCCTATGCTCTCAATCTCAATACCTCCAGTGGACTGATCACTGGGATAGAGATCAAAAGACACACAACCTCTTCCTGGGTATACCACTGGCTCTCTGGGTGATAGGTACAGTGATGTGCATACAGTAAGCAATAAATACAATTGAATGAATCATAGGGGATAACTAGTTAGCCCCTCTGGGTCCTGGTTATTAAAGGAAATTTCCTGCCTCTATTTTCTAGTCCCCCCTTCCCCCCTCCTACCTCACCTTGCTACTCTCCTACTTCAACCCTGGCTGCCCATAAAAATAATAATTATGGTATGTTAAGCACCTACAAGGCACTGTTCTAAATTCTGGGGTAGATACAAGCAAATCATGTTGGACACAGTCCTTTGTCCCACATGGGGGTCACACCAGTCTCAAATCCCATTTTACAGATGAGGTAACTGAGGCACAGAGCAGTTAAGTGACTTTTTCAAGGCCACACAGCAGACAAGTGGTAGAGCCTGGATTAGAACCCATGACCTTTTGTCTCTCAGGCCCATGCTCTATCCACTACACCACGTTACTTCACTCTTCTAATGCTAACCTTCTCAGTATACCTCAATCACGTCTGTCCCACTGTCAACGCTTCGCCCACATCCTGCCTCTCCTTACTCCTCAAATCTAACCTACATTTACTCTCCCCACTCCAAAACCTTATAGGCACATCTCCTCTAAAAGGCCATCTCTAACTAAGCTCTCCTTTCCTCTTCTCCTACTCCCTTCTGTGTCGCCCTGACTTGCTCCCTTTATTCATTGCCCCTTCCAACCCCACAGCATATTTTTACATATCTGTAATTTATTTATTTATATTAATGTCTGTCTCTCCCTGTTGACTGTAAGCTTGCTGTGGACAAGGAATGTGCCTGTTTATTGTTATATTGTACTTTTCCAAGTGATTAGTACAGTGCTCTGCACACAGTAAGTGCTCAGTAAATATGAATGAAGACCGTAACAGTGAATTGTATAGTTTGGGAACCTCTGGAAATTTAATAGGTAACAAACTTTGACTAGAGGAATATCACACCCTCACTGGCCCCCAAAACAAGTATAGAATAACTGTGTGACAACATATTGTTCCAACCTATTCAATCCATGGGGTCACCAAAGGGAAAACAAGTGGGCAGGTAGAACAACTGAAGTGCAACAAATCACTCAATAACTTATGGGGTGAGGGTGAATATGGGTATTAGTTTTCTGGGAGAAGATTTGGTCAATGTTAGCAGCTTAGCTCAGTGGAAAGAGCCTGGGCTTCGGAGTCAGAGGTCATGAGTTTGACTCCCGGTTCTGCCACTTGTCAGCTGTGTGACTGTGGGCAAGTCACTTAACTTCTCTGTGCCTCAGTTACCTCAACTGTAAAATGGGGATTAACTGTGAGCCTCACGTGGGACAACCTGATTACCCTGTATCTACCCCAGCGCCTAGAACAGTGCTCTGCACATAGTAAGCGCTTAACAAATACCAACATTATTATTTCATGGCAGAGATTTAGGATGACTATCTCTTCAACTATGTTGGATACAATATATGGAGTCTGTGTTTTTGTGTAGTGTGTGGGAATGAGTGTGTGAACAATCAATGATCTTTTTATTTATTCATGTAATAACTGAAATGCACAGATATTCCAATTTTTTTCTGATCCTGCACCCTTGCTCTTGGACTTTTCTTGATCAGAACTATTCACAAGTAACAAGATGGGAAGATATGAGTGCCAGTTCTTTACACTTCCCCTACACTTCCCTGTTAATGAGCCGTGAAAGGGCCAAAACATAGCAGTTGGAGAGTAGTGTGTAGGGGGAGCTCGTGTGTGTGTCCGCGTGGGGGCGGCGGGGGGGGGGGGGGGGGCGGCGTCAGGGATTCAGGAGGGAGGGAGGAGGAGGGCGGGGGAAGTTGAATGGTTAATCTACAAGTTATATAATCAGCACCTGAACAATAGAAATTTGATTGTGCTGGTACATTGAAAAAATACATAATAGGCTTTGTATAATAAAACAGAAATATATCACTTAATAAAACAATGGAAAAATTTATAATAGACTTTGTTATGATATAATATAGGGATTTATAGCCACAAAAACACGATATTATTCTTCAAATCAGTTCAATTTGCTCTTGGAGTGAGTTCTGCAAGGCAGATCCACTTTAGATTTGTGTTTATATTACCTCACTATGTGTCATTTAATGGTGTAATTATCCAGGCAGTATTCAAAATTCACGCTGAAGCAATATCTAGAAAGAAATTCCAACAAGGTTTCATTTTCTTGTCTATGCTCAAAGCTTAGATTTATTACCTTTATCGACTTTCAAAATGTTTACCATAGAAATATTCAACTGTCAAAGCTGACTGCTGGTTCTTAAGGGAGTCTTTGATTTCAGCACCAGGGACAGCGGCACGGGGCCGGTTTTAAAAGAATCTGGTACTTTAGCATGTTAATATATTAACCCTTGTTTGGCTTTGAAGGAAATATTCATTATTCACTCCGTTTTATAAGAGAGGAAAGGTAGTGATTTTCTCAGAGAGAAGCTGGAAGCGGCCTCTAAATTTCTGAACTCCTAAACTCTAAACTCCTGCAAATTAGCCTGTCAGGAGTGGGGTTCGGTTTTTTGCATTTGCTTTTTTTTTATTTGTTTTAAATAGTGCGCGTTAAGTGCTTACTATGTGCCAAGCACTGTACAAAGAGCTAGGGAAGATGCAAGATGATCAGTTTGGACAAAGTCTCTGTCCCACATGGGGTTCACAACCTAAATTCCTACTTTATAGATGAGGTAGGTAATAGGTATTGAGAAGTTAAGTGACTTGCCCAAGATCGCATAGAAGACCCCAGCCTCCAACGCCCAGCCTATGTTCTTTCCACTAGGCCAGGTTTCTTCTGTTTTCATCTTCTATTCAGTTTAAAACCTCTAAAATTATCAAGGGTTGGGGCCATAAAGGCTGACTTCTAGAGGCTTTGTTCAGAGTTTTGGTCATATATACCTTTGAAAACCCCACTACACTTAATATTCCCTAATGCTTTGGGAAACAAGCTTCCCTTTAATGTGTAACTCCCATTAAGAAATTCATCTGGCATAGGGGACAAGAAAGTTGGACCTTGGAACCATCAGCTTTAAGTGAACACGTTTTTACCATTCTAAGTGGTTTTGGTTTTCTTCCAGTTCTATTCTACCAAGAAGTAATGTTCTTTGGATTCCCTGAGGTGTTTTTTCCTTCACAATTATATGATTTCAATTATTTAGTTCTGTTTCGGGGCATAATTATTCATCTAAATTTCTTAATGCTACTGAAATTTCCTAGTGTTTCTTGTTTCTATCAACCCAATGTGCTGTGCTATCATTATGTGCCTTTTTTGTGGTAGATGCGGGGCTTGGGGGGAAAGAGAGTCTCATATGGGTCTAACAAAATCAACTCCACAATCCATTCACATTGGATCAGGCAGTGGCCACCTACATGAACATCAGTAGCCAGATTTCCCTGGACAGATCTGATTGGGGCTTGAACAATATGGCATGTTTTCCATGGCCCAGGCCCAACCCTACAAATCTCTCATCCAGACTGTGCATGTGACCTGGCCCCCAAGCAGATGAAAACTGACAAGGAGCCACTGCTGCCAGCTGCCAGAGTTGCCTTTGTTTCAGGCCCAGAGAGAGCCCTTGAGGGCACTATAGATTGGCTTCAGGTCAATTCTCAGCAAAGGCAGGTTGCCATATTCTCTCCCTGGTTGGATAGATACATTACCAGGAAGAGGTTTTCTCCTAAAGTCTAAAAAATGACCATAGTTTCTTCCTTCCCAAGTGTCTGGAAAGACTCAGTGGTCTCCAGTTAACGATGCTCTCTACAAGGAGATAAGACCCCTCATGAGGCTCAAGGGAGTGTTACCTTGTGGCTTCCCTCCTTGTCTCTGCCAGTGACTAGGTGTCTCTCTGGGAAAGTGGGAATTCTCACTCTTGCTGGACCTCCAGTAGCCCACATGAGCTTCCAGGTAGGTGCGGGTCTGTCTGCCATGCCCCCAATCCCCAACTTATTTTTGATGTGTGCCTTATATTTCATAAGGATATGAGACATTCATGAGCCTGTCTGTGAAGTTACTGCAGTGAACAAGCATTTTCCATTTGTGCACCAATGCCCCAGGGCACTGGTTGGATAGTCCAGTAGGCTGCATGAGAGATGACTTTTGGACTCCTTTTAGGAAATCTAAGAACCTTACTGGGATAGTAAAAATTATGATATTTGTTAAGTATTATGTGTCAAGCACTACTCTAAACCCTAGGGTAGATACTAGATAATCAGGCTCCATATGGGGCTCACAGTCTAAGTAGGAAGGAGAAGAGGAATTGAATAATCATTTTTGTGAGAAGCAGTGTGGCTTAGAGGATAGAGCACAGGCCTGGGGGTCAGAAGGACCTAGGTTCTAATCCTGGCTCTGCCACCTGTCTTCTGTGTGACCTTGGGCAAGTCCCTTCACTTCTCTGGGCCTCAGCTACCTCATCTGTAAAATGGGGATTGAGTGTGAACTCCACGTGGGACAGGGACTGTGATCAACCTAATTAACTTTATCTACCCCAGCACTTAGATCAGTGCTTGGCACATAGTAAGCACTTAACAAGAACTATAATCATTTTCATTTTGCAGATGAGGGAACTGAGGTACAGAGAAGTCAAGTGACTTTCTCAAAGTCACGCAGCAGCAAACTAGTGAAACCAAAATTAGAATTAGGTCCTCTGACTCCCAGGCCCATGCTCTTTCCACTAGGCCATGCTATTTCATAGTAGTCCTACAAATTTGGGATTCCTTACAAAACAACCCATACACAGAAGAGTTTATATATTAAAAAATTAAAGAGGTTCACAAGCATGCTGTAAGTTGGGCAATCAACGTATAGTACCACCAAGCTTCCTAGTGCCACAAATGGAGGTGGAGTTCTGGATTGAATGGAACTTCAGGTTCAGAATCCATTTGTCTCTTCCTTAATTCCCTCCACGTTTGAGAAGAAAATGGTTTCTGATCACTTTTACAAGACAATTCAGAGCAAAGAACGTTCTCCATACACTGGCGCAAGAGAAGCTGAAGACCGGACAGCAGTCTGAGAGCTTCTGATTTTCAGTGGGTGCCACACATGGGTTGCTCAATTGAGCTGCTTCTTCCAGAGTGAAAAGAAGGGGGAGAACAGTGCATTCTTCTAGAAAGAGTAAGGAATCACTCTCAGTAAGGAATCACCCTCTCTCTCTCAACCCTCTTCTGATTCTGCTCAATCCCAGCCATTTTCTAGCCCCCAAATTGGCCAGCATCCCAAGTGTGGGTGGAAGCTCCTGCCTAGCTGCTATGCCATTATCATTTAAGCCTGTTGATGTTGCTGTGGCATGGACTGAGCTGGCATGGATCTGACTTGGAGGACTGTGATTCCTCAGAGCAATTTGATTTGACTTCATCAAATGCTACTTTCCAGGGAGACTGACACCCCCTTCTTTGCCTATCCATCTTCTCTCAGTAGGTTGATGCTGGAACTTGATCTTTTCTCTATTGTTTCTAGTAATGATAATACTGGTATTTTCTAAGCATTTACTATGTGCAGAGTACTGTTCTAAGCATTGGGGTAGATGCAAGGTAATCAGGTTGTCCTATGTGGGGGCTCACAGTCTTCATCCCCCTTTTACAGATGAGGTAAATGAGGCACAGAGAAGTTAAGTGACTTGCCCACAGTCACACAGCTGACAAATGGCAGAGCCGGGATTCTTGTCTGTCATCTCCCCACAGATGAACTGCCCAGGATAGGGAAAGTACTTTCAAGCAACCCACTCTAGAGATGAGAGTAGGAAAGAGGCAGGGAAAGGAGCCCACCAGAGCACTGAGTGGACTATGTAAGATGAGCAAGCCCATTTGCCTTCCACTGGGTGCTGGAAGCCCCTTGCTCTGTTCTCTGCTTGAGAAGAGAATGATTCCAGGCATCCAAAGGCTTAGACTAAGGAGAAAAAAATTAGGTGAAGAGAGCAGGATGAATTTCCCAAAGGGTCTTACACAAGACAGGCACACAGCCATCCACTAAAAGGGTAAGTGATAGTCTCCAAGGCAAATGGAATGTCAGGGCAGAGTATCAAAGACTGATATTGTCGAAGCACAATGAGCACTTAGGAAATGAAACTAGAGGACTTTGAGTGATCTGCAGGCTGCAGCAAAAGGGATAGCACCATGGTAGAAATCTCACAGCCTCAGTGACAGGAACTTAATTTGGTCCATTGTACTAGGGAAGGGTTGTTATAATAATAATAAGAATAGTATTCATTCATTCATTCAATAGTATTTATTGAGCGCTTACTATGTGCAGAGCACTGTACTAAGCGCTTGGAATGAACAAGTTGGCAACAGATAGAGACAGTCCCTGCCATTTGACAGGCTTACAGTCTAATCGGGGGAGACAGACAGACAAGAACAATGGCAATAAATAGAGTCAAGGGGAAGAACATCTCATAAAAACAATGGCAACTAAATAGAATCAAGGCGATGTACATTTCATTAACAAAATTAATAGGGTAATGAAAATATATACAGTTGAGCAGACGAGTACAGTGCTGAGGGAATGGGAAGGGAGAGGGGGAGGAGCAGAGGGAAATGGGGGGAAAAGAGGGTTAAGCTGCGGAGAGGTGAAGGGGGGGTGGTAGAGGGAGTAGAGGGAGAAGGGGAGCTCAGTTTGGGAAGGCCTCTTGGAGGAGGTGAGTTTTAAGTAGGGTTTTGAAGAGGGGAAGAGAATCAGTTTGGCAGAGGCGAGGAGGGAGGGCATTCCAGGACCACGGGAGGACGTGGCCCAGGGGTCGATGGTGGGATAGGCGACACCGAGGGATGGTGAGGAGGTGGGCATCAGCGGAGCGGAGCTTGCGGGGTGGGCAGTAGAAAGAGAGAAGGGAGGAGAGGTAGGAAGGGGCAAGGTGATGTAGAGCCTTGAAGCCTAGAGTGAGGAGTCTTTGTTTGGAGCGGAGGTTGATAGGCAACCACTGGAGTTGTTTAAGAAGGGGAGTGACATGCCCAGATCGTTTCTGCAGGAAGATGAGCAGGGCAGTGGAGTGAAGAATAGACTGGAGAGGGGCGAGAGAGGAGGAAGGGAAATCAGAGAGAAGGGTGACACAGTAGTCTAGCCGGGATATAACAAGAGCCCGTAGCAGTAAGGTAGCCGTTTGGGTGGAGAGGAAAGGGCGGATCTTGGCAATATTGTAAAGGTGAAACCGGCAGGTCTTGGTAATGGATAGGATGAGTGGGGTGAACGAGAGAGACGAGTCAAGGATGTCACCGTGATTGCGGGCCTGAGAGACGGGAAGGATGGTCGTGCCATCCACGGTGATAGGGAAGTCTGGGAGAGGTCCGGGCTTGGGAGGGAAGATGAGGAGCTCAGTCTTGCTCATGTTGAGTTTTAGGTGGTGGGCCGACATCCAGGTGGAGACATCCTGGAAGCAGGAGGAGATGCGAGCCTGAAGGGAGGGGGAGAGGACGGGGCAGAGATGTAGATCTGCGTGTCATCTGCTTAGAGATGGTAGTCAAAGCCGTGAGAGCTAATGAGTTCACCGAGGGAGTGAGTGTAAATGGAGAACAGAGAAGGGCCAAGAACTGACCCTTGAGGAACTCCAACAGTTAAAGGATGGGAGGGGGAGGAGGCGCCAGCGAAGGTGACCAAGAATGACCGGCCAGAGAGGTAAGAGGAGAACCAGGAGAGGACGGAGTCCGTGAAGCCAAGGTGAGATAAGGTATGGAGGAGGAGGGGATGGTCGACAGTGTCAAAGGCAGCAGAGAGGTCAAGGAGGATTAGAATGGAGTAGGAGCCATTGGATTTGGCAAGAAGGAGGTCATGGGTGACCTTAGAGAGAGCAGTCTCGGTAGAGTGGAGGGGACGGAAGCCAGATAGTAATAGTAATTATAACAACATATAGTTGTTGTACAACAACAACTATACAATATAGTACAATATAGTACAATATGTACAATATAGTTGTACAACAACAGAATAGTAATTATAAATATCTCCCTACTACCCTTCCTTTCCAAAATCCTAGAACGAGTCGTCTACAATCGATGCCTAGAATTCCTTAACTCCCATTCTCTCCTAGACCCCCTCCAATCTGGCTTCCGTCCCCTCCACTCTACCGAGACTGCTCTCTCTAAGGTCACCCATGACCTCCTTCTTGCCAAATCCAATGGCTCCTACTCCATTCTAATCCTCCTTGACCTCTCTGCTGCCTTTGACACTGTCGACCATCCCCTCCTCCTCCATACCTTATCTCACCTTGGCTTCACGGACTCTGTCCTCTCCTGGTTCTCCTCTTACCTCTCTGGCCGATCATTCTCGGTCTCCTTCGCTGGAGCCTCCTCCCCCTCCCATCCTTTAACTGTTGGAGTTCCTCAAGGGTCAGTTCTTGGCCCTCTTCTGTTCTCCATTTACACTCACTCCCTCGGTGAACTCATTCGCTCTCACGGCTTTGACTACCATCTCTACGCAGATGACACGCAGATCTACATCTCCGCCCCTGTCCTCTCCCCCTCCCTTCAGGCTCGCATCTCTTCCTGCCTCCGGGACGTTTCCACCTGGATGTCGGCCCGCCACCTAAAACTCAACATGAGCGAGACTGAGCTCCTCATCTTCTCTCCCAAACCCGGTCCTCTCCCAGACTTCTCTATCACCGTGGATGGCACGACCATCCTTCCCGTCTCTCAGGCCCGCAATCTCGGTGTCATCCTTGACTCGTCCCTCTCGTTCACCCCACACATCCTATCCGTTACCAAGACCTGCCGGTTTCACCTCTACAATATCGCCAAGATCCGCCCTTTCCTCTCCACCCAAACGGCTACCTTACTATTACGGGCTCTCGTTATCTCCCGGCTAGACTACTGTGTCAGCCTTCTCTCTGACCTCCCTTCCGCCTCTCTCGCCCCGCTCCGGTCTATTCTTCACTCTGCTGCCCGGCTCATCTTCCTGCAGAAACGATCTGGGCATGTCACTCCCCTTCTTAAACAACTCCAGTGGTTGCCTATCGACCTCCGCTCCAAACAAAAACTCCTCACTCTAGGCTTCAAGGCTCTCCATCACCTTGCCCCTTCCTACCTCTCCTCCCTTCTCTCTTTCTACCGCCCACCCCGCATGCTCCGCTCCTCTGCCGCCCACCTCCTCGCCGTCCCTCGGTCTCGCCTATCCCGCCGTCGACCCCTGGGTCACGTCCTCCCGCGGTCCTGGAACGCCCTCCCTCCTCACCTCCGCCAAACTGATTCTCTTTCCCTCTTCAAAACCCTACTTAAAAATCACCTCCTCCAAGAGGCGTTCCCAGACTGAGCTTCTCTTCCCCCTCTACTCCCTCTGCCATCCCCCCTTTACCTCTCCGCAGCTAAAGCCTCATTTTCCCCTTTTCCCTCTGCTCCTCCACCTCTCCCTTCCCATTCCCTCAGCACTGTACTTGTCTGCTCAACTGTATATATTTTCGTTACCCTATTTATTTTGTTAATGAAATGTACATCGCCTTGATTCTATTTAGTTGCCATTGTTTTTACGAGATGTTCTTCCCCTTGACGCTGTTTATTGCCATTGTTCTTGTCTGTCCGTCTCCCCCGATTAGACTGTAAGCCCGTCAAACGGCAGGGACTGTCTCTATCTGTTGCCGACTTGTTCATCCCAAGCGCTTAGTACAGTGCTCTGCACATAGTAAGCGCTCAATAAATACTATTGAATGAATGAATGAATGAATGAATGAACAACAACAATAATAATTGAAGTATTTGTTAAGCTCCTACTATATGCCAGGCACTATACAAAGCACTTGGGTAGATACAAGATTCAAGTTGGGTAGATACAGTCCCTGCCCTATATAGAGCTCACAGTCTTAATGTCCATTTTATAGATAAGGTAATAAGGATCCAGAGAAGTTAAATGACCTGCCCAAGGTCACACATCAGGTAACTGGCAGAGCCGGGATTATCCACACTTGGGTTAAAACCTTCTCTTCCCCATGCAGTGATTATTATTATCCTGGGGAAAGGTAGTCATTCGTTCCAGTACCAGATATAGCATAGCTGAGGCTACTGTCGGCACAAATTGCAATGAGATGCAATTCGTCTTCACTGGGTGTTTTACTGCACAGTCATGGAGACCAAGGTTCAGTTGAAGAATTGCTTCTGGAGCAGAAGTGGAGCAGAGAAACGGGTGAGGGCCTGAGAATGGGAGCAGGACCGGCCGGGGAGACAGCCGGGGTGAAGTGGTCCAGGACCCCTGGAAGTGGTTTGGTCAGACGTGACCTTCTGGGATTTGTTGGGGTTCCCTAGCTGTGAAATTCTGAAATGGTTAAATTACCATTGACCCCATTGCTAATACATTCATATCTATAAATCACATATTATAAATTATTCATTTACGTTAATGCCTGTCTCCTCCTCTAGACGAAGTTCATTGTGGGCAGAGAATTTGTCTACCAAGTGCTCAGTATAGTGTTCTGCATATAGTAAGTGCTCAATAAATGCCCTTGACTGATCTCTTAAAACCTCTATTCCTCCCCCAGCTATACTTTATTTTAGTTTTAGTCTGCCATGCTAGACTGTAATCTCCCTGAAGGCAAATATCAGTCTTTTATCTCCTATGTACTCTCCCAAATCCCTAGTATAGAGGTCTGCACACAATAGGCACTCAATATGATAGATCACGGTGATGAGTCTGATAAATCCGGCTTGTTCTGCTCTGGAGTGGAGTTTTTAATCTTTCCAGGCTGCATTAGCAGATTTTTGAAAGTGTCCTTCCCTTAGATCTATTAAATTAAGAAATGACAAAAAGGAAAGAAAAACAAAGGTAAAGGTGACTTCCTATTTACGCCTTTGTTCCCTTCATCCTGCCTTCATAACGATAATAAAAACGGTATTTGTAAAGTACTTACAATGTGCCAAGCACGTAGTAAGCACAGAGGAGGATTCAAGATAATCAGATCAGACACAGTCGCTGTCCCACCCTGGGCTCACATTCTAAAGGGGAGGGAAGACAGGTATTTAATCCCCACTTTGCAGATGAGGAAACGGCACAGAGAAGTTAAGTGGTTTGCCCAGAGTCATCGAGCAAGTAAGAAGCAGAGTCAGATTAAGAACCCAGATCTACTAACTTTTTTATGCTATTTGTTAAGCAGTCACTATGTAAAGGCACTGTACTTAGTGCTGGGGTAGATACAGGGTAATCAGGTTGGACAGTCCATGTCCCACATGAAGCTCACAGTCTGATGCTGTTCTGTTCTTTTTCTATGTGCTATAGTTTGGCCCTTTCTCCTACTGCTTGCTTCCAGCTCTTTCTTGTTCCTATTTGGCCCTTTTCCCCCTTTCTACTTCTTAGATTCTCTCAGTCCTTTAATTCTCCCAGCCCTGCTCTATATCCTGTTTTCCAATCCTTTTCAAACTTCTTGAAAGGGCTGTACACACCTGCAGCTTCCACTTCCTCTCCTTTCACTCATTTCTTACCTAAATAATCCAGTTTCTGCTACCTTCACTTCACCGACACTGCTCTCTCTCAGGTCACCAAAGACTTCCTTTTCGACAAATTTAATGGACTGGTCTTTACTAATCCTCCCTGACCTTGTGACAATCTTTAACTCTGTGGATCACCCACTTCTCATGCAAACACTATCTCACCTCAGTTTTTCTGACACAGTCCTCTCCTGGTTCTCCTCTTACCTCTCTGACCAAGCCTTTTCAGGCTCTTTCACCAACTTTTGGTAACCCTAAAAGTTCTGCTCTGGGACCCTTTTCTACTCAATTTACACTCACACCACTCACTCATCTGCTCCCATGGATTCACCTCTATGAAGATGATTCCCAAATCTATATCTCTCCCTGGAGGTGGGCAGGGGAAGGTTAAACCTGGAGAGGACCCCCTGCAACAGAGGAGACCCCAGACTGGGCTGCTAAAGCGAGGGGCCACCCTGCTAGTCAGGGAGGGAAGGCAGCTGCTCCTGCCCCAATCACTACTGTCGATATCAGAGCTGTGGGAGAGGCAGGAGCCCGAGAGCAGCTGTTACTGCTGCACTAACATAAAAACAAATCACTTGGTGCAGGGCCTTCCCAATCTGGGGATATGAATGCCTCGGGATGAGTGTGGCAACAGGCATACTTTCATTTAAAAATGAATAAAAAAAAATCCCCCAGTGCTGGTGAGTCCAGGTTCTATCATTCTGGGCTCCTTTCTGCATCCACTCAGTCCTCTTTGTGGCTCTGCACCCCAAGGATCCAGGGCTGGTTGAACATTTGGGGAACCCAGATTCTATCCCCTCCTCCCCACTTCCTCTCTGTCTGTTTCATGTCTCTGTATCCCTAGGAGTCAGGGTGGCTCCCACCCCTCCTGGAATAGGAGGAAAGGAAACAATCAGAGGACATGGCTCATGGTATTTGTTAAGTGCTTAGTACGCGCCAAACACAGTTCTAAGCATTGGGATAGCAATCAGATGGGACAGTCCTTGTCTCACATGGAGTTCACACTTAATTCCCCTTTTACTCATGAGGTAACTGAAGCCCAGAGAAGTGAAGTGACTTGCCCAAGGTCACAACAGATAAGAGCCAGGATTAACACTTAGAGCCAGAATTAGAACCCTTGCTTTCCTGACTCCCAGGCCTGTGCTCCATCCACTACACCCAGGGCAGTTCATGGCTCTTGTTAGGAGGAACAAGAGGGCATTACTGTAAATAAACCCTTTCAATTGAATGAAGGTAAGACAAGGACACCAGAGTATCTTAAGCAGATTGCACCTATATCGTGTACCCTCCCCAAGTAACCTTTAATCTTTCCAACTTGAATCCTCTGCCACCTCAGTCATTCTATGCCTCTTAAGTGTTTAAAATACCACAGTCTCCACAGTACTTATGTTCGTACTTTATCAGTGATATTTATTGAATGCTTATTGGGTATGGAGCACTGTATTAAGCACTTGGGAGAGTACAACAGAGACGGTAGACATGTTCCTGCCCACAACAAGCTTACATATTCTCTATTACTCCCCCACCTGCAATTTATTTTAATGTCTTCCCCATATACACACACACTCACACTAGACTACGAGTTCTCTTAATGGAGGAATTGCTGCTTCTAATGATTTTGTACTCTCCCAAGCACTTAATTCAGTGCTCTACACAAAGTAGGCATTCAATAAATTCTAATAATATTAATAATACTTGTGATATTTGTAAAGTGCTTACTATGTGCCAGGCACTGTACTAAGCTCTGGGGTGGATACAAGCAAATCCAGTTGCACAGAATCCATGTCCCACATAGGACTCAAACTCTCAATCATTTTACAGATGAGGAAACTGAGGCACAGAGCAATTAAGTGACTTGCCCAAGGTCACACAGCAGACAAGTGGCAGAGCCAAGATTAGAACCCAGGTCCTTCTGGCTCCCAGATCCATGCTCTATCCACTAGGAGATTCTCTTAGCAATCCCAGGTACTAACACTCCATGTAAGCATAGAGTAGTAAAAGGATTTTAACTATTGATGTGGGGAAGCTGCATGGCCTAGTACACAAGTCTGGAGTTAAAGGACCTAGGATCTAATACTGAGTCTACCACTTGTCTGCTGTGTGACATTGGGCAAGTCACTTAACCTCTCTGTGCCTCAGTTCAATATGGGGATTCAATATCTGGTCTTCCTCCTACTGAAACTGTAAGCCCCATGGGGGACTTAATCATCTTGCATCTTCCTCAGATTGACAAATACCACAATTAACTACTGAGCACAACCAGCAGTGAATCTGCATCCTCTAATAACCATTTGCAAAAAAAAACTGTACTGTAATTTTGCACATTAAAAAACTCAGTAAGGAAACTCCTCTGTCTCAAGTCATATCATATGTAGCTCTGAATGTTGGAGCATTGCCATTCAATCTGGAGGGAGAGGGAGCCATATGTTTTAAAAACTGGATAAATCTTGCTACTTTTCCTTAACAAATATCTCCAAAATAACTGAACTTCAACTTCCCTGATATCATTTTTTGACTGGCACCAGTCAAGAAAAGGACCTGGCACAGACAAACTTGCAGGGGAGTAGAAGAAGGCAGGATGCCAAACTATGATAGTAATGATATTTACTAAGCAACTACTGGGCATCGTGCATTGTACTATGTAGGGAAGTACAAAAGAAGCCCAAGATATTTTCCCTGCCCACTCAGAGCTTTCATCTTACCTGAGGAGAAGCACCTCTATTTTATTTTCAGGGGAGCTGGAGACCATCTGTTGTTTTTTAGGTGGTGTGAAATCCCTCTGGTTCTGTCTGTTGTCTGCGATTAACTAAGCTGCTTTTTTCTTTATCTCCTTTCCAGCCCCTCCTGCAGAGAGTTGGTGAAAGAATCCCTAGAGTATAGGGGAAGACAAATGGCTAAAAGAAAAAAAAAAAGCCACACCAGAACCCACGGGACCAGGAAGTGGGCAGACCCAAGCCCTGGAGAGGGAGTTCTGGGAGACCAGACCCTCCAGGAATTTAATTATCTTTCCACCCAACCATTCTCATCTCAGCCTATGACACCATTGTCCTGTCCTCCCCATCCCAGAAGCTCATATCTTCTGTGTCCTCTACTCCTCACTATCATTCAGAGCTACTGCTAAGCACTTTCTGTTCTTTCCCCACAGGATTCCCTAGATCTGCCTCTTCCTCTGCACCCAAAAAAGCTCCCACCTGGTCCAAGCTCTGCTCTTCTCCCCTCTAGAATGTAAGCTTCTTAAGAGCCGGGATATTGTCTCAACCAACTTTGTTGTATTGTATTTTTCCCAGTGCTTAGTACAGTGTTATGCACACAGTAAGTGCTCAATGAATACCATTGGTTGATCAATCATTTGATTGATTGACAGAAGACAGAGGAGGAGTTGGAAGAGAAGATGAAAAATCCAGGGAGAGAAAAAGGAAGACAATTTAAGACAGAGCCAAGAGGAAAGAGGAAAGGTCCATTTTCCATTTGAACTTTAGTTCCTTTTCTTCTTTTTTTGGTTTTGCTGTGCAGACTACATTAACGCAACCCAAAGGATGAAAATCCAAGCCTGTTTAGTCTCCTGATTATTTTCAAATTTCTCCTACTTTGAGTGATATTAGCATTATAATGGATGTGAAACTCCAAGCTAAATGAGGCCACTTGTGTTTGGAATCATTGCACCTGGAGCAAATGAGAAACATTCTTGTTGCATCACCACCAGTTCCAATCCTTTTTTAACCCCTTTTGTTCTGGACATTAAGAAAGTCCCAATCACAAAGCTGGGTTTTTTTGGGTTTTTTTGACTGAGTACCTCTAGGACTTTGATTTCCTCATTGGTAGGATTAGCATGAAGTCAGAGGTTGGAGAAAATGTGTTCACACTAATAAAACCCAATAAAAACCCAACCAACTCAGATACTAAAAATATCCTTTTGACAAATAGGAAAATTGAGCTTGGCCTTTTCAATCAATTATATTTATTGAGCACATGCTTATTGTGTGCAGACCACTGTACTAAGCACTTAGGATAGTACAATATAACAGAGTTGGTAGACATGTTCCTTGCCCACAGTGAGCTCACAGTATAGATGGGGAGACATAGTAATAATAGTAATTATTATAATTATGATGATAATAATTATGACATTAGTTCATTCATTCAATCATATTTATTGAGAACTTACGATGGGCCAGGCACTGAACTAAGATATGGCATAGTGGATAGACCATGGGCCTGGGAGTCAGAGGACCTGGGTATTAATCCTGGCTCCACCACTTGTCTGCTGTGTGACCTTGGGCAAGTCACTTCACTTTTCTGTGCCTCAGTTCCCTCATTGGTAAAATGGGGCTTGAACCTATGAGCCTCACATGGGACAGGGACTGTGTCCAACATGATTTGCTTATATCCATCCCAGTTCTTAGTAGAGTGCCTGGCACAGAGTAAGTGCTTAACAAATAGCACAATTGCTTTTATTATTATTATTACATCAATATAAATAAAATATCGTTCTATACATAGTGCTTTTTCTATTCCTTGTCAAGCTCTTAATGGTTAAAATATTTTTGATCAAATTCAATGCCTCTGATTTAACTTGGCCCCTCTTTGGTTTGACCAAAAGTGTTTCTCAGAGTGCCTAAGTGCCTCTTTAATGGAAGTCCAGAGTATGTTTTCTTCAAGATACATTTATATAGCTAAATCCCATGATGGAATTGTTGAAAATAGTAACTTCTTTTAAACAGATAAATCTTTAGATGAAACCCTCTGGCTGCATTTTCAATGCAGTGATTAAGTGAGGGAGGTGGATTAGAGGAATGAAATTAATATCATTCCTTGTTATGAGGGAGTTGTAACCCTAAATCTCTGTATATTGTGCTAAAAACTGACTCCAGAATGTCTAGCCTGAAGATTTATCAGTTTATTCATCCAAAGCAAGGATCAGAAAGTGAATCCAGAAGCAAGGGGCTATGGAAACTGACCTGGAGCCTTAATCTGTAGAGGGGAAGGGCTGGAAGTCAATCAATTCATGATATTTACTCAGCACTTTCTGTGTGAAGAGCGCTGCATTAAGCACTTGGGAAAATACAATACAAAAGAGTTGGTAGACGTGATCACTGCCCACAGGAATTTAGGAATAATAGTAATATGCCAACAACTATGCTAAGCTCTGGGATAGTCAAAAGATACAGGGCTCACAATATAAATAGATGGGAGAACAGATATTGAAATCCCAATTTGGAGATGAAACTGAGATACAGAGAAGTGAATTGGTTTGCCCAAGGTCATACAGCAGTTTAAGTGTCATAGCTGGGATTACAACCCAGGGCCTCTGACTCCCAGGCCTGTGCTCCCTCCACTAGGCAATGCTGCTTCTCTAGAACTTAGTCTATCAAACATTAAAATAAATTACAGATAGGGGAAATAGAGTTTAAGGATATATACATAAATGTTCTAGGGCTAGGCTAAATATCAAAGTCCTGATGGAGTACAAAGCTGAGTGCATAGTCCACGCAGAGAGGAGGGTGAGTAGGGGAAATGAGGGCTTAGTCTAGGAAGGCCACTTGGAGGAGATGGGATTTTAGGAGGGTTTTGAAGGTGGAGAGAGGTTGTTTTTGGCCTAGTGGAAAGAGCACAAGCCTGGGAATCATAGGTCCTGGGTTCTGATCCTGGCTCGGCTGATTGCTTGCCATGAGATCTTGGGCAAGCCACTTGACTTCTCTGTGCCTCACTTCTCCTGTTCTTCCTCTTACTTAGACTGTGAGCACTATGCAGGACAGGGATGATGTCCAATCTAATTAACTTGTTTGTATCTACCCCAGTGCTTAGAACAGTGTTACACATAGTAAGTGCTTAACAGATAACATAAAAAAATCCATCCCTAACATGAGGAGGGGTTTCTGCAAGGCCAATGTCCTGTCCTCCCAATGTCCTGTTGCTTTGAGAGGGGTCCCCCAAACTGGGCCAGATGGCAGCCCTCGTAATCTGGACTTCCAGCCTCAAGATGTGCACTCCTTCAGTGGAAATGCAATGTCTTGGTGCTCTTCTTCACTAACTAGTTGATCGTATTTGTTAAGCACTCATTTTGTACAGAGCTCTGTTATAAGCAGTTGGGGGAGTACAATATAATAATATACAGACCAATTCCCTGCCCACAAGGAGCTTACAGTCTTATCCATACAGCAAACACCACAGAACAGTAAGGGAGAGCTTTTGGGGGGCGTGGCGCAGCATGGATCACCATCCCCACATCATCCTTTTCAGCCACATGTCACATCCATGGGTAAACCTTACTCTCAGTGGTGTCATCTTTGGTTCTAGAGGACAGCTATACAGTTTGTCCTTAAGAACATCAGCAAAAGGTGTTCCTTGTTATGACACTATTTAAAAGTAGGAGAGGAAAAAATTTTGAATACAGCGTGCAGAGCTGAGAAAAAAACAGAACTGCCTCCTCATATTACCAGACTGGAGTGCATTAATTAAGACCACAAACTCACCATCCATTTGTATACCACAAAGAGCTAGCTTTTTAGTCTAAAATCCTCCCTGTGCCCTATTCAAAACACTTTGAGGAGTGGATCTTTCTGTTTGAAATACTGGTGTGGACCTTTGAGAAGCCATCACATTATTTCAGGCAATTTCGCTTCTATTAATGCTTCATTAAGGCTTTCTTTGGCTTCTGCCTTTGCACTCTTCCTCGAGGACAAAACTTTCAAAAGATTAATTTAATATTGGACACCACTGAAGAGAAAGGAGAACCAGCCGACCTCAACCCTTTTATAGGTTGGGCTTGCATTATGCGAAGCAGGAGGGGAGAGACTATGTGCAGCATGACTGCAAATGGAAATATTACACTGAGGGTTCTCCCTCTTCTCAACCCCTGCCCTCGGGTTAGGGTCAAGGCCTCAGCATCACTCTGAAGGGTGCCCACTCCCAACACAACCCCACAAGCATCATAAATAATAATGATAATTGTGGCATGATTTAGTGGCAAGAGTCATGATAAGCAGCATGGTGCAGTGGATGGACCACAGGCCTGGGAGTTAGATCATGGATTCTAATCCCTGCTCTTCCTTGTGTCTGCTGTGTAACCTTAGGCAAGTCACTTCACTTCTCTGTGCCTCAGTTACCTCATCTGTAAAATGGGGATTGAGACTGTGAGCCCCACATAGGACAGAGACTGTGTCCAACTCCATTAGCCTGTATCCACCCCAGAACTCAGTACAGAGCTTGTCACATAGTAAGCTGTTAACAACTACCATCATCATCATCATTATTATTATTATTATTGTCATTATTAAAAGCATGGGCTCGGGAGACAGAGGATGTGGGTTCTAATTAGAGAAGCAGCGTGGCTCACTGGAAAGAGCACGGGCTTTGGAGTCAGAGGTCATGGGTTCGAACCCCGGCTCTACCACTTGTCAGCCGTGTGACTTTGGGCAAGTCACTTAACTTCTCGGTGCCTCAGTTACCTCATCTGTAAAATGGGGATTAAGACTGTGAGCCCCACGTGGGACAACCTGATTCCCCTGTGGCTACCCCAGCGCTTAGAACAGTGCTCGGCACATAGTAAGCGCTTAACAAATACCAACATTATTATTAATCCAGGCTCTGCCACTTGTCTGCTTTATGACCTTGGGCAAATCACTTAACTTCTCTGTGTCTCACTTAGCCAGAATTTGTCTCCAGGGGTCTGCAGCCATCCAAATCAGAAGCTTGAAGCCAGTCGGGATCTGGGAGAGGACCCCAGTGATTCTGAAGTTAGAAGAGGGAAGCAGGGTTTCCAAAGAGAAACGCTCTAGGTTTGGGAGCTCATGTGGATGTGCCCAGACTTCTGTAGGGTGTCATCACCTCAACTACTTACCTGGTCGATGTAATGCAGGCAGTTTCATCTGTGTCAGGGTGGCTGCCACAGGAGGCACCTGCTTCATGTCTTGGGGCAACCGAATGTCTGAAGTTGGGTCCAGTACACAGGCATACATCTACCCTTCCTTGTGGGGCCTACTTACTGTCTGTAGCACCTGCCACTCTAGTCTAAGCACTTGGTACAGTGGTCTGCACACAGTCAGAAGCAGTGATGCCTTGTGGACAGTGTATAGACCTGGGAGTCAGAAGGACCTGGGTTCTAATCTCAGCTCCGCCACTTGACTCCTGTGTGATCTTGGACAAGTCGCTTAACTTCTCTGTGACTCAGTTCCCTCATCTGTAAAATGGGGATAATAATACTAATGATAATCAGGTATTTGTTGAGCTCTTACTATATGCCGGTCACTGTACTATGTGGTGGGGTGGTTACAAACAAATCAGGTTCATCCATTCATTCAATTATATTTACTGAGCACATACTGTATGCAGAGCACTGTACCAAACGCTTGGGAAAGTACACACAACAATAAACGGTCACATTCCCTGCCCATAATGAGCTTACAGTCTAGAGATAGGGGGAGACAGGCATCAACACAAATAAATAAAGTGACAGATATGTACATAAGTGCTGTGGGGCTGGGAAGGGGGAAGAGCAAAGGGAGCAAGTAAGGGTGATGCAGAAGAGTGGGAGATGAGGAAAAGTGGGGCTTAGTCAGGGAACGCCCCTTGGGCTTTGAAATGATGGAGAGTAATTGTCTGTTGGATTTGAGGAGGGAGGGCATTTCAAAAGCAAAGGCAAGATGTGGGCTAGGGTTCAGTGGTGAAAGAGTCAAGATCAAGATGCAGTGAGAAGGTTAGCACTAGAAGAGTGAAGTGCGCGTGCAGGGTTGTAGAAGGAGGGAAGTGAGTTGAGGTAGGAAGGGCAAGGTTGTGGAATGCTTTAAAGCCAGTGGTGAAGAGTTTTTGTTTGATATGGAGGTGGATGGGCAACCACTGGAGTTTTTTGAGAAAAGGGGTAATATGTCCTGCATGATTTTGTAGAAAAATGATCCGGGCAGCAGAGTGAAGTATGGACTGGAGTAGGGAGAGCCAGGATTCTGGGAGGTCAACAAAGACTGATGCAGTAATCCGGGGGGGTTAAGATTAGTAATTGTATCAACATGGTAGTAGTTTGGAGGGAGAGGAAAGTGCAGATTTTAGTGATGTTGTGAAGGTGGGCCCGACAAGATTTGGTGACAGATTGAATATGTGGGCTGAATGACAAAAAGGAGTCAAGGTTTTTACGAGATGTTCTTCCCCTTGACTCTGTTTATTGCCATTGTTCTTGTCTGTCCGTCTCCCCCGATTAGACCGTAAGCCCGTCAAACGGCAGGGACTGTCTCTATCTGTTGCCGACTTGTTCATCCCAAGCGCTTAGTACAGTGCTCTGCACATAGTAAGCGCTCAATAAATACTATTGAATGAATGAAGGATAACACCAAGGTTACACGCTTGTGAGACAGAAAGGATGGTGGTGCCATCTACAATGATGGGAAAGTCAGGGGAAGGACAGGGTTTAGGTGGGAAAATAAGGACCTCTGTTTTGGACATTAAGTTTAAGGTGATGGGAGGACAACCAAGTAGAGATGTCTTGAAGGCAGGGGGAGATGCATTGGACACAGGCTTGGACACTGTTCCTTTCCCATGTGGGGCTCAAAGTCTCAATCCTCATTTTACAGATGAGGAAACTGAGGCAAAGAGAAGTAAAGAGACTTGTCCAAGGTCACACAGCAAATGGCAGCACCAGAATTAGAACCCATGACCTTCTGACTCCCTGGTCTATGCTCTACCCACTCTGCCATGTGAGCCCCTTGTGGGACTGGGACTGTGTAGTCTGATGATTTTGTATCTACCCCAGTGCTTAGACCAGTGACTGGCACACAGTAAGTGCTAACAAGTACTTCAATTATTATTAGAGAAAGCAATCAATAAATACCACTGATCTATTATATTTGATTCCCTCTCAGGGTCACACCTGGAGAGCTTCCAGTACCCTCTCAGTCTTGACTACAGGAGGGAGAGTCAAAAGCAGAGGCATACTCATTCCATTCCTAGTTTGGGCAGTGGCTAGTGAGTAGAAGGCAATTTGCTACAAGTCAAAACTCACCCATGCTGGGCAGCAGCAGCATGGGAGAGAGTTGAGGGCAGAGACTCAAATTTACTTCACGGAAGAAGGCAATGGCAAACCACTTTCATGTGTTTAATAATAATAATGTTGGTATTTGTTAAACACTTACTATGTGCAGAGCACTGTTCTAAGCACTGGGGTAGATACAGGGTAATCAGGTTTGTCCCACGTGAGACTCACAGTTGATCCCCATTTTACAGATGAGGGAACTGAGGCACAGAGAAGTTAAGTGACTTGCCCACAGTCACACAGCTGATAAGTGGCAGATCTGGGATTCAAACCCATAAACTCTGACTCCCAAGCCCGGCTTCTTTCCTCTGAGCCATGCTGCTCCTCTATGTTTACCAAGAAAACTCTATGGCTACACTACCAGAATGATTGCCGATGGAGGTGGGGTGGAGAGATGTGTCCATGGTGTCACTGTGGGTCAGACATGACTCGATAGCTTAAGGCAAGACATTATATTTGATCTTCTCAAAGCTCAAAATAGCTTGCCATGCTGGTCCATCCACAGTCAGTTTTTGGTTGAGAGATCATATCTTGTCAGAAGCTTTGCTTTCCTGCATCTATCAAATGTATCTGTTGCCCCTTTTGTCAGTTGCCTGATTCCCCATCATCACCCAGCAGCCATAATCCTCCTCACATGTCCTGTATAGGTGAATTGCTTAATAGCGTAAGCAGGCCCTCCCAACCTACAGAACTCTGAAGAATTCTAAAGGATTTCAAGAATACCACCATAATCCGCATCTTCAAGAAGAAAGCAAGAGAAGCAGCAAGGCTTAGTGGATACACGCAGGACTGGGAGTCAGAAGGACCTGGGTTCTAATCCCACATGTCTGTTGTGTCACCTTGGGCAAGTCATATCACTTTTCTGGGCCTTAGTTACCTCATCTGGAAAATGGGGGTTAAGACTGTGAGCCTTATGTGGGACAGGGACTGTGTTCAATCCAATTACCTTGTATCCTCCCCAGAACTTAGTACAGTGCCTGGCACATAGTAAGCACTTTTATAAATATCATTTTTAATATTATTATTAAGAAAGGAGTCAACTCTGGAAGTTTCTAGCTCTCCTATGCTGGAAAAATCCTAGCCAGAGTCTTCTAGAGACTGATTACTGAAGGACACTGTTAACCATGCACTTTTAGAATAGTAATGCAGCTTCGGACCACAGCAGGACACAGTAGCCATGATCCCTGCTTCAGGTCCGTTGGGAGAGTCATCTGGAGAACCACATTATGACCTCTCATTGTGTTCATAAACTTTGTAAAAGCACCTGACACCATCAGTAGACATTGCACTTTGATCTGTACTCTTTGGGCACTTGGTATTCACCCCATCCTCAGGCCCAAAGAGCTTAAACACCTACCTGTAATTTATATATTTATATTAACAAGTGTCACCCATCTAGACTGCAAGGCTTTTGTGGGAAGGGATCGTGTCTACCAACTCTTTGCAAGTGCTTGGTATAGTGCTGTGCACAGAGTAAGTGCTCAATAAATATCATTGATTGAGTGAATGATTGATTGATTGTACCAGCCTGAGTCTGGCCAATCCCTCACATAGCCAAGGATCTCCATCAGCCTCAGAGTTCAATGCCACTACTGAATCCTGAGCCCTAGGTGGCCCGTTTCCCAAAAGGCAAGGATGAAAAAGTAGGAAACAGAATCAGAAAGGCTTCAATCAGAAACAGAATCAAAGCACATGGAGGGAAGCAACGTGGTCTAGTGGAAAGACCTTGGTCCTGGGAGTCAGGGGACCTGGGTTCTATTCGCACTTCTGCATTTATTTATGTTTGACTTTGGACAAGTTTCCTGATCTGTAAAGTGGGGATTCAATACCTATTCTCCCTCAGACTGTGAGGCCCCTGTGAGACAGAGACTTTGTTCGACCTGGTAAACATTTATTTAACCCAGCATATAGTGGGCTCTTAATAGCACAATTAGAGTTATTGTTATTATAATTAGTTGTATCTAAATACCCTGACGCTTCAGCCCACCTGGAGGTGTAGCAAGCAAGCCACTTAAGCATTCAACTTCCTTCCTGGTTGTGGATCCTCTAGATTCCACCTCTGATGTCCTGACCAATTCATCTGCCTTCTAATTCCGGCTCTGACAGTTGCTTGCTGTGTGACTTTGGGCATGTCACTTAACTTGGTGGCCTAGTGGATAGAGCACAGGCTTCAAAGTCAGAAAGTCCTGGGTTCTAATCCCTGCTCTGCCACTTGTCTTGGGCAAGTCATTTTATTTCTCTGTGCCTCAATTACCTCATCTGTAAAATGGGGATTAAGACTGTTAGCCTCATGTGGGAAGGTGCCCAATCTAATTAGCTTGTATATACCCTGGTGCTTAGAACAGTACTTGACACATAGTAACAAACACCATCATCATCATCTCTCTGTCTCTGATACCTCCATCTGTAAAAAAAGGGATTAAATCCTCCTCCCTTCTACTTAGATGATGAGTTTCATGTGGGCCAGGGACTGTATCCAACCAGATTATCTCATATCTACCCCAGATTTTAGAACAGTGCTTGACACATAGTAAGTGCTTAACAAATAACAACCTCCTCACACCAAAAAAAAAAACAGTTTTAGGCATTAGATTCTAGAAACTACCACATAGGAGCTCAGATCCCACGATCCTTAGGCTCAGGGTGAAGGACTCTTTCTTCAGCAGGAGGGACTTGGATTTGTCACACAACCTAAAAGTACATCACAACCAGAGCAGCCTTCCTGAGCTGCAAAAAAAAAAAAAAAATCCACATCTCCAGACCTCTGTGAGCTCTTTCACTTTACATGAAGCCACACTCCAGAATTAAACATCTATTTGAAACGAACCAAATTTCCCCACACATTTATAAGGCCTGCTTTGGGGCAGACTCTATTAGCCTGAGCGATTCAGAACTGCCAGCTTAGCTTTTATTTCCCCAGAATGATCCAATTTATTGGGTTATCTTTCTTGGCTCACCAGAGATCAATCCTCCTGTCATCTTTAAGTGGATTCTTCTGCTGCTTCATCTTCGGAGAAATTAAATCACCAGGTGGGGCCCTGTGGTCTTCAGATTCACAAGGCAGACAGCAAGAAAGCTCTCTGCTCTCCTGACTTGCCTGCCAAGAATTAATAAGATTTAAGAGTCTGATATCTTGGCAGTGTTTTGCCAAGCCATACTGTACCTTGCTTCTCTCCATTGTCTGACTTGACTTCCCGACTTTGTTTACCCCATTCACCTCCCCATCTCTCTCACCCACCTCACAGTTGTCTCCGACTTGCACAATGACTGACTTTACGTGGGCCAAAACTGACACTGGTTTCTGAAAAAGGAATCCTAAAGGTACCTCATCTCAGTGTCACATTTTGGCCTCAGTGAACTGGCAAACAGGAAACTGTGTTGCAGTGGTTCAGGTTCACCTGAAAGTCAAGCACACCAAGAATTTAGCTATGGGACTACCTTCCCAAACGTCACGATCATTTGTATTTATTGAATGCCTATTGCATACAGAGTGTAAACCCAGCTGCCTTCTGAATTCGGAACACTGTCTTGGGTGCTTTCTGTCCGTAGAGCACCATACTGGTGCCTACCATGTGCAGAGAGTGTTACTGGCTGCCTTCTGAATTCAAAACACTGTTCTGGGTACTTACTGAATGCAGAGTCCTGTACTAGAACCTACTGAATACAGAACACTGTACTGAATACCTAATATATGCAGATTGTGTTACTGACTGCCTTTGGAATTTGAAACACTGTCCTGGGTGCTTACAGGATGCAGAGCACTGTACTGGGGCCTACTGAATACAGGATGCTGGAATGTGAGGCTGCTACAAGTAGTGAACTCTACTTGGGGCCTATTGAACAGAGAACCTGTACTGGGCACCTATTGTGTGCCAAGCACTTCACTAGTCTCTGTCACACCTAAGGCTCACAGTCTAAATTGGAGAGAGGAGGATACAGCCTCTCTGATTAGATATATCATATTGCAACTGCCTACATACATTCTCTTTTTTTAATGGTATTTCATAATGTTGGTATTTGTTAAATGCCTACTATGTGCAGAGCACTGTTCTAAGTGCTGGGGGAGATACAGAGTGATCGGGTTGTCCCAAGTGAGGCTCACAAACTTAATCCCCATTTTACAGATGCGGTCACTGAGGCACAGAGAAGTTAAGTGACTTGCCCACAGTCACACAGCTGACAAGTGGCAGAGCTGGGATTTGAACCCATGAACTCTGACTCCCAAGCCCAGGGTCTTTCCACTGAGCCATTGAGCAGAAGCGTGGGAGTGAGAGGTCATGGGTTTTAACCCAGGCTCTGCAACTTGTCAGCTGTGTGAATTTCAGCAAGTTACTTCACTTCTCTGTGACTCAGTTACCTCATCTGTAAAGACTGTGAGCCCCATGTGGGACAACCTGATTACCTTGTATCTACCCCAGCGCTTAGAACAGTGCTTGACACATAGTAAGTGCTTAACAAATACCATCATTTTTTTTCGAGTGCTTACTATGTCCCAGGCACTGTACTATGTTATGGGGTAGATGCAAGCTAATCAGATTGGACACCATCCATGTTCATTCATTTAATCATATTTACTGAGCACACTGTGTGCAGAGCTTTATACTGTGTGCTTGGGAGAGTACAATTTAACGATATAACAGACACATTCCCTCCCCACAACAAGTTTACAGTGTAGAGCCCATGTCCCACATGGGGCTCACGGTCTTAATCCTCTTTTTCCAGATGAAGAAATTGAGGCACAGAGAAGTTAAGTGATTTGCCCAAGGTGACAAAGCAGATGAGTTGGCAGAGCCAGGATTAGAATCCAAGTCCTCTGATTTCCAGATCTGTGGTCTATTCACTAGTCAACACTGTTTCAAACGTTTCCAAACTTTTGCTGTGGGATTAGCTTTGGGGCCTTCTGTCAGGCCAGTGTGGAACAGGCTCAAACAATCAGTGGTAGTTACTGAGCACTTATTGTGTGCAGAACACTGCACTAAACACTTAGGAGAATATGATGCAGTAGAGTTGGTAAAAATGATCCCTGACCTCAAGTAGCTTACAGTCTAGGGGGAGAGAGAGACATTAAAATAGATAACAGATAGGGGGGAGTAAGAATGTGTACATAAGTGCTGTGGGGTGAGCATGGCTAACAAAATGTTGATAGTTCATAGGGTAAAAAGGAAGGCCCATTGCCCTGTAGAAGCCATGGGTGTGGAGGGGAGAGGCACTAGCAGAGACCCAAGGGCTCCAGACCCCTCTTTAAGTCTGGGAAGTGGGAAACCATTGAAGGATTTTGAGGATTAGAGAGATATGCCCCAAGTAATGCATCTAGAAGATGATCTGTGCAGCCACATGGAATATAGACTGGAGATGGGAGAGAATAGAGCAAAGCAGACCAGGGAGGAGGCTTATGAGGCAACTTAAATGGGATATGACCCCAAGTTAACATGCGAATGGATGGTAGCTTTTTAGGAGGAGAGGAAAAAATGGATCCAGGAAATGTAGTGTGGGAAGAACTGGCAATAAGAGTGAATTGACTTTGAGACCTCAAAGATGGTGAGAAGTTAAGGAGAACACCTGGGATGTAGGGCCTGCCGTCAAGGAGTTTTCAATCTCTCAATCTAATGAAGGACACTGATGACATGTATTCAAAGAGAACACAAAAAATTCTCCGATAACAATAATAATGATGATGGTATTTGTTAAGCACTTGCTATGTGTCAAGCATATTTCTAAGTGCTGGGATGGACACAAGGTAATCAGGTTGTCCCATGTGAGGCTCACAGTCTTCATCCCCATTTTACAGATGAGGTAACTGAGGCCCAGAGAAGTTAAGTGACTAGCCCAATATCACACAGCTGACAAGTGGTAGAGCCGAGATTAGAACCCATGACCTCTGACTCCCAAACCCGAGCTCTTTCCACTAAGCCACACTGCTTCTCAAAACAATTGGTAATACCAAAATGAAGCAAGAAAATATAATAATAATAATAATAATAGCATTTGTTAAGTATGTGCCAAGCACTGTACTAAGTACTGGGGTACAATAAGCAGATCAGACATAGATACTGTCCCACATGGGGTTCACAGTCTAATGGGGAGGGAGAGCAGGTACTGAATCCCCATTTTACAGATGAGGAAACTGAGGCATAGAGAAGTTAATTGACTTGCCCTAGGTCACATAGCAGGCAAGTGGAGGAATGGGGATTAGAAACTAGGTCTTCTGCCTTGCAGGCCTGTGTTCTTTCCACTAGGCCACATTATATAAATGAAACATATAAATGGCTTACACATGAGTGCCAAGAATGGCTGTTGGGATGACTATTGATCTCCTAGCCAATGAACAGTTTTCCAGAATTAGCAGGCTAGACTTTTCCTTAGTGAAGACAAGTTCCAGAGAAATAATTTTGCTGCAAGAGTTCTATATGTTGGCTGGGAAATTGGAGCCCAAATCTTTGAGATTTCCACAGGGTCTAAACTGAGGGTGTAGAGCGTCCCAAGGCGAAACCATAAACATCAAAAAGAGTTCATTTGAGTCCCCACTTCCTGACATCAATGGCAAGTTGTACCAAGAAGCCATGGTTTTGGTGGACTATAAGCATTTGGGAAGTCTGCCCAGAGCTGATCTGGTATTAAAAGCTTCACCCTTCACTCTTCGCATAATGATAATCTCTAGCATGCAAAAGAGATGGACAGAATGGAAAGTACATACGTGGTATAAATTGAAAATTTAACTTTCCTTTAGTAGTAGTAGCTGTAGTCGCGTACTAGAAGTGAAGCAGTAGTAGCAGCAGTCAATTAAATGTATTTATCGGGTACTCGTTGTTTATGGAGCACTGTCCTTAGTTCTTGAGAGAGTACAATATAACAGAGCAGCAGCAGTAGTAGAGAAGTAGCGCGGCTCAGTGGAAAGAGGCCGGGTTTGGGATTCGGAGGTCGTGGGTTCTAATCCCAGCTCTGCTGCTTGCCATCTGTGTGTCCTAGGGCAAGTCACTTAACTTCTCTGTGCCTCAGGTACCTCATCTGTAAAATGGAGATGAAGATGTGAGCCCCACATGAGACAACCTGATGACCTTGTATCTACCCCAGTGCTTAGAACAGTGCTTGGCACATAGTAAGCACTTAACAAAAACCAACCTTATTAGTAGTAGTAGAAGTAATAATAGTAGTAATAGTAGTAACAGAGCATGGGCCTGGGAGTCAGAAGGTCATGGGTTCTAATCCTGACTTTGTCACTTTTTATTTGTTTGTTAAGCGCTTACTCTGTGCCAAACACTGTTCTAAGTGCTGGGGTAGATACAAAGTAATCAGGTTGTCCCACGTGGCGCTCACAGTCTTAATCCCCATTTTACAGATGAGGTAACTGAGGCACGCTGAATAATAATGTTGGTATTTGTTAAGCGCTTACTATGGGCAGAGCACTGTTCTAAGCACTGGGGAATGAATACAGGGTAATCAGGTTGTCTCACATGAGGCTCACAGTCTTAGTGACAGTCTTCCCCACAGTCACGCAGCTAACAAGTGGCAGAGCTGGGATTTGAACCCATGACCTCTGACTCCCAAGCCTGGGCTCTTTCCGCTGAGCCACG
Source organism: Ornithorhynchus anatinus (assembly GCF_004115215.2). NCBI lineage: Eukaryota > Metazoa > Chordata > Mammalia > Monotremata > Ornithorhynchidae > Ornithorhynchus > Ornithorhynchus anatinus. Next base: position 96,075,006 of record NC_041728.1, read on the forward strand.
CTGCTTCTCTGAGCAACGCTGAAGTTGTGACTTGCCCAAAGTCATACAGCTGATAAGTGGCAGAACTGGGATTAGAAACCACGATCTCTGACTCCTAAACCCATGCTCTCTCCACTAAGCCATGTTGCTTCACTTGTTGGCTGGGTGGCCTTGGGCAAGCCACTTCACTTCTCTGTGTTTCAGTCACCTCATCCTTAAAATGGGAAAGAAGAATGTGAGCCCTGTGAGGGACATGAATTGTGTCCAACTAGATTTGATTTTATTCACCCCAGTGCTTGTTACAGTGCCTGGCACATAGTAAGCACTTAAAAAATACCATAATTATTATTATTATTATTAGGTAGAAGTAGTGTTAGTGGTATTTCTTGAGTTCCCACTTGATAGAGTGTAGTTTGCTAGACACTTGGTAACTGCGCAAAAGTTACCAAAGAACTAAAGAAGAGTCACAAGGAGTTTACGTTATAAATAAAATATTTATAACTAGACTATGTGCCTCCACTTGCAATAATCCAACTTCAAATTGAAGATTGAAAAAGACTGACAAGAGACATAAAGCTCATTTATCATCTGGGCACTAGCAGATACTCAAAATGCTACCACAATTAAAGAAAATGTGAGTCAGGAAGGAATCAATTATTGAAACACTGTATTTGCAGCTAAGGAGTTGTCAGCCAAGCTGAAGGGTGAAATGAGCCTAATTTCCCCAGAGAAGCAGATGTTCTTAAATATTTGAAACAATTTCAAGCAGCTCCGATGCATGGGTGTAATTAGGAATTCTAATATTGCAATGGGAGATGAAAGGACAATCTGGGGCATGGAAATGAGAAGATGTGAGATTGGGAAGGAAAACCTCTCAGCTGAGAATGAAGCAAAATGTTCAAATCATTTCACCATTTCACCACTCATTCAAACATCATGGCCTGGTGGAAAGAGCACGAGCCTGGGAGTCAGAGGACCTGGGTTCTAATCCCAGCTCTGCCAATTGCTCTGCCAGTTGTTTGCTTTGTGACCTTGGGCAAGGCACATAACTTATCTGTGCCTCACTTTCCTCATCTGTAAAATGGGAATTCAATATCTGTTCTCCATCCTACTTAAGACTGTGAGCCCCATGTGGGACAGGGACTGTGTCCGACCAAATTGACTTGTACCAATCCCAGCCCTTAGAACGGTGTCTGATACATAGTAAGTGCTCAACAAGTACCATAAACCAAACAAATAAAACAAAATAAAACAACCCTCCTGTGGCTACTTTTATTTATTCACAGGTTGTCCAGGATTCAGTCTTTCCTTTACGATTCCCCTTTCACTTTGACAAAGGACACAATTCTGCCTTTGAAATACATTGACCTTCCTTCCCCAAGTCTGAACAATGCATGCATCCTTTTAGATTACTTCCTTTATTTGTTTCACTGTAACTCCTGTCGACTGTAAGGTCCACGTGAGCAGGGAATCATACAAGCGCTTAATAAATATCAGTGATTAATTGATTGATCTCTTAGTGCCACCATTCATCTACAGTGCACCATAAACACAATTTAATCAATCAGTGGTATTTATTGAGATCTTACTATGTGCAGAGCACTGTACAAAGTGTTTAGGAGAGTACAATACAACAGAATTAGCAGACTTGTTCCCTGCCCATAACAAGCTTACAGTCTAGAGAAGGAGACATATTTAAGTTCACCTCCTGCTGAAAATACGTTTCCTCCTTCTAGGTAAACCAACCAATTGCCAAAAGCAGACAAGTAGGACTCACAGCGCAATCAAAAATGTGATCCATTTTAACCAGAAGCTTCATAAGGGTCAACAGACAAGGAAGAGAGTAGGAGAGAAGAGCTAAAATTAATCAATCAACTAATATATATTGAGTGCTTACTGTGTGCAAAGCACTGTACTAAGCGTTTGGGAGAACAGAATTGGTAGACACGTTCCCTGCCCACAAGGAGCATACAGTGCCAGATTCCACAGACATTAAGTGGGATAACACAATGCAAGACTGTCTTTTTGAATTCACAGCATGGCTGGAACTGCCCTAAACCAAAGTCCTTGGTAAGTAACAGCTCCAGAGTAGGGTCTCAGTTGTTTCTCTCCTTTAAGTGTCCAGGCAGTCCAATATAGAATCAGCCTATTCCCTCTGATGGGGCAAAGGCTAGAAAAGACACACTGTCATCTGTGGATGGGAACAGTATGAAGCGATTTTGATTTAATGACACCCACTACACAAAGGGGTGCAATCTTACCATCAACGACAGCATCTTGGAACCCAAGCAATAACTCTAGACATATATTCATTTGGCGGAATCAGGGATTTGTTCTCCAGAACTGAAACAGTGGCTTGGCCTAGGCAGCTTGAATTTGGTAACTGTAAATAAAGCTTTTGGAAATGGACTATCATTCCATCCAGTTGAATCCACCAACCTCTTCTCATGGAACTTTGCTGCAAAATCTGCAGCAGGATTTTCCCCAAGCCGTTTTCCTCCAACTTCCCAAATTCAGGGTACACATGGCCATGTATTTTTGAGCATTCAATTCTGCCATAATGTGCAGGTTCACTGTTTTAGCCCAGGTGCCTGAATCAAGGAATGGGAATCTTTCTTAGCATAGATCTAGCAGAAGGATCTCAGGCTGTCAGAGGATTTGAATTCTAATCCTAGCTCTGCTATGTAATTGTAGCATGACCCCAGTCAAATCACTTAACTTCTCTGTTCCTCAGGGTTCTCATCTGTGTCTCTGAAACTAACCCCTCTCTTCTTCTAAAAACACTTGTGCCCACTTTTCTTCTCTCCCTAACCACCATCTTCAACTGCTCACTCTCTGAGGACTTTTTCCCTTCTGCCTTCAAACAATCTATGTCTTTCCTATTTTAAAAACCCCTTAGGTCTCTTCTGCATTATATTCTACTAATTCTGAATTCTAATAGTTTCATCCTTAGACTGCAAGCTCATTGCAGACAGGGAATGTGTTTACCAACTCTGCCTTATCGTACTCTTCCAAGTGCTTAGTATAGTGCTCTACACACAGTGAATCCTCAATAAATGCCACTGATCGATTGACTGAAAGACTATTGCCCCATCTCTATCCCCTATTCCTGTCCAAACTCGAACGAGTTATATCTACCTGACTGCCTCCTCTTTTTTTCCTCCAACTCCCTTCATGACTTCTTTTTGGCCAATCTAACGAACTATACATGCCCTTTAGGGGTGAACCACATGGTACACACCCTTCTCCCTGCCCCCCACCACCTCCACCTGAGAGGGAATTCAGTCAGCAAAACCTGGCAGCAGGTCTGCTGACAGAGACACTAAATGCCCCACCGGGCAGGTTTTCAGGGCACCCAAGCCCAGCTGCAATCCATCAGTAGTATTTTATTAACCATCTACTGTATACAGAGCACTGTACTAAGAGCTTGGCAGAGTACAGTATACTAGACTTGGAAGGCAGTTTCCCTGCCCACAAGGAGATTACGGTCTCTATGACTGGGAACTGAGATGAACCACATGGGACCCAAATGGCAGGATCAGAAGAAAAAGGGAAGAGGAGGGGAGGTCAGACTCCCAGCTCTGCCACTTGTCTGCTGTGTGACCTTGGGTAAGTCACTTCACTTCTCTGGGCCTCAATTACTTCATCTGTAAAATGGGGATTGAGACTGTGAGCTCCATGTGGGACAGGGACGGTGTTCAACGTGACTTGTTTGTCTCCACCCAAGCTCTTAGTACAGTGCCTGGAGCATAGTAAGTGCTCATCAAATGTCATAATTAATATTGTTATTTATTAGACTTCCCCCAGGATCAAAGAAAGAGACAGTGACCTCTCAGTGAACCCATCCCTCAGGGCTCCAGTTCTGTTAGAGACCCGTTAAACATAGCTCAGGCCTTTATTGCACTTCTGTGGTGTCAGCTCTTGTCTGGCTATTGGGAATGTGTGCTGCTCTAAGGCCAGGGGCAGAAGCAAACCTAGAATCCAATCCCAATAGTAGAGAAGCTATCTATCAACCTAGTTCTCCTTCACAGTCAGGTGGTCTTTAATAAGGGAGTGATGGGAGTGTGAACAACTCACTGTCTGCTTTCAGGGTGAGGTGATTTCTCTTCAGTGTGAAAGATTCACTTGGCAGGCGGCAGATCTTTCCGGAGTATCAGTTGGCTCCCTTCCCCCCACAAAAATTGGATGCAATTTAGGGGCCTTCTACCTCTCTACAGCTTTTTGATCAATCGTCTTTGATAAAATTAATTTCTGGGTCTCTTGGCAGTGTCTCTGTTGCCCCATTGATTTGGAAAGGTACAAAATGGCTGCCCCAGGCAGGAAATTCTGACATCCAAGAGAAAAATCAAATTCTCTGACTGACCCTTACCTGGGTTTGACTTCCATAGGGAATTCAGTGATAAATTCTAAAGCAAGTACTCCTAATCCAGGGATAACATTCACCCAGGAAAAATGGTTATTTCCCAGACCCCATCAGCAGTCAGTGACGCTAGCTTAGTAAATTGCCTGCAACCTATTCTGGGTCGAGTTTTCTGTCACTTTTTCAATAAAAGTTAATGATGATAATTCAAATTAGTGCTATCATTAACTTTTATGGAGACATGAGCAATTTCAACCCAGAATAGAGCACAGAAGCAGAGTCACAACCCTATGGATCAACTACCTAAACACCCCATTTTTCCCAGTCTAAGTTTAGGAATGAAAGTTGAATTTTTAGGTTGTGTTTAGGTGTAGAATTAGAACCCAATTCATTTCCTGTTTTTATTCTGTAACCACATCAATGACAGGACTAAACTCTACTATTTTCATTATTATATTTCATATTTGTTGGGCACCTACTTTAGTGCATTGCACTGTACTAGATGCTTGGGAATATCTAAAAACATACTGACTGATGACAGGCCCTTCCACAAGAAGCCCAGAAATGCTGCCTACTAATGAAAACTGGTTAAAATTTGGGCTGTGTGCCAAACTAAGTCAGCCTCATGGACTACCAGTGGCCAAATGGCCCTTGGGGCATGTTTCAGGCCACTTCAAAGGACAACGTCTTCCACTGGCTTTAAAGCACTTAATCACTTTTCCCCCCTCAATCAATCAATGGTATTTATTGAGCACTCCTTAGGTTCTCATTAGTAGGAAACAGAACTCATTGTTCTATTTCCTACTACAGAGTTCTATTTCCTACTATAACCAGCACACTTTACTCCTCTAACACCAGCCAATTCATTGTACCTCAGTCTTGACTAGCTAGCTGCCAGTTCCTCACCCATGGCTTGCCACTGGCCTAGAACTCCCTCCTCCTTCATATTATTATTATTATTGTGGTACTCATTAAGCATTTACTATGTGCTAAGCACTGTTCTAAGCTCTGGGGTAGATACGAATTAATCAGGTTGGACACAGTCCCTGTCCCACATGGGGCTCATACTCTTAATCCCCATTTTGCAGGAGAGGTAACTGAGGCCCAGAAAAGTTTAGTGACTTGTCCAGGGTCATACAGCAGACGTGGTGGATCTGGGATTAGAACCCCGGTCCTTCTATCCAACAGACCATTACTACCTCCTCCTTCAAAGCCTTATTAAAAATCACATCTCCTCCAAAAGGCCTTCATTCATTCAATTGTATTTATTGAGCACTTACTGTGTGCAAAGCATTGCACTAAGTGCTTGGAAAGTATCATACAGCAATAAAGAGAGGCAATCTCTGCCCACAATGGGCTTACAGTCTAGAGGACATGTCCATCCTTGACTCTATCCAGCAAGCACTCAAACCTCAGAGACCCATTTTCAGACCTACAGGTCAGAGCTGGGGAAAGGATGCAACTGGCGTTAGGTGAACAGGGGCTGTTGTCCCCGGGGGGGGGGGGTGGGACCAAAGCTGTGGCTGCGGCTGCCCCTCCCATACTATACCAGGGGTTGTCTTGACTATGCCCAATGCCCTGTACTCAATGCTTGGGCACACATTCCCTAACTAAGCCTTCATTTCCCCTACTGCCTCTCCCTTCTACATCATCCTTGCAATTGGATTTGTGTCTTTTATTCATCCTTCCCTCAATGCCTCAGCATTCATGTACATATCCAAAATTTTTGTACATGTCCATTATATATTTTAATATCTGTCTTTTTTTCTGGACTGTGAGCTCCATGTTGGCAGAAAACATGTTGACCAACTCTGCTAGACTGTACTCTCCCCAGTGCAAAGTAGACTTCTCTGTACAAAGTAAGTGTTCAGTAAATAAGATTGATTGATATGTTTCTGTGATCTAGCCAAGTGAGAAGGGATCTATTTCAGGGGAAGTTCATTTCAGAATCTGTAAAGCCTCTTTCACAACTTCCCACTCTTCAACAAGGTGGAAATCATCCCATCATAAGGCTGACAGGTGATGTTCCATAGGGTACATACCTGGTTCATTTATTGAGTCATATTTATTGAGCCCTTACTGGGTGCAGAGCACTGTACTATGTATTTGTGAAAATATAATACGACAGTAAGCAGACATATTCCCTACCCACAGAGGTAGTGCCCAGCTGAGGATAATGGTTAGACCTTAACTAAGAGCCGGGATCAGTGCTCCATTGGCCTAGGCAAGAGCTTGCTTCTAGAAGAGGGGAGAGAAGGAGAATGGAATGGAGAGAGGAGAAAGGCATGATGGCTAAAGCTTCATTTTTCAACTATAAGCTAATGTCCAGGATTTCCCCTCTGGGGCAGCTTCTCCTGAGTGATTTTTTTCTGTGACGTGGCCGTTCTGGGAGGAATATCTCCAAAAATTAACTCAAATTAAAAATGAACCATGGAAAGGTGCAATAGAAAGATGTTCTACAACAGTGAGAAGCAGTGTGGCCTCATGGATAGATCACAAGTCTAATCCTGACTCCTCCACTTGTCTGCTGTGTGACCTAAGGCAAGTGACTTCCCTTCTCTGTGCCCTCAGTTACCTCATCTATATAATAGGAATAAAAGACTGAGCCCCAGGAGGGACATGGACTGTGTCAAACCTGATTAGCTTTTATCTATACGAGAGCTTAGTACAGTGCCTGGCATATATTAAGCATTTAATAAATACTACACAAAAAACCCCTTCTGAAGCTATAAAAAAAGAAAGCTTCGGGATGCAGAAAGCAGGATGGCACTCCCTGGGAGCTGACTGATCAGGAAAATCAGGAGAATTGCTGAACTTCCTTTTTATAAAACAGAGAATATCAAATGTCAAGTGACTTAAAACCATGCGTCACATTCACAAGCTGTCCACAAGAATAGATTGCCTTTTCTCAGCATTAAGTTCCAGTCAATTATATCTTGGGTCCTTAGTCAAGGTGCTATTTGAACAGAGAATGAATTTGGATTTAATTATCTCAACTAGGGATGGATTTGGGGATCATCATAAGTTATTGATCTTCCAAAATTTGCAGCAAATCAGGCTAGAGTTTTAATTTCACAGATCTTTAAAGCTTTATGAGGTTTAGGTCTCAGTACTGTAATGTGCAGTTGTTATTTAGCTTTTGTAGTGCAGTAGTTGTCCTTTATAATGTCCTCACCATTCTTCCAATAATAGTGAATCAGGAATAAGGAAACAGAATTGTGCTGAGGAAAGAACCTCTCCAGTCAACACGGAAGCAATTTCCATCCCATCACTAATTTTTAGGGGCCCCAAATAATTTATAGTTGGCAATAATCTCCCACTTGGAGAGGGATTTGTGTAGAATAAATCAGAACCATACACATCTCATTTCCCCTAAAATACAAAGATAGAAATAACAAGCTTTAGTAAAGGCAAGCAAATAGAATATCTCAAGATCTTGCAAAGTTGTTTAAGATGTAAATGAACCAAAAACTCTGTACCAATCATTTTGGGTAACGTGATAAAACTACACCGTTTCACTGGTAGTGCGAATCTCCATAGGCTAAGTGAGTTTAATGTAGCAGAAAAAGTATAATAAAATTGAAGCAAATGTCCTCTAACATTCAGTTTTTCTCCAAAACTAACTTTTGGTGGAAATAACAGAGTGGGCCTCGTTTTTTTTTTTTGTAAAATGCAATGCCAAGAAATTATTTCTTTACGTTTCTATAGCACCACTCACCTCTGAGCACCAAACTACCTAGCCACTCATTCAATCGTATTTATTGAGCACTTACTGTGTGCAGAGCACTGTACTAAGTGCTTGGGAGAGTACAATCCAACAATGCACAGACACATTCCCTGCCCACAGCAAGATTACAGTCTAGAGGACTGTCCCCATATGACCAGACAGATCTCTCAATGACTGTGCTAGTCTTTTGTCAGCAGCTTTCTGAGAGTGACTAGGGGACTAAAAGATTAAGTCCACATATAAAAGTTTCATTTGGAGTGGCTGAGACAGTGCTGGAAATAATCTGGAAGAAACCAGATTTGACTCTACTCTTAGGGGAAGTCCCAGAATGGCTATAATTTTTCAGGGGTCCTTTGGGCCTGTGGAGGGTGGTGTCCCAGGACTGGGGAGGGGGGCCCACAGTGCCCAGTCTGGCACCCAGTCTCTGCTGCCTCTTGGAGGCCAGCAGCCAGAGCCAGAAACCGTGCTGCGGGTGGAAGCAAAGGTCAGCCATGAACCCGCATGGTGCAGACATACACCACTCAGATACCTGCAAGGAGTGTGTACTGCCAGGGAGTAGCTCTATGAATACCAGTCCAACCCATGCAACTACTCCTTATTCTTGCCCAATCCAGCCAGCCCAGCCTCTCAGCAGCTATCATCCCCCCATCACCCAGGCACCCATTGCCTCTCCCGATGCCCCTGCCACTGCTCCTACTACCCCAGCCTGCTTTCCACAGCAGAAGAGCTAACACTGAGCCTCATGCTCCCTCTGCCCAGCCTACTACTTCCTACCGCTCCTACTACTACCACTGGGATGCTTGGGACTCAAGCCAAAGGTGTGTTCCAGGGAGACAGAGAGAGAAGAAGAAAGAAGGAAGGAGGAGAAAAAGGGAAAGGAGAAGGGAGAGAAGGAAAAGGAGAATTACTAAGAGAAGAGGAGAAGGAAAAGGAGAAAGAGGGAGAGGAGGAGGAGAAAAGGGAGGAAGAGGAGAAGGAAAAGGAGGAGGAGGAGGAGCAGGAGAAGAAGAAGATGTGTTAAGCTCGTAATATGTGCAAAACACTGCACTGAGGAAGATACTTATAATCAGATCAGACTCAGACCCTGTCCCAGGTAGAGCTTCCCAGTCTAGGCAGGAAGGAGAAGATCGAGGAAGATCGAGGAAATCTGAGAGCGGCCAGCTCAGTCATCTGGCCCTTGAGAGACCCAAACTGCAGGTCTGGGCTCCCATCGTGCTGTGGGGAGAACCATTTTGGGAGTGGAATGGGGGAGGCAATGGGGAAGGAAGGGTCAAAGAGCCCTTGCTGGGGTTCTCAGTCCCCTGCTCAACAAGGACAGGTGAACAGGGCAGCTGGAACATCCTGTGACATCCTCACATTAGGCCACTTGCCCAGTGTTACATGTGACATCACGGGTACTGAGGCAACATTTGGTACTGGGCAGTGCTTCAGAGCATGTCACTATTCCTGAAGATTTGCAGTTGCCAATCTGAGATAGAGAGGGAGAAAAATAGCTGAGCTGTGATCACAGGTCTCCTGTACAAACCAAGCGATATAGGGTCATCAGTGCCAGGACATAGTAAGCACTTAAATACCATAATTGTTATTAGAGAATCATTGCAAGATCTCTCCCTCCACTACTCCTGACCTCCAGTTCCCAGCACAATGCAACATACATCTACACACACACACACACACACACACACACACACACACACACTCCTGTAATGACCAGGTTGCAGGAAGCCTAACTTTGTTTCAAGTTTCCAAAACTTTGTAAAGCATTTACTACATGCCACACACTGTACTAAGCATTGGGGTAGATACAAAACAATAGATCCCACATGGGGATCACAGTCTAAGTAGGAGGGAGAACAGGTATTGAAGACCTCTTTTGAAGATAAGGGAACTGAGGCACAGAGAAGTTAGCTGACTTGTCCAAGTTCACAGCCAACATTGGCAGAGTTGGGCCTAGAACTCAAGTCTTCTGAGTCACAGGCACATGCTCTTCCCACTAGACCATTCTGCTTCTTGCTTTATTTCTTGAGAAGTTTTCGGTTTTCTCTCCATTTCTAAAATGCCAACTATATTCCAAAGTGAACCAGGCCTGAATTTGTCTTCCCTGAAATTGAATTCTTTTTCAATAAATAGACCCTTATTGAAACTGTAGCAGTTGTAAAGGTACAGAAATTTATGGAGCTTGGATTATAATGAGATGCTCAGACATTGATGCAGGGAAAAGGGACATGAACAAATTTTTTTTCTTACAAGTAAAGCCAAACAGTGAGAAAAAAAAAGGAACAATTCTTCCTTCTTCAACTTATTCATTATATAATGTGGTTATTCTTTAGCTATTGTACTTCTATTCTGCTAGCTGATCCAGTTTTCACTCTCTGACTGCTGCACTTGCAAGATTTGTGTTGCTCATAAGTGTCTGTTTCTTCCAAGATAAATAGTGAGTTAAATAGTTGTAATATCCATTCTGTCTCTCTAGGTACCTTTGGTAAATCTCTGGACCTTGGGTTTCTCATCTGGAAAAGGGGCATGCTGTTTGCTGACTAAATGCATTCATTATGAGCTAATACTCTGGTTTAAAATATTCATTCATTCAATCATATTTATTGAGTGCTTACTGTGTGCAGAGATGATGGGTCTTTGTACAGTTGCTTCATTCATTCATTCAAAAGTATTTATTGAGCGCTTAGTATGTGCAGAGCACTGTACTAAGCACTTGGAATGTACAATTCGGCAACAGATAGAGACAATCCCTGCCCAATGATGGGCTCACAGTCTAAACAGGGGAGACAGTCGGACAAAAACAAGACAACATAATCACGATAAATAGAATCAAGGGGATGTACACCTCATTAACAAAATAAATAGGGTAATAAAAATATATACAAATGAGCACAGTGCTCAGGGGAGGGGAAGGGAGAGGGGGAGGAGCAGAGGGAAAGGGGGCTTAGCTGAGAGGAGGTGAAGGGGGAAAGGAGGAGGGAGGAGGGCAGAGGGGGAGCAGAGAGGGAGCAGAGGGAGCAGAGGGAAAAGGGGTAGCTCAGTCTGGGAAGGCCTCTTGGAGGAGTTGAGCTCCTATCAGCTGAAAGTCTACTCTGTGCAGAACAATACACTAGGCACTGGGAGCATACAATAAGAGAGTGAAAAAAAAGTGGTTAATATTGGTTAATAATAATCTCCTGATGGGGAGATTTGTGTTCCCAACATAGACCCTGTAAAGGGGACTGTGTAGGAATCACTAGCAGTGGCTCCCTGCAATGACTGGAACCATTGGAAAATGGACTAGAACCCCCAGAGGTCTGGCTGAAATTGACCTGGTCAAGGTGAAAAATAACTTGGCCTAGTGGAAAGAGCAAGGGCCTGGAGTCAGAGGACCCAGTTTCTAAATCTACTGTGACACTAGTCTGCTGTGTGGCCTTGGGCAGGTCCTTCTCTGTGACTCAGATGCCTTACCTATAAAATGGGGATGAAGGTTGTGAGTCCCTTGTGGGACATGGACTTTGTCCTACCTGGTAAGCTTGTATCCACCCCAGTGCTTACTACAGTGCCTGGCACAGAGTAAGTGCTTAACAAATATCATGAAAAAAAAAATTGATAAACTGAAAGTTGATCTGGGGCTTTACCATGATGATCAAACATACGCAGCAGCAAAGATGAGACTTGTTTGAACAGTCACACCAAGAGACTGTGACATATGAAGGGGCAGTAGTCCAGCACAGTACACAGTATAGATGTAGAGAGACGTGCCCGACATTGCACCGTGAGCCCAGCCACAGGCCCACTTGATCATTTCAGCTCTGTTCACCCAGGGGCTTTCTCCTGATGATGGCGAACCAGGGGAAGAGGCACTGGGGACACGAATTTACCTGATCTGCATCCCACTTGACCAGAACCACAGGCCTTCCTGCTGATGGGCAGCAGGGGGAGAAGGGGTTCTGCCTAATGTCTTACCATCAACGCGTTGACTATGAATAATCTCTGGTCATAAATAGGATATATTCTGGGATGCTTAGGGAATTGATGGATCTCGAGCGGGGAGTAATTCCTTCCTGGGGCATTTTTAATCACTCCGGGCTCATCTGTTGATCGGCTCTGTATAACAGAGTGGGGCCCATAGTTTCCTTGGTCATTTCTGAGATCCTAAGATCCTATCAATCAGTGGTATTTATTGAGTGCTTACTATGCGAAGAGCACTGTACTAAGTACTTGGGAAAATACAACAGAATTAGCATGCCAGTGGATCTTAATCAGTGACAAAGCTTCCCCCATGACTTACCTGTGAGCTGGGCTACCTATAAGGTAGGTTTCACTTATGTAATTGTAGAATGGTCATGATGATTGTGATAGAGTATAAGCTCCATATAAGTAGGGACCACGTGCTACCAACTCTATCATATCATTCACTCCCAAGCACTTAGTACAGGTCTGTGCACATGGCAAATGCTCTGTAAATGCCAGGGATCAATTGATCATAGTGATGATGGAGACTTCCTTTGTAAATGGCAGAGGTGCCCTGGTCCAAATTCCAGAGACACAGGGGCCAAGGAGCTTATACCCTCATGGGAAAGACTGACAGAAAAATATCTACTAGTACAGAAATCAGAGGAAAAATTGACTGTACAACTGATGCTATGTATATTTCAACTGCAGAGAAAGAGCAAAAACAAATGCAGAGCAAACACAAAAAGCCAACTAGACTACTCCACTCAGATCTCACTCGGCCGAGAAGAGAGGGTTGCCCAAGCAGCGTGGCTCAGTGGAAAGATCCCGGGCTTGGGAGTCAGATGTCATGGGTTCGAATCCCGGCTCTGCCACTTGTTAGCTGTGTGACTGTGGCCAAGTCACTTAACTTCTCTGTGGCTCAGTTACCTCATCTGAAAAATGGAGATTAACTGTGAGCCTCATGTGGGACAACCTGATTACTCTGTATCTACCCTAATGCTTGGAACAGTGCTCTGCTCATAGTAAGTGCTTAACAAATACCAACATTATTATTATTATAATAGGAGTGCCAACTCTGGGCCATTACCACTTTACTTGCAAAGCAAAACACTGAAAAGATTTTTCTTAATGTTCTGTTCAATGACAAAGGCACAGACAGCTTGCTACAGTGACCTGGTTTATAGGGTCTTTAGTGCCTCTCCCTCCTGTTGTAAAGCACTTGCAGTGAGAGGCAACTGTCCCTCAACTTTCTCTGATTAAATATCAATAGGTCATTCAGTCCTTTCCTCTTATATTGGGTCTCATCTCTGTTTCTGCCACAGGCAAACATTCTCTATTCCCCTCCCCTCCAAGCCCAGATGCTCTAAAACCAAAGAAAATGAAGAGGAGGGTGAGGCAGAGGCAACTGACTCTCATTAGGAATAATTATTGCATTTAGACTGGGCACTTGGGACAATACTTATTTTCATGGGTGAAATAAAGCATATGTGCATCGCATTTCTTAACTTGTATTTTAATTGAGAGCATCAAAGAGAAATAGACTTCATTACAGACCCAGCATGAGAGACCAAGTCCTCAAAAAGCCATGCTTTATTCATTTGCATATTAAATGCTTTGGTACAAATAAGCATCTTTTATTAGGAAAGGGAGAAACCATTGTAAATGAAAATAAAATCTAATACATGGAAGATGTTTCCTTAGGAGTTAGTGTCTGGGACTAAATCACTAATGGCTGGTGTAAAAATTTAATATACTGTACACACCTTGAGGGATGAGATATTTAATTACTTTCACCAGGCAAAAGAAACAATTTACACTGCAGAGGCAAAAGCCTTCCAATACAGGTTCTAATTGACTTTGTGCCTACTGATTGTTTTTTGCAAGAGGGAATTTCTTATTTGTTTTGAAAGGCGAAGCAAGAGCAGAATACTAAAACTGACCATAGTGTCTGACTGTAGGAGTTGACCGACAATATGACTCTTTTTTATCAACTTGAAAAGAAGATAATTTCTAATATGAGATACATTTCCTTTTTTCTTAGTTCACCAATACCAGATGGAAGCATCGCATTTTACAATGTTCTTCAGTGATTGTCTGACTTCTCCTTTCAGAGTAACTGCCAGCTTCCAAATGATTGCTGAGGGATCTTTCTGCTCTATGTCCACCCAAATGGATTTTTTTTCAAATGAATAAAGTTGGATTGGTTTGGGAGAAAACTCTTTCCAGTAACCTTTGAACTCCTTCTGTGTAGTGGCCTTTTCCTGCTTTTTTGAAGTTACATTGTAAACTCCGGGAGGGCAGAAATCGTATCTATTATCGCTACTGTACTGTACTCTCCCAAGTGCTTAGTAGGATGCTCTGCACACAGTAAGAGCTCAATAAATACCACTGATGGATCAATTGATTGATTCCTGGGTTAAAATGAGTACTTCCCCTATTGATCTATCTCACTACTGACACTATTCCCCCATCCTCCCTCCTCTTCTATCTATGCCAGACCACCACTCTCCCCACCTTCACAGCATTATCAAAGTCACATCTCCTCCATGAGGCCTTCCCTGATTAAAACCTCTTTTCACCAGCTCTCTCTGTCTTCTGTGTTGTCTATGATAATGATGGTATTAGCTAAGTGCTTACTATGTGGCAAGCACTGTTCAAAGCACTGGGGCAGATGCAAGCTAATCAGGTTGGATACTGTCCTGCATGGAGCTCACAGTCTTAATCCCCATTTTACAGATGACGTAACTGAGGCACAGAGAAGTGAAGTGATTTGCCCAAGGTCACACAGCAGACAAGTGGTAGAGCTGGTGGTGGAGCCAGCGTTAGAACCCAGATCCTTCTGATTCCCAAGCCCATGCTCTATCCACTAGGCCGTACTTGGATCTGTTACTTTTGAGCATTTGCTATATGCCTCACCCTCAGCCCCCCAACACTTATGTACATAGCTCTGAAAAGTGTACTATAAATTATTTCTATCACCATTCATTCATTCATTCATTCAATAGTATGTACTGAGACCTTATCATGTGCAAAGCACTGTAGTAGCACTTGGAAGAGTACAATATAACAATAATCAGACACATTCCCCACCCACAACGAGTTTACAATCTCTACCCTCTAGACTGTGAGCGTGTTGTGGGCAGGGGACGTTGTTTACTAACTCTGTTGTAGTATACCCTCTATATTGTGCTCTGGACACATTAAGGATTCAAAAAATACCATCGATAGTGATGATGATGATGATGATGATATGATTCCCTGACCCCATCCTCTTTCTCCTCCTTCAGCCTTAAAAAATGTGTTGGTGTGTTAAAAGAAGCAAGAACAAAACATCAGCCTCAGAGCAAAGACATGATCCTTTCAGGCCAAGATTTTGGTTTTGATGGTGATGCTTGGAGGTACTCAAGGCAGCTTCTAGTAAAAAGAAGAGGGCAGACTAGCCCTCAGTGGAGTGGTTTCTCCTTGTCCTCCTGTAGACGTGAAGCTCTGGAATGTTCCAATCAGAGGGCACAATCTGGAGTCTGGAATGCGTGGCAAAGAAGCTTAATCAATCAGTCAAGCCATAAATCATATTTACTGTGTGCTTATTGTGTGCAGAGCACTGTACTAAGCACCTAGGAGAGTACAGTAGAACAGAGTTGGTAGACATGTTCCTCTGCACACATCGAGCTTAGAGTTTCAGTGAAGAAGGATCCACTGGTCAGGCCCTAGGTGGATTTCATATAAGAAAGAATGTCTTCAACATGAAGATCTCCTCTCCAAGAATGCTACTGCTGAAGGAATGCTGAGGGAAAATAGGGTTTACAGTAGAAATCCTTGTAAGTTCCTTGTGGGTGTTGGCTCTACCAATTCTATTGTATTGAACTCTCCTAAGATCCTGTACAGAACTTGTCACATAGTAAGTGCTCAATAAATTCCATGTATTGATTGATTATCCATTACAGATAGCCCCTTGGCTCTAAGAGTTAATCAGTCAATCATATTTACTGAGTGCTTACTGTGCCTGTAGAACACTGTACTAAGTGTCTGGGACAGTGCACTATAGCAGAATTGGTAGACAATTTCCCTGCCCTCTAGCTTAAAGTCTATAGGGAGAGACAGACATTAAAACAAATTACAGATATTTACATAAGTGCTGTGGGCCTGAGGGTGGAATAAATAAAGGGCACAAAGCCAAGAGCAAGGGTGATGCAGAAGGGAGAGAAGCCAAATTACTGGAACAAATATTGATGGGCAATTTCAATGTAGCAACATTGACAAACAAACAAGTAAAATTACAAACAAAAAAGTAAAAATATGCTATGCTATTCTGCAACCCTAATTTGTTATCTTCTTAAGCCTGAAGATAACAGTCATAGTTATCATGGTATTTGTTAAGGCCCTCACTATGGGCCAAGCACTGTTCTAAGCACTGGAAGATCCTTGGTAAAAGGTATACCTGGGCAAGAGCTTAACCAACTAAGCATTAAGTAGAACTGAGGAAATAGTCCTGTTAAAGGGCAGCACAGCAATAAAGCAAAACATTTCTTTTGGATAGAATTAATCATTTACCTTGATATTCTCTTTCCTTTTGCAGGATTAAAGGGAGTACTCCCAAGGTCACAAAGGATAAGTAGGTATCATTATGTCCAAGATAATGGTACAGTGCAAAAAATTAAAACTTAGTGCCGGAGAACGATCCTTCTGAGCACCTCTCCATGGAAGGGGCAGAAAGCACATTTTTGGAATGATGATCACAGGATATCACCATCTTCTGGCATTGCTCATTTCCCCATTTCAGAACGTTTACCCGGCTTATATTGGAGAGAATTGCTTTGATTGCTGAAAATGACCAGTTAGCATTAGATTGCAGCTGCACTGAAGCTTCACCCATTAATCTACTGTGTAGGATGCTGACCTGTCAATCAGTGTGATCCTTTGGGAATTAACTTTCCTTTTACTGCGAGAGGCTGAGCTTCAAAATCAAGAAGATTCCAAGGTTTGTGTGGCCAATTTGCAGCAAGAGGCAACTGGAGCAGGTTTCCTTAGCTGAAGCTCTTCAGACATCCTTAGGGAATCTTCCCTGTGTTCTGACTTTGCTCAGGGCATTTCATCACTCAAGGGATGGAAAAGGTTTCTTTTGCCGATTTCAGCCTTCCCATCTAGAAATGATGGGGCGGTCCACAGGGAAACCCACATTTTCCTGGAGGTGAGGACAGAGTGCGAGCCAATACCGAGGGCCGACTCTCCCTAGTGCCAAGAAGCAGTAAGGCCCAGTGGAGAGAGCCCTGCCTGAGACTCAGAGGGCCTGGGTCCCAGTCCAGGCTCTGCCAGTTGCTTGCTGTGTGACCTTGGGCAAGTCATTCAACTTCTCTGTGCCTCAGTTTTCTCAAGAGTAAAATAGAGATTCAGTACCTGTCCTCCCTTCTGCTTAAGCTGTGAGCCCCATGTGGGACAGGGACTGTGTTTCTCCTGATTAACCTGTATTCATTCAATCGTATTTATTGAGTGCTTACTGTGTGCAGAGCACTGTACTAAGCACTTATACTAAGCTTGTACTAAGCACCTGTGTCTACCCCAATTCTTAGAATAGTGTTTGGCACATAGTAATCACTTAACAAATATAATAATAATAATGTCATCAAAGAAAGTCTCTTTCATAAAAGTGCCATTTGTATAAACTTATTATGGGCAGGGAACATGCCTCCTAATTTTGTTGTAATATACTCTCCCAAACCCCTCTCAGAGTTTCCAGTACTCTACCAGTCAAGATAACAGGAGGGAGAGTAAAACAGAGGCCTACCCATTCCATTCCTAACTTGGGCAGTGGCTAATGAGTAGAAGGCAGTATGCTACAAGTCAAAACTCACCTGTGTTGGGCAGCAGCATCATGGGAGAGAGTTGAGGGCAGAGACTTGTCTACTGCTTGGAAGAAGGTAAACCACTTCCATATTTTTACCAAGAAAACTCTATGGATATGCTACCAGAATGATTGCAGATGGAAGTGGAGTGTTCTGGGAGAGATGTGTCTAAGGTGTCGCTATGGGTCGGACACGACTCGACAACCTAAGGCAACAACAACAACTCTCCCAAATGCTTAATACAGTGCTCAGTACACAGTAAATGCTCAATAAATATGATTCATTGATTGATTTGTGTAATATCTATCAAGTGACCGGGCATTTCCATATTTGATCCGACCAACAGGAGAGAGGAGCTTTAGTGGACATCATACAAACCATAGTAAATGTCTCAAACAGAGCTCCTCATCTTCCCACCCACACCCTTTCCTCCCCCAGGCTTTCCCATCCCTGAAGACAGCACACTATCCTCCTTGACTCACACGCATGCAATTTTGGCATTATCCTCAACTTATCTCTCTCATTCAACCTGCATATTCAATTTGTCTCCAAATCATTTCTACCTTCACAATAATAATAATAATGTTGGTATTTGTTAAGCGCTTACTCTGTGCCGAGCATTGGTCTAAGCGCTGGGGTAGACATAGGGGAATCAGGTTGTCCCACGTGGGGCTCACAGTCTTAATCCCCATTTTACAGATGAGGGAACTGAGGCACAGAGAAGTTAAGTGACTTTCCCACAGTCACACAGCTGACAAGTGGCAGAGCTGGGATTCGAACTTATGAGCCCTGACTCCAAAGCCCATGCTCTTTCCACTGAGCCATGCTGCTTCTCCATGCTGCTTCACAACATCCCTAAGATTTGCCCTTTCTGCTCCATCCAAACTGCTACCACAATGATCCAAGCACTCATCATATCCTGCCTTGACTATTGCATCAGCCTCCTCACTGACCTCCCTGCCTCCTGTCTCTCCCAACTCTAGTCCATATTTCACTCTCGTGCCTAGATCATTTTCTAAAACAAGTTCAGTCCACATCTCCTCACTCCTCCAAAACCTCCCATGGCAGTCCATCTACCTTCACATCAGACAGAAACTCCTTACCATCATCTTCAAGACAATCAATCAGCTCTCCCCCTCATCTCTTACCTCCCTGATTTCCTACTGAAACCCAGATTGCACACTTCAATCCTTTAATACCAGCCTACTCACTGTCATTTTTCTCATCTGTCTACTGCTGATCCCTTGCTCATGTCCTCTTTTACCCCTGGAACTCCCTCCCTCTTAATACCTGACAAGCCACCTCTCTTCCTACCTTCAAAGCCCTACTAAAATCACACTTCCTCCAAAAGGCCTTCCCCTAATAAGCCTTCACTTACCCTACTGGCCTATGAATTTGGTCATGTACCCTTTAAGCACTTGATATTCTCCCAAACTCCACAGTAGTTTTTCTTTAAATCTATGTCCTTTATCAGTAATTTCAATGTCTTTCTCCCTCACTAGACTCTAAGCTCCTTGTGGGCTGGAATTGGGTTTAACCAACGCTATTGCTTTGTACTCTCCCAAGTACCTAATACCGTGCTCAGCATGCAGTAAGCTCTCAATATGATTGATGGAACGATTAGCCTGTCATTTACTAATAAAAGTCAACTCCACTGTCTATCCCACAAAGTGCTAATTTTACTTCTACTGATAGAGAAAGAGTAAGTCTCAAGAGAACGACTAAATGATGGGCTCCAATTCCAACAGGAGGCTGGGCTCATAGCTGAGATGGGAACTCATTCCTTAGGCATCTAGTCCAAGGTGTTGCTTTGGAAACCACTCAGCCACTCTCCTCCCCCTTGTTAATGGTTACTTTTCACCCTCCCAGAACCCTGGGGCTGGGAATGTTCATTTGGGGCATCCCAAACATTAATAATTGAGTCCTTTTATTCCAACTCATGGCTATTTTATTTTTCCAGCTGTCAAGTTTAGGAAGAAATAGGCAATAGCCAGTCATTAAACAACAGGACCATAAAGGTAGTTAGCAATCTCTGAGGGGAAGACTCACCCAAAATGAACAGGCTTTAAAGGTCAGGAAGTTAAAGAAAGGATGGGGCAGGGAGAGGGAAAGAACAAGGATGCTATATAAATCAGCCTGGACTGATAATTATGTGGGTTGAGCTTTTTAATAATCTATTGAGAGTTGCACATAGACTTTGTCAGCATGCCATAGCTTCCAGAAAGGCTGAAATAATGGTAACTATAGCTCCAGTCGATTGCAGTTTGGATTCCACACATCGGCCAAAGAGAATTACTGATGGCAAAAACTGGACTGTGGGCTGGATTCTGACTGCTCTTTCAATATAGTCATTTTCTAGCTAGAGTTCAAAGGGTGTCAGCTACCTCAGACTAGAGGGAAATAAGAAGCAGTTTCAATTCTCAGATGGAGAAGTGACTCTCCACTCTGGAGAAAATTAGGCCCTAGGGACCAGCAGATAGAAAAAACAAATTCTCTTCAAAAGCTAAATCCCGATTAGGGACTGAATGTTTGGTAATTCCATAGAAAAAAACCAAGGGAAAAGAACTGAATTATTTTGTGGAGAAATAATAGTCCCTAAAAATTTTATTGGGAGGAAACCCAAGGAAGGAAAAGATTGCTTTCTTCTTCAGCAACTTAGCTAGAGAAAAGTTTTTGTCTGAAGAGAGAGGGAGTAAATTCCAGCATAATGATTATCTTGAATCCAATTCTTGACTCTATTTCAAAAAAACCTAGGACGAATGTCTAATCTCTGCATCTTTTTCCCTTCAATCAAATGGGAACTCAGAAAATTGACCTACATCTTGAAGAATTTAGCAGAGATCAGTTATTTAAAAAATGTTCAAGGAAAGATAACATCTCAATCATATCCACTTGATCTCTGTATTTCAAATGTGCTCTCAATCCTGAAATGATCCACCCTTAACTCTCTTAAACTGCACAGAACATTGGATTTGCGAACAATGCCACTGCTGGGTCAGTCCATGCTCTACATCCTCTTGGCTCAGTCTCACAGTCTGTCTAGCCAGGACTCTGACTGACAGCAGCATCAGGGCATTCAGAGAAACATGGCTTAGTGCAAAGACCATGGGGCTGAGAGTCAGAGAAACTGAGTTCCAATCCCAGCTCTCCCAAATGCTTGCTTTGTGATCTTGGTCAAGTCACTTCACCTCTCTCTGTCTCAGTTACCTCAACTGTAAAATGGGGATTCAATCCTGCAAGCCCTATGTGGGACAGGGACTTTGTCCAACTAGATAAACTTATAACTGCTCCTTCGCTCAGAACAGTGTTTGACATATAGTAAGCACTTAACAAATACCATTAAAAGACCCCAAAATACTGTGCATTGATTGCACTTCTGAACATCCATCCTCATAATGGTTAAGGATGGATCATCCAAAAATCCAAACTCTCTCCTCTCTACCACCATCTTTCTCTCAGGTAACCCAGTTTCATCAGTCCAGTTTCCAGGCTAGAGTTCTGCTTCTGCAAGCCCTGACTGTAGTCTTGAAATGTTCATATAGATGAAGAACTTCTGGGTATCTCTATCCATCTAAATACACTAGGGAGCACCAAGGCTAAGGTTAGCCTAGTGTAGCTCCTGACCCAATCAATCAGTGGGATTTACTGAGTGCTTACTGTGTGTGTAGCACAGGCCTAAGTGCTTAAGAGAATATAGTACAACAGAGTTGGTATATGTGATTTTACTGGGGGGTCTCAGACCTAAATCACAGCCCACAGAGACTCTGCGTTCACTTTAGAAGTGTCCGGTCTCCAGTCAACCTCCACTGGGTCCTAAAGCCCTCCTTCAGTTCATCTACCACAGATTTAAAGCCATTCTATTCATTGTTCCCAAATTCCCTGTGCCCACTATTGTTGCCACCACCCTTCGGCTGAAGCCCAGGCTTCTCCCTGGAAATAAAAGGGGTCTGCAGGAAGTTCCAAGAGAAAGTGCTCCCTCCCACACCTGCTGCTCTTTAGACACATGTATCTCCCAAGCATCAAGAGCTCCTCCTCTATTTCCTACTGCTGGTAATCATCAAGATCTGAGATCTCAGCAATATTTAATAAATTCTTAACAAGGCAACGAAAGAAACAAATCTTGTTCAAATTGTTTTTCCCTGAATCTAAGACTTTTCCCACCCAAGACTTTCTTTACTTTTCTGTAGGCATCCCAGGAGTCACAGTTCTATGGCCATTTCCCCGCTTCTCTCGGGGTGACCAGGTTCCAGGCTCACCCTTCCCAGTTTGAGTTGTTCGGTCACAGGGTGTCATTTCTCTCCCTCAGGGGTAGGAAACTCACTTCTCCATAGTCCTAGCCCTCGACCTTAAAACCTGCAGGGAATCCCAATCTAAATCCTGGATCCTCTTGACCTATCCCTGTGCCTTTTGTCCTTCTAGGGTCCATAGCATGATTTTCCCTGCATCCTGCTCTCACAGGCACACATCTCACCTCCTCTCACCTCCAAGATGGCCAAGGGTGTGCTCCTCCAACTACCTGGCCCCTTCATTTCCTCCCCAATCCTCTCTCTGGTTGGCTCAGTGAGGTCTCCACACTTCTCTCAGGGAGGACCACCAAGTAGTGGCTCTCCCGGTTTCCTCCTCCCTCTTTTCATTCATTCAATAGTATTTATTGAGCGCTTACTATGTGCAGAGCACTGTACTAAGCGCTTGGGATGAACAAGTCGGCAACAGATAGAGACAGTCCCTGCTGTTTGACGGGCTTACAGTCTAATCGGGGGAGACGGACAGACAAGAACAATGGCAATAAATAGAGTCAAGGGGAAGAACATCTCGTAAAAACCGATGGCAACTAAATGGAATCAAGGCGATGTACAATTCATTAACAAAATAAATAGGGTAACGAAAATATATACAGTTGAGCGGACGAGTACAGTGCTGTGGAGATGGGAAGGGAGAGGTGGAGGAGCAGAGGGAAAAGGGGAAAATGAGGCTTTAGCTGCGGAGAGCTAAAGGGGGGATGGCAGAGGGAGTAGAGGGGGAAGAGGAGCTCAGTCTGGGAACGCCTCTTGGAGGAGGTGATTTTTAAGTAGGGTTTTGAGGAGGGAAAGAGAATCAGTTTGGCGGAGGTGAGGAGGGAGGGCGTTCCAGGACCGCGGGAGGACGTGACCCAGGGGTTGACGGCGAGATAGGCGAGATCGAGGGACGGTGAGGAGGTGGGCGGCAGAGGAGCGGAGCGTGTGGGGTGGGTGGTAGAAAGAGAGAAGGGAGGAGAGGTAGGAAGGGGCAAGGTGATGGAGAGCCTTGAAGCCTAGAGTGAGGAGTTTTTGTTTGGAGCGGAGGTCGATAGGCAACCACTGGAGTTGTTTAAGAAGGGGAGTGACATGCCCAGATCGTTTCTGCAGGAAGATGAGCCGGGCAGTGGAGTGAAGAATAGACTGGAGCGGGGCGAGAGAGGAGGAAGGGAGATCAGAGAGAAGGCTGACACAGTAGTCTAGCCGGGATATAACGAGAGCCCGTAACAGTAAGGTAGCCGTTTGGGTGGAGAGGAAAGGGCGGATCTTGGCGATATTGTAGAGGTGAAACCGGCAGGTCTTGGTAACGGATAGGATGTGTGGGGTGAACGAGAGGGACGAGTCAAGGATGACACCGAGATTGCGGGCCTGAGAGACGGGAAGGATGGTCGTGCCATCTTCTAAGTGTATGTGGGGAGGCAGTGGTGAGGCAGTTGAACTGGGCATCACAGTAAACACTACAGATAGAGGAAGTGACAGTGTATATGGATATGTACTCAATTGCTGTTTGAGGTGAGTATCAAAGTGCTTAGAAATATTAATAATAATAACTGTGGTATTTGTACCACAATGATTGTGGTACTTCCTCTTACTTTGTGCCAAACACTGTACTAAGTGCTTGGGTGGGTACAAGCAAATCAGGTAGGAAACACAGTTCCTTTCCCACGTGGTGCTCACAATCTCAATCCCCATTTTATAGATGAGGTAACTGCGGTATAGAGAAATGAAGTGACTTGCCAAAGGTCACACAGCAGACAAGTGGCAGAGCTGGATTAGAACCTATGACCTCCTGATTCCCAGGGCCATACTCTATCCACTACTCCATGATGTACTGACCCAAGTGCTAAAGCACTGTGGAAGAGAGGAAGACTAGGGTTGGGAGCTGAGGGGTTAATCAGGTCAGGGAAGGCTTCTTGAAGGAGATATGATTTTAACAGGTGCTTTGAAGATGGGAGGAGTTTTGGTCTGTCAGATATGAAAGGGGAGGAAGTTCCAGGCCAGAGGGAGGATATGAGAAAGGGTGAATATGAGAGAGATGAGATTGAGGCAGAGTAAGTAGGTTGGTGGAAGACAAATGAAGTGTGAGGGCTGGGGTATAGTGGGAGAGGAATGAGCTGGTGAAAGATGGAGAGAGCTGGTTGAATGCCTTAGAGCCTATGGTGAGGAGTTGTTGCTGGATGTGGAGATGGAGGGTCAGACATTGGAGGTTTTTGAGGAGTAGGGTTACATGGACTGAACATGGTTTTAAAAAAATGATCTGGGCAGCAGAGTGAAGCATGAACTGAAGAGAGGAGAGACAGGAGGCAGGGAGGTCACTGAGGAGGATGATGCAGTAGTTCAGGTGTACAGGGGAGAGAGATTCCCCAAAGTGTAAGACCTAATGACAAAATACTTCTCCTCTCCCCTCTCCTTCCCTCCCAGTCTCACTTATGAGACTGTAAATTTACTACTAATGGCAGCAAACAGAAAGGTATTTGCGAGGGATAAGAATAAATCTTCCAGTGCCTTAATGCCACATGCCACCCAGTCACAGCACTCATGCCCAGTGGTGAGGGTCAAAATAATAATAATAATAATAATGATATTTGTTAAGCACTTACTATGTGCCAAGCATTGTTCTAAGCATGATGGTAAATACAAGGTAATCAGGTTGTCCCACATGGGGCTCCCAGTCTTAATCCCCAATTTACAGATCAGGTAACTAAGACCCAATGAAGTTAAGTGGTTCACCCAAGGTGACACAGCACATAAGTGGCAGAGCAGGGATTAGAATCTATGTTCTCTAACTCCCAAGCCTTTGCTCTTTCCACTATGCCACACTACTCCTTCATGCAGAAAGGAGGAAGGGAGGGAGGGAAAGTGAAGTGTGGAGGATAGGGAGAAACTCTTATGAGGAGATGGTTAGAGAGAGAGAACCTGGGAGATACATCAGGACAGGCAGAGATGCCCACTGAAAGAGAGATAGGAAGAGAGACATAGAGGGTGAAAAACAGAGTAAAGACAACAAAGAAAAGATCCCCATCACTGGTTTCAAGGTCCTCCACCAGCTTTCTCCATTTTATATCTCAATTTCCTTCATCTCACACTCTTCACATTTCACCTCCTAATTGCAACCATTCTCACCTCAGCCACTTCCAACCCCCAGCTCATGCCATTCCCCCCAGCGTGGATCCTTGATATTGATACATGATACTGACTACTTATTGTGTGCAAAATACTGTACTACACACTTGGGAAAGTAATATGCCAAATTTGGTAGACATGTTCTCTTTCCACAAGAAGCTTACAGTCTAGAGTGGGAGACAGACATTAATATAAATGAATAAATGACGGATATGTACATAAGAACTGTAGGGCTGAATGTAGGATGAGTATCAAGACCAGCAACCAAGGTGGTGGTTGCTTAAGTGAAGAGAAAGAGAAGGATCCAAGAAATGTTATGGTTGGAGAATCAGCAAGAATTAACAGTTAACTGGATGTGAAAGCTGAAAGACAGAGAGGAGTATGATGCTGAGGTGGTGAGTTTCTGGAATAGGGAAGATAAGGATTATATCAACAGAGATGGAAAAATTGCAAAAGTTGGCTTACGAGGGAAGGTGAAAAGTTTCATTTTACCCATGCTGAGTTTGAGATGTCAGTGAGAATGAGACATCCAAGTGAAGTTGTCTTAGAGGCAAGAGGAAATGCGGGATTGAGGAAAAGAGGATGTGGTTTGGGCTGGAGAAAGACATTTGGGAACCAGCCAAATAGTGACTGCCTCCCCCTCTGTAAGTGCCAGGGAATGTATCTACCAACTCTGTTACATTGTACTCTCCCAAGTGGTTAATACAGTGTTCTGCACAAAGTAAGCACTCAATAAATATGATTGATTGACTGATTGACTGAGGTAATAGTTAAAGCCTTGTATGGGGATGGGTTTCCTGAGATAGTGAATGCAGAGCAAGAGTAAGAGAGTCAAAATAGAGGTTTGGGGGGATACCCTCAGTTAGGGAGTGAGGGGTGGGATAGGATCTAGTGAACAAGAGTAGGAAGGAGCACCCAATGAGGTTGGAACAGAAACAAGTGTGTAGTATATTGGCAAAACCAAGGTGTGCCCAACAGGCTGCTGGGAGGGAGGAAAAGCGTGTGGAAGGAGGACAAGGAGAGAGAAAGTCATGGAGAGAGAGAGAGAGAGAGTGCCTGGGAAAGACACTAGTGCAGGTTGAGATGTCCAGAGAGACAGAAATCAGAAAAGAGACACCAAGGGAGAAAGCCAGAGAAAGTTTCTATGCAGAAATAACTACACTTTTATAAAAAACCTACCCTTGCAAAAAAATTCACTTTCCAAACTAAAAATATTTAATACAGCCTTAAAGACCACCTCTATCAAAATAATGAGGTTGAAACTTTGGAAGAAGTAGAATTTTCTGAGATAACTAAGGATTCTTCTTCTTGGAAAACTATTTGTAATTACCATTGACTTTTAAATGTGTTCTCTTTAAAAATGTATCTTATGAATGTATTTTATTTTGTTTCAGGTTGTTGTTAATTTTCAAGAAATCAGAACATTTGAATCCTCATAATATAGTAGCCCTTCATATTCGGAGTTGATGTGGTTGATGGTGAGATTCTGTCCATATATATTTCAGACAGAAATAATCTTCCCCTCCTGCCATTTATTTCTCAGTACTTTACAGGCACCACATACCAAAAGCAGACTCATTGCCAATGGGGAAAAGAACAGAGTAGCTTTTTAAAATGAAATATAATGTAAAGTTCTTAAAAACAAGGGTTAAGGCTGACAGCCCTTCCCCTGAAGTGATGGGGAAAGGATTTCGGCACTGGCTGTGGGAGAAGAAAAAATAATGTAATCTCACAAATCCTGAGGATAAAGGAAGATAGAGCAAACCACATAATTGAAAATCCTTATGGATATCAAAAGTGTATAATAGCCCTAAAGTGGAAATGGCTAACATGAAAATGGAGCCTAAAAGGAAAGGGAAAATGTGTTCAAATGGGCATGGAGTTGAAGGAGCAGCTTGATTTGATAATGCAATTATGGATCTTCAAATTATAGTTTCAGCATGTCCTGTACTCTTAAAAAAATCCCTGTCTTTTCATTTTTTTACCTCTCTTTACTCCCTCCTCACTGTCTTGTTCTCTAGAAACTATGACAAGTGTATTTATGTATAAATATCACACAAATGCACAAAATTAATAATAGTTTTGGAATGCATTAAGTGCTTATTCTGCAACAAGAACCATGCTAAGCTGTGGGGAAGATTTTGGATAATTGGATCAGAAACTAAACAGTCCCTTTCCCTCATGGGGATCACAGCCAAAGGGGAAGAGAGAACAGGTATTTAATTTAAATTAAGTACTTGTCCAAGGTAGCACAGCAAAGAAGTGGCCAAGTTGAGATTAGAACCCAGGTCTCTTGACTCCCAGTTCTGTGTTCTTCCCATTAATACATACATCTATAATTTTGGGGATGAGGGATAATGCTGCTGACAGTGAGAGTTTATCAACCTGAGCATATCTGGAGGATAAACCTCAGATAATCCCTTGGACATCATTCTTGTGTTCAGCTATTCTTGTTGCACTGCTTCTCTTTTTTCCTCTTTGTGTCATGGACTTCCCAAAACCTCTACTCCAAATTAGTTCTCTCATTTCTGAATGCTGCATGCCAGACTCCCCATCTTCTGCACTTGGCTTCCACCTGTCACTGCTATGCCATATTGTTGGAGGCTGTACTTCATTTTGCTTTCATGCAATTCTTCTGTCTACCCTTTCTGCAGGGACCCCATTTCATCTCTCTACAGAGTAGATGCTTGTATTTCCACTGTTTCGTATATGATACACCTAGCTATTACTTTGGCTAGCACTGCTTTGCTGTGGTGTTCTTTCTAATACTATTATTAATAATAATATTTATTCAGGGCTTTCCATGCCAAGCACTGTTCTAGATACAAGATAATCATTCTGAACATAGTCTCTGTCGTACGGGAGGCTCACAGTCTAACAGTGAGAGAGACCATGTACTGAATCCCCATTTTACCGAAGAGGAAATGGAGGCAGAGAGAAGTTAATGACTTGCCCAAAGTCACACAGTCTCTTTTGTCTAGGCCATGCTGCTTACTGCACTCCAGTACCTAAACCTTGCAAGATGTTGAGTATTGCACCTTTCTTTTATTGGTATTTGTTAACCACTTATTATGTGCCAGGCACTGTACTAAGCACTGGTGTAGAGACAAGATTATTGGGTGGAAACACTCCCTGTTCCACATAGTGCTCACAGTCTTAATCCTCATTTTATAGATGACATAATTGAGGCACATAGAAATTAAGTGACTTGCCCAAGGTCACAGCAGACAAGTGGCAGAGATGGGATTAGAATCCAAGTTCTCTGACTCCCAAGCCTGTACTCTTTCCTTGAGGCCACTTTGTTTATCTGGGTGGCATTGCTCCAGAAAAAAGACTTAAAAAGGCATATAGAACATTCTATGTGTCCTCTGGGGCTGCTATAGCTTTCGAAAGATGCCCAGCTGGGACTCACAAACCAAGAACATCTCTGCCTCTGTCAGAACACATTGACTGGTGGCAAGCAGAGACTGCCCATTTCATTTCAGCAGTGACCAGGCTGGAGGTAATGACAGGCCCTGCTATGGGTGACTCCAGCCTCCAGCAAGATCCATCCACTCAGCCTAGAAAGGCTGTAATTAAGGCTTTGAGCCCTATGTGGAGCAGGAAATGTGCCCAACTCAATTATTTTATACCTACCCCAGCTCTTAGTACAGTGGCTGGTACATAGTAAGTGTTTAACAAATACCACAAAAAAAGCCGGCACACATCATTTTTTTCTATCTTCTATCTCCCTGCACTCAGGTCCCCACCCTCCAGCAGGGAAGGTGGTCTTCAAACCCCATAGGAGATAAGAAACTGGCAGTTGGAATATCTCTCACTGTATCTGCTATTCAAGGATGGTGAAATCCTCTCCCTCCAAGTCCTCCACTCCCTCAGGAGCAGGTGGGAGACCAAAGCATGAAAGTCACCTTCTGGAATCTGTGCCAGGCCTGAAAGAAGTGCATGAGAAACCCCTGGAGAAATGGGAAACATGGACTGAACACTTCTGTAGAAAAATGAACCTGGCAGCAGAGTTCATGGACTGTAGCGGAGAGAGACAGGTGGCAAGGAGGTCATTTCACTTGTGCAGAGATGGGTTTGAGGGTCAGTGTGGTGAGAGTGAAAGACCAGAGTCAGAAAGACTGAGCCACACAAAATTTATTCTACATAGCGAAAGGAACTTCCCTCTTGGGATGGAAACACTTATGTGTTACACGCAGTGAAGCACCTAGCTCCCACACACAAACGCTTCCCACTCGGGAGAAATTCACTAGTCCATTATTCACACATGGCAAAGGACACAGCTTCTGACCATGAGTGTTTCCCACCTGGGAGGAATTCACTTATGCATTACTCACACGTGGTGAAGTGCCCTACTTCCAGCCCCATGAGCCTTCAGTGGGACAGTCACCTGTCCCGTGGCTCCTCACTTGGTGTAGACAGAGCGGCCATCCCATGCTCTGGGCAGAGGTGACATGCAGTGGGCATCCCATGCTCTGGCCAGATGTCTCGATCTGCTGCCCAGAATGTCAGAGATGGCAGGTACTTATTACCTACCCTTACAAGTCATTTGGGGTTCTGACTTCCACTTGTCTAATCTCCATCTCCTGCCCCTGACCTTTTCTTACCTTATGTGGTTGGCACAGGGACGAGGGACACATTCTTCTGTATTCTTGGCCTGGGATGTCTAGAGGTTTCAGTTGTAGTGTCCAATCCAAGTTTCCAAGTTCTGCTTTGCTAGCTCGGGCAGTCACGATATAGAATTTTGACCTCGAGATGGTGGGTGCTCCCCTTCACCTTAGGATAGGTCAGCAAGGAGGCTGATACAGTAATCAAGGCAGAATAGGATAAGTGCTTGGATTAACATGGTACAAGTTTGGATGGAGAGGAAAGGGTAGATTTTAGCAATGTTGTGAAGGTTGAACTAACAGGATTTAGTGGCAGACTGAATATGTGGGTTGAATGAGAGAGATGAGTCATGGATCCTGCCAAGGTTAAGGGTTTGTGAGACAGGAATGATAGTGGTGCTGTCTATAGTGTCAGGAAAATCAAAGAAAGGACAAGGTTTGGGTGGGAACATAAGGAGTTCTGTTTTGGACATGTTAAGTTTGAGATGTCAGTGGAACATCCAAGTAGAGAGGTCTTGAAGGAAGGAGGAAATGTGAGACTGCAGAGAGGGAGAGAGATCAGGACTGGAGATGTAGATTTGGGTATCATCCACATAGAATGGTAGTTGAAGCCGTGCAAGTGAATAAATTCTCCAAGAGAGTGGGTGTAGATGAAGAATAGAAGGGAATCCAGAACTGAACCATGAGGGAGACCCATAGTTAGGGGATGGGAAGCAGAGGAGAAGCCCATGAAGGATACTAAGAATGAGTGGCCAGAGAGAGAGAAGGAGAACTAGGTGAGGATAGTGTGAGAAGCAGCGTGGCTCAGTGGAAAGAGCCCGGGCTTTGGAGTCAGAGGGCATGGGTTCGAATCCCAGCTCTGCCACTTGTCAGCTGTGTGACTGTGGGCAAGTCACTTCACTTCCCTGTGCCTCAGTGACCTCATCTGTAAAATGGGGATTAAGACTGTGAGCCCCATGTGGGACAACCTGATTCCCCTGTGTCTACCCCAGCGCTTAGAACAGTGCTCTGCACATAGTAAGCGATTAACAGATACCAACATTATTATTAGTGCCAGTGAAGCCAATTTGGATACTGTTTCCAGAAGAAGGGGGTAGCTGAAAATGTAGAAATCAGCTAAGAGGTCAAGGAGCATTAGGAAGGAGTAGAGGCAGGAAGATCATTGTGACCTTTAAGAGGGCAGTTTCTCTGGAGTGAAGGGAATAGAAGCCAGATTGGAGGGTGTCAAGGAGTGAATTGGGAGAGAGGAACTTGAGACAATGGGTGTAGACAACACACTCAAGGAGTTTGGAGAGGAATGGTAGGAGGGAGATGGGGTGATTTCTGGAAGGAGCCATGGAGTCAAGGGAGGGTTTTTCTAGGATAGGGGAGTTATTATGTTATTATGTTGGTATTTGTTAAGCGCTTACTATGTGCAGAGCACTGTTCTAAGTGCTGGGGTAGACACAGGGGAATCAGGTTGTCACATGTGGGGCTCACAGTCTTAATCCCCATTTTACAGATGAGGGAACTGAGGCACAGAGAAGTTAAGTGACTCGCCCACAGTCACACAGCTGACAAGTGGCAGAGCTGGGATTCGAACTCATGAACCCTGACTCCAAAGCCCGTGCTCTTTCCACTGAGCCACGCTGCTTCCCATGTTATGAGTTATGAGGAACAGCATGGCCTAGTGGATAAAGCATGGGCCTGGGAGACAGAAGGTCATGGGCTCTAACCCAGGCTCTGTCATGTGTCTCTTTGTGGCCTTGGGCAAGCCTTTTCACCTCTCTGTGCCTCCTTTACCTCATCTGTAAAATGGGGATGGAGAATGTGAGCCCACTGTGGGACATGGACTGTGTCCAACTAGATTTGCTTGTATCCACCCCAGAGTTTAGTACAGTGCTTAGCACATAGTAAGTGCTTAACAAATACCATAATTATCATTATCATTATTATGTTTGAAACATGTTTGAAAACAGTGGGGAAGAAGCCACTGGAGAACAAACATTTGAAAATGGCAGTCAGGTCAGGTCAGGTAGTCAGGAGTGGGCAAGTGATTTGATAAGATGCAAAGAGATGGGGTCGGATGCCCAGGTGGAAGGGTTGTGGATTTGACAGAAGGCAGGAGATTCTTGAGCTACTGCTGGGAAAGAAGGGGAGAATTGAAGAAGGGGCAGGAGGAGGAAGGGACTGGAAAGGAGCAGGGGAGATTTTAGGGAAATCATGCTTGATGGTTTCAATCTTCTCAATAAAGTAATCCCGACTGTGCCAATTGTTTGCTGTGTGACCTTAGGCAATCATTTAACTCTGTGCCTCAGCTCTCCTGTTCTCTCACCTACTTAGAATGTAATCCCTATGTGGGACAGGAACCATATCCAACCTAATTAGCTTGCATCAACCCCATAACTTAGAACAGTGTTTGTCACATAGAAAGCACTTACCAAATGCCAGAAGAAAAAGCAGACTTTGTAAACACAGTCCCTGCCCACAAAGAGCTTACATGGTAGAAGGGAAGACAGACATTATTATAACTAAGTAATGTGGACTTGGGTTGTATTCTCAAGCTGGGTACTGACTCCCCAATTATACATTTTCTCTTCTCTCACCTGGACTCAGGTAGTTAAAATCTGAATTTGATAAAGCAAGGTTTCCTCTCACTTCTACCACAAGCTGAAATATAATTCCAATCCTTATTTACAGGGCAACAGTTTGCAGTGAAATAAGAAATGTCTCTAATTACATATTTCCACAGATTGCTCTGCAATTACATTAGAAGGTACCAAGTCATTTAAAGAACAATCACTCTGCTGGAGGGTGGGTATGTGTGTGTGTGTGTGTTTAATGTTTTATCTAAAGTGGCAAGAAGGTTGCTGTCAGTTGACTTTTTTTATTTATCAGTCAAGCACAGCCCAGTTGTGATAGTGCCATTTTCTTGACCCCACACCTCACCTCCTTGTGAGAATCAATCAATCAATCAGTTGCATTTACTGAGCGCTTACTGAATGCATATTGTGTCCAAAGCCCCTGCTAGTTGTTTGGGAGAGTAAGATGTAACAGAGTTGGTAGACATGTTCCCTACCCACTGCAAGCTTGCAGTCTAGTGGGGGAGACAGGCATCAGTACAAATAAATAAATTACAGCTATGTACATAAGTGCTGTGGGACTGAGGGAGGGGTGAATAAAGGGGGAAAATCCAAGTGCAAGGGCAACACAGAAGGGAGGGAGAGAATAGGAAATTAGGGTTTAGCTGGAGAAGGTGGGGAAAGAGATTGTGTGTTAGGGGAGGGGAGGTGGAGGTAGGATGCCTAGAGAAGGGGGAGGGAGAAAGAGCAGAAGAGGGAGAGGCGCAGGCCTGATGGCAAGCAGGGGGGTGGGTGGAGAGCGTGGCTCAGTGGAAAGAGCACGGGCTTTGGAGTCAGGGCTCATGAGTTCGAATCCCAGCTCTGACACTTGTCGGCTGTGTGACTGTGGGCAAGTCACTTAACTTCTCTGTGCCTCAGTTCCCTCATCTGTAAAATGGGGATTAAGACTGTGAGCCCCACGTGGGACAACCTGATTCCCCTATGTCTACCCCAGCACTTAGAACAGTGCTCGGCACATAGTAAGTGCTTAACAAATACCAACATTATTATTATTAGGAGAAACTGCTGGAAACTGCTGGCCAGTAGGCCGGAGCAAGCAGGTTGACTCCTCTGGGCAGACCGCATGGACTCCACCCATTTAATGGGGTTCCAAGTGTGGTACATGACTGACTTCCTTGCTGAGTGCATCATTATGTTTATAACTGCTGACATCAGTCTCCTTTGCAGGCTCTGCCTTGCCCTCCCATCCCCTTAATGTAGGGATTCCTTAAGGGTCAGCTCATGGTCCCCTTCTGTTCTCCATCTATGCTCACTCCCTTGGTGAACTTATTCGCTCCCACTGCTTCAACTATCATCTCTACCCAGATGACACCCAAATCTACATCTCCTCCTCTGTTCTCTCTTCCTCCCTCCAAGCTCATATCTCCTCCTGCCTTCAGGATGCCTCCACCTGGATGTCCACCCACCACCTAGAACTCAACATATCCAAGACTGAGCTCCTTATCTTCCCTCCTAAACCCTGTCCTCTTCCTGACTTTCCCGTCACTGTGGAAGGCACTACCATCCGCCCATCTCACAAGCCCACAACCTTGGTGTCATTCTTGACTCTGCACTCTCATTCACCGCACACATCCAATCCACTGCCAAAGCCTGCCAGTTTCACCTTCACAACATTGCCGAGATCTGCCCTTTCCTCTCCATCCAAACTGCTACCTTGCTGGTACAGTTTCTCATAATATCCTGACTGGATTATTGCAACAGACTCCCTTCTGATCTCCCATCCTCCTGTCGCTCCCCATTTCAGTCTATTCTTCATTCCGCTGCCCAGAGTTATCTTTCTACAGAAATGTTCTGGGTATGTCTCTCCCCTCCTCAAAAGCCTCCAGTGGTTGCCTATCAACCTTCGCACAAAGCAAAAACTCCTCACTCTTGGCTTCAAAGCTCTCCATCACCTTGCCCCCTTCTACCTCACATCCCTTCTCTCCTTCTACATCCTACCCCATACACTCTGCTTCTCTGCTGCTAACCTCATTCATTCATTCATTCATTCAATAGTATTTATTGAGCGCTTACTATGTGCAGAGCACTGTACTAAGCGCTTGGGATGAACAAGTTGGCAACAGATAGAGACAGTCCCTGCCGTTTGACGGGCTTACAGTCTAATCGGGGGAGACGGACAGACAAGAACAATGGCACTAAACAGCGTCAAGGGGAAGAACATCTCGTAAAAACAATGGCAACTAAATAGAATCAAGGCGATGTACAATTCATTAACAAAATAAATAGGGTAACGAAAATATATACAGTTGAGCGGACGAGTACAGTGCTGTGGGGATGGGAAGGGAGAGGTGGAGGAGCAGAGGGAAAAGGGGAAAATGAGGCTTTAGCTGCGGAGAGGTAAAGGGGGGATGGCAGAGGGAGTAGAGGGGGAAGAGGAGCTCAGTCTGGGAAGGCCTCTTGGAGGAGGTGATTTTTAAGTAAGGTTTTGAAGAGGGAAAGAGAATCAGTTTGGCGGAGGTGAGGAGGGAGGGCGTTCCAGGACCGCGGGAGGACGTGATATATAACCTCCTCACAGTGTCTCGCTCTCACCTGTACCACAGTCGACTCCTGGCCCACATCCTACCACTGACCTGGAATGCCCTCCCAGCCTGATATCCACCAGACTAACTCTCTTACCCTCTCAAAGCCCTACTGAGAGATCACCTCCTCCAGGAGGCCTTCCCAGACTGAGCCCTCCATTTCCCTCTGCTCCTCCTTCCCTCCCCATTCCCCCTACTCCCTCCCTCTGTTCTATCCCCTTCCCTTCCCCAAAGCACTTGTTTATATTTGTATACGTTATTTATTACTCTATTTTATTAATGATGTGTATATATCTATGATTCTATTTATCTATTTTCATGGTATTGATGTCTGACTACTTGTTTTGGTTTGCTGTCTCCCCCTTTTAGACTGTGAGCCTGTTGTTGGGCAGGGATTATCTCTATCTGTTGCCAAATTGTACATTCCAAGCGCTTAGTACAGTGCTCTGCACACAATAAGTGCTCAATAAATACGACTGAATAAATGAATGAATGAATCTTAGCTCCCAGCTTGCCCCAGGCATAGTAGACTGTGAAGATCTAAGTCACTAAAGAGAGCTCCCAGGCCTCTCTCACCACCAGATGGCTAAGCAATTCTCTAAGGTCACCCATGACCTCCTTCTTGCCAAATCCAACGGCTCCTACTCCATTCTAATCCTCCTTGACCTCTCTGCTGTCTTTGACACTGTTGACCATCCCCTCCTCCTCCACCTTATCTCACCTTGGCTTCACGGACTCCGTCCTCTCCTGGTTCTCCTCTTACCTCTCTGGCCGGTCATTCTCGGTCTCCTTCGCTGGCGCCTCCTCCCCCTCCCATCCTTTAACTGTTGGAGTTCCTCAAGGGTCAGTTATTGGCCCTCTTCTGTTCTCCATTTACACTCACTCCCTCGGTGAACTCATTCGCTCTCACAGCTTTGACTACCATCTCTACGCAGATGACACGCAGATCTACATCTCCGCCCCTGTCCTGTCCCTCTCCCTTCAGGCTCGCATTTCCTCCTGCCTCCGGGATGTCTCCACCTGGATGTCGGCCCGCCACCTAAAACTCAACATGAGCAAGACTGAGCTCCTCATCTTCCCTCCCAAACCCGGTCCTCTCCCAGACTTCCCTATCACCGTGGATGGCACGACCATCCTTCCCATCTCTCAGGCCCGCAATCTCGGTGTCATCCTTGACTCGTCTCTCTCGTTCACCCCACACATCCTATCCGTTACCAAGACCTGCCGGTTTCACCTTTACAGTATCGCCAAGATCCGCCCTTTCCTCTCCGCCCAAACGGCTACCTTACTGCTACGGGCTCTCGTTATATCCCGGCTAGACTTCAGCCTTCTCTCTGATCTCCCTTCCTCCTCTCTCGCCCCACTCCAGTCTATTCTTCACTCCACTGCCCAGCTCATCTTCCTGCAGAAACGATCTGGGCATGTCACTCCCCTTCTTAAACACCTCCAGTGGTTGCCTATCAACCTCCGCTCCAAACAAAAACTCCTCACTCTAGGCTTCAAGGCTCTACGTCACCTTGCCCCTTCCTACCTCTCCTCCCTTCTCTCTTTCTACTGCCCACCCCGCACGCTCCGCTCCTCTGCCGCCCACCTCCTCACCGACCCTCGGTCTCACCTATCCCGCCGTCGACCCCTGGGCCACGTCCTCCCGCGGTCCTGGAACGCCCTCCCTCCTCACCTCTGCCAAACTGATTCTCTTCCCCTCTTCAAAACCCTACTTAAAACTCACCTCCTCCAAGAGGCCTTCCCAGACTGAGCTCCTCTTCTCCCTCTACTCCCTCTACCACCCCCCCTTCACCTCTCTGCAGCTTACCCCTCTTTTCCCTCCATTTCCCTCTGCTCCTCCCCCTCTCCCTTCCCATCCCCTCAGCACTGTACTCGTCTGCTCAACTGTATATATTTTCATTACCCTATTTATTTTGTTAATGAAATGTACATCGCCTTGATTCTATTTAGTTGCCATTGTTTTTACGAGATGTTCTTCCCCTTGACTCTATTTATTACCATTGTTCTTGTCTATCTCCCCCGATTAGACTGTAAGCCCGTCAAATGGCAGGGACTGTCTCTATCTGTTGCCGACTTGTTCATTCCAAGCGCTTTGTACAGTGCTCTGCACATAGTAAGCGCTCAATAAATACTATTGAATGAATGAATGAATGAATGAACCTTCCGAACAGGTCAACCAGGGATCTCGGAACCATCATTCCCACGCTGCCACACTGCCTCCCAGGGACCCTGTCACAGAGGAATCTGCATCCCAGGCCTGTCTTGCACCACCTCAAATGATCAAGAGAAGCAGCCACAGACTGGAACACTCACTGTGGATGCAGTTGTGACTGTGGAATCTGAGCTGTGAATAGCCTGAAATTCTGCTCTTCCGGCC
The DNA here is from genome assembly GCF_004115215.2 of Ornithorhynchus anatinus. NCBI lineage: Eukaryota > Metazoa > Chordata > Mammalia > Monotremata > Ornithorhynchidae > Ornithorhynchus > Ornithorhynchus anatinus. Next base: position 96,112,375 of record NC_041728.1, read on the forward strand.
AAAGTACCTACTGATCTTCATTTCCGTCTTGGTATTTTGTTTCATATCTATGTGTCTCTTACCAGTCCCCTCTCCTCTCTTATATTTTCAGGTTGTGAGTTTCCTGAAGGTCAGGAATCTTGTCTAATTCCCATTTGTGTATTCTTTCCTTGCACTTAATACAGCGGTCTGCGTGCAAGAAGCACTTAATAAGTAATAATAATAATTGTGGTATTCATTCAGTGCTTACTTTATACCAGGCACTGTACTAAGTCCTGGGTACCACTACTCTATTACTAGCATTACAACTAGGGCAATTCGACACACAAACTGGACACTGGAATAGATGAGGAAAAGCTAAAGAAATTAGGATGTTTTAGAAGACTGAAAGGATACACAGAAATAACTCAAGGTTTAAAAGGAAAGAAAATGAATAGAGTTTAGTAATACATTCTTCTCTTTAAGGAGAGAAGAGAGGGAATAGATTTAAACCTCAGCAGGAGGGATAACAATTGGACGAAGAATTCTTAAACCCCAGAGTGAGAGGTCTTGAAACCTAGCACATGTTACTGCATCATGAGGTGGAATCCCTTCCATGACAGACAGACCCTATCCTTTGGGTCCCTATTTACTGTATTCCCTAATTATCAGGTCCTTCATTTTTAATACACTGGAGCTTATGGCATTGATAGTCACTAGTTATTTTTTCTTATCAGATTCTGTTTGAATCTCTCAAATCACTTTGTGGGCAAATGACCTGTGAGCCCGTTGCTGGGTAGGGATTGTCTCTATCTGTTGCCGAACTGTACTTTCCAAGCACAGTGCCTGCACACAGTAAGAGCTCAATAAATGCCATTGAATGAGTGGAGATCTTTGAAACATCCAACATCCTGAATCCAATCCCCAACCTATTCTACCCAGTGATGGGAATGAAACCTGGAGCCAAAAAAATCATTTGTGCTTCCAATTTGTTACTGGACAGCTTGCCAGTACCTATTAAAATAAAGTAAAATAAAGTACCTATTCACTTATGAATTTCCCACCAATTGCCAAAAGAATGCTCCCTGATCCCAGGAGATGGGTCTTATCTTCTGGTAATAAGATTCATTTCCTATTAGAAAGCTCTTTTTTCCCTGGGAGACGGTCAGACTTCATTGATCTTGGATTTCAGGCAAACCACACTAGGTTTGTTTCAAGTTCCCCAGCTCAGGAATTCTGTGTGGGAACTCTCTGTCACAAAGAACAGATTAGAGTACTTAGAGTCCATTGCAGGGAAAAAGCTTTCTCATTGACCATAGCTGCAATACTTTTCCAAAGAGCCCATTATCTTTCTAGACAGAAAATGAGTATAGTTTTCTCCAATGCTTGTCTACAGTACTTGAAGGAAGACATATGCTTCACATTATAATCAAGTTATAATCTTTAGTAGCAAAAGAGTCATTCTCACCACTTTATTTTGCTATTAATATATTTGAGAAGCATCATGGTATAGTGGATAGAATGCAGGCCTGGGAGTCAGAAGGTCATGGGTTCTAATGCAGGTCCGCCACTTATCTGCTGTGTGACCTTGGGCAACCCAATTTGCTTGTATTCATCCAGGAACTTAGTACAGTTCTTGGAACATAATAAGCACTTAATAAATACAACATTTTTTTAAAAATTATTATTACATGGCTTGAATTTTATCATAGGGTGGTCCAGTTCTGAGGCAAGGCTGCCGAAGTTCTGAGTTTATATTTGGGTGTGAGTGTCACACTGAGAACCTCGTACAACTGCACACTTTGTCCATGAAAATATAGTAATACACCTCTTCTGGCTCCTGGCCATTGTGGGGTGAGCACTGTTTACATACCAAGAAGGGAAAGGTATGTCCCTTAGCTAGCAGACCACAAGCTTGCTTCACTCCTCTAACACCAACCTTCTCACTGTTCCTCTAACTCATCTATCTCACTGCCTATTGCTTTTCCATGTCCTCCCTCTGGCTTGGAACTCTCTCCAAATCCAACAGACCAATACCCTCACCACCTTCAAATCTTTTTTGTAGTATTTGTTAAGAGCTTATGATGTGAGAAGCACTATACTAAGCACTGAGATAGATACAAGGTTGGACACAATCTATGACCCACATGGAGCTCACAGTATTAATTTGCAATTTACAGAGGTGAGTAAGGCACAGAGAAGTTAAGTGACTTGCCCAAGGTCACACAGCAGAGAAGTGGAAGAGAGGAGATTAGAGCCCAGGTCATCTGACTTCCAGGCCTGTGCTCTAACCACTAGGCATGCTGTTTCTCTTGATTGAAAAGGAAGAAAAGGCACAGTGATAACCACAACATAAACATACAATTGTCCTCTGCCCAACTGGAGAGTCAAGGGTCGGAGAGCAGAGGGAGCGAGCACATGCATGCCAGGGGAATTGTTTTCAGGGGAGTGATGGCATGAGCACTAGAGAGTCAGTCACTCCAGTCTCTGGGCAGAATTGTTCCCAGCCACTGTCTGACTGCACAACCACCCTCCAACAGCCAACAGTTATTCCCCAAAACAGAGTGCTCGAGCTACCCTTCAACTCCAGTCAGTGCTGTAAAATTAATTCCATAGCTCATCAGTCCATTTAGGAAAAAAGATGCCATCCTGTCCAGGTACCACCCTGATCAGAAGGAGTATGATCTGGTAATGAACCACACTCGTCACTCCTTCTTACTGGACCTCTATCTTGTTTATCTTGCCACAGAGCTCTCACCCACATCCTGCCTCTGTCCTGGAATGCCTTCCCTCTTCACATCCAAGAGATGATCACTTTCCCCACCTTCAAAGCCTTAATGAAGTCACATCTCCTCCAAGAGGCCTTCCCCAATCAAGTACACATTTCCTCTTAAAAAATAAATAAAATAAAAAATTAAAAAAATTAAAAAAAAATAAAGAAATCGTCTATCCTTCTACTACCCTCCTATTACCTGTACCCAGGCTCGCACACTGTTGTAGGCTGAGTCACTCTCTACTGCTGCACAAAGCATTAGGTTCAATAACGAAAGTGCCAGTCGCAGAGAAAGAAAGCATGGAGACAAAATAAGCCCTCATTTTCTTAAGGATCCGGAAGTTGAAGAAAAAGCAAGCATAAAGAGAAATCCGGCTTACCCTGCTTGCTGCCCTCTTATTGGTCTATGAATTTTCTCTACACTCTTGTAGGACCCAAGAAAGACAACGTTTTTCTCTCTGCCTCAAGACCATTTACTGATGGTTCTCCTTGGAAGATCTTCTGATCTGGTGCTTTACCTCACTTCATTGCTAACTGTGATTGAAATGCAATTTATGATTCAAGCCTAGATCCTGATTGCATTTAGTTTGCTGGCGACAGAATGAATTCAGTTCAGCCAGGGAGAATGATACATTGCTTGTCAGACCTGTGCTGGTCTCTGGACTACTGGGGCTTTTTGCAGGTACCTCTATCAGAAGTGGCCTGTGTTTAACTCAGAACATTTCAAATTGAGCAGAATTAAATATGAGTTTACCTGGATGAAGGTCATAGATGGAACATTCTGAACTATCAGTCCAGAGAACAGTCACAGATGACTCTATCAATAGCTACAAGGAAGATTGGCCATACAAGAAACCCTATCTCTTTTTCTGTACAGCAGGTTTCTGACAGCTCGATGAAGTTTGCAAATCGGGCCACTAACTGGACTGACAAAAATCATTTTAAGTACTGTATTAAAAATCCAAGCCAGTGGATATCCAGCTATTCAGTTAGGGCATCCAGCCCTATAATCAACTATCTCAGTGAATCTCTTACTAATGTCCCATCTTCCATCCAATTTTCTTGTAATTGTTCCTTACAGGCTTTTTTTATTACTTGAAAACCTTGCAGTAGTGTAAGTTTCAAAATTACATTTAGACAAAACATAATAATTCTTGACACTATTTCTGTTTGCTTCAAGAAATAACGTGGGTGAATACCTAATGGTATTTCACAAAACTTGACTGGACCAGCCAACACTTGGAAAACATTTGTTGTTAAATAAACAATGACTTATCTTGATTTCCTTTCTTGAATAAACAATAAACAATGATTTATCTTGATTTCTTTTTCAGATTCCAGTCTGTTGCTTGCAGTTATAGGAACAGTAAATTGTTCACACCAAGTGGGACTGAATGCATGCAGTCTGAGAAACCTGTGCTCCTATGCCTGTTAACTGAAATCCTAAAAGGTTGTTCAAAACCACCCCATCCATTCATCCTTAAATTCCATGTTGAAAACTCTGAGCTCTCTAATCTCTCATCTCCCTACCCTACTTCCCCAAATACTAAATGTGGTATTTGTTAAGCACCTACTATGTGCCAAACACTGTACTAAGCTCTGAGGTGGATACTAGTGAGTCCCACATGGGGCTTACAATCCAAATAGGAGGGAAGACAGGAATTGAACCCTCATATTACAGATGAGGAAACAAACACAGAGAAGTTAAGTGACTTGCCCAAGATCATACATCAGGCAGATGGCAAAGCTGGGATTAGAACCCAGGTCCTCTGAATCCCAGTTCTGTGCTCTTTCCACTAGGGCAAGCTACTTCTATTGCATTATTCTACTGAATTATCTGTACATTTAAGTCCTCATTCACTTGATCTTTAGATAATCACTCCACCCCTTCATCCCCATAGTACCTATTTACATATCTTTTTACTTGGTTGCTTCCCCTACCTGCAATTTATTTTGGTGTCTCCTGTTAGACGGTAAGCGCCTTAAGGGCAGGGATCTTGTTACTCGCTCTACTAAACTTTCCCAAGTGCTTAGTACATTGGTCTGTAGATGTTCTATCATGTACCAAAATATTGATTTGCTTCCTAAACCCAACCTAAACTATGCTGTAAAACTTTTCTTCATAACCAGGATGTGGGAATTTAGATTCTGGGAAGCAGGGGAGACTTCACTCAGAGCAAAGATGGATCCAGCAGATAGACCATGGGGCTAGGAGTCAGAAGAACCTGGGTTCTAATCTCGGCCCCACCACTTGTATGTGGGGTAAATCACTTCTCTTCTCTGTGCCTCAGTTACCTCATCTAGAAAATGGGATTAGGACTGTGAGCCCAGTGTGGGACAGGAACTGTGTCCAACCCAATTACCTTGTACCTACTCCAACACTTAGTACAGTTCCAGGTTCATAGTAAGTGCTTAACAAACACCAAGAACCACCACTCCTCTAATCACAACCTCAGGCAGTCTGCTGACATGTAAGCTTGTCCTCTAGACTATATGCTCATTGTGGGCAAAGAATGTGCCTACCAACTCTGTTATATTGTATTCTAAGTGTTTAGTACAATGCTCTGCACACACAAAAAGCACTCAATATGACTGATTGACTAGCATTTATTGAGCATCTACTGTGTCCACAGCACTATACTAAATGTTTGGAAAAATACAATGGAGAGAAGACACCACCCTCCATTCAAAGAGGAAGTAGTGTGACCTAATAGAGAAAACACTGGCCTGAGAGTCAAAAGGTCCTGGGTTCTAATCCCAGCACTGCTACTTGTCTGCTGTGAGAACTTGGGCCAGGAACTTAATTTCTCTGTGTCTCAGTTACCTCATCTGTAAAATGGGAACTTAGACTGTGAGCTCCATGTGGGACATTAACTGTGTACAACCTGATTAGCTTGTACCTACCCCAGTGCTTAACATTGAGCCTGGCAAATAGTAAATGTTTAACAAATACCATAAAAAAGAGTTTTCAGTCGAAGGTCACTTGTAATGAATTCACATGGAGGCAGTGCTGAAACTGAAAAAAAAGTAGTTCTAACCAGAACATGGATGGCCAAATAATAATAATAATAATAATAATGGCATTTATTAATCAATCATTCAGTGGTATTTATTGAGCACCTACTCTGTGTACTAAACACTTAGGTGAGTACAACAGAGGTGGTAGGCACGTTCCCTGCCCATGACAAGCTCATTCATTCCATCATAGTTATTGAGTGCTTGCTGTGTGCAGAGCACTGTACTAAGAGCTTGGGAGAGTACAGTATAACAATAAACAGACACATTCCCTGCCCATAACAAGCTTACACAGGCATTAATATGAAGAAATAATTTATAGATCTGTACATAAGTGCTGTAGGGCTAAGGGAAGGGCAAATACTAAATACCCAAAGGGCACAGATCCAGTGCAAAGCTCTTAGTAGATGTCAAACACTGTGCTTAGTACTGAGGCAGGTGCAAAGTAATCAGATCGGACACATTCCTTTGCCCATATGAAGTTCACAGTCAAAGAGGAAGGAAGAGCAGGTAACATCCCCATTTTACTGGTGAGGAAACTGAGGCACAGAGAGGTTAAGTGATGATCCCAAGGTTACACAAGAGGTAAGTGGCCCAGGTGGGACTAGAACGCAGATCCTCTGACTCTCAGGCCCTTGCTCTAGGCCAGGGTGCCACCCCCTGTCCCCAGACCCTCTGCATCACCTCTGCAGGCTCCACCCCTCCCACTCCCCATTCCATCCCCATCACTCCAGAGGCAGACTGGCTTTTGGTTGGGGAATAATAATAATAATAATTATGGCATTTGTTGAGTGCTTATTATGTGCCATAGTCTAAGGCTCATAGTCTAAGTAGGAAGGAGAACAAGTATTGAATCCCCATTTTGCAGATGAGGGAGTTGAGGCACAGAGAAGTTAAGTCACTTATCCAAGATCACTCAGCAGGTAAATTAAACATTTAGTCCACATCTCCCCACTCCTCAAGAACCTCTTATAGTTGCCCATCCACCTCCACATTTAACACAAACTCCTTACCATTGGCTTTAAAACCCTCAAAGAGCTCTCCCCCTCCTACCTCATTTCACTGATTTCCTACTAAAGATCAGCTTATTCTCTCTGCTCCTCTAGTGTCAGCTTACTTGCTGTGCCCTGATCTTGTCTATCTCACCTCTAACCCCTTTCCCATGTCCTCTCCTTAGCCCAGAACCCCTCCATATATACCACACCACCCATCTCCCTATCTTCGAAGCATTATTAAGGTCTCATCTCCTCCAAGAGGCTTTCCCTGATTAAGCCCTCTTTTCACTGGCTCCCTCTCCCTTCTGCATCGTCTGTTCTTGGATCTGTGACCTTTGGGTATTTTATATTTGCCCCACCCTCAACCTCATGGTACTTAGGTATGTATCTTTAAATTATGTATTATCAATTAGTTATTTATATTAAGCTTTGTCTTATTAAGGTCTATCTCCCCCTCTAGACTCTAAGCTTATTGTAGGCAGCATGTCTGCCAAACTCTGTTGAATTATACTCTCCCAAGTGCTTAGTTTAGTGCTATGAACATAGTAAGCACTCAGTACATACCATTGATTGACTGAATATTGATTGATTAAGTGACATAGCTGGGATTAGAACCCAGGTCCTCTGACACCCAGGCTCATGCTCTTTCAACTAGGCCACTCTGGTCATGAGCAGTTGGCAGTGGCAATGACCACAGAGGTGAGTGAGCAGACCTAGGTAGGAGGTGGTCAGCTAGTCACAGAAGAAGATACCAAGCACAACATCCAGGGCTCCATGGCAGAGTAAAATGGGAGACCAGGGGCTACCTTCATAGTTCCTCGACCCGCTTATCTTGCCACTGACTCCTTGCTGACTCCTGCCTCTGGCCTGCAATGCCCTCTCTCCTCAAATCTGACAGATAATTACTCTCCCTGCCTTCAGAGCCTTTTTGAAGACACATCTACTCCAGAAAGCCTTCCCTGCCTAAGCCCACCTTTCTTTTTCTCCCACTCCCTTCTGCGTCACCCTGACTCGTTCCCTTTGTTCTCCTCTCATCCCCACCCCACAGTACTTAATGTACATATCTGTAATTTACTTATATTAATGTCTGTCACACCTCTCTAAACTGTAAGCTTGTTGTGTGCAGGGAGTTTGTCTTTTTATTGTTATAATGTACAGTGCTCTGCACACCATAAGCGCTCAATAAATGTGATTGAATGAATGAATGGTGAACAAAGAGACAACCTGCCGCAGCAGCTTAAGGTGATGAGACTGTAAATTCATTGTGTCAGGGAATGTCACTGTTTATTTTGTATTGCACTTTCCCAAGTGTTTAGTACAGGGCTCTGCACAGAGTAAATGCTCAATAAATACAATTGAATGAATAAATGAACTGGAGAGGTCGATTTGGTAATCATAGATATGGAAGTTGAAACCATGGGAGCACGTGGGGAATAGAAGTGGCCCTAGAACTGAGCCCAGAGGACCCCCATAGATAAGAGTGAATTCAGGCAATGCTAGGGAGGAAAATTCAGTTAATTGAGACTTAGAGCTAAAAGAGAGCGATGAATCGAGATTGTCAGCCAGGTTGCGGACTTTGTGGGGCAAGGAGAAAGCTGGGATTTGGGACAAAGATGGGCAAATTAGGAGTAGGAGCAGCAGGCACCAAACCCAATGTAGTGGGCAGTAGTGGTTTCCTGACCAGCTGTTCTGACTGAAGCCATCTCCAGTAATCAGATTGAGCCCTCAGCAAGCATCAGGGCACCTGTCCGGAATATCAAATCATATTGTTCCAATCCACATTTGGCCCCAGATCAATATTTTCAACTATACAAAATCTGCCTAGGGACTCTCTCTTCAGAATGTTCAGCATGTACATTGGTTCTTAGATTTCTTCCACATGACTTATGTTGCACACTGCAAACAAGACCTGCAAACCATATGGAATGCAGGATTCAAGCCGCGTTTGGGGACAAACACAATCCAGGTTGTTAAAAGTATGGAAAGAAATCCAGTTCCTCCTGCCAACTTGTAGCAGTGTTTTACAGCCCCAAACTTCCTGGGATGAAAAGAAATCCACTCCCCCACTGAGAGCTTGTAGCACAGATTTGAACCCAATTCCCTGCTGGTTAGGAAGGTGCCTTGGTTCCACCACTTGTCTGCTGTGTGACCTTAGGCAAGTCAATTAATTTCTCCATACCTCAGTTAACTCATCTGCACACAGAAGGCGCTCAATAAATTAGACTGAATGAATGAATGAGTGAAGTCATTTCACTTCTCTGTGCCTCAGTAACCTCATCTGTAAAATGGAGATTGAGACTGTGAGGCCCATGTGGGACAAGGACTGTGTCGAACCTGATTTGCTTGTATCCACCCCAATGCTTAGTACAGTGCCTGGCACATAAGTGCTCAAGAAATACTATAATTATTATTATTATTCCTAGAAATCAATCAACCAATCAAGGGTATTTATTGAGTGCTGACTGTGTGTAGAACACTGTAAGAATAATGATAATTGTGGTATTTGCTAAGCGGTATATGCCAAGTACTATACTAAGCACTGGGGTAGATAGAAGATAATCTGGTTGGACAGAGTCCCTGTCCCAGAAAGAGCTCACAGTCTTAATCCACATTTTACAGATGAGGTAACTGAGGCATGGAGAAATTAATTGACCTATCCTCTCTCCTTTGCACTGTGAATCCCATTTGGGACAGGGATTGTGACCCACCTGATTATCTGGAAGTTGCCCCAGTGTCCCAGTGCTTAGTACAGTGCTTAGCACAGAGTGAATGCTTAACAAATAGGCCAGGCCCAGGCCCTTGCTCTATCCTTGCTCTACATAGTATGCTACGTAAGAAGACAAAAAAACACCCTCTGTGTACACAATAAGGTTTGCTACCCTGGTTAGCTATGGAAGTTGCCTATTAGTGTGTGGCTAAGACAATTGCTGATGCAGCTTGGCATAGCTTATGATTCTGCCTGTTTATTTCTCAAGCTATTCAAAGACAGCAATGCCATCTTGGATGGCTGTAAATCAAAATGATCAGTTTGCTGTCAGGATTTATTATTAGTAGTTTTAGTATTAATATCTGTTAAGCATTCACTATGTGCTAAGCACTGTACTAAGCACTGGGGCAACTTCCAGATAATCAGGTTGGACACAATTTCCATCCCACATGGGATTCACAGTCTAAAGGAGAGAGGATATGTATTGAATCCCCATTTTACAGATGAGGAACCTGAGGCATAGAGAAGTTGTGACTTGCCCAAAGTCACACAGCAGACAACTGACAGAGCCAGGATTACAACACAGGTCCTCTGACTCCAAGACCCATAGGCCACACTACTTCCTTTGCTTTCAGTGCTTTCACGGTATCCCATAACATCTGCCTCATGATTGGAATTTCTCATGTGGAGCAGAATTCTGGACAAGCAATCAGGTGCTTCTTTTGGAATGTGTTGCCTTTCAAAAAGCTATTCAAATGTCCTGTTGACGGAAGTGAGAGAAAGGGAGTTAGACTACAATGAACAGAATGCCAAAAGCCTGTTTTCTCATACAGTTGGATCACAGTGCCCGAAGAGCAAAGGTATTGCTTCCTGGAAGGGAACAAGAAGTAGCAAGGCCTCCCAGAATTCCTTAAAAACTTCTGCTTGAAGCTGAGAAACACTCTCTTTTCTCCCTCCGCTGTGTGCTAGCTGGCATTTAGCTCTCCTTTTGGGCATTAGTCCTAACGAGTCCATCCTTCTGGTAAAATTTTCGAGAACCCACCTTGTTAATGCTCTGAGGGAAAGTTTAGGCCAGGCAAACAAGGGATAGGCTTTCTTTGGGAATCTTCTCATTTCCTCTGGAAATTCCAGTCCTCCTCTGAGGAAATCATTGCCTGTAATTAATCAACCAGTGGTATTTATTGAGTGTTGATCATGTGCCAAGCACTGTACTAAGCGCTTGGGAGCAAACAAAACAGTAGATTTGGTAGACCCGATTCCTGAGGGAAAAGAGCTTACAGTCCAGAGGGGGAGCCTACAGACTAGAGTATTAATAGTAGTGGTAATAGTAATTTTGCAGCTGCATTTAATAATCTTGGTATTTGTTAAGCACTTATGATGTGCTGAACACTGTTCTAAGATAAGGGATAAGAGAAGCAGTGTGGCTCAGTGAAAAGAGCCTGGGTTTGGGAGTCAGAGATCATGGGTTAGAATCCAAACTCTGGCACTCGTCAGCTGTGTGACTGTGGGCAAGTCACTTCACTTCTCGGTGCCTCAGTTACCTCATCTGTAAAATGGGGATTAAATGTGAGCCTCATGTTGGACAACCTGATGACCCTGACTCTAACCCAGCTCTTAGAACAGTGCTCTGCACTTAGTAAATGCTTAACAAATACCAACATTATTATTATTATTATTAGAACCCATTCAGTGTCTATTTGGTACAGTGCATTCATTCATTCAATTGTATTCATTTAGCACTTACTCTGTGCCGAGCACTGTACTAAGTACTTGGAAAGTAAAATTTGGCAAAGATAGAGACAATCCCTACCCAACAATGGGCTCACAGTCTAGAAGGGGGAAACAGACAATAAAACTAAACAAGTAGACAGGCATCAATAGTATCAAAATAGATAAATAGAATTATAGATATATACACATCATTAATAAAATAAATAGAACAATAACTATGTACAAATATAAACAAGTACTGTGGGGCAGGGGAGGGGATAGAGCAGAGGGAGGGAGTAGGGGTGATGGGGAAGGGAGGAGGAGCAGAGGAAAAGGGGAGCTCAGTCTGGGAAGGCCTCCTGGAGGAGGTGAGCTCTCTGTAGGGTTTTGAAGAGGGGAAGAGAGCTAGTTTGGCAGACATGAGGAGGGAGGACAATCCAGGCCAGAGATAGGACATGGGCCAGGGGTAGATGGCAGGACAGGTGAGAACAAGGCACAGGGAGGAGGTTAGCAGCAGAGGAGCAGAGTGTGTGGGCTGGGCTGTAGAAGGAGAGAAGAGACGTGAGGTAGTAGGGGGCAAGGTGATGGAGAGCTTTGAAGCCAATAGTGAGGAGTTTCTGTTTCATGTGAAGGTTGATAGGCAACCACTGGAGATTTTTGAGGAGGGGAGTGTAATGCTCAGACTGTTTGTGTAGAAAGATAATCTGGGCAGCAGAGTGAAATATGGACTGAAGCCGGGAGAGACAGGAGGTTTGGGAGATCAGAAAATGTGCTGAGGCAGTAATCCAGTTGGGATATGATGAGAGAATGTACTAACAAGGTACAGGTTTGGATGGAGAGGAAAGGGCAGATCTTGGCGATGCTGTGAAGGGGAGACCAGCAGGTTTTGGTGATGGATTGGATGTGTGAGGTGAATGAGAGAGACGAGTCAAGGATGACACCGAGGTTGTGGGCTTATGAGATAATTGAATGAGATGGAAGGATGGTAGAACCCTCCACAGAGATGGGAAAGACAGTGAGAGGACAGGGTTTGGGAGGGAACATAAGGAGCTCAGTCTTAGACATGTTGAGTTTTAGGTGGCGGGCGGCATCCAGGTGGAGATGTCCTGTACGCAGGAGGAGCTACGAGCCTGGAGGGAAGGAGAAAAAACAGGGGAGGAGATGTAGATTTGGATGTCATCTGCATAGAGATGATAGTTGAAGTCTTGGGAGCAAATGAGTTCACGAAGAGAGTGAGTATAGATGGAGAACAGAAGGGGACCAAGAACTGACCCTTGAGGAACCCCTCCATTTAGGGCATGCAAGGGGGAGGAGGAGCCTGTGAAGGAGACTGAGAATGAACAGCCAGAGAGATAAGAGGAGAACGAGGAGAGGGCAGAGTCCGTGTACTGCACACTAAGCATTTGGTTAGTACAGAAAAATCAAGAAACCTGTTTCCTGCCCACAAAGAGCTTATGCTCTTGTAAATATCATCAATATTATGTTTGTGAGTATCCTCTCTCAAACTGTGTACTGGAAAGGGAAGCAGTAGGTAGAGAAGCCTGTGTTGTAGGGAGAGGGGCTCTTTGAGAAGGTAGGAGACTTCAGGATGTTTAAAGGCAGGAGGGAAGGAACTCTCATAGAGCAGAATATTGAAAAGAAGAGTAGGGAGGGGAGGAGAGTGAAAGCAAGTGATTTTTGGTGGTGACAGGATAAAGTTAGAAGTGCAGCTTGAGGGGGTGGAATTTAGGGTGCCCACAGAAAAAGTCCTCTTGAGAAACAGCTAGAAAGAGGAGAGATGAGGAGGTGGTTTTACAGTTGTGATGGAGTTTGGTGGGGGTGAAAGAGAAGAGAGAGAAAGGGAGTATGAAGTATTAAAGAAAACTTGCCACACATATTCCTATGAATACTGGGAAGATTTAGAAACACTCTTGGCCAATTTCATCAAGGTTCATCGGTCTGCTGGATTCTCTCAGACAGGGACAGAATAGAAGGATCTGGCTCAGATGACTGAGTTGGGGGAAAATGTTAAATGAACAAGAGATATGGGATAAGTTTTCACTTTATCACAGCTTCTGGTATTCCTAGAGGTTCACAGTACTGGTAACACATTGTCCTGGAAAATCAGCATTACAAACATAGTCTGAGTCTAATAAATAAGGTACAGTAGACTTACTGAGAGTGAAACCATGAACTAGAAACCTTTTTTTGCATGTGGTATTTGTTAAGCACTTACAAAGTGCCAGGCACTGTACTAAGCACTGGGTTAGATACAAGCTAATCAAGGTGGACACAGTCTATGTCCCACATGGGGCTCACAGTCTTTACCCTCATTTTACAGATGAGGTAACTGAGGCATAGAGAAGTTAAGTGACTTGTCCAAGGTCACAGAGTAGACAAGTGGTAAAATTGGGATTAGAAACCTTGGAATGATATGTTGGGATCAAAGTGAGAAGTAGATCACTGATCTGAAAGAAATCGTCATTGCAGTCCTTTTACCTCAGCACAACTGATTGCAAAAACCAAAAGTAAGTAGCAGGTAATTTCATTTCTAGGCCCAAAAATGGCTTCAGAAAGATGACTGCCAGGCACCCAGATTAAGAGTCTCCAATTTCAAGTAAGCCTTCTGTGGCAGTGACTAGTTAAGGGTGGAGATGCCCCTCAATTTGGAAGCCCCCTCTCTAGAACACAAAGGTCCTGCACCTCCCTGCCTTGCCAGATGCTCCCTGAAAGCCAGCAGGAATTTCATGTTAGGGATTACTCTTCTCTTCTGTCCGGATCCTTTCCCAGACCATCACCCAATGCTTCCCTGGACTCTCTGACTTCAGGAGTTCTTTACTGTGTATCCTAAATGGCTCAGATCATTAAAAAGAAGAAAACCAGGGAAGTGAAGGGAGTGTTTAAGAAAGCCAATTTTCTTTCTGAGTGTTTTGATTCCATTAGAAGGTAGCATCTTTGAAGCCTAGTCTTTTCCAGTAGCACCCAGCAGAAGCACAAAGGGCTCAGTCTATGTAGGATGGAGAAGTGGCATTTAGAACCCATTTTATAGATAAGGAAACTGAGGCACAAAGGATAATAAATATGGTATTTGTTAAGAGCTTATTATGTGACAGGCACGTACTAAGCAATGGGGTGAATACAAGCAAATCAGCTGGACACAGTCCCTATCCCATGTAGGGCTCACAGTTTCAATCCCCATTTTACAGATGAGGTAATGGCAGCACAGAAAAGTAAAGTGACTTGCCCAAAGTCACACAGCAGGCAGGTGGCAGAACCAGGATTAGAACCCATGACCTTCTGACTCCCAGGCCTGAGCTCTGTCCACTCACTACTCCATGTTGCTTCTCCTAGATCACGCTGCTTCTCAGAGAAGTGAAGTGACTTGCCCGAGGTCGCAAGGCAGGCAGGTGGCAGAGCTGGAATTAGGACTCAGACCCTCTGACTCCCAAGTTCATCTTCTTTTCATTAGGCCACACCGCCTCTTGTCATCACTTTCTCCAGCCCCTGACCCTTTGACATTTTCACCTCTCCCAAGAGGCTGGCAGATGAACTGTTTTCATGAAGCACTTTGCAAATATGAAATGCTAGAAAATGCTCAGTAAGATGAAGAAAATCCATATTCACCTTTAACTTTTAAGTAATGTTTATGATTGTGAGTTTAAAGTCACAAACATGGAAGATAATAATCATACTGCTCACATCTGTTTCACTGGGAGAAAGCATTTCAAAAATCAAGATCCTGATGGTTCATTTATTTTCCTTTCATTTAAAATGAAGCTTGGACAACTGATCTTCTAGAACCTCTAGACCTCCTAGACAGTCCCCCTAGAAAGTAGGTTTCTTGCGGGTAGGCAACATGTCTACCAACTCTGAGTATTGTACTTTCCCAAGCACTTAGTATGGTGTTCTGCACACAGTAGGTGCTCAATAAATATCACTGATTGATTGATCAATCTTGCAACAAGAAAAGGAAATACTTCTTTAACCAGAAAGAAATAACCATTGAATAGCTGAAAGAGAAGAGAAGCAGGTTAAGATCAGCAATTATTTTCCAGTCACTTCCCATTCAGAGTGGATCCAGTGCTTCAAAATATTAATATTCACATATAGAAATAATGGGAAATGTGAATTTTTAGCTCACACAATCAGTACCTACTACATACTGGTAATCAATAAAAGCTAATGGGATTCCTGGATTATTATGAGTCATCTTGGATGCAAATCAATTAGGAGTCATAAAGAATTAGGATCTTGAATGTTAGCAATATTATAAAGCTTCAGAACAGGTGCAAGTTACAGAATTCCTGATGTGTAATGCCCAGTGACCTGGTAATGGGGTTGGAACCAGTAGGCAGAGCCAACAGTCTTTCCTCTAGGCTGAGGCTACCATCCTGTAGACTGTAAGATCCTTGTGGGCAAGGATTGCATCTAAAAACTCTGTTGATTGTACTCTCCCAAGCATTTAGTACAGTGCTACACATACATTAAGTGTTCAATAAATACTACTGCCAGACAGTAATAATTATGGTATTTGCTAAGCATTTACTATGTGGCAAGCACTGTTATAAGCACTTTGATTCATTGATTCTGTTTAATTCAGACTAGTTGGGAATTCTATTTCACAATCTGGCCTCATCCTTCTGACTTTGCTATTTCAAATAATCATCCTGGATTTTGGCTCTTTCCTAACAGTAATGGGTATAAATATAAATAGGAGGCTCCTTGGTAACTTTCGCTGGATTCACAAATTCTAATGAAAATAAATTGCATAGGAGAAGCCAAATTGGAGAGTAAAGAAACTAGAGTCAGGGAAATCAGCAGTCATGAACTTGGGGATTTGGTGGTCATAGTACATTGGTTTCTTCGTGTCACTGAAATTGCTGTCCCCAAAACTAAGTTTAGAACTGGATGAGGGTACAGATGTTATAGGTCAATTCTAGTCATTGATTGTCCTAGAGCAGGTGAGGGGACCTGTGATCGATAGAGAGTTTTTGCAGAAAAACAATTCTCCAAAATTTTGGCCCAAGTTTTCTGAGATTCAGATTTGTCCATCCCATAGTTGCCATTGACATATCCTATTGGCAAGTCAAGGGAAGGAATCACTCAGACAAGTTGGGTCTAATCCCTAAACATAGATAAATGGAGTGTTTCTCCTGAATCAATCAATCACATTTATTGAGTGCTTACCCTGTCCAGAGCACTGTACTAAATACTTAGGGAGAGTACAATATAACAGAGTTGGTAGAAACATTCCCTGCCCTCAAGGAGCTCATAGTCTGGAGGAGGAAACAGATATTAAAATAAATTTAAAATATGCACTTAAGTGCTGGGGGGCTGAGGGTGGAATCCAAGTGCACTGGTGATTCAGAAGGGAAAAGGAGTAGCAGAAATGAGAGCTCAGTGAGGGAAGGCCTCTTGGAGGAGATGTGATTTTAATATGGGTTTGAAGGTGGGGAGAGTGTTGGTCTGTCAGATATGAAGGGGAGGGAATTCCATGCCAGAGGTAGGATGTGGGTGAGGGGACGGCGGTGAGCTCGGGGGTCCCGTCCTAAATCAAGGAAGGCATTATCTCATTCCCCATAAAGCATAAGAAAAGTGAGAGATATTGGATGGACAATAGCAATTTCTTTCTGAAAAGCTTTCATTTTTTCTTTCCTTTGGTTCAGAAGTGGAAACAATTGGAAAAAATAACAATCAAAGAAACAGCATCTTTATAGTAACACAAGCCAGACACCCTATTCTCTCTAATTAACTGGCACATCAGCATAAAACCCAGAGTTTACTGCTTCTTCAAAAAGTCCAGACCAACTGCTGGCAACTTCAAAATGACAATGTAAGGGATTTTTTTTTTAGCACTGAAAAATAAGTGAGGAAGATTTTCCTTCCCAGAGTTAACTCGAAAGAAGAAAATCTTAGAGGCTTAAATCAATCAATCAATCAACCAATCAATGGTATTTATAGAACACTTATTCTATGCAGAGTACTATTCTAAGTAAGCATTTGGGAAAGCCCAATTTGAGATCATAGATATGTTCACTGCCCACAAGGAGTTTACAATCAAATGGATTAATCCCTGTAATGTATTGTACTCTCCCAAGCTCTTAGTACAGTGCTCTGCACAGGGGAAGGGCTTAATAAATATGACTGAATGAATTTGGTTCTAATTGTAACACAGTGCTGATCCCTGATTGGGTGGCTTTGAACCAAGATGATGCATTTCAGGAGATGGAAGGATTCTCAACTCAGTGAATTTCCCAGAATGCAACAAAGGAATGGGAGTGTTCATATACCTGTAAGCCAGTCAGTCGATCATATTTATTGAGCACTTACTGTGTGCTGAGCACTGTACTAAGCACTAGGGAGAGTACAATACAACAATAAACAGACACATTCCCTGACCACAACGAGCTTACAGTCTAGACAGAAGAAAAACATTATTATCAATAAATAAATTACAAATATATATATGAGTGCTGTGAAGCTGAGAGGGGAGATGAATAAAGGGAGCAAGTCAGGGAAATGTAAAAGGAAGTGGGAGAAACAGAAAGGAGGGCTTAGTCAGTCGTTAATCAAGTCTCCAAATTAACCAAGTATTTCAAGCAGCAGGAAAGATTATGGCCTGAAATATCTAGGTAATTCAGGGCAAAAAAAATTTTTAGATCTCAAGTGTTCACATATTCTGCATACATAATCCCACAGCCTATGCAGTAGGCAAAAACTTGATGGTCTTCCTGCTTAAGGATTCAGTTGCATGAGGAACAAACAGTGGAAGCTGTTAATAAATCTTCATCAGTGATATTGCTTGAATGCTTACTGTAAGAGCTCTGTATTAAATCAGCAGCCTTGCCTTCCTTTGGTTTTCAATTCAGTGCTAGATTTAGGATTAATCATGACCTAGATAAATAATATGCAAACCAGCATACAAGTGTGATATTGAGTACTAGGATCTAGGGAAGTTTTGTTAACCCCTTCAGGGTAGATTTGGAGGAAGATAAACTTCTGGGGTAGTGCAGGCCTCCTGCCATCCCTCCAGAAACAATATCAGTTGCACTTCACCAGTTATCACTAGAAATGAAAGAGGGCCCTACCCACTAAAGATTTAAGGAGAAATGGACCACAGACCCATTTGGATGTCTTAAAAGGCAAGAGCTCCACAAGAAACAATAAACAATGATCTCTGCTAATAGCAACAGTCTGAAAAACTACTCCTTAGGCAGCCAAGACTGCTTGTTGTGACACTCTGGGGATTTCAGAAAAGTTAATAAAGGGATCCTGCAAGGAATAAAACAGGGTTGCAAAAGTGGTTTGCTTAATGCTACAGATAGAGAAGAACATGCATTTAACCTATGTACTTTATCTCTCATCTTGTCTCATCTTTCAAAGAGAGAAAGAAAGACACTTGCCTTCTAGCCAAGCAGAGTTTCATCTCAAGGCACCAGACAGTGCAGTATGCAAGTGATATCATCATCAGTTCTTCCTGAGTCCCCAGAGAAGAGCCAATAGCCAATAGCCAAGGAGCTTAGAGAAGCTGAGAGAAGCAGCGTGGCCTACTTGATAGAGCCTGGGCTGTGGAGTCAGAAGGATCTGGTTCTAATCCTGGCTCTGCCACTTGTCTGCTGTTTGACCTTGAGCAAGTCACTTCACTTCTCTGTGCCTCAGTTACCTCACCTGTAAAATGGGGATTAAGATGGTGAGCCCCATATGCATGGAATGTGTCCAACCTGGTTATCTTTTATCTACCACAGTGCTTATTAGAATATCTGGCACATAGTAGGGGCTTAACAAATACTATTAAAAAAGAAAGCTTGAGCCGAGGTGCCGTTGACAGGGCCTAATCAACCCCATGTCAGTGACTGATAGGTATGAGTCAGGCAGCAATTGAGGATAGAGAGGCAGTGAGGATTCTTTGCTACACATGTCCAGTTTATAGATTGGGCTTCCCACAGGAAGGAGGAGAGGGGGCAGGGAAGGGACAATCATCCAGTATTTGAACTAGCTAGGCTGGCTGTGGGCAGGTGGTTGGAGGAGACCAGAGCAAAAACATCCAGAGCACGCTTTACAGTTCCAAACTAAGCCAAGGCTCTTGTTTGGTATTTTTGAAGCACTTACTGTGTGCCAGGCACTGTACTGCACCCTGGGGTAGATATAAGTTAATCATGTGGGGCACAATCCATGTCCCTCATGGAGCTCACAGTTTTCATCCCCATTTCACAGATGAGGTAACAGAGGAGTGAAGTGACTTGCCCAAGGTCACTCAGCAGACAAGTGGCAGAGCTGGGATTAGAACTCAGGTCTTTCTGGCTCCCAGGCCTGAGCTCTATCCACTAGGCAACACTGTTTCTCATGTTATTAGTTTCATTTTGGAGAGGGAGAGTTAGGAGGATGGAATCTTAAGATTTATTTGCTGGAAATACTGACTTACTAAAGCTGGCCCTCAGATGGTGAGTTGCTTGTGGGACAGCCCATATTTCCTTCTGAGGAAAGAAGGACTAGACAGGCTCATCTTCTTTCACTTCCTTCTGATGGGGGACCTGTGAGGCAGGCAGAGGCCAAAGGGTTGAATACAGGTCATCTTTCCTTATCTAAGGGAAAAGAAGAGCTTGAAATATTTCACCCCTAGAAAGAAAAAGGAAAATGTGATTGTGCAAAGACTAGAGCTTTTGTTTCCTGTTTTCACCAGTGGCTTTAATACCCAAGGTGAATAGCTGACCAGGACAAATCTCAGGTAAGATGGAAAGATTGAAAGACAAAGTAATAATGGGAAGAGCAGCTAAAGGTTGCCTATGTCTTCACTATTCATTGAAAAACTATTTTGTGTGGAGCATCATCTTCAGTGGTATTAGGAGATCACCAGAGTTCATTCCTTTGACAATATTTACTGAATACATACTCCGTGCAGAGCACCATATTGCACTGGTGCTTGGGAGACTACAGCAAAGGTGTTTTTGCCATTTCCTTGAGATTGCTTCTTTATCTGGGAAGAGAATAATTAAGCCATTTCTTAGTATTAATAATAATAATTATGGTATTTGTTAAGCATTTATTATATGCTGAACACTGTACTAAACACTGGGATGAACACAAGATAATCAGGTTAGACACAATTCCTGTCCCATTTGGGGTTCACAGTCAAAGTAGGAGGAGGAACAGGTATTTACTCCCCATTTTACAGATGAGGAAACTGAGGTAGAGAGGTTAAGGAATTTGCCCAAGGTCACAAAGCAGGCATTTGGCAAGAGTGGGATTAGAATCCAGGGTTTCTGACTCTCAGGTCTGTGCTCTTTCCAGTAAGCTACATTGCTTCTTCTCGTTCATTCATTCATTCAATAGTATTTATTGAGCGCTTACTATGTGCAGAGCACTGTACTAAGCGCTTGGGATGAACAAGTCGGCAACAGATAGAGACAGTCCCTGCCGTTTGACAGGCTTACAGTCTAATCGGGGGAGATGGACAGACAAGAACAATGGCAATAAATAGAGTCAAGGGGAAGAACATCTCGTAAAAACAACGGCAACTAAATACAATCAAGGCAATGTACAATTCATTAACAAAATAAATAGGGTAACGAAAATATATACAGTTGAGCGGACGAGTACAGTGCTGTGGGGATGGGAAGAGAGAGGTGGAGGAGCAGAGGGAAAAGGGGAAAAAGAGGGTTAAGCTGCGGAGAGGTAAAGGGGGGATGGCAGAGGGAGTAGAGGGAGAAGAGGAGCTCAGTCTGGGAACGCCTCTTGGAGGAGGTGAGTTTTAAGTAGGGTTTTGAAGAGGGAAAGAGAATCAGTTTGGCAGAGGTGAGGAGGGAGGGCATTCCAGGACCGCGGGAGGACGGCGGGATAGGCAAGACCGAGGGACGGTGAGGAGGTGGGCGGCAGAGGAGTGGAGCGTGCGGGGTGGGTGGTAGAAAGAGAGAAGGGAGGAGAGGTAGGAAGGGGCAAGGTGATGGAGAGCCTTGAAGCCTAGAGTGAGGAGTTTTTGTTTGGAGCGGAGGTTGATAGGCAACCACTGGAGTTGTTTAAGAACGGGAGTGACATGCCCAGATCATTTCTGCAGGAAGATGAGCCGGGCAGTGGAGTGAAGAATAGACTGGAGCGGGGCGAGAGAGGAGGAAGGGAGGTCAGAGAGAAGGCTGACACAGTAGTCTAGCCGGGATATAACGAGAGCCCGTAGCAGTAAGGTAGCCGTTTGGGTGGAGAGGAAAGGGCGGATCTTGGCGATATTGTAGAGGTGAAACCGGCAGGTCTTGGTAACGGATAGGATGAGTGGGGTGAACAAGAGATGGTGCATGGGTCCATGAACACTCCCCAAAGACATACAGAAGTCCTTGGTTTGTTTTTGGTCTTCATAACTTGGTATCTCTTCCTTCTTAATTTTTTATGGTATTTTTTAAGCTCTCACTACGTGCCAAGTACTGCACTAAGCACTGGGGTAGATACAAGATAACCAGGTGGGGACACAGTCCGTGTGCCACATGAGGCTCACAGCTTTATTCCCCATTTTACAGATGAGGTAACTGAGGTACAGAGAAATTAAGTGACTTGCCCAAGGTCACAGAGAAGACAAGTGGAAGAGCCGGGATTAGAATCCAGGTCCTTCTGACTCCCAGGCCCTTGCTCTTTCCACTAGACCCTGCTGCTTCTCCAAGAGTATTTTTGAGAACTCCAGCAACCTAGTGAGGCCTGATTTCCTTTTCCAGAAAACCTGTCAAATTTTTCCATAACAGGCCATTTTTCCAAATAAGTGCCTTGCACAAAACAATCATTTAAGCAAGTGGCTTGAATACAGCAACAATATTAATAATAATAATAATAAAAATAACTATAATATAGAGCTGTAATAGAGTAAGTGCTCACTGGTCCCAAACGTAAAGATTTTATTATTTTGTCAGGTATAAAGTGAGACCCACCAACTTAACTCTTTGTGCATTTGGTATTCACCCTACTCTCAGCCTCATAGCACTTATGTGTGTGTGTATATACACATCTCTCTATGTATCTATCTAGATGCATGGGTATGTATATACGTATACATATGTCTATATACATATATATATGTATTCATATATAATTTATATAAATGTCTGTGTTCCTCTCTAAACTGTAAACTCGTTGTGGGCAGAGAACATGTCAACCAACTCTATTGTATTGTACTCTCTCAAGTTCTCAGTACAGTGCTCTGCAAATAGTCAATATTCAATAAATACCATTAATTGATTATTGTTGTTGTCTTATGCTACTGAGTTGTGTCTGACCCATAGTGACATAACGGACACAACTCTCCCAGAACACCCCACTTCCATCAGCAGTCATTCTGGTAGTGCATCCATAGAGTTTCTTGGTAAAAATACAAAAGTGACTTACCAGTGTCTCCTTCCACACAGTAAACTTGAGTCTCCACCATCGACTCTCTTCTATGCCGCTGCTGCCCTGCACAGGTGAGTTTTGACTTGTAGCAGATTATCTTACATTCACTAGCCACTGCTCAAGCTAGGAATGGAATGGGTATGCCTCTACTTTACTCTGCTTCCCATAGTCGGGACTAGTAGAGTACTAGAAACTCTCCAGATGTGACCCTGAGAGGGGATTGATTGGCTGACCAACCTATAATTCCCAGGATCTCCTATGGAAGGCATTTTGCACAAGGGAGGTGCATTGGTGATCTGCTCTTCCTTCAGGATAAAGACTCTTTACTATTCACTCTGACCATGACTTCCACAAATGGGGAAGCAGCGTGGCTCAGTGGAAAGAGCCTGGGCTTGGGAGTCAGAGGTCATGAGTTTGACTCCCGGCTCTGCCACTTGTCAGCTGTGTGGCTGTGGGCAAGTCACTTAACTTCTCTGTGCCTCAGTTACCTCATCTGTAAAATGGGGATTAAGACTGTGAGCCCCACGTGGGATGACCTGATTACCCTGTATCTCCCCCAGCGCTTAGAACAGTGCTTTGCACATAGTAAGTGCTTAACAAATACCAACATTATTATTAACTTTCTTTCTAAGTTCCTTCAGACCTTTGTGTTGTTGCCATTGGGTTTTGGTAATTTTGTTTTTACATCTAGTTAATCAATTCTAGTTTATCAATTCTAGTTTATCAATTCTAAAGTGTATCAGTCAGGTTGAAACGTTCTGTGCAGTCTCCATAATATGAGCCAGTTCATTGACCAATTGTCAACCAAAAAAAATGTTTGGATGTGAGAATCTAACACCTTCCTCAGTAAAGATGGGATTAAATAATTCATTGAGCCTTTCTGCTATCTTCTTTCCATGCCGGAGTGTACCGCTTAATGATGTTCAAGGTCTTAGCTGTCTTCTGGCTTTTTTTAAAGACTTTTTTTAAGTGTTTACTATGTGTCAAACACTGTTCTAAGTGCTGGGGAAGGTACAAGTTAATTAGATTGGGCACAGTCCCTGTCCTGCATGGGGCTTTTGATATATTTCAGCAATACCTGGTTACTGGAAGGAGTTCCAGGCCAGAAGGAGGACATGGTCAAGGGATCAGCGACAAGATTGAGGTGCAGTGAGAATATTCAATTAGAGGAGTGAAGTGTGTGGGCTGGGTTGTAGTACAAGATGAGTGAGGTAAGGTTGGAGTGGGCAAGGTAACTGAGTGCTTTAAAGCTGATGGTAAGAAGTTACTGTTTGATACAGAGGTGGATGAACAATTGCTTGAAGTTCTTGAGGAATAGGAAGACATGGATTGAAAGGTTTTATTAAAAAAATGATCCATGTAGAAGAATGAAGCGTGGACTGGAGTGGAGAAAGACCCGAGTCAGGTCAGGAAGGAAGCAGATGCAGTAGTCAAGGCAGGCTATTTGGATAGACAAGAAAGAGCAGACTTTAGTGATATTGTCAAGGTAGAACTGACAGGATTTGGTGGTAGATTGAATATGTGGGTTGAATGAGAGAGATGAGTCAAGGATAATGCCAAGTTTCCAATCTTGTGAGGCAGTGAGGATGGTGGGTGCTGTCTACATTGATGGAAAAGGCAGGGGAGGACAGGGAGGGAAGATGAGGACTTCTGATTTGAGTTTCAGCAGGACACACAAGTAGAGATGTCCTGAAAGCAGGAGGAGAAGCAGCATGACATAGTGGAAAGAATAAGGGTCTGGGAGACAGAGGACCAGGGTTCCAATCTCGGCCTACCAATTGCTTGCTATGTGATCCTGGGCAAATTGCTTAACTTCTCTGTGCCTTGATTCCCTCAACTGTAAAATGGGAATTAAATACCTATTCTTCCTCCTACTTAGACTGTGAGCCCATGGGGGACAGGGACTATGTCTGACCTAATGAACTTGTACCTAGCCCAGTGCTTAGAACAGTGTTTGACACCTAGTAAGTGCTTAAATACCTAAAAAAAATTAAACTGCAGAGAAGAAGGTCAGAACTGGAGATGTAGCCTTTGGGAATCATATGCATAAAGATGGTGGTTGAAACATGGGGAGTGAATGAGTTCTCCAAGGGAGTGGTTGTAGTTGGAGAACAGAGGGACCCAGGACTGAGCCTTAAAGGACTCCCACAGTTAGAAGGTAGGGGGCAGAGGAGGAGCCTTCAAAAGAGACTGAAAAGAGGTAGATAGGGATTTTTTGTTTTAAATAGCCACTTTGATGTGTCATATTTTTCTTCACGTTACTTCATTTTCCCGCAGTAAGACATTTAGCAGCTCTAGTAGTTTGGCTGCCACGTGGTGATATATTGGCTTTCTTTGTAGTGAAACTTTGGCATGCCCAAAACTTGATGAAGCCTTCACTGCAGTGAGTGGTATGAAGAATGACAAAGCTCCAGATCTGATGGAAACCAGAGGAAGTTTACAAACGAGGAAACGGGTGTAAAAGCAGAAATTTCTTCTTGGCAGAGCGGTCTACTCAAGCATTTGAAACAGCCTCCATGGCTGCCTCTGTCCAACTAGGCAGTGGCAGCATGGCAACAGTAATAATAATAGTAATAAAAATAATTGTAGTACTTATTAAGCACTTACTTTGTGCCAAGCACTGTTCTAAGCACTGGAGAAGGTGCAAGTTAATCGAATTGGACACGGTCCCTGTCCCACATTGGGGTTCACGCTCTGAATCCCCATTTTACAGATGAGGTAATTGAGGCCCTGAGAAGTGAAGTGACTTGCCCAAGGCCACAGCAGACATGTGGCAAAGCTAGGATTAGAACCCAAGTCCTTCTATCCACTAAGTGATGCTGCTTCTACATACAGCAGAGGCTGTGTGGATGGGTTATTACTTCAGAGCTTTGAATAATAAAAATAATAATAATAATAATAATATTTATTAAGCACTTACTATATGCCAAGCACTGTTCTAAGCACTGGAGGATCTGGGTGCAGTGTCCATGCCCAGTGGAATTGCTGAAGGAGTGAATGGGCAGGTTGGGCAGTGAGAGCACCCCAGGGAGGTTGAGGTAGAACAGAGAACCAAAGCCTATCGGGTTCTCCGGAGAGAGGTGAGGCAAAGGCAAACATAGCTCAACCCTCCTACTTAGACTGTGAGCCCCATGTGGGACAGAGATTATGTCTACCCTGATTATTTTGTATCTACCCCAGAGCTTAGTATAGTGCCTGACACATAGTAAACACTTAAGTTTTATAAAAAAAAGGATGTGTTGTGCATTTGGGAAGCTAAGAACCAATCAACTCTAACACAGTAACTGTCTAACATGGGGATGACAGTTGGGAGAGTGATTAGGTATATTTCATTTCCATTTTACAGATGAGGAAGTTGAGGCTCAGAGAAATAATAACAAAAAATCAATATTTTATTAATAATAATTATTATTATGGTATTTGTTAAATACTTACTATATGCCAGGCACTGTGCTGAGCACTAGAGTAAATAGAAATAAATCAGTTGGATATAGTCCCTGTCCCACGTGGGGCTCATAGTCTCGATCCCCATTTTAGAGATGAGGTAACTGAGGCACAGAGATGTAAAGTGACTTACTCAACGTCACACAGCAGACAAGTGGCAGAGCTGGGATTAGAACCCATGACCTCTGACTCCCATGCCCATGCTCTATCCACTACACCATGCTACTTCTCACATTTAGCACATACAGTTTACAGAGCACTATTCTAAGCACTTGGTAGACAGCAATACGAGTTAGTAGATACAATCCTTGCCCTCTAGGAATTTGCAGTCTAGAAAAGAAACAAATATTAAAATAAATTACAGGTAGGGTAAGTATCGGAGTATGAGAATATGAACGTTACACATTGTGGGGCTGGGAGTGGGGTGACTATCAAAGTGCTTAAAGGGTACAGAAACTTGTCCATGGTCACGCAGCAGGCTAGAGCAGAACCAGGACTTGAACCCAGGTCTCCTGACTCTTTCCTGACTCCCAGCCCTGCCTGTTGCCCTGATGAAGTCTGGTTCAGCTAGGGCACAGGCAGCAGGAACCATGCTGGCAGGAGAAGCTTCCAGATGCTTCAGGCCTGATAAACACAAGGCTCAGTCGACTGAAGTTCTGGGCCCCAGCCTAAGGGAAGGGCCCCTATTCCAGCCAAAAGCAACCCTCAAGGGTTGTTCAAGCACGCTCTTCCCCCACTCCCCCACCCCGATTATTTCCCTTCCAGCAGAAGAGCCCCCCCCACCCCTGAGCCACAGCAGCACTATTTGCCGAGACAGTATGGAAGAGGAGCTGGGAGCCACAGTCCCATAAACTGTACTGGGGAAGGGAAGAGAGAGAGCTCTCAGATGCACAGAGTTGGATTGCCCTTTATCCCCTCTCCTCCTCTCTCTGACCTAAACCCCATGGCTAGGAGTTAGTCAAGCAGCAGGGAGTCCTCCCACCTGCACCCCCAGAAAGCACCTTCCCAGGTCCAAGCATGCTCCCCTCCTTCAAAGCCTTATTGAAGGCACATCTCCTCCAAGAGGCCTTCCCAAACTAAGCCCCCTTTTCCTCTTCTCCCACTCCCTTCTGTGTTGCCCTTGCTCCCTTTGTTCTTCCCCAAACCCAGCCCCACAGCACGTATTCATTCATTCATTCAATAGTATTTATTGAGCACTTACTATGTGCAGAGCACCGTACTAAGCACTTGGAATGTACAGTTCAGCAACAGATAGAGACAATCCCTGCCCAATGACAGGCTTACAGTTTAATCGGGGAACAAAAACAAGACAACATAATCATGATACATAGAATCAAGGGGAAGTACACCTCATTAACAAAATAAATAGGGTAATAAAAATATATACAAATGAGCACAGTGCTCAGGGGAGAAGGGGGGAAGACAGGGGGAGGAGCAGAGGGAAAGGGGGAGCAGAGAGGAAGCAGAGGGAGCAGAGGGAAAAGGGGAAGCTCAGTCTGGGAAGGCCTCTTGGAGGAGGTGAGCTCTCAATAGGGCTTTGAAAAGGGGAAGAGAGTTAGTTTGGTAGAG
Organism: Ornithorhynchus anatinus; assembly: GCF_004115215.2. Taxonomy (NCBI): domain Eukaryota; kingdom Metazoa; phylum Chordata; class Mammalia; order Monotremata; family Ornithorhynchidae; genus Ornithorhynchus; species Ornithorhynchus anatinus. The sequence goes on from NC_041728.1 coordinate 96,139,886, forward strand.
GTGAGGAGAGAGGGCATTCCAAGACAATGGGCCAGAGGTCGACGGCGGGATAGGCATGAATGGGGGGGGGGGGCGGTGAGGAGGTGAGCAGCAGAGGAGCGGAACGTGCTGGGTGGGCAGTAGAAAGAGAGAAGGGAGGTGAGGTAGGAGAGGGCAAGGTGATGGAAAACCTTGAAGCCCAGAGTGGGAAGTTTTTGTTTCGTGTGGAGATTGATAGGCAACCACTGGAGGTTTTTAAGGAGGGGAGTGACATGCCCAGAGCGTTTCTGCAGGAAGATGATCCAGGCAGTGGAATGAAGAATAGACTGGAGTGGGGAGAGACAGGAGGAAGGGAGGTCAGAGAGAGAGAAGGCTGACACAATAATCCAGCCAGGATATTATGAGAGCTTGTACCAGTAAAATAGCCATTTGGATGGAGAGGAAAGGGCGGATCTTGGCTATATTGTAAAGGTGAGACCGGCAGGCATTGGTGACGGATTGGATGTGTGGGGTGAATGAGAGAGCTATGCACGTATGCACATATCTAATTTATTTATCGTTTTGGGCAGGTAATGTGTCTGTTTATTGTTGTATTGTTCTCTCCCACAGCACTTACATACATATCTGTAATTGATTTATTTATATTATTGTCTGTTTCCCCCTCTAGTCTATAAGCTCGTTTTGGGCAGGGATTGTCACTCTTTATTGCTGTACTGTACTTTCCCAAGTGCTTAGCAGAGTGCTGTGCATATGCTAAGTGCTTAATAGATATGATTGAATGAATCTCCCAGGCGATTAGTACAGTGCTCTGCATGTAGTAGGATTGAACAAATGAATGAATAATAACTCAATCCAGTAGTAATAGCTAATAAGTAACACCTAGTTAGCATGTGCTAATTGATGAGGGATTAGCTATTGGGAGTCATACTCTGGCCAGAACCCTTTTGGGCCCTGTGGTTCTGATTTCCTTTCACCTCTGTGAAAATGGAATGTGCTTTTCTGTTGCCTTTACAAGAGGCTCTGCCTATGCACATGGAACACTAAGGAAACATAACCAAAGAAACTTCCAAAATCACCGACTTCACAAAGAGGAGGTGACTCATGGAATCTCAATGCTCTCAAATGCCGAAAAGAACCTTTCTTTTCTAAGGAAAGGTTAAAAAAAAACTGGTGGTTAGGCTAGGAGAAGAGGAGGCTAAAAGATGACCAAATAACTGTTTTCAAGTCTTTGAAAGGATTTTTACAGGAAGGATACTGACCAATTGTTTTCAATGACCATCGGAATGTCTATGAATAAGAGAAAGGGGGTTTAAATTGAAATAAAAGATATTTCTCTTCATCATAAAAAATAACTTTCTGACCATCACTGGAACAGAATGGCCTAGAGGAAAGAGCACAGGCCTGGAAGTCAGAGGACCTGGGTTCTAATACCGACTTGACCACTAGTCTGTGACCTGGGACAAGTCACTTCACTTCTCTATGCCTTAATCACTTCACCTCTAAAATGGGGATTAAAACTGTGAGCTCTATGTGGGGCAGGAACTGGATCCAATCTGATTATCTACCCCATGCTTAATACACTGCTTGGCATATAGTAAGCACTTAACAAATACCATTAAAAAAATGGGTGGGTTACCATAAGAAGTTGTAACAATACTTTAAAAATATATTAATGGCATTCACTGAGTGCTTACTGTGTGCACAGCCCTGTACTAAGTGCTTGGGAAAGCACAATAGAATAAGTAGACATGATTCCTTCCCTCAAGGAGTTTACAGTCTAGCAAGGGAAACAGACACTAAAACAAATTGAAGCTAGAATAAATAACTGATTTATAAAGGTATGTGCATAAGTCCTGTGAGGGCAGGGGTAAGGTAGGTTCCTAACGCATGGATAATGCAGTAAGGAGGGAAAATAGGTTGGGGAAATGAAATTAATCAATCCATCAATCATTTGTATTTAATGACCACTTACTCTATGGAGAGCACTATACTAGCACATAGAAGAGTTGGTAGATGTGTTCCCTGCCCACAGAGAGCTTACAGTCTAGAGGGTGAGACAGAAACTAATATAAATAAATTACAGATATGTACATAAGTACTATGGGGTTGATGAAGGAGTGAATAAATGGTACAATTCCTAGTGCCAGGGCAATACAGAAGGGAGTTGGAGAAAAGGTAATTAGGTTTAGTCGGGGAAGACCTCTTGAAGAAGAAATGCTTTTAATAAGACTTTAAGGTGGGAAGAATGAAGGTCTGTTGAAAAGGGAGGGCATTCCAGGCCAAGAGGCAGGTTATAGGTGAGTGGTACCTGGTGAGATAAAATTGAGGAACAGTGAGTAGGTCAGAAATGGACAAGTCAAGTGCAGGCTGGGTTATAGTAGGAAATTAGAGTGATAGGGTCAGAGGGGTAAGGTGATTGAGTATTTTAAAGCCTAGGCTAAGGAGTTCCTGTTTGATGCAGAGGAGCTGTGATTTTAGGAGGGCTTTGAAAATGTGAAGAGGGAGGAAATTCCAGGCAGATGGGACATACCCATCAGACCTGAATCGTTTGTTCATTGACCCACAAGGACGCAGGTGGCTACACCAGCTAATTTCTCAAGGCCCCATTCAGTCTGTTATTCTAGAAGTCCATGACTCCAATAACACTTGGCTAAGATAATATAGTAAAAGCATCTGATTGATGCAATTTCACCCAAGAATTTCCTCATTAATACAGATCCTGAGTAAACCAGAGAAACGGGAAGGCAGAACAAAGGGAAGGCATGAAATCATGTTTAGGCTTCAGGCTGGTGACCCAGTGCTTTATTTTCACAACTAGTTTTTGCAGAAGGAACTCCTCTAGCTACCAGATACCTTTACCCAGTCCCCTGTCTACTATGTAGCTCCATTTACACACAGAGCTCCAGGCTTGTCTCAAAGACACTGTTTTTAATTCTCACTTGGGTATTCTTTTCCTGCATTTAATGCAGTGTTCTGCACACAGTAGGTGCTTAATAAATACTACTACTAACACTGCAACTATTACTATCACCACTACTATCAATACTATAGTGAAACCTCCACCAGGAGGCTCCCCCCGCAGTCGTCTTGTCTTATGCCGTTGAGTCGGCTCCGACCCAAAGCGACGTCACGGAAACATCTCTCCCAGAACGCCCCACCTCCATCTGCAATAGTTCTGGCAGTGGAACCATAGAGTTTTCTTGGTAAAAATACGGAAGCGGTTTACCATTGCCACCTTCCACGCAGTACACTCGAGTTTCCATCCTCAACACTCTCCCGCGCTGCTGTTGCCCAGCACAGGTGAGTTTTGACTTGTAACAGATTGCTTTCCACTCACTAGCCACTGCCCAAGCTAGGAATGGAATGGAATGGACAGGCCTCTGCTTGACTCTCCCTCCCATAGTCAAGACTGGTAGAGTACTGGAAACGCTCCAGGTGCAGCCCTGAGAGGGGCCCGCCGCAGTAGGAAGTGATTTTCGGGGGCCCGCCGCAGTAGGAAGTGATTTTCTAATAAGAACTGTCAAATCCAGAGATTTCCTAGGTAGATTTCATCCTATTCAAACCAACATGACTGGAGACTGTGCACTCACTGTGGGCAGGGAACTTGTCTACCAACTCTGTAGTTTTGTAGTTTCCTAAGAGCTTAGTTCAGGTACACACTAAGCACTCAATAAATACCACTGATTGATTGATATGGCATCTGGACCATTTGAAGAACATTTACATGTCTGAATAAGGTGCAAAATGAGATTTCTATTTACATGTTGAGTCCTTATGCAGGTTCCTGCAGTATTTGAAGTCCTCACAGTAAGTAATGGCCCCAATAAAGTCTAGGTCATTATAGCCATTTTCACAAGGCTAATGACTCTCATTTTATTTCCGGGATCAGCTCTGAGACAGCACAGCAGAGTACAGCATAGTAAGTTCGCTAATCAGTTAAGAAAACAGTGTGCTGTTAAGGGATGCCGGTTTATTCCCAGCCAGTGGATCTCTAAAATACACAGTTTCCCTGGCTATATTTTCATTCTCATAGACAAAGTCTGTTCTTAGATGAAAGAAATTGAAATGGCAAAATGCTTTATCTGTACAACATGAGTTTTGCCTAACTAAACTCTGCCCTGTCTTCCCACCTCAAAAACCTTCCTTTCAGCCCCCAGGAATTTTAACTGTGGTGCTTTATAAGCACTGTGTACCAAGAACTGTACAAAATGATCAGATCAGACAATTCCTGTTCCTCATGAAGCTCACAGTTTAAGAGGAAGGGCAATCCCCATTTTACAGATGAGGAAAATGAAGCACAGAGAAGTGACTTGCCCAAGGTCCCCCAGAAGGCAAGTGGCAGATCCAGGATTAGACCCCAGGTCCCCTGACTCTCAGGCCTGTGCTCTTTCCACTAGGCCTTGCTGCATCTCAAAGACAAGATCTTTGCCCTAGAAATCCAAGAGCTGGTTCCAGGAATGTGGGCAGTGTCAGCCTCACTATATCGTTCCATTAGAGAAGCAGCGTGGCTCAGTGGAAAGAGCCTGGGCTTCGGAGTCAAAGGTCCTGGGTTCGACTCCCAGCTCTGCCACTTGTCAGCTGTGGGACTGTGGGCAAGTCACTTAACTTCTCTGTGCCTCAGTTCCCTCATCTGTAAAATGGGGATTAACTGTGAGCCTCACGTGGGGCAACCTGATGACCCTGTATCTACCCCAGCGCTTAGAACAGTGCTCGGCACATAGTAAGCGCTTAACAAATACCAACATTATTATTATTATTATTAAAGCTTTTCACCAAAGTTGTAAAAGTGTTTTATGGAAATACCATTAGACTGGAAGCTCCTCTAGGGCAGGGACTGGGCCTTTCTTTTATTGTACTCTTTCAAGATGCCTGTATAGTACTTTGCCCAAAGTAGGTGCTTAAGATATATGAATGAATGAATGAATGAATGAATGAATGAATGAATGAATGAATGAATGAATGAATGGAAGAGAATGCCTTTGCCAAGATCTTTAAGCCCGTTGTGGGCAGGGAATGTGTCTGTTTTTGTTATAATGTATTCTCCCAAGTGCTTAGTATCATGCTCTGCATACAATAAATGCTCAATAAATATGACTGAATGAATGAATATATATGAATGAATGAATGGAAGGGAATGGCTTAGCCAAGATCTTTAAGTTGTATCTTTGTTTCCTTGCCACAGTGATAATAATGAGGATAATAATTGTGTTTGTTAAAATGGTAAATGCTTACTATGTGCCAAGGATTGCCAAGAGGATGAGGAGCAGTGTGGCCTCGTGGAGAGAGCACAGGCCTGGGAGTCAGAAGGGCCTAGGTTCTAATTCTTTCTTTGCCAATCGCTTGCTCTGTGACCTTAAGCAAGTCACTTCACTTCTCGGTGTGTCAGTTTCCTCAACTTTAAAATGGGGATATATATGCTCCCTCCTACTTAGACTGTGAACCTCATGTGGGACAGGGACTGAGTGTGACCTAACTAAATTGTACCTACCCCAGCACTTAGAATAGTGTTTTACACAAAGTAAAGGCTTAATAAATACCAAAGAAAAGGACTGTACTAAGCAATGAGGTAGCAGCGTGGCTCAGTGGAAAGAGCCCAGGCTTGGGAGTCAGAGGTCATGGGTTCTAATCCCGGTTCCACTCCTTGTCAGCTGTGTGACCTTGGGCAAGTCACTTAACTTCTCTGTGCCTCAGTTCCCTCATCTGTAAAATAGGGATGAAGACTGTGAGCCCTACATGGGACAACCTGATTACCTTGTATCTACCCCAGCGCTTAGAACAGTGCTTGGCACATAGTAAGTGCTTAACAAATACCAACATTATTATTATTATTATTATCATAAAAGGTGATAAGGTCAGGCACAGTCCCACATGGTGCTCAGAGTGTACGTAGGAGGGAGAGGGAGGACAGGTACTAAAACCTCATTTTATAGATGAGTAAACTGAGGCCTAAGGTCACACAGTGGACAGGTGACAGAGCCAGGATTAGGACCCAGGTCCTCTGACTCCCAGACCCATGCTCTTTCCAGTAGGCCTCACTGCTTCTCTACTAATGACAACATCTGGAGCATATGCCTGTTGAGTCATGCAGTAGGCTCACTCTGTTTGGGTGAGAGGGCTTGTCTAGTCCCTCAGAATGGGCAAAGGACAGTCTTAAAGCAGATCCAACTGACCAGGCAGGGAATATGTCTTTTAATTCTGTTGTATTGTACTCCCCCAACCTCTTAGTACGGTGCTTTGCACACAGTAAGTGCTCAGTAAATATGTATGATTGGCTGAGAGAAAAATCTGGAAAAGGCATCTGACCTTGACCACTGACCTGAATCTGCAGGTGAATCTTACACTCTGTACCCACATAAAAACAAGTTCATTCATTCATTCATTCAGTCAGTCAGTCAGTCATATTTACTGAGCGTTTACTGTGTGCAAAGCACTGTACTAAGTGCTTGGAAAGTACAGTTTGGCAACAGAGACAATCCCTACCCAACAATGGGCTCACAGTCTAGAAGGGAGAGTCAGACAACAAAACAAAACAAGTAGACAGATATCAGTAGCATCAAAACTAAATAAAATTATAGATATATACACATCATTAATAAAATTAATAGAATAATAAATATGTACAAATATACACAAGTGTTGTGGGGCAGGGGAGGGGGTAGAGCAGAGGGAGGGAGTAGGGGCCATGGGGAGGGGAGGAGGAGCAGAGGAAAAGGGGGACTCAGTTTGGGAAGGCCTCCTGAAGGAGGTGAGCTCTCAGTAGGGCTTTGAAAAGGGGAAGAGAGCTAGTTTGGCAGATGTGAGGAGGGAGGGCATTCCAGGCCAGAGGTAGGACATGGGCCAGGGATCGACGGAGGGACAGGTGAGAACGAGGTACAGTGAGGAGGTTAGCAGCAGAGGAGCAGAGTGTGTAGGCTGGGCTGTAGAAGGAGAGAAGGGAGGTGAGGTAGGAGGGGGCAAGGTGATGGAGAGCTTCAAAGCCAGTAGTGAGGAGTTTTTGCTTCATGCAAAAGTTGATAGGCAACCACTAGAGATTTTTGAGGAGGGGGGTGGCATGCCCAGAACGTTTCTGTAGAAAGATAATCCGGGCAGCAGAGTGAAGTATAGACTGTAGCAGGGTGAGACAGGAGGATGGGATATCAGAAAGGAAACTGATGATGTAATCCAGTCGGGATATCATGAGAGACCAACAGCGATTTGGATGAAGAGGAAAGGGTGGATCTTAGCAATATTGTGAAGGTGAGACCGGCAGGTTTTGGTGACAGATTGGATGCGTGGGGTGAATGAGAAAGCGGAGTCAAAGATGACACCAAGTTTGCGGGCTTGGGAGATGGGAAGGATGGTAGTGCGGTCCACAGTGACGGGAAAGTCAGGGAGAGGACAGGATTTGGGAGGGAAGATAAAGAGTCAGCCTTGGACACGTTGAGTTCATGCTCCCCACCTGCCAGCTTCTCAGGGTCTCCATCTGCTCCAGAGATCAAATCCCAAGGGGAGTGGATGAAGCTAAAGGAAAAAAAAAGTAGAAGCAGAAAAAGAACCAACACTCTTAATGAGAGGCAGCTGCCTTCAGAAGGGAAAACATTGCAGAGCAGAGTAAAGTGACTAAGGGGCGTTGGTATGGTTAATGTCTGACCTGAAATAGATTATATTCACAGCCAATGGCCTGAGTGTCTGAAAACACTGCAGTCTCCTGCTTCTGCCAGTTCTGCCTTAAGGGCCAGGCTATAAAACTCCATCAAAAGGAGGCATATTTCAGAGACAGTCTATGTCATTTGGGAGCCAAAAATAGGCTGGCAGCATCTCTTGGTCTCTAGAGCCCATGCAAACCAGGGAGCATATTCCTCAGCCTGAGAGACAATTATAACTCAGCCGGCATGACAATCTCTGGACGTTGGAGAATAGAAACATTATCCACAGGTGATCCACTCTATGTCCCAAAACAGATCTGGTAAAATCCATCAGATTTCCTACATGAAGCAGGCTCCACTTTACCCTACTGAGCTAATAATAATAACAATAGTAATCATTCAATCGGATTTATTGAGCACTTACTGTGTGCAGAGTGCCATCCTAAGCACTTGGGAAAATACAATATAACACAGTTGGTTAACATGTTCCCTGCCCACAGTGAGTTTATAATCTAGAGAGGGGAGAAAGAGATTAATATAAATAGATAAATTATGAATATGTACTTAAGTGCTGTGGTGCTGAGGGAGAGCTAAATAAAAGGTGCAAATCCAAGTGCAATTAATAAATGTAATTCATGTACTATTGCAGCAATCAATAAATGGTATTTATTGAGCACTTTGTGCAGAGAACCATACTAAGTGCTTGGGAATGTATAATACAACAGATGTGGTAGACGCGATCCCTTCCCATGAGTATTTTACAATCTACAGGGGGAGGCAGACATTGAAATGAATTAGGGATAAGGGAAATAGCAGAATATAAGAACATTTACACGGGTATTATGGGACTGGGGTGAGTATCAAGGTGTTTAAGGGGTACACAGTGAAGTTCATAGTTGATGCATAGGAAAGGCCAGATAGAGAAAATAAAGGGATTAGTCTTAATAGTAGAAGTTTTATTTGCTAAAGAATGTGTCGGTTTAATGTTATATTGTACTCTTCCAAGTGCTCAGTACAGGGCTTTTCACACAGCAAGTGTTCAATGACACAACTGAATGAATGACGAAAGAATGTGAAGTGCTTGCTATATGCCAGGCACTATACTAAGCACTGGAATAGGTACAATATAATCAATTTGGACACAGTTCCTGTACTACATGAGGCTTCCAGTCTAAATATGAGGGGAGAACAGGCATGAATTCCTAATTTTTAGATAAGAAAACTGAAGCACCCAGAAGTTAAGTGACTCACCTGGCAAAACACAAAGGCAAATGGCAGAGTTGGGGGATTAGAATGGTCTGATTCTAGGTGAGTGAAGCAGTATGACCTAGTGGCAAGAGCACAGGCTTGGGAGTCAGAGGATGTGGATTCTAATCTCTGGTCCGACACTTGTCTGCTGTGTAACCTTGGGCAAATCATTTCACTTCTCTGGGCCTCGGTTACCTCATATGTAAAACAGGGAATAAGGCTGTGAGCCCCACAAGGGACCACCTGATTTCCTTGTATCTACCAGCACTTAGAACAATGCTTAGCACATAGTAAGCGCTTAACAAATACCATAATGATTATTTTTCCCAGGTGACCTGGTTCTCCGTGGTTATACTCCGGACTTGCCCAGAAAATTTCCTTATCTTTTTCTCTGCAAACTAAACTGGCTGACCTAAAAGCATAGGTCAACAACTTTCAACTTTTACCTGTTTATTTTCCCTCAAGCCACTTCACTATTGGTCTTCATCTATGTTCATATGCATTCCTAATCTCCTTGTTATCATTTTTGCTATCAGCAGAAAAGCCCTGGGCAAATCTCATTTTACTTCCACATTCTGCATTCTGCAAAGCCTGCATGTACACAGACTTCTTTGCAGGCACTGCAGAGTGCTGGACAAACATATCAATGGGGTCCCTGTTCCCTGCTGAAACCATCGAAATTGCACTACTGCAAAATTGTGTCTTCCAGCACAGCCACCTGATCATTACACTGCCACTCTAAAGAAAGAAAAATAGTTCCTGATTCTCTTTTCAAATGTATTATCTCGTCCCCTAAATCAATTATTGAAACAGGAAAAGCAAAAGATTAATCACCGAGATGCAGCATGAAAGCATAACAAGATGCTTGAGGCTCTCAGCCTGGCAGGATGCAAATTCCTAGGTGGAATCTTTTGTCCCCACAATCTGGAGGTTCAATAACACCAGTCAATCAGTCAGTGGCATTTGAGAGCTTATTATGTACTTGGGACAGTACAGTGTTTGGGAGAATACAATAGAATTACCAGACATGTTCCCTGCCCATGTGAGCTTGCGGTCTAGAGGTACCACAGAGAAAACAAAGCCAGAGATGTTCCATTTTCTTGCCTCTCTTGCCTTAGCTGTAAATTGGCCAAACAGACCTGGGATGGGAGCTGAGAAGGGACTCTTCAGTCCTTCATCTGTGTTTGACTGTCTGCTGAACTTTAGGTTGGACCTCCACCCTCCTTCCACCTGAAAATCAAATGTCATTGTTGTTTCCGATTCAGAGCAACCCAGTGGATGCATCTTCTCCAGAAGGCCTTATTTTCAATAGTCACTTTGGAATGTGTATCTGTAGAGTTTTCTTGGTAAAAAATACAGAAGCTGTTTACCCCTGCCTTCTTCTGTGCATAAAACACTTGAATCTCTGCCATTGTCTTTGTTCAATTTTTATCACTTAATCATCTGCCTTTGATTCTTCCCATGCAGCTGCTGCCCAGCAGAGGTGAATCAACTTTGCCTAACACTTCGGCTTAGACCTTGCCTTTACGGGTTACCCTAGTGAAATAGTGCCTCTCAATGCCATAGCTCTAAGCTTCATCAGTATATGCAAACTTTCCTGCTATGATAAGACATTCCTACCTACTTAATAATCATAATCATGGTATTTGTTAGGTGATTATGATATGCCAGGCACTGTTCTAAACTCTAAGGTGGACACAGGCAAATCGAGTTGGACACAGTCCCTGTCCCATGTGGGACTCACCATCTCAATCCCCATTTTATAGATGAGGTAACTGAGGAACAGAGAAATGAAATGACTTACCAAGGCCACACCGCAAACAAGTGGTGGAGTAGGGATTAGAATCCACGACCTTCTGACTGCCAGTCCTGTACCCTATCCACTGCACCTTGAAAGTGCTAACTAGTGCTAACTAAAGTTCAGAGGTGTTTGCCGAGAGGCCAGACATCCAGGCAGGACAATCACAATAATCGGGATTCTTCTCCACCCCATGAAAGGCTCTGATTGGGCCTCATTTAGAACCTACTTGGTGGGGTGAAGAGAAGGCAGCTGCAACCATGGTTCAACTGCAACACAGAATCAGTCAGTGCTATTTATTGAGCATTTAATAATAATAATTTGTTTATACTTACTTGTTAAATGCTTACTATTTGCTAAACACTGGGGTAGATACAAGATAACCAGGTCCCACATAGGGCTAATAGTCCTAATCCCCATTTCATAGAGGGGGTAAATGAAGCATACAGAGAAGCAGCATGGCGTCGTGGATAGAGAACAGTTCTGGGAGCCAGAAGGTCATGGGTTCTAATCCCAGCTCCACCATACTCATCTCTAAAATGGGGATTGAGACTGTGAGCCCCACTTGGGACAAGGACTGTGTTCAACCCGATTTGTATATATTCACTCCAGCACTTAGTACAGTGCCTGGTACATAGTAGATGCTTAACAAATACCACAATTATTATTATTATTATCATTAATGACTTGCCCAAATTCACACAACAGACAAGAGTTGGATTAGGGATTAGAACCCAAGTCCTCTGACTCCCAGGCCTGTGCTCTTTTAATTAGGCTCGTTTATCAGTCTGATTTATCAATCAATCTTATTTATTGAACACTTACTGTATGCATTCATTCAATCATATTTATTAATAATAATAATTATTATAGTATTTGTTAAGTACTTATTATGTGCCAAGAACTGTTCTAAGCACTGGGTAGATACAAGGTAATCAAGTTGTCCCACATAGGGCTCACAGTCTTAATCCCCATTTTATAGATGGGGTAACTGAGACACAGAGAAGTTAATAATAATAATGTTGGTATTTGTTAAGCGCTTTCTATGTGCCAAGCACTGTTCTAAGCGCTGGGGTAGATACAAGCTGATTATAACCTGGGACAACCTAATTACCCTGTATCTACCCCAGTGCTTAAAACAGCGCTCTGCACATAGTAAGTGCTTAATAAATACCAATATTATTATTACATCATTATTACAAGGGAATTAGGTTATCCCATGTGAGGCTCAGAGTCTTCATCCCCATTTTACATATGAGGTAACTGAGGCCCAGAGAAGTTAAGTGACTTGTCCAAGGTCCCACAGCTGATAAGTGGCAGAGCCAGGATAAGAACCCATGACCTCTGACTCCCAAGCCTGTACTCTTCTGTGTGCAGAGGTACTGTACTTGGAAAGTGTTTGGAAAGTGCAATTCAGCAACAAAGAGAGACAATCTCTGTACACAATGGGCTCAGAGTCTAGAAGGGGGGAGACAGACATCAAAACAAGCAAACAGACATCAATAGTATTAATATAAATAAATAAAATTATAGATAAATACACATGAAAACAAGTAAACAGGCATTAATATAAATCGAATTATAGATATCTACATATATACACATACGCAGAGCATTGTATTAAGCACTTGATAGAGAACAATATATCAGAGTGGGAAAAAATATTTTCCCTGACCACAAGGGGCTTACAGTCTAGCTTACTATGTGTAAAGTATTGTTATTGTACTAAGTCCTTGGGAGAGTACAGTACAAAAATACGCAATACAAACATACAATAAATAAAATACAAATAGGTACATAAGTGCCAAAGAGCTGCAGGAAGGGTGTTTATGAAGTCAGTCAGTCAATCATATCTATTGGGTGCTTTACTGTATGCAGAGCACTGTACTAAACACTGGGGAGAATACAATATAATAGGCACATTCCCAGCCCCCAGTGAACTTACAGTCTAGACAGGGAAACAGACAATGATATAAATAAATAAATTACAGATATGCACATAAGTGCTATAGGGCTGAGTGAAGGGGATGAATAAAGGGAACAAGTCTAGGCAAGAGGAAAGAAGGGGTTAGTCAGGGAAGGCCTCCTGGAGGAGACGTGCCTTCAATAAGGTTTTGAAGCTGGGGAGAGTAATTGTCGGATATGAAGAGGTAGGGCAAGTCACTTTACTTCTCTGTGCCTCAGTTACCTCATCTGTAAAATGGAGATTGAAATTGTGAGCCCCAGGGAGACAGGGACTGTGTTCAACCTGATTTGCTTGTATCCAACTCCATCACTTAGTCCAGTGCCTGGAACATAGTAAGTGCTTAACAAATACCATAATAACAATAATAATAATAATAAGGCATTTCCGGCCAGAGGCACGATGTAGGCAATAAGTCAGTGGTGAAATATATGAGATTGAGGTACACTGAGAAGGTTGACAGAGAAGTGAAGGGTGAGGTCTGGGTTGTATTAGGAAAGTGACAAGGTGAAGTAGTCAGGGGCAAGGTGATTGAGTGTTTAAAGCCAATGGTAAGGAGTTTCAGTTTGATGCGGAGGTGGATGGGCAACCACTGAAGGCTCTTGAGGAGTGGGGAAACATGATCTGAACATAAGTCCATATCATGTGTGTAAAAGGTACAGACCCAAGGGCATTCGTGACGAAGACGGGGGAGCGAGTAGGGGAAAAAAGGAAGTGGAAGTGAGGCTGCCCAACCTCCTCTTTCCTCTTCTGGGGATCAAAGGGCTGCTTTCTGGATACACTGTGGAAGTTTCTGGTCATTATATGATGTTTCTCTGCAAGGATCGTGTCTACCAGCTCTACTGTTCTGTACTCTCCCAAGCGCTCTGCATATAGTAAGTTCTCAATAAATACTTTCGATTGACTGACTGCCAGTAACCTCCAGAATTCAGTCCAAGTCCATCTAGTGATAGATTTATGGTTGGTGTATGAGAAAATGTGATAATAATCTTGGTATTTGTTAAGCGCTTACTATGTGCAGAGCACTGTTCTAAGCACTGGGGGATACAAGGTAATCAGGTTGCCCCACTTGGGGCTCACAGTCTTTATCCCCATTTTACAGATGAGGTAACTGAGGCACAGAGAAGTTAAGTGACTTGCCCAAAGTCACACAGCTGGCAAGTGGCAGAGCCGGGATTTGAACCCATGTCCTCTGACTCCCAAGCCCAGGCTCTTTCCACCGAGCCACGCTGCTGTTCTTATGTGATCATGGGGAAGGGGTGCACAGAGGCAGCAGGTACCTAGGTCACAGTGGTTTCAGGGGCAGTGTCTGGCAACTCTGTTGTACTGTACTCTCCCAAGTGCTTAGTACAGTACTCTGCACACACTAAGCACTCAATAAAAACCATGATTGAATTGATTCAATCAGTTGAATGAATGGTGGTGCTGCATGTGCACATGGCAGACATGTGATTGTGTGTCCATGTATGAATATGTCACCCTGTGGAGGTGCCACACCTGTCCCATCTCAAGTCATCACCTGTTAAGGTCACTATAGTTTCCTGATTTAGAGCACTATCATTTTGTGGGACTCAACAGATACAGTGGTTGATTCCAGTTCCTCTCCCAACTTTCTCCCTTCCTTAGGATCACTACACTATGCACCCTTATTTGGTTCTTGAAAACGAGACACCAATGGTAAAAACCCAACTATTCAGAGGCAGAAATGATAGTAGAACTTGGGCTTTTTATGTCTACAGTCACCCTCGATACTTGAAGAAAACACTACCAATGTTGAAGTTCACCATGTGTGGCCAAAAAGGCCAATTTAGGACCCCTTAGCCCAGTTGACACCTTGTCCACACAAAGACCATCATTTGTTGTGCTGTCATGCTTGTTATTTAGAGTACCTGAAGACTCTTTTTTCTTTTGTTTCCTCCTACCATGAGTCTCTTGAAGCCTCTTCTCAAAAAGGGCTATTTCTGTCTTCACGGCAGTGAATCATACTAAGTTGTCTGCACCCACTGGCTTCCAGATATCAGTTGGTAAGACTTTGCTCTACTATTTCTTTAAAAGATTATCACCTCTCTCCCTCTTGTTTTGGTCACTCTATTTTAGTTGCCACCAGTAGCCCCTTGGTTATTCTGCTATTATCCACATAGTTCACCTAGTAAAGCTTTGTTGAAGTCTCTAAGCCCTTCCTTGTGCATCATTTATGTATGTGGGTCTGTATCCCTTTAGCACTTTGATATTCACCCCTTCCTCAGCCCCACAGCACTATGTACAGACTCATCTGAAATTTATTTTAATAGCTGTCCCCACCACCACAGCCTGTAACTCACTGTGGGCAGGGATATCTACCTACTCTATTGTACTATACTCCCTCAAAGTCTTAGTACCGGACTCCACACAAAGTAAGCATGCAATAAATACCAATATCAACCGGGAGCAGAGCTTCAATATCATGGGAGTAACTTCATTCCAGGACTTCACTGGCTGTGATCCTTCTTGCTGCTTGAAGTTTAGATGGGACGCTGATAAAACTGCCCAAAGAATTGGAGGCATTTGTCTTACAGTCATAGGGGAGATTGGAGAACATTACTTCTCTGTAGACCTAAACTTTGGTCTGAAGCCTGAGTCACACTGCCACTGATTGACCATCCCCTTAACGAAGCACTGGCCTTCTTGACTCCATTTCTACTTTGTTGTATCTCACTGCATTATTAGTCAGTGAACTGCCTAGGTAATAGAATTATCTAAAGACAGATAGTTTTATGTTAGCAATGAAAATACCTGGCTGATGCCACAGGGTTGTCTATAGCCATTCAAGGGTCTTCTTAATTGTCTCTAGTGCAGAATCATTTGCAAAACGAAGTAGTCTATTGAGTGTCTAAGCCCTTATTAGGAGATACAACAGAAGTACTCTGTCCCCTGTCCATGGGGAACTAATATTTTATCAGTAGAAGCAGATAGGGAAACATTAAATATGCATTTATATATAAAGTGCTATTTAAATAATAGCACTTCAATCATATTTATTCAATTCATTCAATCATATTCATATTCATTCAGTCATATTTATTGAGTACTTACTGTGTGTGGAGCACTGTATTAAGTGCTTGGGAGAGTACAACACAATAATAAACACATTCCCTGCCCACAGTGATCTTACGGTCTAGAGGAAGAACAGCAGTAGTAATAATATTGATTAGCACTTATTGTGTGCAGAGCGCCATACTAAGCACTGGGAAGGAATACACTGGTGGGGATTAGACAGCTTCTCTAACACTCAAAGCGTTCACAATCTGAAAAGAGGGCCCATAGATAAGATCCTTCCCAAATGCAATCTCATCAGCCTTCCTTAAATGGGAAATTCTTCCTTCAAAAAGACTTACATCCTCCAAGCTGCTCTTTAAGCCCATTTCTTTTTTTCATTCCTCAGTAGACATGATAAGGGGAGACATATCACTAGATAGGATCATCTTACTAAATGCAAGAGGCAGCTGATTGGTTGATATGAATTGGATAATGATAATTAACCTGAAAAGGCTTGCTGTAAGAGGTTGAAGGAGGACTTCAAAGGCTAAGTAGGGGGGAGGGAGGAGATCTGGTGGTTATTGGGGTGTTGGAGGGGGGATGAGGGAAGCGAGGTCCAATCCCTCATAACATGAACAAGGGGTAGCAAAGGGATAAGCTAGGAGGCTGAGGGTGAATAGAGCAAGGATTCCTAAAAAGTAAAATGCAGAGGACTGCTGGAGAGCCTTAGAGCTCTTGGTAAGGAGTCTCTGCCTTATAGAGAGGGACATAGGCAGCCACTGGAAGGTTTGGAGGACAGCAGAGATGTACACCAAATGATCCAACATCGACATGGAGATTGTATTGTGTTGGAAGATGATCTAGCATCAACATGGAGATTGTATTGAAGCGGGGGAGAGGCTGGAGGCAGGGAGGACAGAAACGAGGCAGAAGTTAAAATCCAGTCATGATACAAATGTTTGAACCAGGGTAGTGGCTCTATGGGTGGAGAAAATGGGGCAGATCTAAAGTGTTTTTGAGAAAAATTCCCCAAGATTTTGACAGGAGAGTAGATGCAAGAGCAGAATTCGTCCGCAGTGTGACCTTGGGCAAGTCACTTAACTTCTTTATTCTACGTGGCAAAGGAGGAATACACTAATGCATTGCTCATATGTGGTAAAGCACCTAGCTCTCACTCACAAACATTTCCATTGGGGAGAAATTTACTTGTGTGTTACTTGCATATGGAGAAGCACCTAGCTCCCACCCACAAACAGTTCCCACTTGGGAGAAATACATTTATGCTTTACATGCACATGGTGAAGCGCCCTAGCTTCCAGCCCCACGAGGATTAATCGGGATACTCACTCATCCCACAGCTCCTCACTTGGTGCAGGCGGAGCAGGCATCCCATGCTCTGGACAGAGGTGACCCGCAGCTGGCTGCTGCAAGTTTCAATCCGCTGTCCAGAACAGCGTGACCTAGTGGATAGAGCATGGGCCTGGGAGTCAGAAGACCCTGGGTTCTAATCTTAACTCCACCACTTGCCTGCTGTGTGATCTTGGACAAGTCACTTCACTTCTCTGTGCCTCAGTTACCTCATCTGTAACTTTGCTACTCCCCCACAGAGACCTCCGCTCTCTTGATCCCATCCGTCTTTCCAAAAGCATCTCTCCCCACCTTGCCCCCCGTCCTCACCTCACTGTCAATGATCAGGTCTCCGCTCTCAACTCCACCCTCTCTACTCATCTCAACTCTCTCGCCCCCCTTTCCCTCCGCCGCTCTCGCTCCACTAACCCACAGCCCTGGATCACCTCCTCTGTCTGCCTCCTACACTCCTATGCTCGAGCTGCCGAGTGCTGCTGGCGATAGTCCAAGCACCAAGCCGACCTCATACATTTCAAATTTATCCTTTCCTGCCTTAACTCTGCCCTCTCCTCCGCCAGGCAAAGCTTCTTCTCCTCCCTCATCGACACCCATGCCCGTCACCCCCGCCAATTGTTCCGGACCTTCAACTCTCTCCTTAGGCCCCCTGTTCCTCCCCCTCCCCGATATCTCACCCCCAATGATCTGGCCACCTACTTCATCACAAAAATCAACACAATCAGGTCTGAGCTCCCCAAAGTCATCCCTCCCTCTCTTGCCTCCCCCCCGCCAACCCTCTCTCCTACTTTCCCATCCTTCCCTGCAGTATCCTCAGAGGAGATCTCCTCCCTCCTCGCAAGTGCCACCCGCTCCACCTGCGCCTCGGACCCCATTCCCGCTCACCTTATAAAAACCATGACCCGTGCCCTCCTCCCTTCCTTAACTTCTATCTTTAACCACTCAATCTTCAATGGCTCCTTCCCCTCTGCCTTCAAACATGCCCATGTCTCCCCCACCCTAAAAAAACCCTCTCTCGATCCCACTTCCCTTTCCAGTTATTGCCCTGTCTCCCTACTACCCTTCCTTTCCAAAATCCTGGAATGAGTCGTCTACACTCGCTGCTTAGAATTCCTTAACTCCCATTCTCTCCTGGACCCCCTCCGATCTGGCTTCCATCTCCTCCACTCTACCGAGACTGCTCTCTCTAAGGTCACCCATGACCTCCTTCTTGCCAAATCCAATGGCTCCTACTCCATTCTAATCCTCCTTGACCTCTCAGCTGCCTTTGACACTGTCTACCATCCCCTTCTCCTCCACACCTTATCTCACCTTGGATTCACGGACTCCGTCCTCTCCCGGTTCTCCTCTTATCTCTCTGGCCAGTCATTCTCGGTCTCCTTTGCAAGCTCCTCCTCCCCCTCCCATCCTTTAACTGTTGGAGTTCCTCAAGGGTCAGTTCTTGGCCCTCTTCTGTTCTCCATTTACACTCACTCCCTTGGTGAACTCATTCGCCCTCACGGCTTCAACTACCATCTCTACGCAGATGACACACAGATCTACATCTCTGCCCCTGTCCTCTCCCCCTCCTTTCAGGCTCGCATCTCCTCCTGCCTCCAGGACATCTCCACCTGGATGTCTACCTGCCACCTAAAACTCAACATGACCAAAACTGAGCTCCTAATCTTCCCTCCCAAACCCAGTCCTCTCCCAGACTTCCCTATCACCATGGATGGTACAACCATCCTCGCTGTCTCTCAGGCCCGCAACCTCAGTGTCATCTTTGACTCGGCTCTCTCGTTCACCCCACACATCCGATCCGTTACCAAGACCTGCCGGTCTCACCTTTATAATATCTCCAAGATCCACCCTTTCCTCTCCACCCAAATGGCTACCTTACTGCTACAGGCTCTCGTAATATCCCGGCTAGACTACTGTGTCAGCCTTCTCTCTCATCTTCCTTCCTCCTCTCTTGCCCCGCTCCAGTCTATTCTTCACTCCACTGCCCGGCTCATCTTCCTGCAGAAATGCTCTGGGCATGTCACTCCTCTTCTTAAAAACCTCCAGTGGTTGCCTCTCAATCTCCACACAAAACAAAACCTCTCACTCTAGGCTTCAAGGCGCTCCATCACCTTGCCCCTTCCTACCTCTCCTCCCTTCTCTCTTTCTACTGCCCACCCCGCATGCTCCGCTCCTCTGCCGCCCACCTCCTCACCGTCCCTCAGTCTCACCTATCCCGCCGTTGACCCCTGGGTCACGTCCTCCCCCAGTCCTGGAATGCCCTCCCTCCTCACCTCTGACAATCTAATTCTCTTCCCCTCTTCAAATCCCTACTTAAAGTTCACCTCCTCCAAGAGGCCTTCCCAGACTGAGCTCCCCCCTTTTCCCTCTGCTCCCTCTACCACCCCCCTTCACCTCTCCGCAGCTAAGCCCTCTTCTCCCCCCTTTCCCTCTCCTCCTCCCCTTCTCCCATCCCACCCCCTCAGCACTGTACTCGTCCGCTCAACTGTATATATATACTTAAAACTCACCTCCTCCAAGAGGTGAGACTGAGCTCCTCTTCTCCCTCTACTCCCTCTGCCATCCCCCCTTTACCTCTCCGCAGCTAAACCCTCTTTTTCCCCTTTTCCCTCTGCTCCTCCACCTCTCCCTTCCCATCCCCACAGCACTGTACTCGTCCGCTCAACTGTATATATTTTCATTACCCTATTTATTTTGTTAATGAATTGTACATCGCCTTGATTCTATTTAGTTGCCATTGTTTTTACGAGATGTTCTTCCCCTTGACTCTATTTATTGCTATTGTTCTTGTCTGTCTGTCTCCCCCGATTAGACTGTAAGCCCGTCAGACGGCAGGGACTGTCTCTATCTGTTGCCGACTTGTTCATCCCAAGCGCTTAGTACAGTGCTCTGCACATGGTAAGCGCTCAATAAATACTATTGAATGAATTGAATGAATGAATGAATATATCTTCATCACCTTATTTATTTTGTTTAATGAGATGTACATCACCCTGATTCTATTTAATTGCCATTGTTTTAATGAGATGTTCTTCCCCTTGACTCTATTGCCATTGTTCTTGTCTGCCTGTCTCCCCCGATTAGACTGTAAGCCAAGCCCGTCAAAAGGCAGGGACTGTCTCTATCTGTTGCCGATTTGTATATTCCAAGCACTTAGTACAGTGCTCTGCACATAGTAAGTGCTCAATAAATACTACTGAATGAATGAATGAATCTGTACAATGGGAATTAAGATTGTGAGCCCCTTGTGGGACATGGACTGTGTCCAACCTGATTACTTTGTAACTACCCCAGTGCTTAGAACAGTGCCTGGCACACAGTAAGGGCTTAACAAATACCATTAAAAAAAAATTGGAGGCAGCAGGTATTTCCTGTCCTTCCAGGCCATTCGGGCTTCTAGTTTCTGCTTGTCCAATCTTTGTCCCCCTGGCCTCCTCCATACCTTATTTCATGGGCTCGAGGGCTAGGGACATCTGTATTCCAGGCCTGGGACATCTATCTAGCAGTTTCAGTTGCAGGGGCAATGTCTTACCCAGGCTTCCAAGTTCTGCTTTGCTGACACAGGCAGTCATAAGATAAAGTTTGACCATGAGATGATGGGTGCCCTGGTTCACCTTGTGGACACACTGTGAGCCCCATGTGAGTCCTGATTATCTTCTATCTACCCTAGCACTTAGTACAGTTTGGCATATAATAAGTACTTAACAATACCACAATTATCATTATTATTATTATTATGAGGAATCAAAGATAATGCCAAGGTTGCAAGTTTCAGGCACAGGTATGACGGTGGTAATGTCATCAGAGATGGGGAAGGGGTGAGGAGGGGAGAATTTAAGAATTAAAGTGGGAGTTCAGTTTTGACCATGTGAAGTTTGAGGTTGGTGGACAATCTACAAAGAGATATTCTGGAGACAAGAGGAGATGCAGGACTGGGTAGCAGGAGAAAAATCAGGGTGAGAGAGATAGATTTGTACCCATCCCAAAAGAAAAGGTAGCTAAAGCCACATAAGTGAATGAGTTATCCAAGAGAATGAATGTAGAGGGAGATGGGCAGGGACTGAATAGCAGTTCTGCGTTACTTTGGATGATGCTCATAATCTGTGAGTCTCCCAGAGGAGCGGAAACAAATACTAATACCTGCATACAGGTCTCTTGTCACATCCTTGTCCCCTCCTACCGCACACCTTGCTACTCTGCTACTACAACCCAGCCTGCACACTTCACTCCCCTAATGTTAACCTTCTCACTGTACCTCAATCTCATTTATCTCACCACCGACCTCTCACCCATGTCCTGCTTCTGGTCTGGAATGCCCTTCTTCCTCATACCTAACAGACAACTCCTCTCCCCCACCTTCAAATCACAGTCAGAGAGCACAAAACAAGTTATAGACTCTAGGAGAAGCAGTATTAAATTTTCTCACAACTCCTCCAAGAGGCCTTTCCTGACAAAGCCCTCCTTTCCTCTTCTCCCACTCCTTCCTGCGGCATCCTCACTTGTTCCCTTTATTCATCCCCCCTCCCAGCCGCCCAGCACTTACATATCTGTAATTTATTTATGTATATCAATATCTGTCTCCCCCTCCAAACTATAAGCTAGTTGTGGGCTGGGAATGTGAGTGTTTATTGTTATATTGTACTCTCCCAAGTGCTTAGTACAGTGCTCTGCAAAAAGTAAACGCTTCATAAATACAATTGAATGAATGAATTAACATCCTACAACCTATCTCACATTGACTAAACTGAAGTTTCTGTTGAAGAAGAGCAATGTTTCTCCTGATAGTCACATGTAGGGAGGGCTTCCAGCAGTTCATTGCTATACCATATTGCTAGAGATAGTGTTTTGCTGTGCCTTTAAAATGTTTGTCACATGTATCCCCTGGTGTACATCTCAGAGCTCACCAGTCAAGCAGTTGCTTGGGTATCTTGCTTTTTCCCATTTTCCTTCTGTACCCCACCTTACAAGCAGTGTTCCTTTGAGCATCCTGTCAGGGCCAATGGACTGGATGAGTTATGAAAACTGAATGTAGAAAAATAATATCTTTTCAGCAAATTAATTTTTTTAACCTAATTCTAATTATGCAGCAAACTTGACATCTTAGAGATGTTTCTCTCCCCTCTACCTCAATGTAAGTATTTTCTCATTTAGTTCAGGACTGTGGTTTTCAGAAATACTTAAGTAGAGCAATAAAATATTTCATTATGCTTATAAGAAAGCAAATGTTATCATCTATTCCTTCTGAAGAATATTCATAATAAGTAAATAAATGTATCTTGAAAGATTTATAGCGTTAAGAGAATACTAATGCATTCTTTTTAATTAATTTTTCTAAGATTATTAATTTTTGATTAAAAATCCAGCACCCATTGATAGTAAACCACCACCCCCTTCAGCTGAGTAATCATTTCTGCTTTGATTTTACAAAATAACTACACAATAATTCAAACACCTGCCCTGCCAGACCTTACCAAATTATATGGTGCTTATGAACTCACTAACTGCTCTTAATTGTTGAATACGCAATTGTTGAGCTCTCCTCAACTGTTTTGAAAATTCACTCAAACCATAGGTTCTTTGGAACACTATCCATGTATACACAAATACACAGTAAGCACAGATTTGAGAGACATTTGAGGCAAGGTGGGGAGTCAGTTGAAGAACGTCAATAATTAGAACCTGCCATTATCACAGAAGGATTTGACAGCCCTCTGTAACCTCAAAACAATAGGCTGGATTGCAATCACTCTCCACATCCTAAAATCTGTACCCCTGTAGTTCAGAGTTTCTGTTGAAGTCAATGGAGGTTTGCTGCACTCAGGAGATTCAGGGTTTGAAGAGTGTGTGAGATTAGAGATGGGTGTCTTTGCCCAAACTCCCTCTGAAAATTCTGTGGTCAGATTTCTCCAAACTCAGGTACATATCTGAATAGACGCATCAGTTTCAAAATAGGCAGCTGAAGATTGGTCAAATTGCATTAATGGCACAGAATGGAGCAAACTCTTAATTATTTGGGGGAGAATTATGAATTATCCAGCCCTCTTGCCTCTCTGCTTAGCCTGCCCTTTTTGGCTACTTAATCATTCTTAAATTCAACAGGTCAATTGTATTTATTGCATGCTTATTGTGTGCAGAGCACTGTACTAAGCACCTGGGAGAGTACAATAGAACAATAAGCAGACACAATCCCTGCCCACAACGAGTTTACAGTCTAAAGGAAGAAACAGATATTAATACATTATATGACCCAAGCAGCACTAATACAGATCCAAAGAACCAGGCCAACCTAGCCTGCCTGATTGCCAATGCTATGAAGCGTTGCTTTTTTTTTTTCCAAGTCCTGTCTATTCAAGAGCCTTGTGGTTCTTCAAGAGAAATATAGCCCAGAAGCATTAAACTGGTAGAGAATAAAATTAGAAGATACATTTCTATGTGACATACATCAATATCGAACGACCTATAGCTATTTTACTTAGATAATAGGCATTTACCTGTTCAAATCTGCTGTTCAAATAAATTATTCCTGGAATCACTTGGAAGAAAAATTTCATGGACTCTGTGTTGTGTTTAAGTAGGTATGTCAGAGACAAGTTTATTTCCACTAGCTCTAGTAGGGAGCAGTGGTTGACAGGCAGAGTTTCTCTACTAGTCAAGGCCAACACAACTCCACACAATACGAAGCTTCTTTATATACAGTTGGTACATCAACCGAGCTTCGCACGTGATCAAAGAACATAATACAAAGTATATACTCTAAAAAAGCTGCGGTAAATCTTTACTCGATTAGCTTGTCAGGGTCCCTGACCTTGTTAATAATAAAAATAATAATAATAATAGTATCTGTTAAGCATTTACTATGTGCCAGGCACTGTACTAAGCGCTGGGGTGGATATAAGCAAATTGGGTTGGACACCGTCCTTGATCCCCACAGGGTGCTCACAGTCTTGATGCTAAGGGAGGAACGGCTCCATCCTGTCTCAGGACCTTGGCATGCCAATCTCCCGATAAAGCAAACATTTGGACAGAATGGAACGAAACAGGAGAAGGAAACATGAAGAGCCCACTTTGAGTAAATGGCAGCTTGACCAGACAAAAGGGAGTTCAGACCTAAAGGCCCATCACATTCCATCCCTTAGTATTCTACCACTCCTAGGGCCTCTAGTCACCCGAGTTACTCTTGTTCACAAACAAAATGCTTATGAAGCAATCAGGAAGACCTGGAGACAAATGAGTTCAAAGGGGATGATCTGAAGAGAAAGGGAAAATGCAAGGCCCAGATCACTGTGCTTCCACAGTACCAAATATCCCTTTGGCCTGTCAAAGACTCTATAGATCCCAAATGGAACTCCTGGAGCTTTCCAGCATCTTAGAATGTATAACCAGCTTGGAAGGATTTAGAGACACTGTTGTTTTAATGGTTTTTGTTCAGTGCTTACTATGTTCCCGGGACTGTACTACGTGCTGGGGTAGATGCAAGATAATCAGGTTGGACACAGTCCCTGTTCCACAGTCAAATTTCATTCTATAGACAAGATAAAAGTTAAGTGACTTGTTCAATGTCAGCCAGCAGAGAAGTGGCAGAGTCAAAATTAGAACCCAGTTCTTCTGACTCCCACGCCCATGCTCTTTTCACTAGGCCATGTTGCTGCATCTCCATTAATTCCCATGTTTAGTTTTTTTAAGTCTCTAGACTCCACTACTGCTGTGTAAAATAATCCACCCAGTGCTGATCATCTTTGTTTTTTTAATATGCTTCACAGATTTCTTTGCTGAATTGAAAGAGCTTTGGCCAAGAAAAACTGAAAATGGAATCCACTCTTTTTAATAGAAGAGAACTTAATATCTGGGAGGCAATAGAATAAGGTTTGTTCACAAAACTGAATGAAAAGCAATAATAGTGAGGGCATTCTGAAGGATCCCTCTTTCCTGTGTAAGCTTTGAGTCTCTTGGGCCCAAGAGTTGATTCTCTGAAAAGTCAGTTCTTCTGAAGAGGAGAATTGTAAATTCATAAGGCTTAAAGGGTTTTCCTGTCAAGAATAAACCAAAACCATCCCAGACTAACCTTAAAAATTCAATTCTTGAAAATTGCCAAAGAAAGAACTCCCTTGGGTTCTCATTTCATTTTCTCTCAAACTTCTTTTTTCCTATCTGTACTGGAACTGGAAAAAGACCATTTGTGTGGCCAGAGTGTGGCTTGGTATAACAAAGAACATTTAAGCAATTAACTAAATCACTCATTTTGGACTTAACCGGCTGGTACCCAGTCAATCAATGAGGTTTATTGAGCACTTACCATGCACAGAGCACTGTACTAAGCACTTCAGAGAGTATAATATAATACAGTTGATAGACATGATCCCTGTCCACAAGGAGTTTTCAGTTTAGAAGAGGAGACAATAAAATCAAGTACAGATAGAGGAAAAAGGAGAATATAAGGATACTGGAGTAGCCAGGCCTAGTCAGTCAGTCAATCATTTTTATTCAGTGCAGAGCATTGTACTAAGCATTCGGGAAAATACAATGCAACAATAAATAGACACATTCCTTGCCCATGACAAGCTGAAACAACATGGGTCTAGGAGTCAGCAGGCTTGAGTTCTAATCCTGACTCTGCCACTTGTGGCTGTGGAACCTTGGGTAAGTCACTTAAGTTCTCTATGCCTCAGTTTCCTCATCTGAAAAATGGGGATTCAATACCTGTTCTCCCTCCTACTGAGACTGTAGGACAGGGACAGGGACAGGGACAGAATATATGAGAACCCAGCTCCTTCTGACTCCCAAGCCCATGCTCTATCCACTAAGCCATGCTACTCCTCTAATTAGATATAGAGGTTCCACACAAAGAAGATTTGTGTTTTTAAACAGTCTTTTGTAATTCCTGTTAAAATGTTATATGCCCAAGGGGAAGAAATGGGGTTTGCTTTGATATGAAAAGTCCAACTGAGCACCTGTTTCAGTCATGAGAAACTGGCCAGGACTGAGTGCCCCCAGGTGACTTTCACTGTTTTACCCTGTTCCCTCTACCTCTGCCTCTGAATGGGCAAGAGTCATTTCTTGACCTTCAAAAGATTTTCCCCCCCCCCCGGGGCCAGAAAAGGAATCCTTGGAAAAGCCTTGCCTAATTCATTCAATAGTATTTATTGAGCGCTTACTATGTGCAGAGCACTGTACTAAGCGCTTGGGATGAACAAGTCGGCAACAGATAGAGACAGTCCCTGCCGTTTGACGGGCTTACAGCCTAATACACAGAGAGCAACATCTCTTTGCAAAGCAGGGGGACAATATGCCTGCTGCCCTTATAGAGCATTATTAAAGCTCTAGTCATGAGTTATGTTTGATTTTTTACATTCCACACTGTTTCGCAGAAAGATCCTTTAAACTGCAATCTTGTCTTGGGCAGGGAATGGGTCTACCAACTCTGGTATACTGACTGTACTCTCCCAAATGCTTAGTACAGTACAAAGTAAATACTCAATAAATATGATTGATTGATGCTAAATATCCTCCAGCAAGAGGTCAATCGTTGTTATTGCCTGGACCAGGATAAGATTTAAGGTAGAGTTCTCTGCATACAGGAAGTGCTGAAAAAATTCCATTGATTGACTGTGGGACATCTAGCACCATCAGTCTCAATGAAATGAAATTGCATCCTGCTGCAAACCTGCCCTGTAGTGGCCCTGTAGTACCTACCTGCAAGGGTAGGTAGAAGGAGCACTTCACTGATAGACTCACATGATCAGGACTGAGACCAGTAGGCCCAAATTCTAATCGTTTTTTCAACAAGTTACAATGATCTCATCTGCTTGTTGATATTATCATATGAAATATTCAACAAGAAAAATTGTCTATTGCCATATATTTATCATTGATCTTGAGGAAAATACCTACATTCAAGTCTGATTTCTTATTTTTTTAATCTGACACACAATTTGTTTCTAAATGAAAATAAATACAAGATTCAGAAAAGTAATTGGGTTGTCTTTTTTCTCTTTCCCCCAAAACAAGCAAACCATAAATACATGGGCATAGAAAGAAATGTTTTGTGATTCCACAAAGACCTGATTGGTCTCTTAATTTATGTGGTTGTTTTAGCAGGTAATTTTTCAATAGCAATCTGAAAGCTAGTGTCCCTGAGCAAGGATATTTTGCTGCTTGGTATACTAACACCCAGAGAAACTGAGTTAACAGTTTCCAGGCTCCTTGCAGCCACAAGAATTTTGACCCCTAAGGAAAGCAATTCCCATTTTGGTTTGCGGTACATTCTTCCTGAAGGTTTTTTGTTGTTGTTGTTCCACACCTGTAAACCTCAAGTGACTATTTGTGTCATGTGTTTTCTATGCCACTTGACACTCACAAGAAATAATAGGACCAGGAAAACACAGCTGGATGCTATATTGAGAAAAGATGCATGAACAGCAAAATCAAGAAGAGTATCTAAAAATGAATCTTCCAACCTGAAGAAAATGTAGAGAAATGACATAGATGTGCCTGACTATCATGAGAACAGACAGAAATGAGGCCCAAGACTTCAATATGGCCCAAGACTTCAATATGGCCAAAGCCAGGGCAGTGGCATACTATACAATTTCACTTCTAATTTTAGATGGAGGGTGGGAGTCTACTGGCTAAGTGCCATGATTTTCTTGATATATAAATGTTGCACCTTGAATACATGCTATGCCTAGTTAAAAAGGTAAATGATGAGAACCCTGCTTTCAGGATGTCGGGGTGCTTAACTTTCCAGGGATCAGTACTTCCATTAGGAACAGCCTGACTTGTCAAGCCACAATTAGAGAATGAATCGTTTGGGCTAAATCCAAAGTGCCAATGTCCCAGTCTAGTGGTCAATGAAGTTTCACATCTAAGAGTCCTTCCCCTTCTCTCCCAGATCAATAAATGAGAACTCAAATTAAAGTTGTAGGGTTTCTTTCTTGAAAAACGGTGTAAAGCCTCAGACCTAAAGTAGCCTAATGCTTACATTTTTGGAGACAAGTATTATTGCAGGAATGCCCATCATCTAGCTGGGCAGTTTGTGGTTTAGTGGAGAAACTGCTCCCCTGGGTGTCAGAAGATCTGGGTTCCAATCCTGGATCAGCCACTTGTCAGCTGTGATCTTGGGAGAGGTCACTCAACTTCCCTGTGTCTATTTCCCCTTCTGTAAAATGGAGCTAGTGATATCTGACCCTAATTCACAAAGGTATTGAGGTCTATATTAAAATAAGTAATATAAGGTGCTTTGGTAATAAAAGCACTAAATAGAATGAAGACAGCCCCACAGCACTTCTGTACATATCTGTAATTTATTTATATTAATGTCTGTCTCACCCTCTAGCTCACTGTAAGCTCACTGAGGTCAGGGAATGTGTCTGCTTATTGTTACACTGTACTCGCCCAAGCACTTAGCACAGTATTCTGCACCTAATAAGCACTCAAACACCATTGATTGATTGTTCAGCCATCATTGTCATCATCATTTAGACTGTGAACCCCTTGTGGGACAGGGACTATGGCTGACCTCAAGATCTTGTACCTACACCAGTGCTTGGCACAGAGTGTTTAACATGTAGCACAATCATTATCAAGCGGTGTTGAAAGGCAACTTCTCCCACCTGGAGCAGTGCAGTGGAATCTGGAACTTCAGACAGTGTTTGCCCCATTCCCTGCCTAAAATGAGTGTGACCCTGATGCAGTGGATTTGGCTTTTTCTAATGAAGTGATGAGTTGTGTTGAACCCTCCAAACACTTAAGTTAGTAGTTTCATTTATAGCAGCAACATCTTCAAATATGAAGACTTCATTACTTGTTCTCCCTCCCATTTAGATTGTGAGCTCCATGTGGGACAGGGACTATGTCCATCCAGGTTATCTTTTATCTATCCCTGGACCATAAGCTTGTTGAAGGCAGGGAATGTGTCTGTTACATTGTTACACTCTCCAAAGCACTTAGTATGGTGCTCTGCGCACAATCAGTGCTCCATAAATATGATTGATGTGACCCCGGCCCTCAGCACAGTGCTTAGAACATTGTAAGCACTTAAATACCATTTAAAAAAAGAAGATTCCATGTGACTTGTCTAAAAGGAAGGCTCTGATCATCTTTGAGAGTACAGCCTCAGTTGAGTGAAGGGGGTGAAATCCAGATTGCAGGGGGTCAAGAAGGAAATTGGTGAAGAGGAAGGGCAGGCTGTCAGCATAAATGGGTCAAGACTAAAAGCAGGGATAAGGGAAACATAACAACAAAGCACCCCTCAGTGTCGCACCTGGAGAGTTTCCAGTACTCTATCAGTCTCAACTAGAGGAGGGAGAGTCAAGCAGAGGCATATCCATTCCATTCCTAGGTTGGGCAGTGGCTAGTGAGTGGAAAGCAATCCGCTGCAGATCAAAACTCACCTGTGCTGGACAGCAGCGGCATGGGAGAGAGTCAAGGGCAGAGACTCGGTTACTGTGCAGAAGGAAGCAGTGGTAAACCACTTCTGTATTTTTACCAAGAGAACACTACCAGAACCATTGGAGATGGAAGTGGGGCATTCTGGGAGAGATGTGTCCATAGCATCGCTATGGGTTGGACATGACGCAACAGCCTAAGACAACAACAATAACAGTAGGATGAGAACGGGTCAAAGAGGAGGTTGAAGTGCATTCTGAGAAAAAAGATGTAGGGAGTAGCAGTGCTGTAAAGCTAGAGAAAGGTTCAGTATCCTTGCACAGATTGATAGGGTAGATTTTTAAGAGCCAGGGGAAACCTCCCAAGCTCATTGTGGGTGGCAAATGTGCCCGTTTATTGTTGTATTGTACTCTCCCAAACTGTACAGTGCTTGGCCCATAGTAAGCGCTCAATAAATATGATTGAATGAATGAAAACCTCCCTTTTGAGAAGTAGTTATGAAGGAGAATATAGATGAGAGGGCAGAAGGGTCTTCAGTGGGCAAACATAGTGAGGTTTTTCCTTGTTTTTATGGTTTTTGTTAAGTGCTTAATATCTGGCAAACATTGTTCTAAGTGCTGGGGTATGTACAAATTAAATTAGGTCAGATACTGTTCCTGTCCCACATGGTGCTCACAGTCTAAGTATGAGGGAGAAGTTCACATCTAATAGTGTCTATCTTGCCGGCAAAAGGATAGAATGGGCAGATGAAGTGGGCAAAGCTTTAGAGGGAAGGGAAGAAGGTCTGGAATAGTCGGGGGAAGAGATTATGGGCAAGAAATGACTGGTAGTAGTTTGAGCGAAGGAAAAGGTAGTGTTAGAGAACGAATGTACAGTGACAGAGGTCAGTTTGATAGTTACCTCTCTGCCTACTCTTAAAAATTTTGCAAGCATTAGAGTGTCCCTCCATGCAACCATAAACAAATGGAGTCAGAGATTTGCAACATTTATTCACCCCACCCTCAGCCCCACAGAACTTACATCCATACCCACAATTTATTTTAATGTCTGTCTCTCCCTCTAGACTGTAAGCTCCTTTGGGCAGGAAACAGGTATAACAAATTTGTTACAGCAGACTCTCCCAAGCACTTAATACAGTGATCTGCCCACAACAAACATTCAGTAAGTGCAATTGATTTGTTGATTTGATATATTTTGCTAATGTGAATTATTTGTTTATGCTTTCCATGAGAAAGTTCAGAGATAATAATAGACTTCGTAATAAACCCATTCCCACCCACTGGTTGATATTTCAGCTAATCAGGGTTTGGTGGAATATAAGCATTCATTAATCCCATCCCTCCAGATGGAACTCACTCATTCAGTCATCTTTATTGAGCACTTACTGTGTGCAGGGCACTGCACTAAACACTTGGGACAGTACGATCTAACAATAAACAGACACATTCCCCAGCCCTACCTGGGGGATTGAAGTTTATCCATTTCTCCCATTTCCCACAGATCCCTGCCACCTCTGGAGCATCCCACAAGCAACCACGCCAAATTCCAGAGACTACAACTCTTCCTAAAGCACAAAACAGTCAGAATTCTGGGGTCTCTGTGAAAGTTCAATCTCTCTCCCTTTTCCCACTGAGCTCCATTTACCACCCTCTCCCCCATCATAATCAATCAGTGGTATTGATTGAGGACTTAATGTGTGCAGAGCATTAATGTAATGTTGGTATTTGTTAAGCATTGTCCTCAGTGCTTGGGAAAATATAACAGGGATGGTAAGTAGATACCATCCCTGCCTCATAGCAGTTTAAAATTTAGTTCAGGAGTCAGGCATTAAGATAAATTACAGGTAGGGAAGCAACCATAGGGAGAACAAATAGGTTGAAGAGATGAGGGCTTAGGCAGGCAAGGAGGAGACATGATTTTAGAAAAACTATGAAGATGGGGAGAGTGTTGTTCTGTTGGATATACAGAGAAAGGTGTTCCAGGCAGGAGGAAGGACATGGAGCAAGGGGTTAACAGAGAAAGAGATGAGAAATTAAGAAATGAGAGAGTGTCTCAAGAAAGTGTCTCGAGAGAGAAAGTTGAGAGAGTGAGTGAGAGTCTCAAGAGAGTCTTGAGAGAGAAAAATTAGAGAAAGACAGTCAAAAGAGAAAAATAAGAGTTAAGAGAGAGAAACAGTAGAGGAGAGAGAGAGATAAGAGAGGCACAGTTAGTAAACTGGTATTAGAGGAGTGAAGTATGCAGGCTAGATTGTAGCAGGAGAGGAGTGAGGATAGGTAGGGGAGAAAGATGTTCTAGGCACCTTCCACTCCCCTCTCACCCTTCCTGCTTCCAAATGTGCAGAGTTCACTGTCACAAAGCATGTTACCCCTAGTCGGACTCTGCTGACACCCTGCTCAATTTTTCCTGACAGTGCCAGCTACTGCCAACACTGACTCTGGGAGTTAATAAAGCAAGGTACCAACCCTGGAAAGTCCAATGTAACTATAAATTAATCCTTAAATAAAACATTTTAACAGCTTAAAATATTAATTAGCAGATTAACATTAAATATTGATGCTTAGGTCTAAATATTAAAATGCAACATTCTATCAGAGTGCCACCTTTATGAATGATTTCTTCATTTTTGGACCGCGTCTTCCCGTGTAAAAGCAATCCACCAACTGTCTACACAGCATGGGGCACATGGCTACAGACTGAAGCAGAGAAGCTCTGGAAGGGCCTCTATTAGCACTGAAGGGATCCAGTGTGGAATAATCCTTAATTCTCAATACTCCCTTCCCTCTCTTTCCTGACTGCAAGAAGCCACATCTACCTGTTTCCAATCCACTTGCAATTCATGAACAGGATGGCCCCTCCAACACCTATTGGCAAGCAGTCACCCTGCTCCCAGTATTCATTCAGAGAAGTCATACCCTCTTATTCCTGGCTTCAAAGGCCTAGTCCCTCCAAAACATATATGGAAAGTGACTGACAAACTCAGGAGATGGCCCAGAGCCCGTTCTTGCTTAGAATGGGAAAAGAGTTCGGCTCAGGGAGCCAAATGGCTTGATTTCCCTTCTCTCTCAGAGGTTTTAGGGATTTATTTTTAGCTTGCTTGTTGTTCCATAGCCCAGCCAGCCTAAGTGTGAGCCATTGACCATTTTTAGCAATGAGTGTTGTCTTCTCTCATCGAAGATATTATTCATTTTGATTGAAAACAATGTTTGGGTTCTGGAATCATCCTCCTCCTTTAGCAGT
The DNA here is from genome assembly GCF_004115215.2 of Ornithorhynchus anatinus. Taxonomy (NCBI): domain Eukaryota; kingdom Metazoa; phylum Chordata; class Mammalia; order Monotremata; family Ornithorhynchidae; genus Ornithorhynchus; species Ornithorhynchus anatinus. The sequence goes on from NC_041728.1 coordinate 96,172,497, forward strand.
TTGTGCTTTCTTTGGTTTTTTTAGAGGGTATATTTTGGGATGCTTAAGTGAGCTGATTCTATTATCAGATGATCACATAGATGATGGTATTTATTGAGCACTTATGTGCTAAGTACTGGGGTAGATACAAGATAGTCCAATTTGTCCCAGTCCCTGCCTGATATAGGGTTCATGCAGTATTTGCTCAAGGCTTCTAGGCAAGCAGTGTGGCCTAGTAGATAGAGCAGGGGCCTGGAAGCCACAGGACCTGAGTTCTAATGTCAGCTCCGCTACTCATCTGCTGTGTGACATTGGGCACTTCCTTTCTCCGTGCCTCAGTTCCCTCACCTGCAAAATGGGTTGGGGAGGGGAAGGACTGCCGGCTACCTGGACCAAGCTGGTCCCATTTCCGGTAGCCCGAAGCCCGGCCCCGGGGTGGGGGGCAGGGGAGAAGGGGCAGTAGCTTGAGCCTCATCCATCCCATCACCTCCTCTCCCCCAGCCTGTCAGCTCATCGGGGGCAGGGGAGCTGTCTGGTCATGGCTCTATTATCCTCTCACAAGCACTTAGTGCAGTGTTTGGCACACAGCACTCAATAAACATGATTGTTAATAATAATCATCCTCATCACCCCTGCAACATCAGGCTCAGGTGCTTTGCCTGCAGGGCTCCACAGCAATTTGCATGGAACATGGAAAGTGGGTATGAAAATTTACAAATACCCTTCTTTGGGGGGTGACAGGCTCAGCGGGAAGCTGCTCGCTGAAGTGGGCCTTAAAGCTTCCTATGCACAGCATCGGCAGGTCTGTGGCAGTTATTAATAATAATTATGGGGGGGGCTGTGGCAGTTGTGAATAATAATAGTGGGTCTGTGGCAGTTAATAAATTGGTATTTAAGTGTTTTCTATGTGCTAAGCACTATTAATAATAATATTAATAATGGTGGCTCTGTGACAGTTAATAATGATGATGGTATGTGTTAAGTCCTTACTATGTGCCAAGCACTGTTCTAAGCAGTGGGGTAGATTTTTGATAATCGGATTGGACAAAGCCCCTGTCCTATGTGGGGCTCACAGTCTCAATCACCATTTTACAGATGAGGGAACTGAGGTACAGAGAAGTGAAGTGATTTGCCCATGGTCAGACAGCAGATGAGTGACAGAGTGGGGATTAAAACCCATGACCTCTGACTCCCAAGTCCAAGCTCTTGCCACTAGGCTGTGCTTCTTCACTCAGAGCTATTCGGCCTTAGACGGGCTTTGATCAGCACTTAGAACAGTGCCTGGCACATAGTAAGCACTTAAACACCATAGTTATTATTACTGGAAAGGAAACTTAAATGATAGACACTCTGGTCTCACCCCAAATTTTGTGTATGTTTGCATTATGCATTCCATTTGAGGGTATATACATTTGCAAATTGGAGTAAGCTTTTTTTTTAAAAAAAAAAAACTCTTTTACATCCTTCATGCATTGGCTGGAGTTGGCTTAGGGTTTGGTGTGGCTTAAATGCAAATATGCAAAACAGTCAATAATAATAATAGTAATAACGATGATGGTATTTAAGTGCTTACTATGTACTAAGCACTGCTCTGGGCCCTGGGGTAGATACAAGGTGGTTCGGTTGTCCCATGTGGGGCTCACAGTCTTGGTCCCCATTTTACAGATGAGGTAACTGAGGCATAGGGAAGTTAAGTGACTTGCCCAAGTTCAGGCAGCTGACAAGCAGCAGAGCTGGGATTAGAGTCCAGACCTCTGATTCCCAAGCCTGTGCTCTTTCTACTAAGCTACGCTGCTTCTCAAAGCAACTGAGTTTGAAATGAATAGCCCCATACATTTCAGGAGCCCCTACTACTGATGGAAATGAATATTTGGTCTTAAAGCAGGTGTGCTCTGGAAAAAAAAAAAATCACCTCTCTACTGCAAACTTGAGCTCTCACTGATGACTTTCTCCTTGGCAAAGGTTTCCTCCAATTGGAGGATGGCAATCAATTGCATTTATTCAGTGGCTATTTTGAGCAGAGGATTGTACTAATCTCTCAGGATAGTGCAGTTGTAGGCATGATGAGCTGCACCTGTGATGGAGTTTGGGTTTCAGGGAGAAATGCCTGACCTGGGAAAACTTGGAGGAAAGGGGTGGGGTAAGAGCCAGGAAGCCAGGAGCACCTCCCCTTCCAGGCTCTCTCTCCCCAGTCCCTTGCTACTGCTTCTCAAAACTTCCTCAAGCTGCCTCTTTCCTTGGTCCTACTGCTATCCAACACAATCATCGCTGGGCTAAAATGGAATGTAAAAGATTATCACCGAGGAATAAAGCAAATGTATTTAGAGAATGGAGATACATCCAGAGTTATTGAGCGCTTACTATGTGCAGAGCACTGTACTAAGCACTTGGGAGAGTAAAATGGGGCAGAGTTTGGTAGGTGTGCTCCCTCCCCACAGTGAGCTTTAGTTTAGAAGGCAAAATGGACATGAATATAAATAGATGAATTATGGATGTGTACATAAGTATTGTATGGTTGAGGATGGGGTGAACATTCATTCAATCATAAGTACTGAGCGCTAACTGAATGCAGAGCACTGCACTAAGCACTTGGGAAGGTAAATAAGGGAGTCAGAGGACATGGGTTCTAATCCCAAATCTGCCACTTGTCTGCTATGTGAGCCGGGGCAAGCCACTTGACTTCTCTGTGCCTCAGTGATCTAATCTGTAAAATGGGGATTAGGACTGTGAGCCCCACGTGGGAGAAACTGATTGCCTTTTATCTGCTTAGAATAATGCTTGACACATAGTAAGTGCTTAACAAGTACCATAATAATAACTTAGACTATGAGCCCCATATGGGATCTAATTATCTTGCACCTACTACAGTGCTTAGTACAGTCAGTGAGTTAATCATATTGACTGAGTGTTTACTGTGTGCAGAGCACTGTACTAAGTGCTTGGAAGATATAAAAATATAACAGACACATTCCCTGTAGTTGGCCCAGAGTACATGCTTAAATACCACAATTATTATTAGAATTTGCTATTATTATTATATTTACAGTGCTATGAGGATACACACATATAGATGATTAGAACCACTTCACAGAGAAGAAAGAATTTGACCTGACATTGAACTTGAAAAATTCCAAGATTCTGCATCTGCATCAGCTTGCATTTGGCTTACCCCCAGCCATGGTTGGTCACTGGTAACACAGAGTTAAATGCAATCATTGACTTCTACCATCTAGGCAGTACACTCACTCTCGAACAACATTTGACAGAGAGGTAGAGAAAACTAACAAGATTTGGGGGACAAACAAAATTTGGCAAAAATGGGATATGGATTTTACACCGTCATCATCACTGATATTTATTGAGTGCTTACTATGTTCAGAGCACCATACTAAGTGCTTGGGAGAGTATAATACAACAGAGTTGGCAAAAACATTCCTTGCCAACAAGGAACTTACAGTCAAGAGGGGGAAACAGATGGTTAGCTATAAAGAAATAATTTATAATGTAAAAATATAATAATGTATAATTTATAATATATTATTTAAAGATATGTACATAAGTGCTGTGGGGTTCAGGGCAGGGTAGAGATCAAATGTCCAAAGGTTGCAGATCTAAGTGCACAGACGACACAGAAGGGAGAGGAAGCTATGGAAAAGAGAACTTAATCAGGAAGGCCTCTTGGAGGAGATTCATTCAGTCAATTTATTGAGCGCTTCCTGTGTGCAAAGCACTGTACTAAGCGCTTGGAAGAGTACAACAATAAATGGCACAGTCCTTACCCACATCGAGCTTACAGTCTAGAGGGAGAGACATTAATATATATAAATAAATTACAAATACGTATCTAAGTGCTGTGGGAATGGAAGGGGAAATGAAAGAAGGGAGCAACTCAGGGTGATTCAAAAGGGAGTGGGAGATGTGAGACATGACCTTTACACCAAACTTAAAGTCTACAAAGCTGTGGTTGTGAGACCAGAACCCATCATTAAAGGCCCATCTAGCATCTTGAGAAAAGGTACTTAGGGAAGACGCTAGACACCCCTGACTTTACCTTGTTGCCAGCTTGCCTGAGTTCTGGATGCTGTTACTGAAACTGGCAGAGGGGCAGAAGATTGAAAGCTTGAAATATTCTGTCAATCAAGCAGATATGAGAACATCAGTTGTCTTGGTCAGTCTTGAACTACTATTCGCTTTGTCTCCATGGTACTGTAACCACACCTTTTAGGTTGGCCCCAGATATTAGACTTTGTAGGAGGGAAAATGTGGCAGAAAATCAGTCAGTGAAAAAAATGAATCTCCTAAAAGCAGGCTTGCCCACTTAAGACACACTCAGATGGCATTGCCCTTATGAAAAGGGCACACTAGAGATAGGAAGAAAATGCTCATCTGTTCATTTAATTAGTTCATTAGCACTAATTTTGCACCATGAGAGTGAGGAGAACCAGAATCTGAGTAAGAGGGTGTCAGCAAGCGTCCTATATCCACCTCAGCTAGGATTCATTAAACACAAATCAAGAAGCACAGGGTGTTGGTTGTGGCCTTCAGGGAAATTTTTTTAAAAAATTTAAAATCAGACTTTCCTCCCATGTGCAACTGTCATTTTGTTCTTTCTTCCTCTCTTTGTGGTTAGTTTCCTCATCCATAATGTAAATATAATACTTACCTTGTAGATGAATCTAAAGTACCAGCCAGGACCAGTAACAGTGCTTGGGAATTATTCCATTTCTCAAATGGTGGAAAGACTAGCTAGGCCTGGTGTTTAGCTAGAATTTCTAAACTAGCTCTCAGAAACCATATGGATTTCCTGGAGGAACTTAGGGATGGTTCAGTGCCTTTATTTTCCCTCTGAGCTCATTGGAAGAAAGGAAAATAAACCCGGGATTCTGGATTAACAACACAAAACTGAAATAAGACACAAGCTGATTGGCCCTTCAGGAGACAGGACCAATATATTGCCCTAATCTCCTTCTTTCTAGGAAGCAAATCCTCTGCAGATGAGTCTGAAATCAAATGATGGTGATTTAAAAGCAAATTAAAATTTCCTTCTTGGTCAGCCATTTGCAATTTGATTTTCAGGGAGCGGCATAATCAATAAACCAATCAATTCTATTTACTGAGAACTTACTTTATGCAGAACACTGTACTAAGTACTTGGAAGAATACAATATGACAAAGTTGGTAGACATGTTCCCTGTCCACGACAAGTTTACAGTCTATTCTGTTGCCGAATTGTACATTCCAAGCACTTAGTACAGTGCTCTGCACATAGTAAGCACTCAATAAATACTATTGAATGAATGAATGGAGGGGGGAGACAGACATTAATATAAATGAATAAATTACAGATGTGAACATAAATGCTGTAGGGCTGAGGTAAGGATGAATAAAGAGTGCAAGGGTGACGGAGAAGGGAGTGGTAGAAGAGGAAACAAGGGTTTAAACAGGGAAGGCCCCTTGGAGTCGGTGTGGTTTTAATGAGGTTTTGAAGGTGGAGAGAGTGATCGTCTATCAGGTATGAAGAGGGAGGGTGCTTCAGGATGGAGGCAGCATGTGGGTGAGTGGTTGGAAGCAAGATAGGCAAGATCAAAATAGAGTGAATAGATTGGCATTGGGTGATATGTGCAGATTGGTTGTAGTAGTAGAGCAATGAGGTAAGGTAGCAGGAGGTACGGTGAGTGTTTTAAAGCCACTTAAGAAGTTTCTGTTTGCTTTGGAGGTGGATGAGCAACCTCTGGAGTTTCTTAAGAAGTGGGAAACAGGGACCGAACCATTTTGTAGAAAAGTGATCCAGGCAGCAGAACTAAGTATGGCCTGGGGTGAGGGGAGACAGGAGGCAAATAATAATAATAATAACGTGAGACTTGCAGAAAAGGAGGGAGATAGATTAGACTGTAAACCCATCAATGGGCAGGGACTGTCTCTGTTGCCAATTTGTACATTCCAAGCGCTTAGTACAGTGCTCTGCACATAGTAAGCGCTCAATAAATACTATTGAATGAATCAAGGCTGAAGATGTAGATTTGGGAATCAGCCACAAAGAGGTGGTAGCTGAAGCTGAGGGAGCGAATGAGTTATCCAAGGGAGTGGGAGTAGATGGAGAATAGAGGGGAACCCAGAACTGAATCTTGAGCACAGGAGTCCTTATCTCCATCCCATAGACTCAACCAAGCCAGTCAGACTCCTCTAAACTGTGAGCTCGTTGGGGTCAGGGAATGTGTTTGATGTTATATTGTACTCTCCCAAGCTCTTAGTACAGTGCTGATTATTACTATTAATAAAATAATAATAATGATGTCAGCCCTCCCTCGGAGTGACGTCATATCTGACAAGTCAGTGAGCATACAGTGTTGGGGCAGCATGGGGAAAATTTAACAAGGAAGGTAAAATGGGATCTCACAACCAGCAGGGACAGGGTCCAAGAACAGAAAAGATGTAACCAGGACCCAACCCTGCTCCATCTTTGCTTGTAGCCCTCTCAGAGTTTGAGAGAGAAATAGGCTACCAGCACCTGCCTACCTTGAATTGGTGTTTGTGGAATTAATTCTTTGGGAAAGTGGCATCCTCAGAGAGGGATATTACGGAATTTATTTCTTAAAAATCATATGCAGGAGAGTAAAGCCGTATTCAACCATTCTCAGAAAATGTAGAACGAAATCCACATAAGTGGGTTGTGGGAGCAACCAAGTTAATTGATATGACTCCCATATGGGAAGGTATTATTCCCTGAATATTTAAATCCCACAAAATGCCCACACAGAACTCTTCAGGCTTGTGATAGCTCCACACCTACATCCTCTTTGAAATGCAAGTTCAACATCTCAACCAAGTCCAGGCGTCAGACATCCCATGGATGCCAGGAATTATGGGATCTTTTAGGTAGGGACCTTTGAGGGTTGATTGCAAGGAAACAACCTGAGTTTCAGAAAAGAACTGCACCGGAGGGAATGGTGCCACACATTGGAAGAGAAGCATAACCAACAGGGCCTGCTGCAGAGTCCACCTGGTTCTCTCTGGTCCCTGGGATCCAGGTCTAGAAGATCGGGACAGCCCAGGCCAAAGCCAAATTTCAGGCTCAGTGGAATTATGACTCAGTGACCCGGGTGCCCCGGATGAGGGTTAGCCTGCCTATTCTAGGAGCCACGAGGGATTCCATTCTGGAGAAGCTTACCTATAAACACTTGTGGTCATTGTGCAGGCAGGAATTTTGTTGACCAACTCTGCCGCTTTAATAATAATAATAACGATGATGATATTTGCTAAGCTATTACTCTATGTGGCAAGCACTGCTCTAAGTGCTAGGGAAGATACAAGTTAATCAAGCTGGACACAATCCCTGTCTCACATGGGGCCCCACAGTCTTAATCCCCATGTTACAGATGAGGTAACAAGCACAGAGAAGTGAAGTGACCTGCCCAAGATCACATAGTAGACAAGGGGCAGGGCCAGAATTAGAACCCAGTGCTTAGTACAGTGCTCTGCACACAATGAGCACCCAATAAATACCACTAATTGACACGCTAGTTCCCTACAGCCCCTGGGGCAACTCTTTACATGTTGTAACAGGGAACGGATCTGGGCTGAGGGTACCATAACTGGCCTCAGGCACAATAGTCTGAAACTCTGTTTTGATCAGACCTCCAAGAAGAATTAGCAGCAGGGCGTAATGGATAGAGCACAGCCCTAGGAGTCAGAAGGTCATGGGTTCTAATTCTGGCTCCACCACTTGTCTGCTTTGTGACCTTGGGCAATTTACTTCCCTTCTCTAAGCCTCAGTTACGTCATCTGGGAATTGACACTTTGAGCCCCACATGGGACAGGGACTCTGTCCAACCCAATATGCTTGTAACATCCCCAGTGCTTAGTACAGTGCCTGCCACATATTAAGCACTTAACAAGTACCATAATTATTATTTTTATATAGCTCTATTGTAGTAGTAATCATATCTATTAAGCACTTACTGTGTGAAAGGCACTGTACCAAGCTCTAGGAAAGAATACACAGTTGGGAATTAGACATGCCTGTCTCTTGGGCAATTTACAATCTAAAAGATAAAATTTGCCTATGGGTTCATTTGTGAAAGAAGAGGCCAGTGAGAATACATAGGTCCAACAACACTGTGCACACATCAAAACTGTCCCTTAATATGCTGTCATGCTTGATATTTGCAATACTTGAAGCTGTTTCATGTTTCACACTCTTTTTCCTTATGAAGCCTCTGCTCAAGTAGAACCACTCTTTTCTTGACTGTATTGCAAAATGCTGGTTCATCCTTTGCCAGGATATCACTTCAGTTCACTCAATACTATTTACTGAGCACCTACTGGGAGGCCAGAGTACTGTACCAGGTGCCCAATGAGTGCAGAACAATGTACTGGGGGCTGGGAGCACACAGTAAAGACAGAATCCCTGGCTTTGAGGAGCTTGCAGTCCAGTTGAGGAAGACAGGCAGACCTTGCATGCAAGTAAAGACCCCCCAGTGGACAAACATTATTCCTTTTCTCCCTCCCTGGCACCCAGTTTTCTTTCATTTATTAATTAGTATTTATTGAGCGCTTACTATGTGCAGAGCACTGTACTAAGCTCTTGGAATGTATAAATCGGTAACAGAGACAGTCCCTGCCCTTTGACAGGCTTACAGTCCCATTAAAGGGCAAAATCTTGCTTACTAATAATGAAATGCTTACCTATTAAACATCATACCAAAATCACCCATTTAGGTGTCTATAGAATAATGCATATAGCCCCCCTTTTCCTCTGCTCCCCCTCCCCATTGCCCTGACCCGCTCCCTTTACTCTACCCCACAGTCCTTGTGTGTATGTGTACATATTTATAATTCCATTTATTTTTATTAATGATGTGTATATATAATTCTATTTATTTATGATGATGTTATTGATGCCAGATTACTTGTTTTGATATCTGTCTTCCCCCTTCTCCACTGTGAGTCCACTGTGGGCAGAGATTATCTCCATTTGTTGCTGAATTGTACTTCCCAAGTGCTTAGTACAGTGCTCTGCACACAGTAAGTGCTCAATAAATATGACTAAATGAATATGTCTGTATATTTTCCCAAAGCTTAATATAGGGTTCTGCACACCATCAATCTTTAATCCTCTTAAAATTGCTTCACCTATCACCTTTGGGCATTTGATGTTTTCCCTACCCTGAACCCCTCAGGACTTATATACACATCTTTAAATTAGAAGTGATTTATATTAGTCAACCCTTCTAGCCTGTAAGCTCATTGTAGGCAGGGACCATGTATGCCAAATGTTCATTCATTGTTATATTGTGCTCTTCCAAATGTTTAGTACAGTGCTTTTGCACACAGTAAGCGCTCAATAAATATGATTGAACTCTGTTATACCGCACTCTCCAAAGCACTTAGTACGGTGCTCTGCACCTAGTGAGCTCTCAATAAATACCATTAATTGGTTACTGCAATTAGAGAGGAGTGAGAAGAGAAATAAAAGAAAGCTGTTATAAATTATTTTTTTCTTCCAATGCAAGAAACAAATCAAGTGAACACAATTAAAAAACAAATTGGCCAAAAAAATCCCTGAAATCAGAGTAAACTCAATTACATAAGAATCAGCAAACATTAAATGCATTAAACATGACAAACAAAATAGACAGACCAATAAACCTGAAATAAATAACTCTGTGCTTCCTCAAGTGCCTGGCTTCATTCCTTCCCTCACTGTTCTAGAATCATTTATTCTTTTTAACTGTTCCCCCACCCCACTACACCCTCCATGGATTACAGCTCATTATTCGACCAAAGCTCATGAAAAATGAAATTGGCTATAAAGAGCATCGAAGGTACAGGCACCAAACTGAAAACAAAGAGCCCTGGTGAAGTAGAGCGAGACTAATATGCCTCTATTAAAGGTCAGAAAGTCAGGTGGTTCCATTCCCACATCCTCACTACTTGTAGCCGGCTAGCTCAGGCTTCGGGGTAATTGCAGTCTCTCCTTCCTAGGCCTCCCCTGAAGGAAGCAATTTCAGGCCAATTCAGGAAAGAAGGATTCAGAGTTGATTGGAAACACCTACCTTGTTGAAATGTTTCTTTTTTGTAATTAGGTCTAGCAAAAAATGATTGGCTCCCCCAGGGAATTGCCTCACTTGATGCTTGTGTCCCTGGGAGCAATCATTAACACCAATCTGAGCCCTGCGGGGAGTGTCCCAAGGTTGGCTACACTGCAGAACCGGTTCTCAGTGTGCATCCGCTGAAAACCTTTCCTCCTGTCGCTTATTCACCCTTCACTAATTCATTCATTTGCATTCATTCATTCAATCATTTACTGTGTGCAGAGCACTGTACTAAGTTCTTGGGAAAGCATCATAAAACAATACACGGGCACATTCCCTGCCTACAACAAGCTTATAGTCTAGAGGAGGAGACAGATATTAATGTGTGACTTATTCACTTGGGTCTGTACCCCTTAAACTCTTGGATTTACCCCCGCTCTCGTAGCAGTTATGCACATACCCATCTGTATTTTATTTTAGTGTCTTTGTCCCCTTCTAGTCTGTAAGCTCCTTGTGGGCAGAATGATGTTTATCAAGAGTGTTGTATTGTGATCTCCTAAGCGCTTAGTACAGTACTCTGCTCACAACACCGCCAAGATCTGCCCATTCCTCTCCATCCAAACTGCTACCTTGTTGGTACAATCTCTCATCAGTAATCTGCATTACTGCATTAGACTCCTTTCTGATCTCCCAAACTCCTGTCTCTCCCTGCTTCAGTCTATACTTCATTCTGCTGCCAGCTCTGCGCATGGCACCCCCTGCTCAAAAATCTCCAGTGGTTGCCTATCAACCTACGCATGAAGCAAAAACTCACTATTGGCTTCAAAGCTCTCCATTACCTTGCCCCCTCCTACCTCACCTCCCTTCTCTCCTTCTACATCCCAGCCTGCTCACTCCACTCCTCTGCCACTCACCTCCTCATTGTGCCTCATTCTCGCCTGTCCCGCTGTCAACCCCTGGCCCACATCCTACCTCTGTTCTGGAATGCCCTCCCTCCTCACATCTGCCAAACTAGCTCTAACCCCCACTTCAAAGCCCTACTGAGAGCCCACCTCCTCCAGGAGGCTTTCCTAGACAGAGCCCCCCCTTTTCCTCTGCTTCTCCTCCCCTCCCCATCACCCCTACTCCCTCCATCCCTGCCATAGAGTACTCGTGTATATTTGTACATATTATTCTATTTATTTTATTACTGATGTGTATATAACTTTAATTCTATTTATCTATTTTGATGCTATTGATGCTTATATACTTGTTTTGTTTTGTTGTCTGCCTCCTCCTTCTAGACTGTGAGCCTGTTGTTGGCTAAGGATTGTCTCTGTTGCTGAATTGTACTTTCCAAGCATTTTACAGTGCTCTGCACACAGTAAGCACTCAATAAATATGATAGAATGAATGAAATTCCACTGACAGATGGATTAAAACTCAACACTAATATTTCTCTAGAAGGCTGAAATGTGGCCACCAAAGCTTGCTACTCAAAGCATCACAGCAAATGGAAATTACCCCCAGATGACACTCACCACAAAATGGAGTTTCTCCCTTGGAAACTCAGGCAATCAGTTGTGGTTATCATGATAGATGCCCAGACAGGAGGACGCCTCAGAGATGGCTTCAACGAGGACCATTGCATGGTAGAGTGAACAGGATCTGAGGCAGGAGTTTGGTACTGAGACACACATGAACAACAGCACAGCCATGAGGCAACCAGGGAGTGTTTGGAGTTCAAGGAAGGAGGAGGCTGGAAGGACAGGTGTCCTCACCTGTGGAAGTTGGGGAGTTGGGTGAATGTGTGGAAAAAAAATCTGAGGCTTCTTCACCAATCAGCAGAGACTCTTCACTCCCTCCCCCAACTCTTTGGGAAGAGCTCCCTCCTGCCAGTCTCCCCTGTGACGGGAGCTGGAGTCATGATCCTACCCTCCCGAGGCCTGTCTCCACTAGGTTAATGGGTAAGCAGCGTGGCTCAGTGGAAAGAGCCCGGGCTTGGGAGTCAGAGGTCATAGGTTCAAATCCCGGCTCTGTCACTTGCCAGCCATGTGACTTTGGGCAAGTCACTTAACTTCTCTGTGCCTCAGTTACCTCATCTATAAAATGGGGATTAAAACTGTGAGCCCTACATGGGACAAACTGATCACCTTGTATCCCCCTAGCACTTAGAACAGTGCTTTGCACATAGTGAGCGCTTAACAAATACCACCATTATTATTAATGGTCCAAAGGCAGAGGCAGCTCCAAAGCAAAGTGAGGGTGTATATTTCCCAGCCAGGTTGAAATTACAACTTTATCATAGTAATGGGAGAGCGGGAGCTCGTATTTATTAGTGTGTGTGTGCAGAGTGCTTAGTGTGTGCAGAGGACTGTACTAAGCACTTGGGGAAGTATGACAACACTATAACAGACACATTCCCTGCCCACAGTGAGCTTACTGTCTAGAGGGAGAGATAGACATCAATCCAGGGCTTAGTAAAGTGCCTGGCACATAGTTAAGTGATTTGCCCAAGGTTATACAGCAGACAAGTGGTGAAGCTGAGATTAGAACCCAGGTCCTTCTGACTCCCAGGCCTGTGCTTTGTCCATTAGGCTACACTGCTTTTCCACTAGGCTAAGCTGTACCTCTTTAACGGTCTTCAGCTCTCATTACCAATGAGCCACCACCACAATTGCCTCTGGCCAGAGAAGGCGACCAGGGTTCTAATCCTGGCTCCGCCACTTGTCTGCTCTGTGACCTTGGGCCAGTCACTTAATATCTCTGTGCCTCAGTTACTTCATCTGTAAAATGGGGATAAAGACTGTGAGCCCTATGTGGGATAGGGACTGTGTCCAACCTTATTAGCTTGTATCTTCCCCAGAGCTTTGGCCGGTGCTTGACACATAGTAAGCACTTGGCAAATACCATCATCATTATTATTATATGTCCAGCAGGCTTCCTCCTACAGAACAGGGACACAATCAAGTAGGTGACAAGGATAGAGCAGGAAAGGACTGGTCTGTCCATGTGACATAATACTAAGTATAGTATTTATTGTGATTAGTATGTGTCCTCAATTTCCTCAACTGTAAAATGGAGATGACTGTTCTCCCTCCTACTTAGACTGTGAGCCCCACATGGGTCAGGGACTGTCTGGCCTAATTAACTTGTACCTACCCCAGCACTTACAACAGTGTTTGACACCTATTAAGTGATTAACATACATAAGAAAAAAAATCCTGGGGTCGATCTAATGCAATCAGATCAGACACAGTCCCTGTCTAAGGATCACTGTCTATTGTAGAGGGAGAAAAAGTACTTTAACTCCATTTTACAGATGAGGAGGAAACTGGGACACTGAGAAGTGTCTTGCCCAAAGATTAGAACCTGAATTAGAAAACCAGGTCTGCTAGGCCCCCTGCTCTTTCCACTAGGTCACAAGGCTTCCCATGCACCTTTCCTGCTCCCTTCTCTCAGGCCAGCCCTCCCTCTTATAGGGACCATGGAGATAATGAAATCTAGGGCCTGGGTCTTAATTTTCAGTGTGGGAAAGCAGCTGATTAACCCAGCAGGCCCTCTTTCACCCTGCTGCCGCCATGTTTATCACATTTGTATTTCCAAATCAAAAAAGCCTCAAAGATAATTTCCTCCCATTAATTGCACTTTTCTCTGCACCAGTTTCCCCTCTAGCTGTGAACTGTGCTCTAGATTTTTTTTTTCCGCAACACAGGTGATATGAGCTGAAATAGCAAGCTTCCCTAATAACCCCTCGGTGTCAGGTTTCACACTGAGCTACCCAATCCAGCTGGCATGTCCCCATTCAGCCAAGGAGGAGGATCAATGATCTCAACTTTAGGTTGCCCCAATCTTTCCAGCAGCACTGTAGAAAGACTGCCACAGGGAAAAATATTTCAGCAGTCACCTTCCCCAACGCCCACTCTCCCTCTACAACCCACAGCGTCCAAAAGTGTTTGATTTCCAAAAAAGGAAACAAGTAAATGAGCAGCAGTGGGGCCTATTGAAAAGAGCCCGGGTTTGGGAGTCAGAAGGCCTGGATTCAATTCCTGACTCCACTTATCTGTTGTCTCCTTAGGTAAGTCAGACTGGAAGCTCATTATGGGCATAAATGTGTCAGCCAACTCTGCTGTCCTGTGCGGTCCCAAGTACTAAGTGCAGTGTTCTGCACAAAGTTCTAAAGAAATACCACTGACTGATGAACTTTTCTGTGCCTCAGTTACTGCATCTGTAAAATGGGGGTGAAAACTGTGAGCTCCATGAGGGATATGGACCGTGTCCAACCTGATTAGCTTATATCTGTTTCTGTTGCTCTGATTTTCTCTCTCTCTCTCATTCTGCTCAATGATCTAGCTCTCTGCTTTCCAGCCTTTTTCTCTCCCACAGTCTTGTACTGCTGCCCCTCCCGCTCCCCACTCAATAGCACTGTATCTGCAAGAAGGTAATATGATTATATTCATCAATTTAATTTCCTTTTGTTCTAATGTGATCATAATGAAATAGTTTGCTAATCATTTTACCAATAATTTACTGGTAGCATTTTGAAATTGAAGATGGTGAAAAAATGAAAACCATATGTGGAAATGACTTTGATATACTTTGTTAAGGTTTGGCAAGCACCAGAATTTGCATTATCATTCTCATTTTTTGTGACTTTTCACTGTGACCATAAAGATCATCTCTCATGTTGCATTAACTGTGCTTTTGTCCTGCTTTAAAATACTGCCCTCTTTCCCAGCCCTAAGAAATTTAAAAATCCATACGTGCTTGAAAAAAATCACAAGAGCTGCTATTCCTAATCCCTCCTCCTGAGACGCCAAATGACAAAGCTGACATCAAGCCATTTTTTCTTGCACGAACATTGCTCTTCAGGGAGCAACTGGACCTTTGCCAGGTTCTTTAGTTGGGTTCATTCTGGAGTTCTGAGTATATATTCCATCCAAAATTTGAGTTCCATTTACTGATCGAGAAGAAAGTGCATGGTTTAATCTTTACTTCCAAGTCCACAGTGTCCCCTGGTTTGGGGGCTAATTTATTTCACACCACAGGAAAAGTATAAGGAGAAACACTAAGACAACCCATCAGATCTCACCAAAGCAGTTGCCCCATCAACAGACTTAAGCCCTGTCAAATACTGATAATGGTGTGGTGATGATGATAATGATGATTGGAAATGTGTCTGTTATATTGTACTCTTCCAGGCACTTAGTACAGTGCTCTGCATACTGTAAGAACTCAATAAATATGGTTGACTGATAATGATGATGACAAATAATGGTAATGAAAGAGAAAAATGCAAAATCATTAAGCAAATTGGGCTATTCTGTGAAATCAGTCAGTGGTATTTACTGAGTGCTTAGCACTGTATTAAGAGCTTAGAAGAGTACAGTACTCACCAAGATCAGGAGTGTAATGATCAGTCCAATCAAGTCACTTCCTCTTCGCATTTCTTCCTGCCTCCAGGACGTCTCTTTAGAAGATGCTCAACCATCACCTCAAGGTCAATATGTCCTCAGCTGAACACCTCATCTTGTGTGTAAAGTCCTCCCTTCCACTTACCTTGCTCATCACAGTTGGAAACACCACCATCATCCCTGTAACCAGTAACCTTGGAATTATCCTTCAGGCCTTCCTTTTTCCACACCCATATTCAGTCTCTTGTCAAATCACTTCTGTTTTCCCTCCACAGCATTTCTGAGATCCACCCCTTCCTTTCCCTACAAGTGGCTGCCACACAGTTCAGGCTTAACTACTGCATCAGCTTCCCTGCTGCTCTCCCTGCCTCTAGTCTCCCCTCTAGTTCATGTTTCACTTTGGTGTGGTTGCCTATCAACCTCCATATCAAGCAAAAACTCCTCACTATTGGCTTCAAAGCTCTCCATCACCTTGCCCCTACTTACCTCACCTCCTTTCTCTCCTCCGACATTCCAGCCTGCACACTCCACTTCTCTGGCACAACCTCCTCACTGTGCCTCATTCTCGCCTGTCCCGCCATCAACCTCTGGCCCACATCCTACTTCTGGCTTGGAATGGCCTCCCTTCTCAAATACGCCAAAGTAACACACTTTCCCCCCTTGAAAGCCCTACTGAAAGCTCACCTCCTCCAGAAGGCCTTCCCAGAATAAGCCCTCCTTTATCTCTTCTCCCCCTCCCCTCCGCCCCAACTTGCTCCCTTTGCTCTACCCCCTCTCCACCCCTTGGCATTTGTGTATATGTACATACTTAATATAATTCTATTTATTAATGATGTGTATATATAATCATTTTCATTTATAATAATGCTACTGATGCCTGGTTACTTGTTTTGATGTCTGTTTCCCCCTTCTAGACTGTGAGCCGATTGTGGGCAGGAACTGTCTCTATTTGTTCCTGACTTGTACTTCCAAGTGCTTAGTACAGTGTGCTAAGTGCTCAGTAAATATGACTGAATGTCCCGATAATTTTACTGAATCATCATTCAGCACGTCTCCCTACTCAGAAAATGGGAAGGAGAAGCTGCAAGACGTAGTGGATAGAGCTCAGGCCTGGGAGTCAGAAGGTCATGAGTTTTAATCCCAGCTCTGCCACTTGTCTGCTGTTTGGCCTTGGGCAAGTCACTTCACTTCCCTGTGCCTCAGTTACCTCATCTGTAAAATGGGGATTGAGACTGCAAGCCCCATGTGGGACAGGGACTATGTCCAAGCTAATTTGCTTGCATCTAGCCCAGTGCTTAGTACAGTGCTTGATACATAGTAAGCATTTAACAAATACCACAGTATTCCTCAGAAACCTTCCAATGGTTGCCCATTTAAATTTCACCAAGCAGAAACTCCTGTCTGCTTTAAGACACTTGATCAGCTCTCTCCCTCCTATTTGTCCACTCTCTTTTTTATGGTATTTGTTAAGCACTTACTATATGCTAGGCATTGTTCTAAGCACTGGGGTAGATACAAAGTAATCAGGTTGGATACAGTCCATGTCACACATGGGGCTCACAGCCTTAATCCCCAGTTTACAGATGAGGTATCTATGGCACAGAGGAAGTGCAATGACTTGCCCAAGGTCACATAGCAGACAAGTGGTGGAGCCAGGATTAGAACTATCCACTAGGCCAGGCTGCTTCTTTTCACATTACATCCCAGCTTGCACTCTTTGTTCCTCTTAAGTCAAGCTACTCACTGTGCCATTTTACAGAAATCCTGTTTTTAGTTTTCCAATTAGGTCTTTAGCTCATTACCCAGAGCTTATTTTAGTCACTGATTCTTTATTTCCATTTCTTACTCCTATCTAATCTTCTGATGGGGTTCCACTTAAAGACATTTTTTCTTCATTTTAAGATTAAACTATTGGTTACCATGTGATTACAGCTGTGCTTTCTACTGCAATGCATCATTCCAAATTTGGTGAATTTTAATAATAATTGCGGTATTTGTTAAGCCTTTACCATTTACCAAACATGGTACTAATTGCTGAGGAAGATATTTGAAGCAGATTGAACATTTCAAAGACCTAAAACAAGAGAAGGACCACCCAATGAAGCACAATGTCATTTCTAAGCTCCTTCCAAATTTCTGAGGTCAAAGATAAAGGGTGACATCATTCCATCCAGTGGCCAGCCTTCCCCATCCCTCTCAGCTCTGTTCTAGTGCATATCCAGCTCATTATCCAGTGACAACATGGTACCCAGGTCAGTTCCATGGAGGTCCAACAGCTTTCTGCATGCAGAAAAACAGTCTTGTCCACACCCAGGAGCTTCTGATAGTGGTTACACTTCCTGGACTACAGCAGAAGACATTGGGGAGGTTGATTACATGCCAGGGCTAGGAAGCAGCAGGCCAATTCCTCTTCCCATGCTCTGGGCCTCCCTGGACTTTTCTTGGTCATTACAAAAAGGAAGAGATGAGTGAGAATGAAAAACAGCTAAGCAGTGAATGACACTTAAAGGATTGTATAGAAGCCCCTAATGTTTAGCACCATAAGCTAGATTCAAAAAGTCATGGCATCAGGCCTTGAGGGCAAAACAGATTCCATTCAAGTAGGAATCTTGCCCATCCACCTATGTGTCAAACAAACTCCCAACCACCACCTTTAAAGCACTCAGTCAGTTCTCTCTCTCCTACCTAACCTTGCTCATTTCCTACTACAACCCAGGACACACACTTTGTTTCTCTAACCCTAACCCACTCACTCAATCTCATCAATCTTGCCACCAGCCCATTGCCCACATTCTCTGTCTGGGCAGAGAACTCCCTCCTGCTTCATATATGATAGACCACCACTCTCCCCACCTTCAAAACCATCCTAAAATTACATTTCCTCCAAAAGGCCTTCTGAGACTAAAGCTTTTATTTCCCCTATCCTCACTTCCCTCTATGTCAACTGCATATCCCTTAATCACTCTGATACTCACCCTAGCCCCACAGTACTTATGCTAATATTCATATATACTACAGTTTCTCCTACCCCTATTTTACCGTCTCCCCTTGAAGATTGTCGGCTCATTTTGGGAAGGGATTGCCTCTACCAACTCCTTTGTATTATACTCTCCCAAGTACTGAGTATGGTGTTCTGCACAGAGTAGTGCTCAGTAAATCCGATTGACTGACTGATTAATTGATAACACGACAGGCTGAAACTCGGGAGTCCCTCAGTGTGCAGGACTTTAATTCACTGCTTACTTAACTGTGTCTGAGTGCCAGAGTCTCCATTAGCACAGTAGGGAGATTCACCCACTCCTGATCTCTAAGTTTGAGGATAGGACAATCTTTAGGAAATGGAAGTGTGATAAAAGTTAATTATGTTATTATCTATGATGGGCCCAATCCTGAAGGTGAGGATGCAAAGCTGCAGTCCATAAGCTCTCTGAAACAGCAGTCGAGAGGTCCATTCCCAAGGGATCAAAGTTCACCTAAAAACAAATTGGTTCTGCCTATTGCGCACACATGATCCTTCCCCAGAATCTCACCCCCTAGACTTGGGTCTTCTTCACTGCAAAGCTTGTGCTTGCTGGTATCCAGGCTGGATCTTGTACCCCACCACCCACATAGGGGAACCTGGTGTATCCCAGAATGCCATTCCTCCACAATCAACAATGTTTGGTTTAACTTCATGGCCCCTGCCAAACAACTGTTGAGCATAAGCTGTTGAGAGCAGCATAGCCAGTTCCTGCTCTGTCAGTTGTCTGCTGTGTGATCTTGGGCAAGTCAATTAACCTCTCTGTTCCTCAGTTTCCTCAACTGTAAAATGGGGATTTGATATCTGTTTTCCCTCCAAATTAGACTGTGAGCTCCATGTAGGGCAGGGACTGTGTCCAACCTGATAAACTTCTATCTACCCAGAGTTTAAAACAGGGCTTGTTACATAGTAAGCACTTAAATATAATAATAATAATAATGATGAGGATAATATGAGCCTGAGAGTCAGAGGTTCTGAGTTCTAACCCCGACTCCACCACTTGCCTGCTGGGTGACCTTGGGCAAGTCACTTAACTTCTCTGTGCTGTTGCCTCATCTGTGAAATGGGAATTAAGATTGTGAGCCCTATGTAGGACAGGGACTGTGTCTATCCTGAATAGCTTGTATCTATCCCAGTGCTTAGTACAGTGCCTGGCACATAGTAAGTGCTTAACAAATACCGTAAAAAAAAAAAACTGCATCTCAACAACACATTGTAAGAGCACTGATGAATCCCTTTGCATTACTAAATTGGATCTCTGCCCTAGTTCCCAGCCAGGAAATGCAGTGGGCCCAGAAATCAATGGCCATCAGATCCATCTCCATTCCTGCACTGGCAGCAATCCCACCTCAGCAAAGCTGCTTTGTGGGCACACAATGCCAACACACCTATTAGCCCACCCTCTGCTGAAAGCCAAGAATGATCTCCCAAAAGAATGGGAGCTCCTGCTGCACCATCAGGGAGGAAGAATTCAGACAGAGAAGGCATATCCTCCATAAAGGTCACTATTGGCAGTTGGATCAGATCAGGTGAGAAAAAATGGCTCAAAGACACACTTCCTGACCTCCACCAACATAGCCAAGGGTGAGGTGGTCTTCCTCACTCCCACCCTCTTAAAAAAGGTCCAGTGGCCACTGTTTTCCTGACTTAAGGGGCACTCTAACCCTCACTGGTCTGGCAAAGGGAGTTGAGCAAGTTAAGTAATCTGATGAATGGCTCGGGCTTCCATTAAGATGGGAATCTCTTGGTACAATTAAGATGAAGAAATGTTCCTCTTTCACATTCAGACCCCACATCCCCTCTCTAGGCCAAAGGGCCACCAAGATCCTGGCCCAGCTGGGATGGATACTCGAACAGGGATAGGGGCCATGCAGGCAGGGCTTCAGTGGTACCGAGAAGTCACCCAAGAACCCACAGAAATGCCCCTGGGTGGGGAGAATGGAACAACCCAACCCTGCACAGGGTCCCCATACCAGGAATGGCTCATCAACCTTGGGCATTTATTGAAAAGCAGCATGGCCTAGTGGAAAGAACACAGTCCTAAGAGTCAAAACACCTGAGTTCTAAACGTGACTCTGCCACTTCATCCATTCATTCAATCTTATTTGAGTGCTAACAGTGTGCAGGGCTCTGTATTAAGCACTTGGGAGAGTACAATAAAAGAATAAACAGACACAATCCCTGCCCTCAATGAACTTACAGTCTAGAGGGGGAGAGACAGACATTAATATAAATAAATTACAGATATGTACATAAGTGCTGAGGGGCTGGGGGAGGGGTGAACAAAAGGAGCAAGTCAGGACAGTACAGAAGGGAGTGGGAGAAGAGGAAAGGGGGGCTTAGGAAACTGTTACCTCTTGGAGAAGATGTGCCTTAAATAAGGCTTTGAAGAGGGGGAGAGTGCCTTCTGTGTGACCTTGGGCAAGTTACTTCACTTAAAAAAGAGAGAGAGAGAAAGAGATTCTCCCTGATGAGCACGGCCACAAAGATTTCCTCCAAGAGCTGACACTCAATTTCCCCTTTCGGAGGGAAGGATCAATCTCATTACTTAGCGAGGAGGAAAGCTGGGAAGAGGGAAGCTCTGTCAGCCATTACACTTTTTCCCCAAACATCCTAGCCCAATGGAGAAAGAGTTCCAGCCTGGAGGGGCCGTCGAGCAAGCTCAAATAGTTTGGATCAGGAAGACCCCAAGGGGGTGTCAGAATTAGGGGATTTACCCGAGATTTCCCATCAAAGTTGTAGCAGAGACAGGAACCAAGGCCCACTTTGGCTTCCAGGTTCTGGGCCCTCCCAGTGGCCAAACTACCAAAAAGATGGTTAATCACCTCAGGGAAGCTGTGGGAGTTTTGTCTCTCCCTGGTCTCCAGCTCATGATGGAGAATGTATCAGGGCCAGATGGACTGTGGACCTTCTCTGAGGCTGAGCAGGTTGTGGAACCTGGCCAATCCACCCCCGCTCGATTCAACCACAGAAAGTCCGTGGAATACAAATGAAGTAAACATTCACTTCCTTCTCATTTCCATGGCATGTAAACCCAGAAAATGCTGCCTGGTGATGTATATCGTGTCTCACCTTCTCAGGATGCCGGACTACTAGTTCACAGTTTTGGCAATTCGGAGTACCCCAGAGGATTCTGGACTAGAAAACACACACACCAGCCATCCTGCTGCACCTGGTCAGGGAGAGAGTTTCCATCTGGCTCGTCGCTGTGGCCCCCAGCCCATCAGGCGAAGACACAGCCTCTCTGCTAGCTGCAGGTGAGACTAAGTCCTGACCTACATCAAAGTTTCTCTTCTCTGGCACTATTGGCTCGCCTCCAATTTTCCCTTCAAAGCATTTCCCCTCTGCGAATGATTTTACATCAAAACATCGGGCTTTTTCCCCCCTTCTAAAGGCCATTAGGGAGCATCTACTGAGTCATAAACGCAGAACATCTTTCAGAAGGAAGAAAATCGTGTACATAGTAATGTTTGTGGAAAAAGAAAAAAATGGTTAATGGTTAGTACATATCAGAGGGCAGGAAGCTGTAGGCCTTCAGCCTCCTTAAAGGGAAAGGATCCTTTCCCCCAGCACCCTTTAGGAAACTCAGTTCTCCCAATAAAGACCTCTTCTTCTGACTCTGACTCACCTCATCCCTCCAGACTCCTCTGGGCACAGACTAAGGATTCCTTCCTCTCTGCCCTTTACTTGCTACTTTAGGAAATTAGCCTGCTGCATCCAGAGCAAGACTGGAAAACTGAAATCAGTGAGGACAAGAAGGGTTTGGAGCAGCCTAGGGCTTAATCTGGACTAGGACACGTGTCCAGAAGCTGAAAACCAGTCCCTTTCCTGAAAAGGACTATCTTCTCCAAACGCAGGCGTGAGGGCTGGGGTTGTGTTTGTTTCCCTCTCCCACACCTCAGCTGGCTCTGTGGGACTACATTCAGCTCCAGCGCTCTCCTTGTCCAGCACTCTGGAGTCTCTCCTTCTAGAGAAGCAGCCTAGTGGATAGAGCCCAGGCCTGGGAATCAGAAAGACATGGGTTCTAATCCTGGCTCTACCACTTGCCTGCTGCATGACCTTAGGTAAGTCACTTCATTTTTCTGTGTCTCAATTCCCTCATCTATAAAATGGGGATTAAGCCTGTGAACTCCTTCTGGGACAGGAACTCCCTCCAACCTGATCTGCTGGTATCTATCCCAGTGCTTAGTATGGTGCCTGACATGTGGTAAGTTCTTAATAAATACCACAGTTATTATTATTATACTGTAAACTCATATTGGGCAGGGAATGTGTTTCCTTATTCTGTTGTATCATACTCTTCCAAGCATTTAGTACAGTGCTCTCCACATAGAAACTGTTCAATAAATAACATCAACTGATTGACCCAGGTAGGACTGTGTCTTTCAGGTCAGGGATTTCAACTACCAGCTCTATTATATTATACTATTCCTAGCACTTAGTACAGTTCTCTGCACCCACTAAGTGCTCAGTACATCCTATTGATAGATTGACAGGCGATTACCTGTGCTCATAGTTGCAGGGTCCCCAAGTCCCTGGGCTCCACACACCTGCAGGTCGGTGATGAAGGTATCCCATACCGACAGCATCTCTTCAGGAGAATAATGGCCAGGAACCTGGATTCAAATCTCTGGTGTGGGTTGTTTTGTTTTTTTTTTTTTAATTTACATCCAACGATCCTAGCCAAGAATGTGTGACGTCAATTTAAGGACTGTATGTGGGTGAAATGTAAATGTGTCCCAGAATGTGTAAGGCCAGCCTGAGGCTGTCTGTATGTTTGAGGTAAATCTGTATGTTTGAGGATGCCAGGGAATGAAGCAAGACGAGGTGACACAAACCACCAAGAGGAGCTATGAAAACTAACTAGATAGTTTGGTGAACCTCTCCAAAAAAACAAG
Organism: Ornithorhynchus anatinus; assembly: GCF_004115215.2. Classification (NCBI taxonomy): domain Eukaryota; kingdom Metazoa; phylum Chordata; class Mammalia; order Monotremata; family Ornithorhynchidae; genus Ornithorhynchus; species Ornithorhynchus anatinus. Next base: position 96,195,820 of record NC_041728.1, read on the forward strand.
TAAAAACCTCTCAAACCTGCCTGTAAAAACCCAGATGGCAGGGAAATCAAGCTGCTGGGTTTATAATTCTGCCTGTTTCCTCCAGGGTAGATGGGACCAGCCCCCATAGATATGGAATAGAACAGGTGAGAAGGGGCAAATGAGAATTATGACTCCTGATGTGTAGCTGAAGCAGTGATCAGGCACCACTGTTCTCAGAAACCCTTCTACCTTCTACTTAGACTGTGAGCCCCATGTGGCACTTGATCTTAAATCTACCCCAGTGCTTAGTACAGTGCTTGACACATAGTAAACACTTAAATACTATTGTTATTATTATATCCACGGTTGAGATCCGAGTCCTGACCTCCCTCCTTCCTGCCCTGAGCACCATGGACCCAGCTAAAATATGAGGAAGGGTAGCAAAGCAGCATCCAGATCCCACCCCACAAGAGGACTAGATCTGGAGACCATAGGGGTGGTCCAGCCTGGAGTGGACTTTGCTCTGTGACCTCAGGCAAGTCACTTCTCTTCTCTGTGACTCAGTTACCTCCATCTGTAAAATGAGGATTAAGACCGTGAACCCCATGTGGGATAGGGACTTTGAGCAACCTGATAAGCATGTATCCACCTTAGCACTTAGCACTGCGCCTCACATCCATCTCACCGCCAACCTCTCACTCAAGTCCTGCCTCTGGCCTGGAGTGGAGCCCTCTTCATATCCAACATAAAATAATCCTTATTGAAGGCACATCTCCTTAGCCGTCCCTGACTAAGCCCTCATTTCCTTTTATCCCACTCTTCTGCATGGCCCTGACTTACTATCTTTATTACTCCCCACCTCTCCACGGCACTTATGTTCATATCTATAATTTTATTTATTTACATTAAATGTCTGTCTCTCCCTCTAGACTAAGTTTATTGAGGGCAGGGAATGTGTCTATTATATTGCTGTATTGTACCCTCTCCAGAGCTTAGTACAGTGCTAGGCACAAAGTAAATGCTCAATGATTGACTGACCGGTACATAGTAAGCGCTTAAATCCCAAGAAAAAAAAAAGTGGAGCTGCCAGCCCACGTCAGGGAGGGAGTAGCACTCTGGTAGAGTTTGTAGGCAGCTGGGGCTAAAGCAAGCTTTGAGCTGATCTCTGGCTTTACCCTCCATGGCCCAGTGGTCAAAGGGGAGCCCCATAGCCCCTATTACCCTTGTAGTGGCCCAGTCTATGCATCATTTATTATAATTAGCAATAATAATGATATTTGTAAAGCACTTACTATGTGCCAGGCACCATACTAAGAGAAGGGGTAGATATAAGGTAATCAGGTTGGACACAGTCTCTGTCCTACATGGGGCTGAAAGTCTGAATCCCCATTTTACAGAAGAGGGAACTGAGGTCCAGAGAAGTGAAGTCACTTGCCCAAGGTCACACAGCAGACTAGTGACAGAGACAGGATTATGAGTCAGGTCCTTCTGAGTCCCAGGCAAGTACTCTATCCACTAGGCCACATGCTTTGCTTATGTCTTAAGTGTGATGAGATAGGGATTCATGTTTCATGGTACTGCTGAAAACTGACTCATGAAAAACCAAACAGAATGGCTTTATCTTGGGCTACATTCCCTGACAACTGATAAAAATCATTCCATTTGTTAAGTGTTTACTTTGTTTCCAGTACTGTGCTAAGCAGTGGACAATACTGAACAACACAATCAGATAAGACCCATTCCCTGGCCCAAATGGGGCTCACAGTCTAAGCTTCCCAATGCTTTGACCCAGTACCTGTTTTACAGATTCAGAAGAGTTGTACTGGGGGTGAAAGGAGCTGATGGAAAATCCAGAACCAAGTTCTACAAAGTTAGGAAAGGCTTGAAAAATGACATCATTTATAGGAACTAGACCTCACATTGTCAATTCTCCTTAGATTGTAAACTCCTAGAGGTCAGGAATTGTGTCTAATTTCAGTCAAAGTTTTTTGGGGATTTTTATGGTATTTGTAAAATGTTTACTGTGAACCAGGCACTGTTCTAAGCACTGGGGTAGATACAAGCTAATCAGGTGGACATAGTCCATATCCCACATAGGGCTCACAATCTTAATCCCCATTTTATAGATGAGGGATTTGAGGTACAGAGAAGTGAAGTGACTTGCCCAAGGTCACAGAGCAGACAGGAGGGAGAGCCGGGATTAGAATCCAGGTCATTTTGACTCCCAGGCCTATGCTTTATCCACTAGGCCATCCCTATCTCTGGCCCACATCCTGCCTCTGGTGGCCTGGAATGTCCTCCCTCCTCAAATCCGCCCGACAATTACTCTCCCCACCCTCCAAAGCCTTATTGGAGACCCATCTCCTCAAAGACACCTTCCCAGACTAAAACCTACTTTTCCTCATCTCCCACTCCCTTCTGATCACCCTGACTTGTTCCCGTTGGTCTTCTTCCCAACCCCCTACCCCCAGATCAGCCCCACAACACTTATACATATATCTGAAATTTTATTTGTATATCTGTCTCCCCCCCTTAGATTGTGAGTCTGTTGTGGGCAGGAATATAACTGCAGGAATATAATAGGGTTGTATTGTACTTTCCCCAGCACTTAGTACAGTGTTCTGCACATAGTAAGCACTTAATTTGAATTAATGAATGATTGACTGACTGACAGAGACTGCAGTCCTTGGTAGAATTATGGGATTGAAAGTCTGATTGAGGTAGGTAGAGAAGAGAGGTGGTGGTGGGGAAATGAAGGAAGCTGAGGTATATGACATGTTCTGGGAGTTTGGCTAGGAATGGGAGTAAAGAGGTGGGACCATACAAGGAGGAAACTGTGGGTTCAAAAGAGGGCTTTTATAGAATGGTGAAGACTTGAGCATATTTTAAGGTAAAGGGGAAGGAGTTAACAGAGAGTGGGAGGTTGAAAATAGATCTGAGGTAGGGGATGAGATTGGGAGCAACTGATTTTAGGAGGTGAGGGGGTATATTGAGTCAGAGGTACAAGTAATGGGGTGGATTTAGAGAGAAGCAACTGATCCTTCACTATTTAATAAACAAAACAGCTATACCATCTTTGAGAACTCACAATTAGCCTAATGATAAACTAACAACCCAAGGCACTAGTGATCACTTATGAATGCTGTTCATTAGGGTTCTCTAATGGAAAGTTAACCAATCTACCACATAGTGATTGTTTCTTGAAAATTAGAGCCAACCTATTTTGCTGTATGCCAAATTCAGGTTTGCTCGTTTGTATTTTATTAAATATTCCACAAAGACCATGTTGCTAATTTGAGCATAAGAAAAAAAAAAACAAAACCTCAATCTAGAAACCCAGTTCAAAGAAACACACAGCTAATTTTCTCTTTGAAAGAAACCCTCAGGAAATACAGTGTGACATGGAGGAATGTCGTTCTCTGACCTGTTCCCCAACCCTTGGCCCTGGGAATCTGCATGTCCTCATTCAGAAGCTCCTGCAGGGGGAATCTGTTGGTGTTTGGATCTGGGAGATTGACAGGCCAGTGGGTATGTGCAACATCTGATGTGCCCCAACTGCTCAGGGCAGAGAGCCTGAGGAAACAGATTTCAGGAAATTGTTAGGAGGGAACAGGGCAGCCAAAAGGGTCCTGCTAGTGCCACAGAGGGAAAGTATGTGCATGGAAGAGCTGAGGTGGTGTTTAGGGTTTGCAAGTCTTTTCTCTGGGGTTTAACCCAGTGTGCCCTGCTGCAGCCCTGGGGGTTGAACTTCTCAAATTCAAAGACAGGATCCCTTCCCCTAAAGCCAAGCAAATTACAGGCTGGCTGGTAGCTGCAGCAGCCGGTGTGGGTAGGTGAGAGGCACAATTGACATTTGAAATATACACCCATTCACTTTTTGCTAATTTTTTTCTCAAATTTTTCAGTCTTTTTAAAATGATACTGGAAACCTCCATTAGACCATTGCACAACTCCCCCTTCCTCAGTACTTTTCAAAATTGTCAATGTCTAAGAAGGCTTTTTCTTTTACAAAAAAGAGGTTGCATTTCCCCTTGAATTGAATGAGTTGCAATTAGGCCAAGCCTAAAGCAGTGCTTTGATAGTGCCAAAGAGATTCAGCATCCCTCCTGCCTCTGCAGGCCAAATAGCAAAGCCTTTCAAAAAATAGCTTTAAAAGAAGAATTATATTTTCAAAAATTAATAATCTTAATAAGAATAACATTTAAGCACTTACTAAGTACCATGCACTGGGATAGAAAAAAAAAACAGATTAGACAATTTCTGTCCCACACAGGACATGCAGCGTAAGAGGAAGGGAGAAAATTTTAATCTCCAGTACTCAGGTGAGTAAGCAGAAAAGTTAAATAACCTAACCAAGGTCACCAGCAGGCAAGTGGCAGAGGAGGGATTAGAACCCAGGTCATCTGACTTCCAGGCCTGTGCTCTTTCCACTAAGAGACTCTGCTTCCCTAGATGTGCACCATTTTGCAACAGGTAATACTGGAGAGTTGGTAGGTTCAGCCAGTCAATCAGGGGCATTTACTGAGTTCTTACTTTATGCAGAGTTCTGTAGTAAGCACTTCGGAGAGAAAAACACAGTTGATAGACATGACCCTATCCTCAAGGAGCTTACAATTTAGCAGGGAGCTTATAAATCTATTCCGGGAATTTATTCTCCCCTCTGAATATGGTCCAGAGAAGGTCTACCTCAGATAAGGCCCAATTTAAAGCTTAAAATGACATTGTTAAAGCAGCTAGAGAACTGGGTTTCAACCAGAGGCAATACAGAAAAGAAAACCAGAAAAGATGTTCTCATCACAAACCTTCCCATCTGCAAATATTTCAATTCCAACCTCAAAAGCCTCTCCCCATCCTCCACTTTCATCCAAGTGTGCCACTGAGTACAGCTCTCCAACTGCATTTAACAAAGCAAATCACTTCCGTGCAGTGACCTGGGTTGAGTCTGCTTAAAACTCGTGAAATGGCCAATTTCTAAAGTTGCTCCTTCATGTGCAAAAACACGTTTCCTCCTGGGTGGCATTTCTGTTTGCAGTGCGCCTGATGTAGCAGCATATATAACTCAGCCAGATCATTTGGGCTGGAAATTAGGACCACACAGGCTGATGTGCCTTTTCCCTTCCTTTTGGACTATCCAAGCTGGTGACAGGGGAGGAGGAGGTCACCATCCTGAGTACAAGCTCTGGAATGTTGACAGACCTAACCTGGTCACAGATTGAACATCCTCCAGCCTAGAAGGGACACACCCAAGCAGAGAAGCAGTGTAGCCTAATGGAAGGAGATCTGGCTTCTGTTCCCAGCTCTGCCACATCCCTGCTGTGTGAATTTGGGCAAGTAATTTAACTTCTGTGTGCCCCTGTTTCCTCATCTGTATAACTGAACACTCGTCGTCTCTCCTTTGTAGACTGTTAGCCCCAAGTGCAACAAGGACTGTGTCACATCTGATTGGATTGTTATCTACCTCACAATTTAGCACAGAGTAAGCACTTAAATACCACAATTATGATTTGCAGTGAGCAAGAACCCCTCAGGCAGGGGTAAGGTAAACTTCCTGTTTAGACAAAATAGTTCCAAGTCTGAGAGGTTTGTCTATTTTTTTTAAAAAATTGACCAGAACAGCATGCACAAACTTAGGACTGTCCCAGAGAAACTAGAACAGATGGCCAGCTAAGTATACAACAGTCATGTACAAGCAGGAACCTATTAGAATGTATGTCTGCCTGCAGTGAGTTGGTCTTCTTTGGAAAGCCTAATGTTTCTGTGTTTAAAGAACAGAAGAAAAATGTTAATCATGATTTCTTGATGTGAAAAGGATCCAAAGGGAACAGAGCAATAAAGAACTTGGCAAGAGTCAATATTTCATTTTGCAATGAGGCTCAGTTCCATTCAATCTTCAGGGAGTCTGTTGATCATTTCTGGCATCTCACAATTTAGATTGAATCCCTTTCCCGAAGTGCCCTCCTACCCTAGAGAAAGCAGAAATAGACTTTCCTGCATGCTTAAACAAATGGAGAGAGGAGCTAATTGAAAAGGAAAAAAACACCCCACAGCACGGTCCAGAAATACCCAACTCTTTCTAAAATGTCTGTTTACAGGAAGTAGTATTTTGCATTGGGATGGGAAGTTTATAATCGATAGGGCAGTTTATAACATGGAAGACTCACTTAAAGACCTGGAGTGTCCCCAGTTAATGATTTAGATGGGCCTTTATTTGAACATAGATTTAGTACAATATTTTAAATCTGAAAGGAACAGGAAAGGGCATTTATGTTTAGTCAGGCTATTTATCTGTGATGGCAAAAAGCTCACATAAAGTGTATTTGTCTAAAGATGGTCCATAGAGGGAGAGGAAGAGAAGGTTTTTTTTCCCCCCACATGGCTCCTGCTTTTTCTCATTCTCTCTGAATTGTAGGCACTGTGGTTGTGGTTATAATGTTTTCTATTTCTATTGTGGGACCCAAATTCCACAATTCTGAATCGATAGCCGGGCCAGCATGGGGTTTTAGATTAGTGGTCTGTCCTTCATTAATCTGATTTACTGATCTCTGGGAGAGGCATCCTGGGAAGGGAAGTCTGGCCACAGTCCCAGAGCTATTAGAGAGGATAAATTTATGATGTTCCCCAGGTTTAAGGAATCAAAGGAAAACTCAGACTAAACGATCCCTGGCACATCATTGAGAACAAAAGAAAAAGCCTTATTTCCGAATTTACTCTGAATGGAAGGTATCCATCTTAATGACTTTCCAGGTTTCGCCACACCAGGCGGGGGAAGAATCTCTATTTTTCAACTTTGGTGGAAGTTGCTTTGCTAAACTCTTTAGGGATGGCTATTTGAAAGGAAAGAATCAAGGAGAAAAAAAAAAAAAAACCTCTCACCTGAAAGTAAAAGATGTCTATGAGAGCTGAGTCTGCTTAAGGAAGGGGCATACTTAGAAATAAATTTTCAAGTGGAAAACCCACTTTTTGATTCAAATCTGCAAGAGGTAAACCCAAATTTTTGCCCCCAAGCTAAATGTGGTCCCACATCCAAGTCCACAGAGAGCCAGTTTGTCAGTGCCTCCATGGTTGAAAGAGAGCATATAATAATTGTGGTATTTGTTAAGCACTTACTATGTTCCAGGCACCGTGCTAAGTGCTGGGGTAGATGCAAGCTAATCAGGTTGGACACAGTCCGTGTCCCCCAAGGGGCTTACAGTCTTAATCGCCATTTTACAGATGAGGTAACTGAGGCTCAGAGAAGAAGTGGTTTGCCCGAGGTCACCAAATAGATAAGTAGCCCTGCCCCCCCCCAAAAAAAAACAACATCTCCTCTCAGTCCTGTTCTTTCTTCATGAAGATTGGATCAGAGGTACTTGTTAAGTGCTAACTGTGCTCAAAGTAGGTTACTAAACACTTAAGAGAGTTGGTAGACATGATTCCTGCTCTGTAGAGCTTGCAATCTAGTGGGGGAGGCAGACATGGAAATGCAGTTTGGAGAAAGCAACATAATATAAGGATATGCATATAAGTGCTGTGGTGCACTTATGGTAGATCTCGTAGGGCACTCAGACACATCCGTAATACAACCAAATGTCTTTTATGCAAATGGCACCCAAGACCCGTATACCCACTTAGAGAGAGAAAAGGAAAGAGAAGAGCATAGAGAATGGAAAGACACCTGCTTCACTGCAGTTGGAGAGCACAGAAGATCGATCAATGGCATTTATTAAGTGCTTACTGCTTCAGAACACTGAACTAAGTGCTTGGGAGAGTACAGTAAAACAGAGTTAAACATCCCCCGCCCAAAATGAGCTTGCAAAACAATTTTGCCATTTCCCCTATCTATAATCTATTTAATGTCCTTCTCCCCCTCTAGAATATAAATACCCTGTGGGCAGGGATCATGTCTAACTATATTGTATTGTACTCTCCCCAACAACTTAATATTGTGCTTGACACAGAGTAAGCACTCAATAAATATCACTGATTGATTTACTGAAAGGTCTAGCTGATTGAGCACTTTAATGCCAATAGTAAGGAGTTTCAATCAATTGTATTAACTGAGCGCTTCCTATGTTCAGAGCACTGTATTACAAGCCCTTGGTAGAGTAACAACAGAGTTGGTGGACATGTTGCCTGCCCACAACGTGCTTGCAACCTAGAGAGGGAGGCAGACATTAACATATATAAATACATTATGATCTATCTATGCTGTGGGGCTGAGGGAGGGGAGAATAAAGGTTCCAAATCCATGTGCAATGGTGATGCAGAAGGGAGAGGAAGGGAAAATGAGGGCTTAGTTGGGAAAGGCCTCTTGAAGATATGCTTTTAATAAGGTTTGATGCAGAGAGGATGAGCAACCATTGGAGGTTTTTGAGGAGTAGGGGGTTTTAGGGAAGTGATCCAGGCAGCAGCATGAAGTATGGACTGCAGAGGGGAGAGGCAGGAAGATGGGAGGTCAGCAAGGAGGCTGATGCAATAATGAAGTGGGATACAATAAGACCTTGGATCAGCATGGGAGCAGTTTGAATGGAAAGGAAAGGGCAGATTCCAGAGATGTGAAGATAGAACCGACATGCTGTCTCCCTAATTTGAAAGTGTTCAAGATTTACAAGTATAAGGGAGTGATATCATCTTATGATAAAAATATATTTGAAATGTATTTAAGAAATGAAGTGAAAGCAGGAAAGCCCATAAACAAGAACGGTTCATCGGCAAACAGGAAATTAGGCAGCCTAACAAGGAACTTGAAGAGCACTTTGTAAGGAAATACAAAGTCAATAGCCAGATATTGCTCAAATATATCAAAAAACAGGAAGCCAGCCGAGGCCTTGAACAACACTGAGTAAGAAGTGTACTCAGAGATGCAAAGGAGCTAGCTGAGAGGCTCAGTGAATTCTCTAATGCAGTCTTTACTGAGGAAGGTGTCATATCCAAACTTTTTTTGTCACCAATAGAACAATAAACTGGCTCAGGTTATGGTGACTACACAGAACATTTTTGACATGATTGATAAACTAGATGGATAAAATAGAATGGATAAGCCAGGTATAAAAAAAATTACCAAAACCCAATGGCATCCACCCAAATGTTTGAAGGAATTTGGAGAGAAAGTTGTGGGACTATGGTGAGAGTGAATAGTAAAGAGTCTTTAACCTGGAAGTTGGGCAGATCATCATTGCACCTCCCTTCTACAAAATGCCTCCCACAGTAGATCCTGGAAATTACTGGTCAATCAGTGGTATTTACTGAGCCCTTTCAGTATGCAGAACATTGTACTAAGCACTTGGGAGTGTACAATTCAACCGAATTGGTAGATATGGTCCCTGCCCATAACAAGTTTACACTTTATAGGGGAACACAAACATTTATATAAGTGCTGTGGGGCTAAGTGAATACCAAATACCCCAAGGATAGATTGGTAAATCTCACTTTACACCTGACAAAAAAAATTTCCAAGTTTTGAATTGGTGAGCGATTATCTATCATAGCTCTATATTATAGGAGTTTAAGATTATGATTATTAATGTTGTTATTGCTTTATTCATGTCATTGGTTAAATGCTCATTTTGTGCAAAGACTCCAGAAGAACAGCCGGTTATGGGAAAAGATAACAGGGCTACTGGAAAAGGAAATCACACCTCATTAACTAGCTGGAGTTCTTTAAAGAACTCTGAAGCAGTACCACAGTATAGTAGATAAAGCATGGGCCTGGGAGTCAGAAGGTCATGGGTTCTAATCCCAATTCTGCCACTTGTCTGCTGGGTGACCTTGGGCAAGTCACTTCACTTCCCTGTGCCTCAGTTCCCTCATCTGTAAACTGGGAATTGAGATTGTGAGCCTTATGTTCATTCATTCATTCATTCATTCAATAGTATTTATTGAGCGCTTACTATGTGCAGAGCACTGTACTAAGCGCTTGGGATGAACAAGTCGGCAACAGATAGAGACAGTCCCTGCCGTTTGACGGGCTTACAGTCTAATCGGGGGAGACGGACAGACAAGAACAATGGCACTAAACAGCGTCAAGGGGAAGAACATCTCGTAAAAACAATGGCAACTAAATAGAATCAAGGCGATGTACAATTCATTAACAAAATAAATAGGGTAACGAAAATATATACAGTTGAGCGGACGGGTACAGTGCTGTGGGGATGGGAAGGGAGAGGTGGAGGAGCAGAGGGAAAAGGGGAAAATGAGGCTTTAGCTGCGGAGAGGTAAAGGGGGGATGGCAGAGGGAGTAGAGGGGGAAGAGGAGCTCAGTCTGGGAAGGCCTCTTGGAGGAGGTGATTTTTAAGTAAGGTTTTGAAGAGGGAAAGAGAATCAGTTTGGCGGAGGTGAGGAGGGAGGGCGTTCCAGGACCGCGGGAGGACGTGACCCAGGGGTCGACGGCGGGATAGGCGAGACCGAGGGACGGCGAGGAGGTGGGCGGCAGAGGAGCGGAGCGTGCGGGGTGGGCGGTAGAAAGAGAGAAGGGAGGAGAGGTAGGAAGGGGCAAGGTGATGGAGAGCCTTGAAGCCTAGAGTGAGGAGTTTTTGTTATGTGGGACAGGGACTGCATCCAACCCATTTGTTTGAATCCACCCCAGCATTTTTTTTTTTTACAGTGCCTGGCCCACAGTAAGTGCTTAATAAATACCATAGTTATTATTATTATTCTCTGCTGTGTGACTTTAGGTGTCATTTATCTGTGCCTCAGTTACCTCATTTGTAAAATGGACATTAAGACTTTACGCCCCACATGGGACATGGTGTATGATCAACCTGATTATCTTGTCTTTAGCCCAGCATTTAGTAAGCGCTTAACAAATACCAACATTATTATTATTATTCAATGAGAGCAATGGTGTTGTTTTTTTTAAATGGTATTTGTTAAATGTTTACTATGTGCCAGGCACTGTACTATGTGCCGAGCACTATTCTAAGCACTGGGATAGATACAGGGTAATCAGATTGTCCCACATGAGGCTCACAGTCTTAATCCCCATTTTACAGATGAGGTAAGTGAGGCACCGAGAAGTGAAGTCACTTGTCCAAAGTCATACAGCTGACAGGAGGCGGAGCCAGGATTAGAACCCCTGACCTCCGACTCCTAAACCCACGCTCTTTCCACTGAGTCACGCTGCTTCTCTCCTTCAAGGGTGTCTTGAATTTCAGTCCTGTCCACCAAAAGATTGCCTACCTCCATCAGCTTAGTATCAAGTACAAATCTAATTAGGTTCCCCACTTCATCATTGTCCAAGCAATTAAATAGAACACTACTGGGCCAAGAGCAAATCCTCTGGAGCTCCACAGCATATCTACCCCCAGCTTCACATTCAATCCAACCGGTTTCCACAGTGACCCTCCTGTGACTCCACCAAGACCTTAATTGACTAGTTTATCAGCAAGTATATTGTCCCTGACAGCCAAGATGAAGTAGACAGAATCTCCTGCCTTGCCAATTTCTATTACACTAGTTACAATGTTTGCCCTAAATTTGCATTGGCTGCTCCTTAACACCCTGCTATCTTACTTCAGATGGATTGTATTGAATCATTCCATAATCTTTCCAAGCAGCAATGTCTCCATTCTACCAATCTGATGTTCTGAACAATTCAATCACTGTAACAGCATACTGCATCGTCTTAGTTGACCTGCCTAGACCCAAGCTACCTCACATCTGCCCATTCACACACCACAGAACAGAGGACTCTCCACAAGCCTTGAGAAAGAGGATGAAGTTGCCATTGGGTTGGTAATAAACAACTGTAGGAAGAAGTCACCTTGTAACCCAATAGAAGGGAATCTGATGGCAAGTTAGTTGTCCCTTTGGATATCTACAGTGCACAGTCAGTCAGCCAGTCAATTGAATCTATTGAGCTCTTACTGTGCACAAAGCATTGTACTTGTCACTATCCCTCCCCATTTCAGACCAACCAGGACCTTCCTGGACCGGAGAAGCCTCAATGACACATAGTAGAGGTCAAACCACACCTCTGATCACCAAGGTTACTGAGGAAAGCTTTTATTTAGTTTTAACAGCATGCAAGGGAGTGATACATACATATACTCACTCCATCAAAGGGCCAATCCCACTCTGTGGTCAAAGGAGCCCATTCTGCCAATGCTTCTTCTCTGTACTTCCATGTGCTTCTGCCTTCTGTTGCTTTTGAATGCTGTTCCCTTGCTGCTTCTGCTGCAATCAGGATGCTTCCTTCTTGCTACTCTGCATGCTTCTGCCTCTGCATGCCTCAAAGCAACTGCCTTTTACCTGCCTTAGGCATAGCAGCTGTGGCAACATAGCAGGTATTGATTGGTCCAGGCCCATTACCCAGTAGCAGGAAGAGAAAGCCACACCTTTCTTCATGCTCCACCTCTACAGGCCAGCAATCACCTGTCTCAGGTAGAGCTTCAGGACAGGTTTTGTAGTACCATTTTTGTCAGGCATCAGGAACCAAGCCTGAGAAGCAGCATGGCCTACTGGAAAGAACAGAGGCCTGAGAGTTAGAGGCCCTGGGTTTTAATTTCTGTTCAGCCCCTTAGCTGCTGTGTGATTTGGGGCAAATCACTTCACTTCTCTTTACCTCAGTTACCTTATTTGTAAAAGGGGGATTAAGACTATGAGCGCTATGTGGGATATTGTCAGAGTCCAAACTGACTAGCTTGTATCTACTCCAGAGCTTAGTATGGTGCCTGGCACATATTAAGTGCTTAACAAATACTATAAAAAAGGGGCCCACATTCACAAAGGAAAATGAGGAATAAGTACCCACAGAATTTGTCAACCCCTGGCCCACATCCTCCCGCTGTCCTGGAATGCCTTCTCTCCTCCCCTCCAAACTAACTCTCTTCCCCTCTTCAAAGCCCTACTTACAGCTCACCTCCTCCAAGAGGCCTTCCCAGACTGAGCTTCCCCTTTTCCTTCTGCTCCTTCTGCTGCCTCTCGGCCCCTCTTCACCTCCCCTCAGCTAAGGCTCCTATCCCCGCTTTCCCTCTGCTTCTCCCCCTCTCCCTTCCCCCCACCCCAGCACTGTGCTCATTAGTATATATTTTATTATTCTATTTTCTTAATAAGGTACCTTTGATTCTATTTACTGCTATTAAGTTGTCTTGTTTTTGTCCATCTGTCTCCCCCAACTAGACTGTGAGCCCATCACTGGGCAAGGATTGGCTCTGTTGCCAAATTGTACATTCCAAGCACTTAGTACAGTGTTATGCACTTAATAAATACTACTGAATGAATGAATTGGCTTAGTGAATAGAACATGGGCCTAGGAGTCAGAAGAACCTGGGTTCTAATGTTGCATCCACTACATGTCTGCTCTGTGACCTTGGGTAAGTCACTTAACTTCTCTGTGCCTCAGGGATCTCATCTGTAAAATGGGGATTCAGTGTGTTCAGCCTGATCAACCCCAGTGCTTAAAACCAAGCTTGGTACATAATGAGAATTTAACAAGTGCCACAAGCCCCCTCCAATAGCTCATACCAATGAGGACCTTCCTTGATCAGGGCAGCCTCAGGGACACATAGTAGAGTTCAAAGCACACCTCTGATCACCAACATTACTATGGAAAGTTTTATTTAATTTTACTAGCATGCAAGGGAATAACACACACACACTCTCACTCAGTTAACCTATCACCCAAGGGCCCAATACCAATCTGTGGTCAAAGGAACCCATTCTATCAGTCTTTCTTCTTCTAAGTGCTGCTGTTTCCGAGTCCTACTCTCAGCATCCCTTCAGCTTACTTCTCAGCATGCTTCTACTCCTCTTCATCTTCCCAGGTGCCTCCTTTCATCTGCCTTAGGCATTACAGCTGTGGCTCTACGTGGCAGTCATTGATTGTTCCAGGCTATTACCAGGTAGAACAGGGAGAGAAGGCCATGCCTCCCTCCATTATCCACCCCCACAGACCAGCAGTCACCTGTCTCAGGTAGAGCCCATCAGTGCCTTTGCAAAGTCTCTTTGTTGTTCATGAGATCACAAACAGTCACTGATAAGGCAGTTTGTTGAGGGCTCACTGCAACAAGTATCATTGTTATTATGATTATTCATTTATTCATTCATTCATATTTATTGAGCACCTACTGCACACTTAGCACTGTGACCAGATAACTACTGTGTGGAAAGCATTGTTCTGAGTGCCTACTCTGTGTAGAGCACTGTGCCAGTTATTCAATCAATAGAATTGATGAAATGTTGACTCTGTGCCGAAAACTGTACTAACTGCTTGGGAGAGTACAACAGAATTAGTAGACACAATCGTTGCCCTCAAGAATCTTAATCTATTGAGCAATCTATCAGATACTGACTGCATTCAGAGCACTGTTCTGGGTTCTACTATATACAAGACTATTCCAGACAGCTACTGTGTGCAGGGCACTATACTGCATCCTTAGAGAAGCAACATGATGTAGTGGATAGAGCACAGGCTTGGAAGTCAGAAGGTCCTGGGTTCCAATCCTGATTCCTCCACTCATCTGCTGTGTGACCTTGGGTGAGCGACTTCATTTCTATGGGCCTCAGTTATCTCACCTGAGGTAACTCAGGATTGAGACTGTGAGCCCCATGTGGGATAAGCACTGTGTCCAACCCAATTTACTTGTACTCACCCCAGCGCTGAGTACAGTGCATAGCACATAGTAAGCACTTCACAAATACCATAATTCTTATTGGGAGAATACATTAGAGTTAGAAGACGCAATAGCTGCACTCGAGGACCTTAGATATAGCAGGGGGTGGTGGACACACAAAAAATTACATATAGAAAAGAAAAAAATAGTTCTGTAGATGAATGAGTGCTTAAGCAGTCAGGCATGTAAGTCTCCATGGGCAGACCCCTTTCCATCCCAAGTCTCTGCTGGAACCCAGGGTTCTGGGGGCAGCTCCTGGGCATGAGCTGTCCAGCTCCAAGGGTCTTAGACCCTTGCCCACCAAAGAGCGATGTCCTCAGTAATGGACTACCCATTAAGGCCCTGAGCACCAGTCACCCCATTCCTGAGGGACAAAATGGTCCTGTTTGCCCTCCCCTGGGGATCTATGCAAGATAGAACTGCACACCTCAATGGTGGCATAGTGGATAGAGCATGGACCTCAGAGTTAGGAGAACTGAGTTATAATCCTGGTTCTACTACTTGTCTGTAGGGTGACCTTGGGCAAGTCAGTGCACTTCTCTATGTCTTCATCTCCTCCTCTCTAAAATGGGGATTAGATATCTATTCTTTCCCCGCATTAGACTGGGAGGCCCATGTGGACAGAGACTGTGTCTGATTGAGTCTTCCCTAGTACTTAGCATCAATGGAGAAAGACCTAGACTTTGACTCAAATCCAAAGCAACTATTTAGAAAAACCCACTACCTGGGTCCCCAAAGTGATCTCTGCTGGGAGTGTTGTCTTTAAAAATGGAATTGTTAAATAGGATTTATTATAAGAATATCATAACAATGATGGTATTTGTTAAGCACTTACTATGTGCCAATCACTATTCTAAGTGCTGGGGTAGATACAAAGTCATCATGTTGTCCCATGTGGGACTCACAGTCTTAATCCCCATTTTACAGATGAGATAACTGAGGCACAGAGACGTTAAATGACTTTCTCAAAGTTGCAGGGCTGATAAGGGGCAGGGCTGGGAGTAGAACCCATGACCTCTGACTCTCAAGCCCATGTTCTTTCCACTAAGTCATGCTGCTTCTCTTAAACACTTGCTTAATCTCTTCAGAGCCCTGTACTAAGCACTTAGAAGGTGACAATAGGGTGAATAGAATCAGTCCCTGCCTTCAAAGAGAAGCAGCGTGGCTCAATGGAAAGAGCCCAGACTTTGGAGTCTGAGGTTATGGGTTCTAATCTCCACTCTGTCACTTGTCAGCTGTGTGACCTTGGCAAGTCACTTAACTTCTCCGTGCATCAGTTACCTCATTCATAAAATGGGGATTAAGACTGTGAGCCCTACGTGGGACAACCTGATTACCTTGCATCCTCCCCAAGGCTTAGAGCAGTGCTTCACACATAGTAAGCAGTTAACAAACAAATACCATCATTATTAGTCTAAGAGCTCGCAATCTAACAGGGGAGTTGGACACAAAAATAAATTACAGATAGGGATATGCAAGAGAGTTTAAAGATATGTACCTAAGTACAACAGGGCAGGGGCTTAGTACCCAAGTGCCTAGTTGGTGCAAAATCAATCAATCATACTTAGTGAGTGCTTACTGTGTGCCAGAGGACTGTACTAAGAGCTTGGGAGAGTACAGTATAACAGATTTGGTAGATATGTTTCCTGCCCATAATGAGCTTACAGTCTAGAGGGAGCAAATATTGGAGTGGAATATGGGGTAATGAGAGATTAATCAGGGAAAATCTCTTGGAGAAGATGTAATTTGAGAAAGACAATGAAGATGGGGAGAGGAGTAGTCTGCTAGATGTGACAGGACCAGAGTTTCAGACAGGAGGGAGGGCATGATCAAGGGGTAGATGGTGGGAAATATAACAGTAAGATATGGTAAGTAGATGAGGAGGTGAGTAGGTTGGCTTCATTACCTTGTATTCACCCCAGTGCTTAGTACAGTGCCTGGCACATAGTAAGCACTTAACAAATAGTAAAATTAAAAAAAAATCCATCAACCAACAAAATGTTTCTTCATCACCAGGCAAAATTTATGCATGAAAATTTTCCTCTCCAAATATTGAGCTTTTTTCCCAGAAACACAGGAGTTAATGAGCATATGGTGCAAACGCTGCAGAGTTATTTGAGCCAGGGAGAGTTGCCATTTATCACAGCTTCAAAACAACATTGTCCTCCATCTCCCTGCAGCCTCTTTCCCCTCAGCTAAAATGCTTTCCAGTTCCCCCGGTTTGGTGGCTGACCCTATGATCTCATTTCCTGCTTTCCTCCTTTACACCGAGCTCTCTGGGCAGAAATTAAACCACGTCCAGCCAGACTAAGTGGATCATTCTTCTGGGTTGGCTGTTAGAACCCTGTCCCAGTAGTCATTTGCTCAGAGAGCGTATGCCAAGTCCTTGTTTGTTGTTACAAATTGCCTCTTTCACTGAGGAAGCTTTCAGGGCACAAAGTAATTTTTCATCAGTTACTTTTCCAAGTAGAACTCATTGCAGAAACAGGGTGTTTCATCAAGAAGGAGAGTGCATTGTGGAGACTTGAAGAAAGACAAGGGAGAGGGAGAAGGTTTGTAGGAGAGCAGTTGAATGTAAAAATTCTCCATCGGGCTTGAGTGTCTCACCTCTTCTGCACTAGGAGCAGCTTGTCCTAGTGAAAAGAGCATGGACCTGGGATTAAGAATCCCGGCATCATCACATGTCTGCTGAGTGACCTTGTCCAAGTCACTTAACATCTCTGGGCCTCTGTTCCCTCATCTGCAAAATGAGGATTCAAAACCTGCTCTCCCTCCTACTGAGACTATGAGCCCCATGTGGGATCTGATTATCTGGTATCAATTTAGTACAGTACTTAGCACATAGTAAGTGCTTAACAAATATTATTATTATCATTATTGTTATTATTATTGTTGCTGTTGTGGCCTCTTCTGCTTTTCTGGTCTGAGGCCAGAAGGCCCCTGATATCCCTGAGATTTTCTCTTGTTCAACAAAATCTCCTCTAGGAGGGAAGTTGACTGAGGGCAGGAAATGTGTCTACCAATTCTGTTATATTGTACTCTCCCAAGCGCTTCTTACAGTCCTCTGCAAGCAGTAAACACTCAATGAATACCACTAATTGATTGATTGCTTGATTGACTCCAGAATGCCACATCAGTTTTGACAGAGATCTCCCTGTCCAAACCCAATGGGGCACAAATTCCATCTTGGGGTCAGTATTCAACCCCAGAAGAGTAGAAATAGATGCCCAGAAGGCAACCCCCCCCACAAATCTTTCTCTTCCTCCTAAGACAAAAAATACTTGCTTCTCTTCCTTTTTTCTCCATTTCCCAAGATCCCAGTCAGTGGAATAATTTTAGGGTTGAAAGCAGTCCTGGTTTTCCTATCTGGATCTCTGGTAAATACTGTCCTTCACACCAACCTTTTGAACTTAGGTGGGTTGAAGCAGACTAGTAAATCAATTGATCAATCAGTAGTATTTATTGAGCACTTACTGTGTGCAGAGCATTTTCCTTAGCACTTGGGAGAATACAATATAACCGAGTTGGTAGACACGCTCCCTGTCCATGTCAAGCTTACAGTCTAGAGGGGGAGACAGATATTAATATAAATAAATGAATTATGGATATGTACATAAGTGCCATGGGGCTGAGGGAGGGGTGAATAAAGGGAGCAAATCCAAGGGCAGGGTGATGCAGAAGGGAGTGGGAGAAGAGGAAATGAGGGCTTAGTCGGGGTAGGCCTCGGAGGAGATGTGCCTTCAAGAAGACTTTGAAGCAGGGGAGAATGATCATCTGTCATATATGAAGAAGGAGGGCATCCCAGGACAGAGGCAGGATGTGGGTGAGAGGTCGGTGGCGTGATAGATGAGATTGAAGTGCAGTGAGTAGGCTGGCATTAGAGGAGCTAAGTGTGTGTGCTGGTTGTAATAGGAAATCAGGGAGGTAAGGTAGGAGGTGAAAAGATGACAGTGCTTAAAAGCCGATGGTAAAGGAATTTTTGTTTGATGCAGAGTTGGATGGACAGGCATTGGAGGCTCTTGAGGGGTAGGGAAAAACGAACTGAACGGTTTTATAGAAAAATGATCTAGGTGGCAGAGTGAAGTATGGACTGGAGTCGGGAGAGACAGGAGATAGGGAGGTCAGCAAGTAGGCAGATGTAATTATCAAGGCAGGATAGGAAAACTGCTTGGATTAATGTGATAGCAGTTTGGGGAGGAAAGGGTGGATTTTAACAATTTTTTGAAGGTTGAACTAACAAGATTTGGTGGCAGATTAAATATGTGGGATGAATGAGAGAAATGGTAAATGATCATCACTTTCAACAATAACTACTGGATATATTAAGCACTTACTATGTATAAAGCACTGTGCTAAAATGAAGATAAAATAATCAGGTTGTACGAAATCCCTATTTCACATGGGAATCACAGTCTAAGAGGAAGGGAGAACAGGTAGTTTACCCAAGTTTTACAGAAGAGGAAATTGAAGCACGGGTAAGTGAGTGACTTGCCCAAGGTTACACAGCAGGCAAGTGGCAGAACTGGCACAGGAACCCGGTTTTGGGGGTCCAGTGCCTAATTAATCAATCCACAGTATTTATTGGGAATTTACTGTGTGCAGAGCATTGTATTAAGTGCTTGGGAGAGTATAAAAGAGTTGATTGAAATGTTCCCTGCCCACAAGGAGCACTAGGCCACTCTGATTCTTAATCTGAAAATGGTCTAGGGCAAAACCCCTCATTCCACTCTACCTTGAGTTTATCCAGTGGAGCAGTAAATTTTGGTCCTCTATGAACGAAGGAAATTATGTACATCACCTCTTTCACATTAAGCTATGTAAAGCTAGCTCTGCTCCTTCCAACCAATGCTTCCCTGATCAACTCCTTCCTCTCCCTAGATTTTTAAATGGTATTTGTTCAGTGCTTACTATGTGTCAAACACTGTTCTTATTGCTGGAGTAGATACAAGTTAATTAGGCCACTCCCTGCCCCCCTCTGCTCTACCCTCCCTCCCCGCCCCACAGCACTTGTTAATATATGTACATATTTATTACTCTATTTTATTAATGAGGTGTTTATATCTATAATTCTATTTGTATTGATGCTATTGATGCCTGTCTACTTGTTTTTGTTTTGTTTTCTTGTCTGTCTCTCCAGTTCTAGACTGTGAGCCCGTTGTTGGTTAGGGACTGTCTCTGTTTGTTGCCAAATTGTACTTTCCAATTGCTTAGTAAAGTGCTCTGCACACAGTAAGCGCTCAGTAAATACAATTGAATGGATGAATGAAGGTCAGACACAGTCCCTATCCTTCACGGGATTCATAGTCTAAGTAGGAGAGAGAACAGGTATTTAATTTCCATTTTATACTTGAGGAACCTGAGCACAAATAAGTGACTTGGCTGAGGTCACAGCAAGCAATTGGCAGAGCCGGAATTAGAACCCACGCTGTCTCCCTGATCCCCCGGCACCTCACACTCCAAACTATCTCTGCTGACTTTCTGGTCCCCCATGATCCCCTCTCTATATATTCTTGAAACATTTCTTTTTTTCTGCAGATCCAATGAATGGACCTCACTACTGCTGCTGACCTCACTGCCTCAGTGCTCTCTGGGGTTGGGAGTCCCAGTTCATTCATTCAATAGTATTTACTGAGCGCTTACTATGTGCAGAGCACTGTACTAAGCGCTTGGAATGAACAAGTCGGCAACAGATAGAGACAGTCCCTGCCATTTGATGGGTTTACAGTCTATTTCCTGGGGCCAGACCAGGGTGGGGTAGGGGAAGAACAGGTGGCTACTGTTCTGGGAGAAGGGAAGGAGGGAGAGTATTCCCTGGAATATTCACAAAAGTGGACCTGAACTTCAAACACTTCAAGAAGGAATGATTTCCATGGGGCTGGCAGAAAAACAGCCACACTGGAGTGATCTGGGTGAGGAGAGAGAAGGAAGAAGATGAAGAGGAAGAAGGGTGGGGGAGGAGGAATGCTAGCTGAAGAGGGGAGGAGAAGAAGAAAAGTGACAGGGAAAGAGGAGAGGCAGAAGGATCAGGGAATCCAGAAGGAAAGGGGAAGAGGGTAACAAGGGTGCTGGAGGCAGGGAGGGGAGGAGAAGTGAGGAGTGGAGTGATGGATTGGGGAAAGGGAGATAGAAGGGATATATTTGTGTAGAGGGAGAACAGAAGAGTGAGAAAGGTAAGGGAGACAAAGAGAGATCTGGGCAGCTTAAACTTACCTCCAAAATAGACATGTTATTTGATCCATCTCAGTGCTTAGCACAGTGCTTGGCCCACAATAACAAACAACACTATTATCAAAAAAAAGTCAACAACTGAATCATTCTACTGATTGCTTGCCCAGGTACACAGTGGGTGAGGCAACTGGGCAAACGATTGGCTAAGTGTTTCACCACTTAATTTGAAGGTTGATCCAATTTTCACTGAGAGACTTTTTGACAATGGGATTTTGTGTATTTTAACTTTTGAGTTAAACTTGGGCAAGTTAAACTTGGGCAATACACATTCCTGATTAAGCTCCTTGCAGCAGATACAGAAGACACATACACACACACATGCACAGCTGGTCCTAGCATCACGGTGAAGAAAAACTTTCCACCCCTTCTGATGGAAGTGAAGATAGACAATGGGATCTGGGCAAGGTGGGGGACACTGGAATTCCAGTAAAGCCACGTTGTCTGTACTAGAGAACAAAATTTGAACAACTTACAGAGTCAATCAGGGACAAGGTGTTAAAGTTAGGCAGACACAAAGGTATTCTAAAACACAGAGCCAAGAGATGGAGAGAGAAAGAGAGGTGAGAGGTATGTAAGAGAAAATGGGACAGAATGGCAGAAGCAGTACTCAAGAGAAAACGGACCAGCAGTTACTCCTAAAATTACATAAATGTGTTCAACTGGATAAGACTCAAATGACCTTAGGATTCTATTGGTTCCTAATCCAGGGTAAATTAAATGATCACTACCTTTATGCTTATTCATACTTGGCTTTGTTCTGACCTCAGTGAAAACAAGCCAACAGTATTCCATTGTATTCTATCTTGAGCACTTTTACATCCATCACTGACTCTAAAGTATCGTAATTGGATTGTCCCAGAATGCTCTTGGAAAATCTCCTCCAAGAGGTCTTCCCAGACTAAACCCCTTCTTTCCTCTTCTGCCACTCCCTTCTGCATCGCCTTGACTTGCTTCCTTTGTTCTTTCCCCCTTCCAGCCTCACAGCACTTATGTACACATCTGTAATCTGTAAGAGAAGCCGCGTGGCTCTGTGGAAAGAGCATGGGCTTTGGAGTCAGGGCTCATGAGTTCGAATCCCAGCTCTGCCACTTGTCGGCTGTGTGACTGTGGGCAAGTCACTTAACTTCTCTGTGCCTCAGTTCCCTCATCTGTAAAATGGGGATTAAGACTGTGAGCCCCACGTGGGACAACCTGATTCCCCTATGTCTACCCCAGCGCTTAGAACAGTGCTTGGCACATAGTAAGCGCTTAACAAATACCAACATTATTATTATTATTAATTTATTTATTTTCATTGATGTCTCTCTCCCCACCGTCTAGACTAAGTTCGTTGTGGGCAGGGAATGGGTCTGTTTATTATTGTATTGTACTCTCCCAAGCGCTTATAGTATAGTGCTCTGCACACAGTAAGCACTCAATAAATACGATTGAATGAATGAATGAAATTTAGGTATCTGAGACATCTGAGACAGTGAAGCATGATGGCCTAGTGGAAAGAGTATGGGTCTGGGAGTCAGAGGCCCTGGTTTCTAATCTAGGCTTTACCACTTGCCAGTTGTGTGACCTTGACCAAGTCACTTAACTTCTCTGTGCCTCAGTTACCTCATCTGTAAAATGGGGGTGACTGTGAGCCCTATGTTAGACAGGGTCTGTGTCAAGCTGATAACTTTGATCAATCCCAGAGTTTTGAACAGTCCTTGACACATAGTAAGCTCTTAAATTATACCATCATCATTATCATCATTATTATTATTAATAATAATTTCTGACATCAGAGCACTTCCTGATTTTTGGATATAGAATATGTCTCTGAGGGGAATTGCACACGTTGTCTCATTGACTTTTGAGGTCCAGTCAAATGATTTTCCCTGAGATGGGTTATTGACCAAGAATCTATCCATAGATTACTATGGATAGAAGTAGTAGAGAAGCAGCGTGGCTCAGTGGAAAGAGCCTGGGCTTAGGAGTCAGAGGTCATGGGTTCTAGTCCCGGCTCGACCACCTATCAGCTGTGTAACTTTGGGCAAGTCACTTGACTTCTCAGTGCCTCAGTGACCTCATCTGTAAAATGGGGATGAAGACTGAGCCTCACCTGGGACGACCTGATTACCCTGTATCTACCCCAGCGCTTAGAACAGTGCTTGGCATATAGTAAGCACTTAACAAATACCAACATTATTATTACTACTGGCATAAAAACAGAGTGAGAAAGTTCCAATACAACCACCTGGGCAGGTCCATTGTGGTTTGACTGAAATTGACCCATTACATTCTCTCCCTCCTGCTGCAGCATCATGGAAGGTGTTGGTTACATTTATTTCCTGGACCAGGGTAACATCCCCTTCTCTTCTCTATTGATATGATCAAACATATTTTCTGTATTTATGAAGCACTTACTGTGTATCAAGCACTGTTCTAGATACAAAACCACTGGATCAGACACATTCTCTGACCCACAAATAGATCCCAGTCAAAAAGGGAGGGAGAACAAGAATTGTATATCCCTTTTACAGATGAGGACACTGAATACAGAGAAGTTAAGTGACTTGGGCAGGGTCACACATCTGGCAAGTGGTTGAATCCAGATCTCCTGAACCCCATGCTAGTAATCTTTCCACTAGCTGCACTGTCTCCTCTTCATTTTTGAGAGATGTATCTCTGACCCAACTTCACAAGACCATATCTGTAGTTCTTGTATTTTCCCTTCCAACAGAGGAGTGATTCATCAGTTGCAGCTATCGATACTGATTTCATTTTCTCCATTAAACTCATTGAAAACGGACTCCAGTGTGACTCTTAACAGCTTTGCAGAGAATATGTCTTCCTGCTTGACTTCTCTGGGTAGCTTTATGCAGAATGGTCTTGTTAAGAGCTTGTTAAGCAGGGCTACCAGAATGGAAAGTACAATGGCACTCCATTTAAAGACAATGAATTAAATGGCAAACTCCCACTCTCCTTTTGAAGAGTATATCTCCTTTGAAAAGACTGTATATGCAATCCATACAATTCATGCAAATCACCTGGGAGATTTACCCATCTTTTGTGCTATTCAGTCTAAGCCAGATTCTCTTTTATAATCAGTTCACCGTGGGCCAACTGACTCAGTACCCAGGATGATTTTTTTTTTCCCCATGCCTGAAAGAGAAGAAATTATTGGCAAGCAAAATTACCTCAAAATTAGAAAATCTAACCTCCAGACCTTGTCATGTACTTCCTTCAGAGGCATCCTCACTTTGAGGCTGGAAAGTGAGAACATTTTCTGAACCTGTCCTTTAGGCTGTTTCCATTCTGTTTGTTAGGATGCCCCCTTGCAAAACTCTATATTCAGTGGCCTGCAAAATTTCTAGGTTGGCATGCCAATGGTTGGAAATTCTGAGAGCAGAAATTATGTGGGAAAAGATTCAGGTGATTTGGGGAGCAGGTTTACAAACAGGGAAGAGGTGGAATTGGCAGTCACCCTTACCCTTCCATTCCCACTTCTAGAAATAGTTGAATATTATGATTTTTGCTGAGCAGTTACTATATGCTAGTGATTTTGTACTAAGTGCTTGGGTAGATATAAGATAATCAGGTCAGGCATAGTCTCTGTCCCTCATGGGGCTCACACAGTCTAAAGGGAAGAGAGAAAAAATAGTTAATCCCCATTTTACAGATGAGGAACCTGAGGCACAGTGTAGTTAAGTAACTTGCCCAAAGCCAGACAGCAGACAAATTGCAGAATAGGGATTGAATAGGGATTGAAAAGCAGCATGGCTTAATGGAAAGAGGGCCTGGGAGATAGAAGACCTGAGTTCTAATCTCAGCTCCACCACTTGCCTGCTGCGTGACCCTGAGCAAATCACTTAACTTCTCTGTGCCTCACTTACCTCATTTGTAAAATGGAAATCAGAACTGTGAGCCCCATGTGGTACATGGAATATGTCCAATTTGATTAACTTATACTTAATAATAACTGTGGTATTTGTTAAGCACTTACTGTGTGCCAGGCACATGCTAAGTGCTGGGGTGAATACAAGCAAATTGGGTTGGACACAGTCCCTGTACCACCAGAGGCTCTCAGTCTCAATCCCCATTTTCCAGATGAGGTAACTGAGGCCCAGTGAAGTGAATTGCCCAAGGTCACACAGCAGACAACTGGCGGAGCCGTGATTAGAACTCACGACCTTCTGACTCTCAGGTCCGTGCTCTATCCACTACTCCATGCTGCTTCTCATAGAGTTCCTGGCATATAGCAACAAATACTATCAAAAAATTTAAAAAATAAAAATAAAACCCTTCTGAATGTTCTCTGGAGGCTCCACCACTAAGGCCCTAAGAATCATGGAGAGCAGCAAGCATTGAGCTAATCAAGGTTCCTCCCACAGTCTTCTCCCTGCATTACCTTAGGTCACTCACCCAATCTTCACCTGTGGAATTTCACCCCCATACCTCTTTCTTCTGACAGATATTGTAATAGTTTCTTTTGGAATTACTTTCCTTTCAGAGTAGTTCATTCCAAAAGAAAAAAAAATTGAGATGTATTAATAGGCTCATTTTTCAGATGTAAATGTCACATTTATACGTACCAGATTATCCAGTCGTGACTAGAGTAGCTCAGTCAGAAAGCCTCTTTTTTTTCAGTTAATTTTCAGTTGCCAGCTCAGATCATGATGCTGGTCTTTTCCAAAAGACCAAGGCAGTAAATACAATAATAGTTGATAATAACAGTTATGGCATTTTATTAAGTGCTTACCATGTGTCAAGCACTGTTCTAAATTCTGGTGTAGATACAAATTTATTAGGTTGGACATGGTCCCTGCCCCACAGTCTAAGAAGACAGGAGACCAATAATGTCTATTATGTGTGCTCTCTAGCCTCTGGGATCCTGAACTCCCTCCATTTCCATATACACCAGATCACCATTCTCTCCACCTTCAAAGCCTTATGAAAGTCACATCTCCTCCAAGAGGCCTTCCAGGATTAAGCCCTCTTTTCCCTGGCTCGCTCTCCCTTCTGCATCTTCTATGCACTTGGATCTGCGACCTTTGGGCATTTGATATTAGCCCCACCCCAAACCCCACAGCCCATAGGTACATATCTTTAAATTATATATTTAAATTACTTTTTATTCATATTAATGCCTGGCTCCTCCTCTAGAATGTGAGCTCGCTATGAGCTGGAAACATGTCTGCTAATTCTGTAGTAC